>NC_141732.1:17474658-18074658 GCF_971803275.1 Cyanistes caeruleus
TCTTTCTCTCTCTCTTTCTCTCTCTCTTTCTCTCTCTCTTTCTCTCTCTCTCTCTTTCTTTCTCTCTCTCTTTCTCTCTCTCTTTCTTTCTCTCTCTCTTTCTTCTCTTTCTCTCTCTCTTTCTCTCTTTCTCTCTCTCTCTTTCTCTCTTTCTCTCTTTCTCTCTTTCTCTCTTTTCTCTCTTTCTCTCTTTCTCTTTCTCTCTCTCTCTCTTTCTCTCTTTCTCTCTCTTTCTCTCTTTCTCTCTTTCTCTCTTTCTCTCTTTCTCTCTCTCTCTCTTTCTCTCTTTCTCTCTCTCTCTCTTTCTCTCTCTCTTTCTCTCTTTTCTCTCTTTCTCTCTCTCTTTCTCTCTTTCTCTCTCTTTCTCTCTCTCTTTCTCTCTTTCTCTCTCTCTTTCTCTCTCTTTCTCTCTCTCTCTCTCTCGCTCTTTCTTGCTCTCTCTCGCTCTCTCTCTTTCTCGCTCTCTCGCTCTTTCGCTCTTTCACTCTTTCTCTCTTTCTCTCTTTCTCTCTTTCTCTCTTTCTTTCTTTCTTCCTTCCTTTGTAAAGCAAGATTCATTTTAGTTTTCTCATGGGGAGAAATGGAGGATGGTGCAATAGAACACATACCTTCCCTTCTTACATACTACTCTATACTACACTATCTTGCACCATACCAAAACATGCAATACTATGCCATATTGTAGCTTATGCACTTCAGATATCTGCATTTATACCAGTGGTGCATTTATACCACTGCAATACCAGTCACCCATAAACCGTGTTTGTGATCCTTTTCTGTAAGAATAAATTTCTATCTTTTGCTGACGCCAGTTGTACTCTTTTGTACTCAGAGCACCACTGACAGACTCAGTGCCCACTCTTTGGAAAGTGCTGTCTTCTAGGAGTTAGTAATCTTTTCACCTCCACCTTCTGCTGGTAAATGATACCAAAGTTCTTTGTAATTGCTCTTTGTAACTTTTTCTTTTCTTCAACTGCAAATAAAGGGACATCAAAATTCAAAAAGAAAGAAACTGAACATTCTTATTTAGAGCATGAAAGATACCTGTATGGTGTCATTCATGACAGATTTATTAGTGTCTCAAAACAGACAAAACAGCCTCCAGCTGTGAAGCAATTCTCTCTAGTGGCACAAAAAATGTGAAAACCATTTAAATCTACTGACTGGATAAAGCTAATAATGTTGCTTCTATACTGAAAATTTAAATACATTTTGTAATATAGTTGTCTGATTATCTGGCAAAAATATTTAAGATAAGTGGAGAATATTTTAACTTGGCTGATAGCTGTCAGTTCTTCCCACAGAGAACACAAAAGATTCTCAAATAAAAATAACTTAAATCTCCACGTACAAAGACTAGCACATCTCTGATGAGCATAGGTGCCAAGTATGGACTCACAGCATGGCAATGTTTTTACTAAACTGTCCTCCAATGTTATTCTGCCAGAGTGGAAAAACATATTGGGACTCAAACCTTAACTTTTCATGCAACCAATAATTTAGTAATATTGTTGTTTTGGAAGAAGGTCTGTTGTATTTTCTAACGAACATGCAACACAGTTTTGAACTATCTGTGACATTGCAAAAAGCTTTTTGTCTTAGAGGATAGTCAGCTTGACTATCATTTACTAAGTTATTTAAACATGAAAAGTAACTGTCCCAACTCCAAAATATTAACTTGCTGTATATAAAAAATATATACATATTTTATACATATATGTATATATAAAAATATACATCCGTAATATTTTATACATATATGTATATATAAAAATATACATCCGTATATTTTTATAATTTTTAAAGGCTATATAATCTTTTATGAGTGGTTCCTCAAAACATGAATAATATAATTTTTTTGTGTCATTTGAAGTTCTTTTTGGTTTATTTCTTTGTAGCCCTTTCCTGTATCTGCATCTGGTGGTTTTATACTTCCAGGTATTTTGCTTTTATGCCTAATTTTAATAAAATATTTTGAATGTTAAATTTGATATCAGGAAGAAAATAAATCAATGACTTTAAGTCAGGGAAGATGGTGGGAAAAGTGAGAGAAAAGGGGAAGCCAAAGATTATTACTTTTCAAGTCAGCTTCTCTGTGACTCATGCTTCAACAGTCTGGCTTAACTCCTTTGTTAGGGTCAGTTCAGGACTGGAGGAAAAATGGTTTTAGAAGAATAAAAATATGGAAACCTGCTTGACTGCTTTTAGAGCACAGAGCTTGAGAATTCACTGCCCAGCAGTGTCCTAATACCAAGTGCATGCTAGAACTGTATTGTCCTCCCATGTTTTGTGGCTTGCTAACCTTTCACAGGTGCAGCCAGCTCATAAACTGATTCTGCCAGTCCTGTGCGAAGAACACAACCAAACTCCATTTCAAAAATGTCTTGCAATCACAGAACTTGAACCTAGAAACAGCTGGTTCTAGGAAACAGGTGGGCTTCAAAGACTTCCTTCTCCTGAAGGATGTAAGCTAGGACTTTTCCTCTCTGTGCTCTGATTTAGACTTTCTAGAAATACTGCACTGCAAACTCTCCAATTAGCATTTCTCCAATTTTCCGCAACTTTATTTTACCCTTTAATTTCTTATTAATGCCTCTTCCCTTTCCCACCTCTGTACCAACCATTTAGTCTGATCCCAAAGCAAATAGGAGTTTTGCTTTTGTTTGGCATGTTCTTCATGTTTAAATATAGTGGAAAAAAAAGCTTTGAGGGAAGGTAGATATTTGCAAAAGTGCTTCCTGAGACTAAGAAGCTGTGTGGGAATGAAAGGAATATAATGAAAGTTTCAAAGCACTACATTTCTAGAAGAAGACAGAGATTAGTATAATAAAATTACAATAAACAAAAATTGAAATTCAGAGATATAAAAAAGGAAAAATAATACTATCATTATAAAAATGTACTAATTTCCTTCTCACTTGTGTATCATTGCTGTTGAACTGCTTACATCAACATGAAATAAAATATGTTGTTCTGGCAAATAGTAGAATATGCAATCAAAGATAATAAACTGTTGTTTGGTTTTTATTGAGTTCATAGTAATCTCTTCAGAATTGTCTTTGTTTTCACATACTTACTGCCATGAGTTCTACAGAATACCTTACAGATTTTCTTCAGTTTTGATTTGATCTGATTTGATTAAATTTGATTTTAATTTATTTACTTCCTTAGACTTTCTTGGTGGATTTATTCTTGTTACTTTGTTTTCGTGGTTGCTTTTGATTTTAGTTTTACAGTCAAAGCAAACGTCCTTTAATTTTGTTTGACATGTGGTGTAAGTTAAAGCTTTTGAGAGCAGAGTACTGGCTATTTACCCATCATCTTGGTTGGGTGGAAATGAGTTAATGTTCCTGGTAAGATGATTGGTTCATTACCTTTTGTCCAAGATCTTTGCTGACAGTCATCTTTCCTTGAAAAAAAAACAAATAAAAAAAAAAAGTTATAAAATTAGCTAAAAGTGTACTTGAATACAAAGGAAAGATCACTATTAATTTGAGTAGCTGAGAAAAAGAAATCTGTTTTATTCCCAGAAAAGCCTCCTGTATTTTAAGTGTAGGAATTCCATTTCTTAGAATTGGCATGAAAGATGAACTAAGACCAAAGGTAAGAGGTTCAGTAAGACCAGTTGCTGGGTCCTGCACTTTGGCCACAACAGCCCCATGCAGTGCTACAGGCTGGGGAGAGAGTGGCTGGACAGTGGCTCAACAAAAAAACGCCTGGGAGTGCTTGTCAACAGCTGGCTGAATATGAGTGAGCATCCTGGCCCAGTCAGCAAAGATGTGGCCAGCAGGAGCAGGGCAGTGATTGCCATCCTGTTCTGGGCACTGATGAGGCCACACCTCAAGTTCTGGGTTCAGAGTTTAGAAAGGACATTGAGGTGCTTGAGTGTGTCCAGAGAGGTTCAATGGAGTTGGTGAAGGGTTTGGAGCACAAGTCCTGTGAGGAGTAGCTGAGGGAGTTTAGGTCATTTGCTCTGGAGAAAAGGAGGTTCAGTGGTGACTTTATCACTCTCTACAACTTCAGGTTTCAGCCAGGTGAGGGTCAGTCTCTTCTCCTGGACAACTAGCAACAGGATGAGAGGGAATAGATTCAAGCTGTACCAGGGGAGGTTCAGGTTGGACATTAGGAGGAATTTCTCTGCAGAAAGGGTGATTAACATTGAGATAGACTTCCCAGGGAGGTGTTTGAATCACTTAAGGGAACACTCGACTTAGTGCCATGGTCTAGTTGGCATAGTAATTTTCAGTCTGAGGTTGGACATGATGATGTCAGAGTTATTTTCCAGCCTAATTGATTGTGTGACTCTGTGTGATTCTGCGATCCTGTGTGATACTGTGATCCTGGTATGGTGCGTGTAATAGTGAACAAAAGAATAGTAAATTGGACTAGCAAGTAGGAATTGCTGAATTTCTCAGGAAATGCTTGATGACAATCTTCCTTCGGGTTTATTTACTTAGAGAGTGACCAACTCAGTAGAATGTATATGAAAGTGGTGGATTTACAGTTACCTAGGTGACGTTCACTTTGACACGAACACATGTGCCCACTGAGAGGCAGTCTTTACCCACACTCCAGTCCAAATGCCCAGAAGATTGACATTTCCTGAATTTCGTTCTTGTGGGATTTTTGTACTTATTCCATTTAGAATATATAAATCCATATATCCATTATATATAAATTTTCATTGGATTCTATTTACAATTTACCTAAGGAGACAATCAAAGTGAGCTTCATATTTTAGTCTCCATTTTGAATTCATCCTCTGTCTTAAGTAGTCATATCAATAGCTCTAGTATGCTACAGATACTAGCAAACAAAGTAAGTAATGGTTGAGACTGTGAAAGGGAAAAACTATGAACAGAATTTTGGGATCATTTGTTCTGCATGGATACTAATTACATTTCCACTCAGGACTCAAAAGTGCAGTGAAGCATAAAAAAATAATACCTTTTTCAATTATATAAATGTATACTTCACAATGACAAATGGTTCAAATTACTAATCCTGTGAAAAGTAGAACTTATGTTCATGTATTTTGATTACATTCACATTGCTTCCAAATAAGATTGAGTTTTGTTGCTTTGTGCAAATCAGAGAAGCGAAGGAAAATCTGCATTGAAGGATCTGGGTCTGTGTAGGAAAGGTTTAGCCTGGCATATGCTGTATACCAGGTCTTTTAATCTGTTTGCTTGATTCTGTATTTTCAGAATGTGCCTGTTTTATGTTTACATCCAATCAAAGGCAAATAAGAGGGATATGCAAAGTTATATCATATTTCATGCAGTAATACTGCTGTAGCTACACTTTGCTCACAGCACAGTTTGTAGGATAAAATAATGTGTTTTTTACACAAGCAGCACAAACTCAAGGCATGCACTTTAATGTTTCCAGAAGGGCCACATGGTCAACATGCACCTTTTTGGACTGGAACAGAGACTGATTTAAGGCACCAGGGAGGCAGGGCTAGCAGTGGCCATTCCACCAACAGCGAGCTCAGCCTCATCCTACCCAAATTCCTACCTGGTTGTTTTTAACAAGTCCACTGGTCTCCTAAAAAATTCCCATTCAGGTGGCCATGGAATGTGAAAAATGAAGCATATGAACCTAGTCTTACCCAGGGACATTTTATTTGTCAGGCCTTGGAAAGCAAGTATATGTCCATGAAGTCCTTTCATGGCAGAGACAAGTATACACTTGCCCTGCTTCAAACTGGACTCAGGGCAGCTCTGTTTAGTTGCAGTAAAGAGTAGCTTTGTGTTCACACTAATGCAGGGCTCAGCCTCTCAACAAGAGGCTTATTTTCCCAATATTAACAATACTTATTTTCCCGAGTATTACACGGTGTTAGCCAAACTATGCAGCTTTTGACCTGGAGCTAGCTCATATTCAGCTGACTTGAAGCAAAAGGCAGATGAAGTCACACCTGTGTAGAAGATACAATACAAATTAAAACTGACCTTACACAACATGGGCTATGGCCATCCATGGCAGAAATTCTCTCCTCACTGTACCAAAGGGCCTGTGGGCTATTTGCATACTTGGCCTGGAGGTGGGTGGTATAATGGGGAGGTGGAGGGAGTGAGAGTGTTGGAAGATGCCTCCACAGATGAGATTAACTGAGGAGCTGAGGAAATAATTTTCTTTGAAATGACAAAATTTAGTTTTGCTATGGTGTCAAAAAGCAAGTAACATGTAATCAATGCCGGTTTGGAGCTCAGAAGATATTTCAATGATAGTATTTGCATGAACATATAAAGGAGAAACAGAAAACCCAAACATGGTGATGAGGTCATTTCAGTTAATGAATGAATAAGCTGCTTTATGTACATTTGACCTTCTGTTGTTGATTAATTTAACACATGTGAGGGGTCTGAGGAAAGCAGTTGCTATTATTAGTATAGTCGAGCATAGGAATTAGTTGAAACACTTGGTCACAGCAAAAACATCCCTGTTTCTGTAGGAACAAGAAAAATGTTGAAACTAAGCAGAGGAATGATCTATGTAAGGAATCTGGTTTGAGATGGTTTGAGTGTTCAAGACAAATGTTCTCTATGTTTGGCTGGCATTGCAATAAAAGATAATAAGGATAATACCATGTTCCTAGAAAAAGAGAGGTTGCAGAAAAAGTGCTTTTGTTCCTGTCTTGGAAGTAAATGTGGTTAATTGCTTTAGAACTATCAGTTAAGCAGAGAGGGTGTTTGCTTTCTTTCACATACTCCCATATACAACGCTGCTCTGCTCAGCCTGTTTTCATTGTATATGTAATCTAAGTATACACTTTGCAAAGCTGGTTTTCAGAGCTCTGTGTTCTGTCAACTTCTTTTTTGCCTGCAGAATTACCACACATGTGTGAGAATTATTCATCATTTTGGGCCTGCTGAACTTTAACAGCTCTGAGTTTTACAGCAATTGACCTGCAGAGGAGCTGCAGTCATCTTGAGAGAAGGAATATAAACAGGCTAGGCAGCTATCAGCTTACAACTAACTCTTTTCAAAAATGTAGATCTGCAGTTCTTTGATTCTGTCATATCAAGGAAAAAGTAGTCTTTGTGCAATGAGTGGTAGGAGCATATCCAGTATTTAAAACAATCCTAGAAAAAAAATTATTAAGCCATGGGTGTTTATCCTTCTCATGCTGACTGCTGTATGTGAGTTATGATTTGAGAGGAATTCTCCAGTGCACAGCAGTAGACAGTCACAGAAGATTTTCTATTCTTGTGGCAGTTTTTAGCACTCAAATAGTGGTACATAGAGTGGTTGGGATACCAGTTTGACTATAATTAAAAATGCAGTATGATCATTACATATGACAAGCTTTTCTCACTGTTGTAGAATGTACAGTAGAAGACATCATTCTTGAACTGAGAATAGTATCTTTATCACCTTAGTGTCATAATCACCTGTTCAATATTTTACTGTCTAAAAGCAATTTTTATGCAAGAGGGTTGGTTGGAAAATAATTTGAAATGTTTTCAGCTTCTTCTTCTGATTTCAGTTTTACACAATAAAACAGAAAGTGTTTCAGAAATTGCTGCCCTATTAGGAATAATATTCATAGGAGTAGGCACATCCACTGGGTCAATGTGTGGCTTTGAGGCTGGTGTAATTGGAAAAAAATTGGGCTTTTTTATCATGGGATGATCTATTCAACACCTGGTCTCCTGACATGTGATGAAATACAATTTGATCAGAGGGAAGAAAGAACTCTAGCAGAGCAGGTAGTGGAGCTCATTGGCAGAGCTTTAAACTAGCTTGGAAAGGAAAATACCAGGCTTTAGGGTGATGAGCAATAGGATCCCTCAGTCAGCTTCAGGAGGTGTTGGCTACAATGTACCACACCTGAAATGTTTGTACACTAATGCAGAGCATGAGGAACACACAAGAGGAGCTCAAGGCTTTCTCTGTATCCCAGAGATTTGACATCACTGGCATGAGGGAAACCTGTTGGAATGAGTCCTGTGGCTGGAGTGCCCTGTTGGGCAGTTCCAGCTCTGCAGGAGGGACAGGCAGGGCAGAAGAGTCTGGGGGGTGGCACTGTATGAAATAGAAGGGTGAGCACATATGGAGCTCACAGTTGGCAGCACAGTTGAGAACCTCTGGGTTAGGACCAAGGAGCAAATCCATACTGTGGATGTCCCTGTCAGAGTCTACTATAGACATCCTAGCCAGGATTATGCAACCCTGGATGTATGGCCAGACTGGGAAATGAGTTGTGGAAAGCAGTGCCGTGGAAAGGGACATGGGTGTCCTGGTCAATGACAAGTTGAATATGAGCCAGCAGAAATGCTGGAAATACCCTTCCCAAGATTGCACCTGACAGGTGTGTCTACGTGGTTTGGGGGACAGAGGCACAAGATGGTGTCAGATCCCTCCCAGGAGGGCAGGAGCTTACAGAACAGTTCCAGTGGCAGATGAAGAAGGCTCATCCAGAATCGGTGCCCTCCTCAGCACAGAACAACAGGGTGGGTACAGCAGTCAAAACAGTGGTCTGGACCCATTAAATGTTTTCTCCCCCTTGCTGGGCAGTGCTGCCAAGCCACCCGCAACCCAGACCAGAGCGGGGCTACTATCTGCAAGCCCACTTACTTAAAAAAAGAAGATAATGTGATCATGTGTTCTGTAGTCTCATTATAAATATGAGAAACTATTATAAAAACCACTATATTCTACAGTATTCATTGGAAGTTCTAGTCCCTAAGTATCAAAATAATGTAACAGGCACTACAGAGTAATTTTTCAGACCAATTTCATAGGCATGTGCTCTTACTCCAGAATAAACACTAATGTATTTTAAATAACTTACTGTGTGAAGACAATTGGAATAATAATAATTTTAGGAATATCTGATTTTCCCTGCAGTTCATTTTCACATGTTGGCAGAACCACAAGAACAAGTTCTAGCTAGATAAGGAAGTTTCTGTGTTTGTGTTTGAAAAAGTGGTTCAGTCTGTACCTTTGAACAAAGTCCATGGCAGGAGGATTCACCTTCTGAATTCTATAAATACTTGAACCATTTCTGGGATTTATTTTTACAATAATGTTTGTGTACTAAAAGTTGTACTTAATAACTAATCTATGCTATTGCTTTGGGGTAGATATAGTTCTAGGATCCTTATCTTTTTGGCATATTTAGTGCAATTTAGTTTGTCTGTTTTTCTCTAAGTTAATACTCAGAGCACTAGTGACCCTGTTCCTTCCCCCATTTGTTTAGAGATGAGGTGAGTCAGTAAAGAACAGATAAACTATGACTACTAAGATATTATTTAATGCTATTAGCTGACATGGTCCCAGTGATTCAATTATACTTTTCTGAAAACCCCTGTCTTCAAGTGCCATCATCTTAAATCTTTACTGCTTATTAAAGCCCCTGCAGTTACAAAGTGGCATTGATTATTATGGGTTAAAAATTCAGTATTTCCACTAGCGCAACAAAACCTAAAGGGTTTCCTTTTCTGTTTCTGTTAGATAGGGAAACCTGCTGCTGCTCTGCAATTATGAAGCATTTTGCATAGAGAAAATAGCAGATAAATTTTCCTGTATCATAAAAAAAATTGTACTGATCACTGAATTCACAGAATCAGTTAGGTTGGAAAAGAATCCTGAGATCATCAAGTCCAAGCTTTGACTGAACACCACCGTGTCAGCTAGACCATGGCACTAAGTACCACGTTCCATCTGTTCTCTAACACCTCCAGAGATGGTGAGTCAGCCACCTGCATGGGCAGTCCAGTCCAACATCCGATCACCCTTTCTGTGGAAAAGTTCCTCCTGCTGTCCAACCTGAACCTTTCCTGCTGGAGTTTGAGACTGTGTCCTCTCATCTTGTCACTACTTGTCTGGGAGAACATCTCTTTGATATCATAGGTTAAAAATAGTAGATAGTAGATAGTAGAATTAGGTAACTTACATATTAGCCCTTTTGGAAGAATGCTTTGTTTATAATTAAATGTTAGGTAAATGTTTCTGTGTTTCAGAAGCTTCTGGCAAAACCTGAATTGCTTTAATTAAATATTCTTCTCTTACACCAGACTTAATGTTAGAATAGCTCTTCCAACCAATAGATGAAGACAGATCCCATAGTCTTGTAAAGATCTCTCCCTGTATATGTACACCTCTGGGGTTTTTTTCTGAGACTGTAGAAAGCATGCAGTCTACCAACAGAGATACTACTGAGAATAATAATCATTTACTATCACCAGCATTCTGTTATGAGTTGCACTTTTGCATGCTTTTTGATCTGCATATGCAGCCACTGATTCTTTAAATATATCTCATTTTACCTCAAATTAGGAGTTTTTGCTTAACCTATTGTCTTTTAACTGAAAAATAAAAGGAAAAGCCCCTCAAGACGATTTCAGAGCTGTATAGAGGGGCTAATATTTAGACAGAGGTTTGCTACTGAAGCATTATGAAACCAGAAGACACTCTTTGGAATTACATCTTGTTTATTTCTTTTTTAAGAAGATAGATAAATAAATAGTTATAGAACATTTAGAGTTAGAAGGAGCTTAAGGTTTATTTATTTTCAACCCCACTGCTATGACCAGAGACACCCTCCACTAGAACGGGTTGCATCCCTTTCCTCCAGCATGTGACTACAATACACATCTTATTCTCCTCAACTGACTAGCCGTATGGAGGAACATGAGATTCCTTTTGTACCATGCTTAGAATACTATCCATGGCTGCATGCTGATTGCATCCTAACCCCAGTTTATGGTGAGTCTGCCCTACCTTGTGCTATAACTCCTACGGGAGGAAATCTGCAGGCAAGCAGGTGGAGAGTTGCACATTACTCCAGCCAGCATCTAGGTTCTGTGGAGTAATTTTTTGTTTCTCATCTTTGGGTTATTGTTGGACTACAGAAAATCAGAAGAGTTCTTATTAGAAGGGACCTACAATAATCATCGAGTCCTATGGCCTGATCACTTCAAGAATAAGTAACAGTTCAAGCATTTTTTTAAGGGTGTTCTCCAAATGCCTTTTTAACACTGACAGCCTTGGGGCATTGACCATGGGACATGGGGCACTGACCATTCCAAACTATTTACATAAAGGATCGGAGGTCATCAGATGTGTTTCCCTTGCAGTAATTTTACTTGCCCAACATCAGATTTTGTTGGACCTGGATAGTGTCCTAAATCCAGTTTAGAGTTCATAAATGGTCATGTCATCAAATTTGTTTGTACTTTTTGCCAGAATCTTATACGTGAACTTCAATAAAATATAGGAAATGAGAAGCCAAGTTACTGAAAGCTTTTTCTGATAATCCCCAGAAGTGAATATAGATCCAAACCTGAGAAACCTCTAGAGAAAATTAATAGGTCATGGCAGATCTGCGCAGAGTCTTATCTGAGCTTCTAGATAGAAAACAATTGTCAAAGTCCGTCAGAGGAGTTTATTTTGGACCTGCCAAATCAGCACATTCATAGCAGAGCCCTGAGCTCTGTGAGAGTACTTGAATCTGGAAAAGACTAGATGAATTTTTGATTGTTTTACAAAGAAGATTTTTCAGCTTTGCTTTGCACCATTACATTGAAACTGTTGTGTTATTGTGAATATTGTACCAGGACAGGATGTCTGGCTTTTGTTCTGTAATGAGTAACAAAAGCAACATATATCTTTGTTGCAGATCTAAATGAAACTGATAACAAAAATTCTATAGGGTATTATGCCAGATACATTTTTCTGGATCTGGATGTAAAATTAAATGGGTTAGGATCTTCTAAGAGTATGTTAGTCCTTATTTTTCCTCAATATATTCTTTGTAAGGTACGGTATGAATGAGGCAGAACACAAACTGTTTAAGATGACCTAATGCAGTTGGGTGTTTGTGCCAGGCTTATTTTGAGGAGGGTGTGAGCACCCCAGTCTTTCCACAACAGCTAACTTCAACTACATAGCCAGCTGTGTACTGCTGGGCTCTGCATCATGATGCCCTCAGATTGCTACCTCCTTGCTTGGAGAAGCAAAAAAAAATGTCCCTGAGCCTGAAAATGGGAAGCAAATAGGGCAGGGATTGAACCTGGCATGAAACCAACTACCTTCCTGCCCAGCTGGGGGAGAGGAATGAATAACATATGGTTACTAATGTCTAATGACTTCTGAAAATGGTTGTCAATTCTTCTGCTGCTTAATAAAGTGTAAACATCTTTACAAAAGCACTGTTGCAAATATAATTTCAGCATTTTAGGTATTTTATTTCAGTTAGTTGTTTGGCTTTTGTTATAATATCAGTTTACAATAATAAAGAACGAACAGTCTAAGCAAATAAATTGTAAACATAAAAATATCTCTAAAATACAAAAAATGCACACAAATTATAGAGTAAGACTTCAGTGCTGCTATTCATAAAGTATTTATTTTTCAATATGTATGTTCACCATCCTAACTGAAGACACAAATAAAGCTTAACCTGCATATATGGTTTGTTTGTAGCACTCCTCTCAAATAAACCACTAAATGACCAGTGAAGTCAATTAGCAGTCACACAAATTCACAAAGGAACTTTACCTGCTTATTTCAGCAATATTAATACAGAATAAATATGAAATAAAAAGCTAGTTTTTGAAGTTTTCACCCAGTTAAATACTATGTTATGAATCTTCTAACTTATATAACCTTTTCCTCTGTGATTTGATACATGCTGTAAGTAGTATTACTTTTTCCAGAAAGAGTGACTTAGAATATTTGCTGATGGCCATGAATCTCTCCAGTTCTTTTGTACATCCTTTGTTGGTATTTTTGTCCTGGCATTTAATATCAGAACACAAAACACAAGAACACTTGGCTCATATCAGTACTGTCCTGTCCTACAGAGCAGCAACAAAAAGTATGATTCATATGCACTATTATTAAGCAATGTCCCTGTGCTCAAGGGGGAACCCCTTTTATACCCATATAAAGTAAATTCAAAGCATAAGAGAGCAGCTTAGTGAGGATGTGAGAGTTTAAATGTGTTTATTTTCCTACATTATTGTTTGTTGCAATTAAGTCCAACAAAAGGAACAGCACTTCAGATTATGCTCTTGATACTGTTCCTCTGTTGAGATTTGGTTGGTATAATCACAGATAGCATGTGGTAGGGCTCTTTGTTTTCTCTTCTTTTTTTAATATAGATGCATATAAACCATATCTGTAGGGCAGGCAATCTCCATGTAGACAATTTAATAAAATTGATAAAAGACTAAAAATTGTTTATGTGAAAATAAATTAGTTCACCACTGTTAGGATCCATTTCAGTAAGACATATTCTGTCTAGAAGAGAAGATCTAAAGCTTTGTGAGTTCATATTGGGAAGCATCATTTTACATAAATTGCAAAAACGTGGCATAAGTATACTGACATATTCCTTGCAGGCACACTCCAAAGTGTTTTAAAAGAGTTGACCGGTTGCTCTGTGGGTTTCTCTAGGTGGAAAGGATCTTTTTCTCTTCTGCAGGAGGCAGAGCACTTCCTGCCAAAGTGGGAAAGTAAAATTTGTGAGCAGATTTGTCAGATCTTAGCTCTGGACCCTCTTCCAGGTCTAAATTCTTGTTGTTCTGCTCCTTGATGCTTTTATATTTGCTGGGGTTAGCTTCTTCACAGCTCCTCCCCTAAAACATCGCAAGGTGTTTTCTTTCTTTTTTCTTGACCCATCACAACATGCTGCCTTTTTGTCACTCCTTGCAATTGGGAAAGATTATTGGTCTCAGATTTATTCTCCCCTTTTGAAAACATTTTTGAATTCTTAAAATTATAAATTATGTTTTACTGCTGTATTATTTTATTTTTGCCTTTTATTTTACTTACTGCCTCAGGGTTTTAACATCTGCAGTATCAGTGCTGAAACTTCCTGTTTTACAATTTGCTTACTTCCTGCTTAACAACTTTTATGGCTAACATTGCATCAGATAGACTTAGATCTTTGTAAAATATTTTTGTCAGTATTTACTGGATTGCCAGGCTGAAAAATCAGGGCAGAACATTAAGTCAGTTGCTCATTCTCTGAATGGAAAGACATTATGTGATGTGCTTTGCTACAAAATACAAGGAAAAAAGTTTTGTTCAATTTTTTTTTTTTAAAGGGATATTCTTTCTTCTGTCACAGTGCTTCAGATTCATTGGCTTCACTGCATTTCTTTGAACTGATCTGAAGTGTTGTCACATAAACCACTTAAAATCAGTGCTTTCCAAACAAGTTCAAACTAGTTTCCATAAGTTCTACCTCACTGTCTGCATTTTCAGCGCTTAAGTCATCTAAGAATATCTTACCAGAGAAAGAGTCAAAAGCTTGACTAAAGCCCAGGTAGACAATATATGCTGCTCTCTTCACCTACCAGACTGCATCACAGAAGTTTATCAAGCTGGTCAAGCATGACATTCGCTTGCTGAAACCATACTGGCTACTCCTCATGATTGTCTCATCCTTAATGTGCCTGCAAATTGTTTGCAGGATTAGCTGCTCCCTCACATTCCCAAGGGTGGAGTTGAGGCTGACTAACCTGTTAGTTGCTCAGATCCTCTTCTTTGCACTTCCTGACCTTCGCTTTCCTCCAGTCTTTGGGCACTTCCTAGTAACCTGATTGTTGAAAGGTTGTTGCAAGTGGTCTTGCAACGACAACAGCCAGCTCACTCATGTGCACATCCCATCAGGTGCCACTGTCCCTTGTGCTAAATTATTCCCAGTCCTGACCCTCTTCCACCAAGGGTATATCTTCCTTGCTCCAACCTTATCCCCTAGTTTATGGGACACAGCATCCCTGAGAGCTGGTCATGCTAGAAAAGTCTGGGGCAAAGAATATATTTAGAATTTCCACATTTGTTGTGATGTAAAGACAGAATTTTTTTCCTTGTGTCATGTGCTGTATCCTTATTTTAAAGTCTAACATATGGTAGCATTTCAGCACTGACCATGAAAAACTGGAATTACTACTGCTCTGTATTGCATTTAATAATTTTTCGTACATAATTCTTATTTCAGTTTTCATACAACTTCTCTGTTGATTTTTTTTACCTGATTGGAATTTCTTCACTCTTCTGGTCTTTCCTTTTTTTCTTTTGTAAAATATTAAAAAGGCAACTTAGACTCATTGCTTTCTCTGTAAATTTCTATTATGAGGCCAGTTAAGGCCTGCTAATTCTGAACTTAGAGTTTAATAAATTCTTCAATCATTAGAAAGCTCATGGATTTGCTTGCATCATCTATAGCTGGCATTAGTGAATAAACTTTGTACATTTGGTGTGAACAAATTTGGTGTACATTTCATGTGTGAGCATACATTTCAGTATGTCGGGTTACTGTGAGAAACAAGGTAAATTGATCTAGGCAGATGCTGTAGTCATGGAGCTAAACAGCTTTTGCTGTCCAGATCAGCTTAGGCATCTCTAACCATGTTATGCTGTGGCTCAGTTAACCCTGAAAAATGGAGCCTGAGGGAGAGTACTACTGCCTTCCAGAAATTCATGCTACTACAAACCCCATGGAGGACGAAATTCTGTAACCTGAGAGACTTACAAGAGAAATAAAAACAGATATAAACTGACCATGAAAAAAAGTGCAGGCTGGAAACTATGAGCAGATCTCAGCTAGTAGAGGAGTGATGTTCAGATACAGCCTGCCCCTTGGAAACAGCAGTACAAAAATACTCTTCATACAGGAACAGAAATACATCTCATGTTATTCATTTATAGTTTGGTGTTGATGACTTAGATAGAATATCCTGGTAATAATTTCCTTGAAGTAATTGCTAAATAATTGTCTTAAAGTTTTAAAAGAATTGCAGTGTCCTTCGATTAACTGAGTAAATGACTGTCAGATGGGGACCCTGTCAAATAGCTTTTTGCTATTATACAGAAGTTCATTTATTTATCGTATTTTATTTTTTTACTTTTTTTTTTTCACCCTGTCAAGGGGAACCTTTTGAATGATATGCTATCATCATAATTTTCAATGTGGTATGGAACCATCACCAGTCAAATTAATAAAAATATCAGCCTGCTACTTGAGTGATATAAAGGATTATCAATTAAACCATTTTGGGTCAAGGTCGATCACCTTGACATGTATGAAGAAGAGGCATTATGTTATCATCTCAGCACAGAACTAAATGTCAGTAAATCCAAAGATTGAAAAGGGCTATTTAAACCATAAGGTCTCTGTAAAAAGAGCTCTGGACAATTGGTGTTATAATGAGCACATATTTTAAAGATCCAAGAGGGAACAACTTGTTCCAATAGATGGCAGATGGTTTTGTTATTAAAGTAATATGTTTCTTGTTATAAAAGGTTGCACCCTGCAGGTAATAACTAAGTGATGCACAGAAGACATGAGACAATTAGTCTAAGGAACACTTTATTGGGGAGGCACATTTGTTGGTTTGAAGGGGTTTTTGTGTTATAAACCAACTCTCATTTGTATCTTCTGACCAAGATGCAAGATAACAAGTCTATGAAAATTTTATATTTTACTTTCTTTTATTTTTCCCCTAAAATACTCTAAGGCCACTAATTACACTGAATTCTTAGCTGAGGGATTACTCCAGCCATATTGCAATCTTGTTCTTTTAAGAAAAGTCACTTTCTATCACAAATACACATTTTTTAGCACATATTTGGACTCTTCGAATTTTTTGATTTGAAAAATTTGAAAAATCCTCTTTTTCAATATGCAAAACCTTATTTTTCTTGAAGCACAGGAGAGTGTTAGGAATTACAGTTTCTTAGTTACAAATGCAAAATGCTTTCAAGCCAACATTCAGTCCAAAAGTGGTTAAAAACATATTTCCAGGACTCCATCATTCTGCTTTTGTATTTTGTATTTTACATCCCCTATTTTTCTCCGTCTCTAGCCTAGCAGTCTGTCCTTGATGTATACACAAGCCTTCAGAGAACAAAAGATGGTAAAGCCTTTCTACCCAGATGCCTGTTGTCAGTAGAAGCATTTGCTCAAGTTTTAGACAAATTACTACTGCTAATGTTTGAGAGAGCTGCTGCTATGGCGTTGTTTCCAAAAACACTTCTTGTGTATCCCTCATGGATGGTAGCTATTGCAGACATATTACAGTTATGTTTAACCCACTCCAGATGATAGGATTTCTTTCAGCAGTGTCAGAATTTGGCAAAGACCACTCTTTATTAAGCTGTGTGTTAAGCTCTTAATAACTGAATGGTTATGTGGCCATAATTAGATGTCAGTTCCCAGCAGAAGCTGATAAATACTACATAAATTACTTAAAGTTCTTTTTTTTTTTTCCTTTAAATATTGAAATGCATTTCATAAGTGGTTTTAGTCCACTTGTTCCCCAGGTACTCATTGTTATTCTTCCATTTCATGCTGAGGTAACATTATCCTGTCTTTATGACGTACTTTTATGATAAGGAGACTGTGTAAGGGTTACACAGTACCATATGAGTATTTTGTTGCAAATGTGTCCATATGTATCCCAAATTACTTAATTTAACTTTCTTACTTATCCCATCTCCTGATTTTATGCACATAAAATCAGTCTCCATAGCCCATTAATTTCTGTTACTAAGAAGTCAGTGGTCAAAAGAGTGGTATTTTTTGTCAGGGAAATAAAAAATGATCAGCACAGTGGATGAATATCTTTATGTGAACACTTTAAGCCTTTTATGAATTTTGATTGTAGAGCCATTTCTTCTCTGAAGAAATTTATAGAAGAAGGGGCTTAAGATTTCTGAGTTGTGTTTTAATTTAAAATGTTATGTTGAAATTGTCTAGCTACATTTATTGCAGTCAGAGTTGGAATACATTTGTTCCGTAGACAGTTCATTGGCTACTTACCTAGCCAACATGTAATGCCTTTGACATTTGGCATATCTGTGGAAAAACCCAAATTGTAACTGCTTTGTGAATGTGAAATCCTGGTATGGTATTAGAGAGAGGAATACTTGCTTCCTGCCTTTTGTCCAGTATTGCTATCTTAGGGGCTGAGGTATTACATTCCTACATGTCTGACAGCCTGAAGACAGTAAATGCCTCTTGAGTTTGTTTGTTTACTTGATAAAATATCTGGATCTACTCAAATCAGAAGATAACATCTCTTTTAGTTTTTATACAGGAAAATCTCCACCCTCAGTTACAAAACCCGTGTCTAATGTTGCATGGGAAAAATTTTAAACAATAAATATTAGGTCTCTCTGTAGTCTCGTCATATAAAGGTGCAGTGTGATAAAGGAGAGGCCGCTGCCTGAACATTCTCACACCACTCAAAGAGTTACACATGCACCACCCACGGCGTCACCACAAGGACTGGGGTCCCTTCACCAGCTCCAGATGGCCCATGGGTGCCTCTCCTGATTCCTTGCCCACACATACCGTCCCTCTCAGGCGTGCTTCCTCATTCTTCAAGCTTGATCCTTGGCTTCCCATAGCAGAGTCTCAAGTGTCAGATTTGTGAAAATAAGTAACTTAAGAGTGGTACAGCACCTGCTAGCTGGCAGAGCATGGGAAATTAAAAAGCCCTAGACTTAAGATAAACATTACCTAGCAACAAGAACATCAGTGCAATGTCAATATCCTTTCCATTCCAGCCAAAAATATATCTTGGTGTAAGAACACAGCTTGTCAACTAAGGCTTCAGAAAATCCAACTGCTCATGCTAAGCAAGTAAAGCAAAGCAAGCAGTATACTAAATCTCAGTAATATGACTCAATTTAAGTAATTCTACTTAAAATTTACTACAGAATATTCTGAGTTGGAAGGGACTCACAAGGATCACTTAGTCCAACTCTTGAATGAATACAGAGCTTACACACCACCTTGGCATTATTTGCACCATGTTCTAACCAGCTGAGCTAATCTTAGGTCATACTAAAGAGCTTACATCTTTCAACAGAGAGATAGAAGATGGTCTGCAGAAAGTTTAAAGCTGGTATAGGGCTTGACAGTGTTTAAGCATAACTTCTTTTGGGTGAATATTAAATGTCCAAGATATCTTTCCTGAGTCTCTGAAATAGTAATTTTGTGTATGTTTTACTTACGAACTAATTTTTTCCCCCTTATTTTTAATATTAAATTAATTTTGTTTAATTCCAATATGCATGTATTCATTTTTATCCCCGGCAGGTTTCATTTCTGGCCTCTGCTTACATGAGCCAGCATATCTCAGAGGAAAGCTGCTTTGCTCTCGCATCTGTTACCCATTATCTTTACCTCTGCCAGTTCAGCTGGATGCTTATTCAGGTTGGTATCGTAGTCCTTTTTATCCCTTCCCCAAAACATGTGTAAAAGTAATTGATAGACTGTATTTCTATTATATTTTAGTGCATATATATACATATCTGTACATCTATGTATAGAGAGAGATATAGAGCACTGAAATTCAGTGCTACTAGAAGGCCAAAACTTTAGATGACTTTTATTAAACCTAGGGTGACTACAAGGGTAAATATACAAACACTATAAGGACTTTTGCCATTCATTTCCATTCCAACTATGTAAGAATGTCCTTGCCTCACTTTATCCTCAGAGCAAGGCAGAATTGCCTCAGAACAAGGAAGAATTATTTTTCTTACTGTTAATAGTTTTTCTAAACATCTCTTATTTGGTCTTTTGAAGCAGTCCTTTACATGTGAAGTGTAAATGTAAACTATACTGTAATTTGTTAAGTCAGTGGCATTTTAGTCATTAAATTTGTGTAACATGACAGACATACCTTCACAAGTTTACATTAAAATACAGAACATGTGTATTCATAATTATTTCCAGAATTTTTATAGAATCTTAGTATCATTTAGACTGGAGAAGCCCTCTAGGATCATCAAGTCAAACAATTAACTCAATACTCCCAAGTCCACAAGTAAACTATGTGCCCCCATCCTTTTCTCCAAGCTGAACACCCCCAGCTCCCTCAGCTAATACTCATCAGATGAGTACACCAGACTAGTCACAGATCTTTTGCTTGTTTGATATATTATAGGACAGTAAATGGTGGAAAAAACAGTTGAACTAATATGGAACACCATGAACAATCCAATTATTTATGGAAAATTACCAGTTGTAAGTTAGTCAAAATAACAAGCTGTGGGGCTATTAGAAAAAAATACATTATTATGCCCTCATCTAGAAATTTATATTTAGCACCAGTATGTGAGTTAAGTGATTTATTTGTCTGTTATTTTAAGAGGATTTGTCCCCAGCACATTCATTTCAGCATACAGCTTTATATATGCAGCTCCATATCTTACTGTACAAATCCTCCAATATGCAGGCTGTCAGACCAAACCAAGAAATGCAAATTAGGCTGTATGTAAATCCAACTTTCTCTCCCAGTAACATTCATGTGATATGTGGCATTTTCATGGAATTTGTCAGGCTCATGTTCATTGAAAACGCTATTGGCCTCTCCAATGGCTCAGCTGTGCTCATTTAGAAAACTACATGTAGATGGCCTCAATAGAGAAATTTGTTTGCTTGGCAAATGATGTTTTGTAGGTTAACTACTCTAAAATATTTTATAAACTGTAAATTATATTCTTCACAGTTGCTCATTCACTTTATTCCTAAATTGCTTTAGAGCTCTTTACCATTTGCTAATTTGGACAAAGTAACATTTTAAAGTTTCTTTTTTTACTGAGATGCCTCAAGCTTTGATAACTCAGTGTTTGATAGTACTTTATCATCCCATTCTATGTGTTTTACATTTCATTGAGTTGCAAAAATTACTTACAATGCCAAAAAAATGTAGTATGGAAGTTAACAGTTGGTCATTTTTATGTCTGTAGTTGGAATCCAGTGTTATTTTTTTTTACATAGACTTTGGTCAAATGGTAACAACTCGCACAATAGATTGCATGTAGTGGAGCCTCAGGCTTGTGTTAAACATGAAGACTCTTCATGGATATCTGATTGGATGAAAGTGCTTAAGAGGGAATCCATCAGCCTGCTGAGTGATGAGCTGCCAGGAGTAGAACTCAGAATGAAGATGATTCTTCTTTTTGTAGGTGCAGGCCTTCAGCTGAGAATAATTCCTGAACTTTGAAAGACCCAAAAGGAATTAAATAATGGGACACATAGATCCCAGTCCTCAGCCAGAGTTTTTCTCCTCTCAGCTGGGACTAGATCTTGACTTTTTATATCTCACTATGGAATGAGTAAGCTATATCAGAACACAGGAAGGAGTGCTGGGGGCATCTCTTTGCTTGAACTGGTCCCCATGACTACTCTAGAAAAGCTTGTGGATCCAAGGGGAAACCAGACTGATTTGGGAAGTCTGGATGCTACTGCTGTTAGAGTAGCAGATTTTAAAATCAGGGAAATTAATATTTGTATTCTCAGCATAGTATACTTTATATACATGGCTTAATTTGAAAAGCAGATTTAATGATGTTTTTGAATGAGGCTTAAATACTTCTGTCTGGAAAAGAACAAAAATATAGGAACAGATTCTGTGTCCTTTGTGCAGTCACTCTGCCCTCTATGAGGCTGCATACCATAATGCAAATGTTTGATCATTGACTTATATCATAGAAATCTGAAAGTGACTGCCATGATCACAGGATACAGAGGTAGGTGAATGTGATAATCAAGTACAAGCATGGTGCACGCATGTGAAACTGAAGTATCCATAAAACCTAGTTGATTTTAAGTGACCAAAAGTTGGTGGAGCAATATTTTCAGGCAACAAAGCTCTATAAGAAAACACTGATTTCAGTTGGATATATACAGATTTATTTCTGTCCAGATCAAAGAGCTTCACTTTCTAGACTGTAGGATAACTTCCTTACTTTTTGGTTTTTGTAATCATTCCATCTTCTGCATAGTGCTTAGTAATTATGCCAAACATTTTGTCTTATGTCAGTGCTCTTTACAAAACAATTAATCTATAGCTTCATGTTTTAATTCTTGTTCTCTTTTTAGCTTCTTTTATTTGTAGACATATTCAATGTCAGTATTTCTGCTACAAGTGTAGCTACTACTCATACATTGAGTGAAATGCAAGAATGGAAAGGATCTCAGAGGTCAACTGGTCCATTTTCAGCATCAGGACAGAGATTATATCAAATCATCCTTGCTTGTCTGTTTGTTCTTCTCCCTTTTTTATTGTATGGTCTTGTTTCTTGCTTTTTATATGGAGAATTTGCAAGTCACTGAAAGCTGATAGCATTACGCATTATTTTAAAGGATGAGGCTTTCTTAACTGCAGAAGAAAAGGAGTAAGCAAGGTGAAAATAGCAGTTTATGGGCCCAAAATATTTACCTTATATTAATGTCTGACATCAAGAGGTCTTAATCCTGACAAGTGTCCCTTTGCACAATTGAACAGCATGAAGCTGTATTTTCAAATGCATTTATCTTAGGAGCACATGCCAAGAGTGTCTTTCAGCATAACAAGGAAAATAAGTTTCTTCTCTTAGTATTTTCTAATGTGTTGCAAATAGTAAGTTACAGAAAAAATTAAAAGCTGTCTATTCAGCTAAAAAAAAATCTGTAGTTTTCAAATGCCAATTCTGATACAGAGTAAAATGATGGAAAAATATGATTCTTTGTTTTCTTGAGCTATTGCTAGAGTGAATTAAATCAACAGTAAAAGTGTTAATTCAACAAGCAAACCATGATGAAAGTCATGAACTTGCTAACACCCATACCTGAATCTTTCTCCTACGTCCATTTAATGGCACTTTAAATTTTCTATAAATTTCTATACATCTGTGTCAGACTTGTAAGACGTTTACTGATCTTAAAGTAAGTTTGATGCTTTTCTTTTTATTTTTAAGAATAATTTTTGGACTGCTTAACAGTTTCAAAAAAGGAATTATACGAAAGTATACAATTATTATAAATTGACCCCTCCAGCTATTTGTAAAAAGAAGGAAAATATAATTATTCCTATCAAACTGGGAAAGATATTAAATGAAGTATTTTGCACCTGTTTGCCAGCTATATGCAGATTATCACAGGTGGTGGGACACTGGAAGCAGTTGCCCAGAGAAATTGTGGCTACTTTATCCCTGGAAGTGCTCAAGGGCAGTTTGGAGATGAGACTTTGAGCAACTTTGTTGTCCTTGTTTAGGAATGGTATTCTCCAATTCAGTGTTCCCACTGAATCTGTGCACCGCTCCCTTGCCCCCAGCCTCCCCCTCCCTCTGCTCTGCTTGGGCTGGGGAGGAGAATTGGAGACTCAGAAGGCAAAGACCATGGGTTGAGATAAGAACAATCTGCTGGAAACAACAATGAGATAAGGAAGCAAACAGTACAACAGCAATACTGACAGAGGGTAGAAGAAAGAAGTGAATGATTCACACAGAAACATCACCGCCCAACTTCTCCCTCCACCACACTACACTGACGCAGAACAAACCCCTTCTCCCCAGAAGGGTTCCATCCCCCAGCCCTCAGCAATGATGGGTCCCAGCCATGGCTACTGTAAAAATTAACCCTATGTCTGTTCACAGGCACTGGTCCAGTGGAAAATATCCCATGGCAAAAACATCCCATGGCAGGAGATGTGAACTAGATGGCCCCTTCCAACACAAAAAACTCTGAAATTCTGTGATTATCATTAAAGATAAATGAATGGATAAATAAATAAATGTGTCCCAGGTTTGGGAATGTGATTTCAACTAACTGCCTCATTTTGAAAGAAAAATACCTTCACTGAAGTTCACAGTGTCTCATTAGAGTACTATGTGAATAAACAATTATTTAGCATTCTATATCAGAACAAATCACAACTTGCCCATTTGTTCTTTCACCTGAGCAGCTAGAAAATGGACTGTACCTTTTATTCTTCTGTTGAACTGGTAATTGTTGCAGCATGGCAACAGGAAAGGATTTGCTAAAATTAGCTCCTCTATTATTTCAGTGATTATATTTTGAAGCATCAAAAAGGGTTGAAGAAAAGAACTAGTAATTATCAAAATACAAATGTTACTGTGCAGAAAATGTGAATAATCCAACCTCACTTACACCTTTACAGCAGCTGTGGTGTTAAGTGTTATGCTCAGTGATAAATGAGGTGAGATGTCTAAATAGGCTAACCAAACACAGGGCAAGGACATGAGGTATGATTTCATAGAAAGCAATTTCAGTTGGATGACTAAGAGCAGTGTTCACCAGATTGTCAGAATTAGTAAAAGCAACAGTCCCTGAGTGTAATGGCATATATAGTTCAAGGGTTTTGGTCTCTGGAAGCACTTGCAGTGAGGCACAGCCTAGCCAAGACTACAAGGGCATGTAATTGAAGTGTGTTTATTGACATGAAGTGTCAAACAGAATTTTGAATGAGTTTTCAATCCCACATAAAAGTTAACGGAACAACCAAATCCTTCCACAAGCTGTGGATTTTTGCCCAAATACCAATTTCATCTATTTAATATTTTCTTCCTGTGCATGTCCAGCAATGTAATTAATAGGTTTTCTTTGTTCTTTCAATGTGTCCAGGATTGTTGCATTTCTGTGGTGTGGTTTACCTGTGATCTTTTAAGGAAAATAAACTTTGCCTTTGTTCATATAGCACCAATCACCAAATGAAAACTAAGGAAGACATAATAATTATTATATAATTATATACACTGGACATGTGCTATGATAGAAGCTATGAAATTTCATTCTCTAAAAAAGCATTTAAAACAGTAACTTGCTTTGTAAACAAATTATTATCAGTGAAAGTATTGCATATTCATGCTATATAAATCACAGAACAAAATCTGAAATGATAGTTAATTAATAATACCTACATAAGGAATCTAGAAACAACTAATTAAGTACTTGAATGTGCAAAGTAGGTGTTCCTGAAAAAAGGGATAGCCAAGCCCTTGGCTCAGGGAAATGTGTAAAATTTCCCTCAATAAAATAATCACATTGCATTGTCTTGTTACAGTGTATGAATTTTTACTTATCCTTACAGTACATGGCTGAAAATGAAGCATGTAAGTCAAAATTATTATATGAAACCCTTGTGTAGAACATGGAGAGAGATGATTATGCTTGGGTTAGGATTAATGAGTGCCTGAAGGTGCCTGTCCTTTCTCTGTTGACTGACAAGACATGCTTAAAGGCACAAGCTCGAATTAATACTTTATATGCAAAAAAAAGACAATCCCTATTCACCCCATATAAAAGGCCAGAAATAATGATATAGCATGGAGACCTGTAGGTGGTATAACAGTTTTGAAGTAGAGAAAGTGAGATTTTTTTTTTTTAATTTTTTTTTTTTTTGTGGATAGCTTACATGTTTATTAGACAGTACTGTGTAGATGTGCATTTAAAAATGCTCACACATGACAGTGTTTCTTCTGTGAACATCCTGAAGAAAATTCAAATATTCAGGCACTGTGCTAAGTATTCTGATTTACTTGAAGGGTTTCCTCTACTCCTACTACTGGCTCTTCAAAGGGGTTTCAGCTATTCCACTATTTTGATTCATATATGGTTTTAAACTAAATTATGCTGCTTGATGATGAGTTGATTATAAGAAAACAGAATGTTTTAGAGATGCCTGTGGATTTACATTAATTTATTTGCACTTTTTTCTCAAATTCTTACACATATATTGTGCAGAATCACAGAACTGTTGAAGTCTGAAGGGGTACCTTGAGACTGTCTAGTGCAACACCCTAACTCAAACAGATAGGACAGGTTGCCCAGGACCATGATAATTTTGATTTTGATTCTCTAAGGACACATACTCCACAAGCTCTCTGGCCTTTTTGGCCCAGTGTTTGACCACGCTTACAGTTAGAAAGCTTTTTCTTGTATGCAGATTGAGCTTTTTGTATGTTAATTTGGGCCCATTTCCTCTTGCCCCACCACTGGGCATCACTGAGGAGAGTCTTGTCTCCCTCTTCTTCGCCATTGCCTCCCATCAGATGTTTATACATATGGATATGGTCCCCCTGAACATCCTTTTTCCAGGCTGATCAGCCACAGCTCTCTCAGCCTTCCCCCATGGGAGAACTTTTCCATCCCACAATCATCATCATGAGCCTTTACTGGTTCATTGGAGCTCCGCGTCTGTCTTGTACTGCTGAGCTCAGAACAGGATCACAGAACCATCAAAGGAGTTTAATGCATTTCCTACAAGGTACATACAGCTGAACAATAACATAAAAATATGAAGTGCAGATCAGATGTAGAAATACTATATGCCAGTATTCAATGTGAAGGTATGAATATCTAGAGAAGAAGTGACTTTTGCACCAAAAAGCTGTTTTTACATTGGAAAAATAGTATTCTCTACTAAACAGAGTTTCTCTTCCTCTATGTTAGTCTAATTCAAAATAGTAATATAAATAAGCATATTGCTTTTATAATGTCTTTTTGTTACTTAAGGAAAAAAAACTGAGGACAAAGTATTTTTGTTGAATAGTGTTTGTACAGATACCAGGGCAGAAAAACGTTGTACTGTGACCTTCACAGTGATTTGGTTTTTGGCATAGTTTATCACCAGCAAGTCTACTGATTGTCTTTGTGCATTATTCTTCAGGCTGTTAATTTCTGGTACGTCCTTGTGATGAATGATGAGCACACAGAGAGGCGCTATCTGCTTTACTTCCTTTTGAGTTGGGGGCTTCCAGCTTTTGTTGTTATCCTTCTTCTAATTATCCTGAGAGGAATCTACCATCACAGCACAGCAGAGATTTATGGCCTTGTCTACGGTGATCTGTAAGTGTTTCCTTAAAAAAGCATGAACTAGGCATTGTACTGTCTATTTCGGTTTGTACCAAATTTTCTTTCGTGTCGAGAGTGGGGTATGTCAAAGAAATGGTCAGGGGACTCCTCATTTGGTGAAGATGAGGCAAGTGTCACCCATATGCAGTACAGCAGTATCTGTGCAGTTGGACTTTGCTCCAGTTTCTCCTTCTGGCAAAGCTGGCCCAGGCATGTCTGTTTAGTGACTAAATTTTTTTTTTTTTTTCTTTTTTTTTTTTTTTGAGAATGTGCAATTTCAGGCTAGCTGACAGAAATGGCTTCTGCTGCAGAATGGGGAAAAGAGCATGATTTTCTTCCATTTAATTTCTGTGATAAAAAAACCCAAAACCAAATCAAGCCTTAATCTCCCCATCTCTTATGTTAATAAGTATATTCTTGGCTAAAAAGTATCACTACATTATTATGTCAGATATTTTTCCTGAACTGTTTCTCTCATAATAATGAATATGTTATATTCCAAGTTTGAGAGTTGCTGTGTTGTTGACAATTATCACAGCCCTTTCAAAGTAACATATAAGCATAGAAAACTGTCTTAATTAAAACAGTATATTTTCATAGAACCAGATGCATTTAAGTGGAGATACAGAGATAAATATTTTTGCTCCTTCCTAGCTTTTTTTTTTCCCCCCTCTGGGTCATTTTCTGGCGAACTTAATCTGTGATGATAGCTCTTCTAGGATATGAGGATAATATATTTATTGATTTTGTATCACAATTACATGCTTCATGTGCAGAAAAGACTAAACACGCATCTTCTTTTTAAAACGAATGTATAAAATCTTTTTATGAAAACATCATATAAGGTTGCTTTCAGGAGACTATCCCACAGCAGGAGGCTATTCATCTGTCTTTAATAAAAGAGGAATATACAGTGTGCATCCTTCCATTTTAAGAGAACAAAATTTAGTGTTGTGGTTTTTTTTTCACAAAAAGGGTATCCCTGTGAGAAGTAGATATTTGAATTTCATACTGATGTTGAAGTATATGCAAGTACACACACACACACACATTTGGCCTTATAAATATTATTGGTATACGCATATCTGTGTGTGAATCTTTACTGTGCATGGTAGGCAGGGATGCCTGATTTGGTTGTAATTGAGTTACCTTGGGTACCACAAATTCTGTGACCATGTTGGCTGAAGTTTTATCCTACATTCATAGGCACCAGCTCAACTCAGAAGTATAACTGAGGTCCACAACAACAGACCTTTGCTGATGTTCATGTTATATCAGGGAGTGCTCCATAGCTGTATACCATGCCATACACATCAGTATTTCTTCACAGAATATGTATTTTTCTTTATGGTAAAATGCTTCTTTGTGCATCGTAAACACAAGGAACATGTGTAACAATAAGTTCTCCAACTGCAGCAGGGTTGATGGTATCGTTATGCAGTGAAAGAGTTTTCCAGTTGTTTTCTTTTATGTCCATGTCTCATTCTTTCAAAAACAAGGAAAAACCTTACATTCTGATTATTAAGTAAAGGAAAATGACTCAGTCTATCCCATTGCCTAAATTAAATATAAAACTTGTCCAGCTTTCTACTTGTATAAAATGCCAGAAATCATCCCAAGCGTAGTGAATGTGCAGCTTATTCCATCTCAGTCAATGTGGACACTGTAAGAGATACCTGCAAGAATTTTCATAAATAGCATCAATGCTAATTCCTGATTTGAAGAGCACTGTAAGACTTGTTCTTATTTATACAAGAGGACTTTGAAAGACAGATTGTAAAAAAGGGGACAGATTGAGATACAGCACTTGGTTTGTTTTCTCCAAACAAGAATGCACTTGTGGAAAAAGTAACAAGGATATTTCCAAATCCAAACTCATTACATACTGACTTCAGAATCAGCCTCAGAAATGGTTTGAGAACAATAGTGCGCTGGAGAACAAATGTGACAGCTGGAAGACTGGTTAAAGTAATAGAAGTAGTGAAGCCTGTTATCTTCTCTCCTAAGCAATCACTCCTTCAGGCAGCCCATTTTTTAATTTTTGGTGTCTGACCAACTGTTTTGCTCTTAACCAGTATGCCATGGGCACAATTAATAGCCAACAGTATAGCTATGTTTAGAGAAGTTCATTTTTACTTGCAGTGAACAAAAGAATGAGTTCAGCTGTGTTGGTTTTTAAGCTTCAGAAGAAGTACTGGGGTAGTTTCTCTCCAGATATGACAAATCCTACACAAAAATGCCTGTATTTTATATTCTGATTCCCATGTCCTAGTATAAACCAGTAGTATACCACTGATTACTTTAATAATTAATAGTGTTTATATATGGTATGAACAGTTCTCTCTTTGGCATTATATGATTTTTTTTATTGATTTTTTTTTAATACTAGTGAATTTGTCTGTATAATGCCACCAAGCAGCATTCTTTTTTTCATTCATTTTGAGGTTGAAGTTCAATGATAAGTGAAAGACCTAAGTGACACAGAAGGGCTCTTTCATTCCTCCCTTTGCTGAATCCCCCACTGCTCAGCTGCAAAGGTTGAAGTCTCTCAATAAGACTAGAAAAGATGCTGATTCTGGACAACTTTAGAGTAGTGCAGGGTTTTTTATATCATCTTTTAGAGTTCTGGGCAATCTCTTAGGTACAAGTCCAGTGAGTATAGCATAATTAACCTTTAAACTTGTCTTTGTGAACAAAAGCTGATATTTGTCATTAAATAATTCCGGCTTCTGATCTCAGAAGCAGGGCAAAGCTTGAAAATGGGTGTGGTTCATCAACTTCCAACAGCATTGAAATTTTCAGGGCTACATGAGAAACTAGAAAGCTACTTTACTGTCAAAGATTTCTGTTTTAGCTCTTTTACTTGCATCTTTGTTTTGTAGATGTTAGAGAGTGACAAGTGACCAGGATGAAACTGAGAGAGCTAGATTTTATGTAATTATTCAGATTTCTCTCTCTTCTCACCCCTCCATTGTGCTATACATCTCTTTGTCAGTGTCTGCAGTTTGAATTTGCCTCCTTATTAGGTGAACTGTGTCTTTGTACTTTAAGTGATCTGTTAGAAAAAACACCACTCTGTTTAACTGTTTTGCTAAGATAAAACTTTTCAGAACCTTAACTGAAAGATTTTCAGTTAAATGAAAATCTGTATATACCAAGAATGCAGCAAATGCTGAACTCTCTAGAGTTTAGGAACCACAGTAAGGTTTGGAATATGATTTTAAGGTGAATTTTGTCTTGTTGTAAACTCGTCTATTCATAAGGGGTTTTTTATTTAATAAAAAAAAAAATCTTCTGAAAGGTACATTTGAGCTTTTAACTACTTGGGTATTTTAAATCTCTTTCCTATAGCAGCATGTTTTTATAAGCTCAGGAGCTACTCTTGCTGCTGCTTTAAGCTTTGAGTCTGACTAGACCTTCTTGAAATCAAATTCACATAAGAAAGCTAAAGGACTTTATTTATTAGACTATAAGCTAAAACAGTAGCCTTTGAAAATGAGAAAATTGGAAATACACTTGACAGAATAAAAATCTAAAAGTTTATAAGCAAATACCTCCCTGCCCACTGTATCTTTGCAAATGCTGTGTTTCAAGCATGATTTTTGTCATGTTGTGTCTTACCTTTCTTTTTAATGGTGGCCAACTCTATAATTTCCTCTAGTTCCCAGAAAATAGGAGGGTTTTTTTGTTCATGTTCTCTCGGAGATCCGTGTTGGCCCATCTTTATTGCTCTGGATGAGAGGATTGAGTCTACAGTTAGCAAATTTGCAAATGACACCAAGTTGCACAGGAATGTTGATCTGCTGGGGGGGCAGGCTGGGTTGATTGGCTTTGCTCTGCAGAGGGATCTGGGCAGGCTGGGTTGATTGGCCAACACCAAGGGAATGAGATTCAACAAGGCCAAGTGCTTGGTCCTGCACTTTGGCCACAACAACGCCATGCAGAGCTACAGGCTGGGAATGGAATAGCCAGACAGTGGCCCAGCAAAAAAAGTGCCTGGGGGTGCTGGTTGTCAGCAAGTTATGAGTGACCTGTGCCCAGGTAGCCCAGAAGGCCAATGGCACTCTGAGCTTGGTCAGAAATATGGGGCCAGTAGGAAAAGGGCAGTGATTGTCCCGTAGTGGGCACAGGTGAGGCCACACCTTGTGTTCCGTGCTCAGTTTTGTACCCCTCCATTTAGAAGGGACGTTGGGGAGCTTGAGTGTGTCCAGAGAAGTGCAATAGAGCTGGGGAAGGTTCTGGAGCACAAGTCCTGTGAGGAGAGGCTAAGACTGGAGAAAAGGAGTCCCAGTGGAGGCCTTATAACTCTACAACTTCCTGAAGGGAGATAGTAGCCGGGTGAAAATCGGCCTCTTCTCCCAGACAGCCAGTGACAGGATGAGAGGATATAGTCTCAAGCTGCACCAGGAGAGGTTCTTCACAGAAAGAGTGACTAGATATTGGAATGAGCTATCCAGGGACATAGTGCAGTCACCTGGAGGTGTTTAAGGAAAGGCTGGGTGTGGCATATAGTGCCATAGTCTAGTTGACATGGTATTTGGTCATGGATTGGTCTCAATGATCTCAGAGTTCTTTTCCAGCCTAATTAATTCTGTGATTCTGTTTGAGCTTGGCTGTCTTTTACTTGCTCTTTTCCCTCTGTTAATCTCCCCAGTTTCTAGAAGTGTCTCTCTTTAAGCAGAGTCCTATATTTGCCCAAGGGAGGAGTGATCTCCTTTGTCAGGAGAATTCCTGTTACACATTCATTTTCCTCTTTAAAATCCCATGTGGCAAACAGGGTACAGAAGAAGACATGTGCTGTTACAATACTTTAAATTTGTACAAATATCCATACACTTAGACTCGGATTCATATTTTCTTATAGCACAAAAAGGGTTAAGCTAAATATTCTCAAATTTTTTTTTTTGGTATCATTGTCATGAAATATCGATGAGAAATAATGAAAAGGATTTTCCAGTGATGTTCCTTTCTTAAAAAAACCAAAAATACTTCTGTGTCCTCCACAGTCCAGCTCAAAGCCGTTTTTTTGGAGGAAATTCACTGGATCTGTAACTATGGAGCCACATCTGTGGGATAGGAAAACAAAGCTAAAGAAAGCTGGAAAATATGAGCTTTTTGCTGCGATTAAGAGTTACAGATCTTCTTAGTACTCCTAGAAAATGTTCACACTGCACTTTCTCTGAATATTACACATAGGGATGGCTCAGGGAACAGATGAACCTGTCATGGTTTTAAGCCCAACTGGACATGAAACACCATGCTTCACCTCCTCCGCTCTTCCTTCTCTATCCCAGTTGAATGGGGAGGAGAATCAAAGTGAAATTTGTATATTGAGATAAAAAATGCTTACTAATTGAAAATAAAATAATAATTTAAAATAATCATAATCGTAATAACTAGAATCATAACAATGATTTTTTATTTTTTTTTAAGTGATGCACAATTCATTTTGTCTCCACTGGTTGGTTGATGCCAAACACCCCTTCCTGAACCCAGGCTGACTGCACTTACCATTTTACATACTGGCCATGAAGTTCTGTGGTGTGGAAATACCCTTTTGGTCTGTTCAGGTCACCTGTTCGGGCCATGTTCCCTTCCAGATTATTTTGCCTACCTTCTCACTGACAGATCATGAGACAAAGAAGGAAAAGTTCTTGACTTAGGGTAAATATGACTAGCAAAAACCCAAAACATTACTGTCTTATGAATACCATTCTCATTCCAATCCAAAACACAGCACTTGTACCATCTGCTAAGAAGAAATTAACTGAAACAAGGACAGAGCCATTGTTAACATTATTGGGATAAGATACTCTGTAGAAAATTGGTACCAAGCCCTTTGCAATGAGTCATGGACACTTTGTGCCATGGCTTCTCTCTAACTGAGTGTCTGTCAGTCTGGTGCACTGACCCTTAACCCAGTCAGAAAAATATACTGGATGCTGCTTTGGGTCTCACCCAGTTGTATGACTGTCTTGGTGTTGGCACACATCCCAGGAACAGATCCCTGGCTTACTAGCTCTTCCCTAAAATGGAGATCTGCTTTCTTTAAACCAAGGACCAGTAACAAGAATGTTTTAGCTTGAGTGAGCTAATTCCTGCCCAAGCTCATGTCTCCTTTTCCACATTACTTCAAAAGTGCTGAATTTAGCCGCAAACAATGTTTGAATCACCAGACTTTTACAGGCAGGAATAGGAAAGAAAATAGCTAAGAATTGCCATAGAAAGCATTCAGAGATTTTAATTTGACTCAAGACCATAAGTTGAAGAGGTTTTTTTTATGACAATATGAGGAATTCCCATCCTCTAGTGCCTGGTTTTATATTTTGCATAGACTTGGACTTCCCGCATGGCCCTCTTTCTCTCGCTCTCTCTGTCACTCTCTCTCTCTCCAGCTTCTTTTTCCTATTATCCCCGTTTTTCCACCTCCTTTCTCCTTAGTTCACTGGCACATCAGCTAGGGTTTCAAAGTTATTACAAACTCCTGTTGCTAGATCTCAGCACAAAATGATGCTCAGCTGTCTGTATGTTAGTCCTTTTCTGTACAGTAAATTAAACCATCCTGAGCTCTGTGCTACTGTGGGTTAAATGTTTCTGATGAACCAGAGCTACTTCAGTTACATTGACACAGCACCACACTACAGGCATTCTTATATATATACACATAGACAGATATACATGCATAAACATATACATATATAGACACATATTCATATAGGGAAAACCCTACAGAGTAAGTTAGTAAAGTACAAAGCTTGACCTTTTTGTATCCTTTATTTTCAAAACTTTTCTTGTGTTTCCAAAGAAGCTGCCTGATGTGCTACCAGCTGATCAGGATTATTTAAAAATTCCTCACTTCCAAATAGGATGGCTTTAATTACCTTTCACTTGTCCCTCATTACCAATATAAGTTTTCAGTGGGGAGAAATTGTTGGGGACTGTGGTATTGGGTTGAATATCTTTCATACCCGGGCAAATATTTCTCGTAAATGTTAAGCAAATATAAGCCCATCAGAATCAGGCATAATCACATTACTGTGCTTTTAAAGAACTACAATAAAGAAAGATAAATTCTGGCTGCTTTGACTGATGGAATTTTGAAACAAGAGTAGAGAAAAATACTGGTTATTTTAAAATTTCTAATCATTATGGGATGGTTAATTTCTGACAAATCAGAATCATGCTTTTTCAAAATCTGGCAGAATGATGAAATTTATCATGCTGTCATGGTAAGGTTAAAAGGACAGGCTGTTATGAGTGAAAGTTGCACCTCCTAATGACCGTGACACCTGATCCTTCAAACAGGTTCAGATGAAGGAATTTTTGTGCCCCCAAAAAACTCCAGTGACTTTTCCGAAGCCCGTATAGCATTATGACAAGAGTATCAAATGCATATGAAAAGTAAGATAAGAGTGTCTGCCTTTAAAGATAGTACTAGGGAAACATTTTCTTGCTTTGGAGAAATTGTAACAAGTATTAAACAGTAAAAAACCCCCCAAAATAGCCACAATAGATTGTAGTTTCAAAGCTATTGTAACAATTCATACACATGAGGAGGAAGCCGTAGGTTTAAACAGGAGCAAGATAATTAACTGAAATGAGACACATAATTCCTTATGTAATTTTTAAATTGCAGCGTTAGCAAGAACCTTGCTCTAAGAGATTTCAAGCAGGTTTGCTGTCAGCTTAGTTTTCTGGTCAAATGCTTAAGGATGCAAGTCTTCTGGGACTTCTGGAATGAGCTGCTTGGGAACTCCAGAGCTTCCAGTGCCTTAGAAATCTCAACTGTATTAAGGCAATGCTTATGCTGGGTCCTTTCTGCTTCTTCTTTGGTAACTGTGTTTCCTTAGTATTAATTTTCAGAGTAGGAAGAAAAAAAAAAAGACAAAAAAAAGAAAAAGACAAAGATAAATAAAAATAAAAAGGTTTAAAAACTAGGTATAAAATTGTTCAGGGAAATTTCCAGAGGATCATATAATGAGAAGACTGAAACACAATCAGCCATGTTTTAAAACAACAGCAGATGACCTTTTGGGTTCTCATTATAAAAAAACACCATTGTTTAGACATTTTCATTTTCCCCTTTTTCCAACTGTTTAGCTCTACAATAACAGCAGCAAGAGAGAGCAACAAGGAAATTGTTTTTTTGCTTTATTATGCAATAGGTCTGGTTTATTGACAAGACTGTTGCACACACTGACTCAGACTGAATCTTGTGAAGATTCTGTTCTTTGCTGTTCCAAAACAACATCTTGGCATTTCTTCATCCTTTGTTCATGGAGGACTGGATTTTCCCCAATGTTCTCTCTCACTGGTATTTACTCTGTGGGTACCTCCATTAATGGTGTTACTCAATAAATTTTGGCATGTTAGTAAAGATGATAGGATCAAATTTCTAGCAGTAATTCCCATGGATGTAGATTTGGTTTTCAAGAAATTGTTGGGATAGTCTGCCCAAATATAAACAAGAAAGGGCAAGCCTTGACTTAATTTCTAGCAATTCTAATTCTGCAGTTTCTGAGCTTAAATTTCTTAACATGATTTTCATTAACATTTTTCCCCTCCTTCTCCTCTTTCCCTCATTATTTTGCCTCTTTTGCTGCATAGACAAAAGAAATTAAAAGGAAATTAAACAATGCCAAAGAGTTAATGTCACATTTTCAGTCTATAAAATCCGGGACAACCATTATTAAACATTTTGCATTTCACTTTAAACTTACATGCAAAATATAAAGAAAATAATGATTTTCTTAATGTAACTTTCATTTTTCTTCATACCAACCTCCACAGCAATTGTATGGGCAGTAAGAAATTCCTTGGGTTGTTCATTTTCCAGTCATCCTGGTGAGGTGACTGAGGCTGAACGCAGCACTGAATCAAAACAATCAGTCTGTGTTCCGCTTGGGGCAGTAGTATTTGATTACAGGTATTTCAAAACGTACTTGTACAAGGGTGTGACTTGTTTCACAGCTGCACGAGATTCTTTGGGGTAGCTATTATGAGTCCCCTGAGATTTGCTTAACTTGACCCATGAGCAGATGGTGTTCTGTATTCTAGAGAAAACTCCTATTTCCTTTTGAGGAAAAGTGACTAAACAAAAGTAAGAGTAACATCATGTTGGAATTTTTTACATGCAGCTACAGGGAAAGCACTCACCTTTTCATTTTCTGTTTCAAAATTATTTTTTAGGTATATACAATCTTTTTCTCCTCTGGTTTGAGTTCTTTGACACCCTCTCTCTTAGGTAAATAGGGAAAATTGAATCAGAAATTTTCACCGTTTTCACACCAGAATTTGTATGGTTCTTACCATGGAGGAAGATGCAGAACATGGGAAACAGCTTGTAGGATATCATGGCTATGTGTTTATGAGGAACTTGCATATCATACAGAGAATAAGACTTTTTGTGAAGGTACACAGAAGTGAACTTGTACCTCCAGCTGGACAGGTGTTCTGGGGCAGAGGCTGTGTTTTCACAGGGGGTGTTTCACATCTCTGCACCCACAGCTGCAAGAAGCAGCTTAGCTCCAAGTCTGCTCCTGCAGCACAACAATGTGGCTAACATAGCACAGCCTTGGAAAAAACCCTTAACAAAGAGCTGCTGTGGCCAGGAGCACTCAAACTGCAACAAGTGTGGTGCAGCCTCTGCACTCTGCAGGCTTACATATGTAGGTGTTGGAGGCTGGTTATGAGAAAACAAACTGGTACTTCCTCCAGAGCAGAAACACCACAAGTTTCCACCCTGCCCTGTGTCCTGAACACATTGTACTGAGAGATGTGTCTGATGTAAAAACCCTATGAAACACTATGAAAACCCTAAATATACATAACTCTACACATTGCAAAAACCTCTGACAACAGAGGTTTTGTGGCTGCATTGTTTGATGGTCAGAATTGAGACAAGGTTTTAAAAAAACTCTTGCTAGTATCAGGAAGGGGTGCCTGTAGTTCACTTATCAGCAAGAACATATATTTGTATTTGTGTTCTTTGCTTATCAGTAACAGCACCAACATGAGCTTATGGCAGAAGTTCAGTGAACACTGCATTGTTTACGTTAAAAAAAACAAAACAGCTCTGAGAAGTCTTTTTAAATGCTGGTACATTTTGTTCAATTTCTTTTACCTGACATTTTCATAGGTTTCCTAAATGTCTTGTCTGGCTGGTAGAAAACCTACTTATTTTTAGCAAATTCACTGTGTAAATTACAAAAACCTTTTTCTTTTCAGGACTAGAAGCAACAGGAACTGACATTTAAATAGCTTCAGTTACATATAATGCAGAGAGAAGTGTAATATTTGCAACTGTTCTGTCTGTCACCTTAAATTTCAGAATTGCTTTACACACACAGATCACTCCTGGGGACTGGAACCCACTAATATTAGAAAAACTTTTTTCTTCATAAAATGTAACTCCACCATAGTACCAAGGTTTTTGTCTTTAATCATCATGCACCTTCTAATTCCAGTGCAGTCAGATTTTAAAATCCAATTTTTGTATTTTGGACTCAGTTCTCACATCTGTCTACAATTTTATGCAGATTAGGAAATTATTTCTCAGAAGAGTGTTTACATATATAAATAGCATTTAAAATTCTTAAATTGTCTCACTGGTAACTTCCAGTGTTAACAAAAGCATTTCTAAGATTTTTTTCTAAATAATCTGGAATTTGTACTGGTTTATAATACTATTCTGAAACTCAAATTAGGAAAATCAGATTTCGGCTTAAAATTTGATGCAGTCCATAAAATTTGACGAACATGGGTTAAGCATGCTTTTTGTTTGCAAATCATTAAAAAAAAAAAAAAAAGTAAGAGAGCCTGTGGCAACCATATCCTGCCAAGGCAATGTCAGTGAGATGTCAGCTGTGTCATGCCTCTTTGAAAGCTCCCATGTACTGTTTGATTCAGTCATAAACCATTGCTGCTTTCACCTTCCCATCAGACCATTTTTTGTAGTTATCTCATGCAAATATAAATCAGATAGCTCCCCTCCTGTTATTATTAGCTACTGTCTTGTTGCTAAGTATACAAAACCAAAATCTATTTCCTGAGAGGAACCTTGCTTAAAGAAACCCTTGCATATTGGAAACTGATCAAAATATAAGCCCAGACCACATTTCAAGCAGCCTTCATTGCTTGAACAGCTTCTCTAACCTGCCAAGTGTAATTTAGAGCATTGTGACGCAGCTCTAGTTTTTGCTGACCAATGCAAAATCATTCTTCCCTGCTCAGTCCTGTAGAAAAGACACCCCAGTCAGGTTCTAGCTCAGTGTACTCATACTGAAGCACTGAGTCATGAAAGAGGGCATACTGTGTCATCCTGAGCCACAATACCACTGTGCTTTGCCTTACAGTGTTCAATTTACTCAAAATCTCACTTTTTCCTCCCAAAACTTGCCAAGGTTATTCATATTATCTTAGTTTGTTATGAATAAAGAGATATGAGAAATGCAGAATGTATTTGACCATTATTGCTCATCTTCAGTACAGCTGCCATGGCCTTTTAGTCATATTTTGATTGAGGTATCCATAGCCTTCCTTTTAATGCATGTCATTATGTAACTGCTGTACATTATATTATTATGACTTTTTTTCTATAGTAGTTGGAGTTTTCTGGCTGGGGGTGAGCAAGATCAAAGGAGGAACATGGCCAGGACAGCTGACCCAAGCTGACCCAAGAGATATTCCATGATAGATCCTGTCTGCTCAGATAAAACACCTACGAGAAAGGAGGAGGAAAGGGACACATTTGTTGTTATGATGTTTGTCTTGTGGAGTAACTGCTACTCATGCTCAAGTTCTGCTTCCTGAGAAGTAACAGGACATCATCTGCTGATGGGAAGTAGTCCACAAGTCGTTCCTTTTTCTTCCACATGCAACCTTGTCCTTTGCTTTATAAAACTGTATTTCTCTGACCCATGAGTTTTTTTTTTCATCTAATTTGCTGTTACACCCTTCCTCTCTGTCTTGCTGAGGAGGGGAGTGATAGAGCAACGTGGAGAGCACCTGGCATCCTGCCAAAGGAAAATCCACCAGAAAGCTCTGAGGCTTTAGAGTAAAGTAAGTAGGGTTTGAGTAGTGTTGACAGGCTGTAGAGGATAGAAGAAGTTCAATCCTACCAAGAATCATCCATAATGGCCTCTTTACAACCTCTACCTTGGCACTGTTTTAAGTAAAAAAAGTACCAAAGTGGAGTGATGCAAAACAGACTTAGGAATTTTGGATGGAAAGAGGATTCATGCTTTATCATAGATCCTTAGATTTGTTCTAGTGGATGCCCCCCAACACGTCAGATTCTTGTTTTTCCTTTTCACTTCCCTGAGTAGACTTACTGTGCAAACCCTGGACCAATATTTTGTTGCAAAATGTTGTTTTAAGCTATACTTTTATACAAATGCTTCCATAGAGACAGAGAGACCTGACTGTCTAAGCATTTTCCTGGTGGCTGTGATCCCTTTATTGTACATTCTGATCTTACACTAACATTCTCAAAAGCCTTGTAGAAATTTTTTTATGCAACTAAGTTTTCTTTCTGTGATGCAAGTTGGAAATTTTAACCTCTTTAGCCTAGGCTTAATATATAGTAAGTATAAATAACAGAATGATTACTCAATGCTATGATTTGCATGATGTTATTACTCAGAGCACATCTGAACAAAAAAGGTTGCTTTCTGAAGGATTAGGGGAAAAAATGTAATGCTTTAAGTGCCTCTGTGGCTACTGTATTGGAATACAATTTGCCCTTTTCAAAGGAAACTACAGAAAGAAAATCTTTGCTGATGGTTTGTTTTAGAATTCTTGTGTTTGTGTCTTATGCCAATCTTTAGAGAGAAATTGTCTAACCACTAGCAGGATGTAAGACAGATTAGCAGTGAAAATAGAGTTTTTTGATAAATGCAGTTTTGGGTACTGGTTAAAGTAAACACTGCATTGTTAGACTGGAGTTGTACATGTGGTTTTCATCTTTGGACGTTGGAAGGATTACTTCTTTATTATGTAGTTTGGATTGTGCAATGTTTTAGTTGATAGTAGCTATAAATAGCAAAAAAGATGTTAAAAAATCATAGTAGTCAAGTTCTCTGTGTATGTGCAGGTGCACAGTTTGTCCATCCTATTCCTGTGCACAGCTTGCAGTTACTGGTGATGCAGAGGAAAGGGAAGGGTAAAGAGAGGAAGGAAAAAGATAAAGGAAAGGAGAAAAGGAGTAAAATTGAGAAAATATCTATGGTGGAAAAGAAGAAAGCTCAGCTGATCTTCATTCTAGGCTTAACTCTCTATTGCCTAGGAAATGTTTAACAAGTGTTCACCAGAAAAGAAAGCTTAGAACTCAGCCTCAGAGGTTTCATTGGAAAAAATGTTTCAAGTAAAGAAACAAGAGCTTTCTAACATCTTTCAGTGTAAAACGTGTGCTTTAAGTATTTTTTGTGGGTTTTTTCACCAGGCATTAGTTCCTGAAGTTGAAAGTATATTTTTAATTTTCATCTAGTTGCCCTTCTAAGGTGCCCAATCCTGATCATTTTCAGTCTGCTAAGTACAGATAATCCCTCCAGAGACTACTCTGATACAGCCATCTGCCAATACTGATAAAGTTTAAGCTCCTCAGCATGTGTTTTCCAACAAACAAAATATATTACAACATGGAGTATTCAAGTATTCAAGTTTTGCTTTTTTCCTATTTGTATACTGCCAGTTCCTTGCCTACTTGTAGTTTCCCAGTAATTGTCCCTTCCCATTATGAAAAATCCCACAAACCAAACAAATCAAAACATACCAGAAATATTTTTTTCCCATGTGTTCAGAGCAGAACAAATGCATAAGACCTCTGGTGGCATTCATAGCTCTAGTGTGAACTTTTTAAATTCAGTTTGTGTTCTTGAAATTTGCTAAAACAGGACTGTCGTGGTTTTGACTAATCAGATGTAATTTTCTTCATAGCAGCTGATACACAGCACTGTGTGTTTTGTATTCAGGATGAAAATAATGCTGTTAACACCCTGATAATTTGGCTGGTGCTGCATATTTCTCACCCTAAGCCCAAGACTTTTCAGTGTTTTGTTCAATGCCAGTGAGAAGCTGCACAAAAAGCTGGGAGAGAGCATTGCCAGGACAGTGAGCACAAGCTGGCCAAAGGGATATTCCACACAACAGGACATCTTACCTAGTATATAAACAGGGAGAGTGACCTGGAAGGGGACTGATGGTTCTTCAGGAATGGGCTGGGATTTAGTCAGTGTTGATACACAGTTTTATAATTTATCGCTTGTTTCTTCCAGGTTTAGTTACTGTCTCTCATTCTTCTTATTATTATTGTTAATATTGCTATTTCTATCTTCATCTTTTTTATCATCATCATCATCATTGTCATCACATTCAGTATTACTGAATTTTTTTCCATTATTTTTTTTCCATTATTAAATAGTTGTTAACTCAACCCACAAGGTTTACATTTCCTTTCCAATTCTCTCCACTGAGAGGGCAGGTGGGGGGAGTGAGCAAGTTGTCCTTACCTGCAATCTAGGATTAAACCACAACACAGGCACAGCATGCCTTCTGAGGTGTTTGTAAGACTGATTAGAGTGGAATGTTTACCTCATGTGTGTTGCAGAATAGACAATTCTTTGTAGATCCAAGTATGACCTCTTTGGAACAGTGTAAAATTACAACTCCTGTCATTCTTAATGTAGTCTGTAGTGATTTCCACATTCTATTCTGCAGAAATAAATCTCACTGGTGAGGGCACTGGTATGAGTGTGTTATACATTACTTTCCTTTTCTGCATTTTTGTGTTGCCTCGTGTTTCGTAATTTAAATAGCGTAAGAGGTCTCAGGTCCATTTATAAACCAAACATGTAAACTTATGAAATAATGAAAACAAGTTTGCCTGATGTAGTCTGTTGTCCAAAAAAATCTTGATGATGAGCTGAATGTTTCAGCATGTCTCCTATTTTTTTTTTTGTTTCTGACTTCAGTGAAATATTAGTATATAACTAGTAATCTCAAATTCTACACTATATTCCAAGACATATTGAAAATGACTGTTAACAGTTCTCACGTTTTCAGAATTCTTAGATTAAGTGTTTTAAGGAATAAATACTTCAAAATGCCTTTTAAATATTCTTCAACATCTGCCTTGGTTACTAATTAACTGGAATATATTATTTTTATTATCTCATGTAATACAAGCCTGCAATAAAGGAATTTCCACTCAAACTTACCACAGCACAAAGCTGGGGAAAAAAAATTCATTAAAAATCAATTAAAATTCATAATGTTATTGACATCTGAGATCTCTTCTGAAGAAATAGTATAATTTTTAGTGAGAACATGTGGAAAGAATTGTATCTTTCCGGGAATAATTAGCTTTGCAGAAAGAGGATGTGGAATAACTGGCTCTTTACCAGTTCTTCACAGAAAGATCTTGTGTGTATTGTGGATGGTAAACTGAGAATGAGTCAACAATTTTGTGCTATAGAAATAAAGTCAGACATAATTTGGACCCATATGTTAAGCGATTTACTCTTAAGAACACATAAAATCTTTCTGCCTTAGCAATGCACTAAGAAGAAAAGCTATCAAACATGCTGTAATCCATAATTTAATAAATACACCAGTTAAGTGGTGTGATCAAGGATCCAGGCAAAAGTCTTAATAGCAAAATATTTCCAGACTAGGTCTGTCCATTTAAAAGAATACCATACAGGAAAATAGTATCAATTTACAGTATATAAAGAAATGTTGCAGCAAACGAGGAAAATATTAGTTTCCCACAGCCATGTTGGCTCAGATAAGACATAACCTGTATATACTGCACAAATAAAGACCTGAGCTTAATATTGGGTAATGATCTCTCTCAGTAAGTGCTGTGAAGCACTGAAGCAGATTTATTGGAGAAGATTATTGTTCTTTGTCACTAGACAGCGATTAGGCACTAGTGATGTAGAGTATAATATGGAGAGAATTTTTTTATAGAGAGCAAAGCTTTCTCAGCCACAGTAGAATTTCCTTTAGTAAAAGGCTTGCAAGGACAGCATGTAATTTCTGGTGGCACTTCAAAAAGTTTTTAAAATTCTCCATTGTTTTATACTATTCCATAGTTGTATCACAGGCCAGTGCTTGCCACAAAGGAAGGTAGCAAAGTGGCATTGTTACATATGTAGCTCCTATTTGTGTTGCAAAGCTCATAAAATCCTCCAAATAAATGCTGGATCACCTTCCATCCTCCAAGGTAGCCATAAAGCATACCAAATTGGGCCACACTCTTCAACTCAGTCTCACTAATTTGAGAGAGTGTAAAGCCTGTTTCCAGGGTCTTCCACGAACCCTTATTAATGTGTATAGAAAACTGTTTGAAGCTGACTGAAGATTACAAATTTAAACTTGTGCGCCTTCAGCACTGTGATTTTTTTTTTATAATGCAGAAATCTCTACAATCCTGCCTACTATAGAAACAGAAATTTTACTAATGTGGCTTGAATTTTTTCAAGAACTAATGACTACCACCTCAAATGCTACCCATAATAAGCTTAGCATGCCCTTTCCATATGGTTTTCTCCACATCACCTCATAGAAGCATAAGCTTTTCTCTTAAGTAAATTCTATAATTTAATTATGTAATTGTGCTAACATTAGTTCTAGTATACATGTTGTCAGTTGTTTCTTGTGTTTCCTTTAAAAGTATTAGGGAAAAAAAAAATGGCCTTCCATATCATATGTAGCTGGAATACTTCTCCGGATTTTAGGAAGTGTGATGTTTTAAGAGATCACAAGAGACTTTACAAAAAACAATTGAAGTGTCAGATAACATGCTTCACCCTCTTGAGAAGAATCTGCTTCAATAGATTTGAGGTGGGAAAAAAAAAGGAAAATCAAGGTAAAAATTATTGTCTGGACAATAATGAGGCAATTTTTTTCAGTGTATATATTTAAACGTATATGATTTTCTGAAGTTACATCTTTTTTCCAAAGAAAAAGAAATTTTATTTTTTTTATCTCTTAATTTCCCCTAATCTTTCCATGTTTGTTGAATTTGAAAGTATCAATTTCAATTAAATGAACATCTGCAGTAGTCATCAATGAGAAAATTATTGTATATATTAAAGCTATTTCTAGGCATCATTCTAGGCCTGAAAAAAATATGTAAATTAAATGTCTTATTGATTCATATTGAAAGAAAAATAGCTGATTAGTTTCAATATTATGGGTTTTTTTCCAGTTGTAAAATGAGTAACAAATCTTTACATACTAGTATGGAATTATACATTGGAGGAGAAGCATACTAAAGACAATTATTTCTAAATTTATTTTTAGCCTCTTTCACAGAACAGGCCTTTCACATATACAGACATACACAGAGCTTTTGAAAATGTGCTTTATATTCTGTTCTGTTATGTTAGAAAAATTTGAGATGGAAATAAAATACTGTTTAAAGTGACACCATGCATGAAATAGGAGACTGGGAGAATTCAAGGGGAAGTCTTGAAGATGATAAAATTTAATGAGTTTAGATAGAAGTAGAAGGAGAAACAACCAGTGGAAATACCTTAGTGTCAGTGTATTATGATCTGATAATAAGAGATGCTTCTGCCCAAATTAAGGAGTAAATGAGACCATACACTGAAGTCAGTAGTACAGATTTGATTTAACAGTAAATGTGAGGTAGAGAGAAAAAAAAAAAAACCAACAAAAAACGACTAGGAAGGTAGGGGGTTGGGGATAGGGAGAGAAGAAATAGTGTGAGAGATTAAGCAGAAGATAAAAAGATATATTCACCACATGGATTCCTGCAGCATCCTGCTGGTCCTTCTACATCTTGGTCTTCTCTGGCGGTGGTCTCCCTGCTGCTTACCTGGAGGTACCACTTTATGCAGCCCAAGTCCAGGGTATCCATGGGGCATAGATGCAGTTTCCACAAATTTGGCTGACATGTGCATCCTTTCTCACAGTTTTCACTGTGTGCATTTTTTGTCCAGATAAGCCTTAAGTCCCTACAGTCATCAGAATTTTGCCTGTACTAATTCCAAATCTTCACCTTAGGCCCATTAGGCCTGGGGTTAATGTCCTTCTGTTTTCTGTCTGTGCTTATCTCAAATTCCATTATGGTGGCTTATATTATGGGGACGTTATCTTGAGATAGGTGACTGCATTCTTTAAGCCTTCACGCCACCCCATGACTCAAATACTGTCTTCCAGGGACTTTTCCTCAGTTCATGCGTTATCCACGGGGGTAATGCATACATAGAAAAGAAAAAGGAGAAAAGACAGAAACAACAGAAGTAATAATGCCAGTAATCATAAAATGTACAATAGTTATTCCAATAATTAAATATACAAATCCAGTCGCAATCATCAACTCAATTCTCTGTAGCTGCAGCTCCAAAAGTTTAGAATATGAACTTTAACCAGGTATTGGGGCTAATTTCCTGAAGCCAATCTTAGAGCAATTGGGAAAGTTCTGATGTCTGATTAGCCATGTCTTTCACTTCGGCTCAGGCTTTTTCAATTGATGACATTTCATTGTGAATGGTAATAATGAATGCACTATTTCAGTAAGATTTAACATTTTATGTACCCCTTGTTCCTTTAACAGAACATATCTAATACAAACTGACTTTGTAAAGCCATTTTTGACACTTGTTAGAACTGCCTTTTAAGATCTCTAACTCACATCTAGTCCATTACTGAAGGCACGTGCCTGCCACATATTATTTCCAAGGACCTACTGGTGCTGTGTGCATCAAAATTACCTTAAACCTGAAACGTGTCTTTCGCTGCACCATATCTAGGCATATGTATTACTGATCCATTCTCAGCTTTGTTCAGAAGAACTAAGTTCCTGTTATGTCCTTCCTGCTGATGAACAGTGAAAGACAAGTTCGAGCAAATAGATGGGACCACTATCCTGCACCTTAGAGCATCATGAGGAGTTAGGCTTCATCACTTTTCATCAGAATATCCCTAAACTAATCCAAGTGATGCACTATAGTGGGTTGTCTTTCAAGTTCTGGTGTCTATCAAACATATTTGGGGCTTGAAATTAGCCACAGAATTACACAGCAAGTGTTGATTTTTAAATTCCATGCAGGGGTATCCCAAACAAATACACACCTAGTGTTACAATGTGTATTTTCTCAGTCAGTCAAGACTCCAGGGGATGACCATGTCTTGCAGCACAATTTATTACCTTTGCACACTGGAACAAGTGTGTGTGGGTTTGTTGAGGATGCATCTTCACGTACTTTAAGGCTTCAAAATAGAGTTCTTTCTCAACCACATCAACATATAGTTGGAGGAATTTTGTAAGTAATGACAGAATTACAGAATGTTCTGACTTGATAGGGACCTGCATTCTTGCCCCACTGGATAATTCTACATACGATGAGAAATCAAATTTTAGCACACAAAGTTCTCAGACAAAATACAAAAAAGTTCTCATATAAAAAAGGTTCTTATATAAAACGGCTTTCAGACAAACGTACTCAGTTATCCAGAAGATAGATTAAAGCTCTGTTGTGATTTAATTTTGACACAAAACAAAAGCTGTGGCTACTATTGGTGAGGTCATAAATGAAGTTAATTCCCTTTCAGATTTAGTTTATCTCTTTTTTTTTTTTTTTTTTTTCTTTTACTGTTTTTATTTCTTCATTTTATTTTCAGTGGCCAAAGTGCTCTCATTACATTCCTTCGTAATTTGCTGCAGGAAATTGCACCCACGAGTTGGAATCTTGTGTGGTCCACAGTGTACTATAGTTACTGCTCTGATTGGAACAGATAAAAGAAGTGAAGTGAGGTTAAAACATTCTCTTAGGACACATGCTAGGAAACTTAACAGTGGCATATTAATGTGAGAATATAAGTATTTTTAAAAACAGTTACAGGTCTTGACAGTGGTAAAAGGCTTTTCTGGACTTTATTCATGACCCATTTTCAGTCCATGGCTGCCCATCATTCTAATAGTCCCTGAAGAGAGACTCGATAATTTCCCATGTAATATTTTCTTTTGTTTTTTTAAGATCATTTAGGTTATTATTATTAATATTTCTGATGTTTCTGAAAAATTTTGCCAAGTCATGATAAAAAAAGCCTTCTGGGCAGAACTTGGAAAATTAATACGTTTGCATGATTCCAGTATGCATAAACTCTTGTACCAACTCCAATGCTAGATTTGATTGAATTTTCTAATTCTCAATTGGTTGAAATAAAATAATACATCCATAAGATAAAAGTAAAAGCTTTTCCCACACTATTTATTTTTTCAGTAAAAAAAACAAACTCAGCAAAAATCAAACTAACAATATATTAAGTGGTTTTTCTTATATAATCTTGCTAATATTTGGTTTCCCAACAAATTCCTGCCAATAAAAACACAAAAAAATGACAATAATTGATATACTGAAAATACAAGCAATTATGGCGGCTAGTTAAATGTTCCATCAGTTTCTGTTATCAGCTTTCCATAAAAAGGTGCTTATCTCAAGTTCCTGTTGTGATGACTTTTCTCATGGGGATAGTGTTTCGAAACATGCAATTGCATTCTTTAATTCCTCACACAAAGTAAACAGAGAAATTTATAGCAATCAGAACAAAATTAGACATCAACAAAGTCAACGGTCAAAACAAAACAGTCAGCACAGAACCAAACCTAGATCCTCCAATCAGATAATAGTTAAGAAGGGCAAGACTCGTGGCAGCTTGGGACAAAAGCTAAACAGCTGTCATTTTGATGCTAGGAAGACTTAAGCTGTGAGCAAAAATTCTCAAAAGTGTGAGAGAAAAAAAATACATTTTGATAAAAGGCAGTGTTACTAGGAAGTAACAGAATCTTTGTAATAAAATTACAGAGAACCTCTGAAGAAGCTAACAATTTTGGGGTTTGGTGTATTTTATTGTTTGTTTATTAGTTTGTTTGGTTAGTTTTATTGGTTTGGTTTGGTTTGGTTTGGTTTGGTTTGGTTTGGTTTGGTTTGGTTTATTTCTCTCTTGTAGAAATCAGTATATCAATGGATAGATTTCTTTTGGTTGGTTGGTTGTTTGGTTAGTTGGTATTTTTGCTATCACACAAAATCAAAACAAAACAAAAAGCTTACAAAAATATAGGGCCTTTAAAAAAATAAAAAGAAAAAAGAAACTTGTTGGAAGGCTATACTGCAGGAAATAATGCTCATCTTCAGACAAATAAGCCTCAGTCTTTCTAGACCTTTTAAAGCAGAGTGGCTGTGTTCTGAAACATCAGCTTAGCTGATACTTTGGGGTATTTTTTAACATTCCTATCCAGTGGTAAGTATATAACACACAGTAGTTCTGTACAACAAACGTGTCAGGGTAATGGAATGCTAGATATGTCCCCAGTATTAAGTTTAATAAATAATTGCAGTTGGTCCCTATAATTTTATCCCATACTATTTCCATAATAAAATAAATCTGTCAACATATATAATCACATTACTATATATGAATAAATCTTACAGGATGATGTGGTTGTCAGTAACTTGCACACCATTGCTTCAAGAAGAAAATCCAAAGTAAGCTGTGAAGATTAATATAGTTTTGTGTATTTCTTTACATAACTTTAAAGTGTATTTTTAGAGCAAGTACCTAACGGTATTCGTAAAAGTGATCCATTTCTGTAGGTTTTCATTTTTATACAGCTTTTGTTAACTGAGTATAAAGTAGTGTTCACAATAGTTTCAAGAAACTCTGATAGTTATTTAATATATATATTGTCTTTGAAATACAAAAATGCATCAAGATGAAAAATATACAGATTTCAGAACATAAATACGATTTTATAGAAGACTATTCTTGCACTAAGATTCTTGCCTTCAGTATAATCATTAAAATCAGCATAGGTAGTAATCTGATATCATTTCTTAGTGCTAATTGTGCCACCTCAAGAATGCATTTGGGGAACAAAAATAATTTTCATACCTAAGAAACAGCAAAAATTAGAAAGATGAAATGTATGGGATGTTGCATCCCATATCAACCATGTTGAGAACAGGTCAAGGGGAGGTGATCCTTGCCCTCTGCTCAGCACTCATGAAGTCACACCTGGAGTACTGGGTTTAATTCTGGCCTTCTCAGTACAAAAGGCACATGGACAGACAGTACAAAGTCCAGTGAAGGCCCCCAAGATGAGTAAAGACTGAAGTGTCTTCTATGAGGAAAGGAACAAACACTCTGAATTGCATTGCAGAGTTCCTACTTTCCCTGATGCTTACTTGTTCAGTTATGTTATCAGATGATATCTAAGCTTGGTGTCTGACTGAGCCTCTGCATTCTGCAGAGAGCTGTGAAAAAGCTGGACATTATTTTTTGGGATTCCCTTCGTATGCTGTTCTGAAAGAGACAACATGGATGCAGTCTTGAATTTCTGGCAGTGTATGAAAGTACACCTAAGCAAACCCAGGTTTATCCAACCAGGTTGATGAAACTTCATCAACCAGTGAAACTTTTACCTAGGACTCTCCCAGACATACATCAGCATCTGTGCTAAGCTTAGATGAGCTGACCTGAGAAACAGAATGGCTGGGTAAGTTACACCCTCTTAATAGGGACTGCAGTGACCACATAATCTCTAGACATGCTGACTCCCACGCTGTCCCTTGGGCTGCTCTCTTGTGCGTCATCTCTAGGGTAGGTCAGTGTCTGTAAAGCACATACTGGTCTCCAGGGAGGGCACAGAAAACCCTGGTCTCTCATACTCCTGAAAGATCTCTATAACTATCATCTCCATTTTCTTCATCATCATATATGCATAATTTGGCTCTTTCAGGGATATTTCATGTTCCGGACACATCTTAAAAAGTAATTATAACTTAAATAAATTTAAAAGGGCAAGGAAAGATTAAACAATTGGGGGGCGGGAGGGGGGAAGGAGGAAGGAGTGCGCATTTGGCTTCTCTAAGCAAATGACATGTTATTTCCAACAACATGAGAAGGAATAGCTATGTTGTCTTTAGGACTCAGTTATTTATATAAAAATTATATTTTTCAAAATTTAATTTGTGCTTTCAGGAGCTAAATGCAAAAAATTGCATTATGTCCTCTTAGAAACTGGTGACTAAGAATGATCATTTTAAATTTATATAGCAGCATACAGTTTGTTAAAATATAATTTTTTTCATTGCAAGTTTAAATTTTTTCCAATATTGGTTAGGCTAAATATAACATGCATACTGTAAGAGCAACAGCTATCCTCCTTAAGATATGATAATGAGATAAGAACCAACAGAGCACAAAGGAACCTATCAAGGTTACTCTGGGAACAGAGTTAAAGAATTTATGGTTTGCAAAGCACATCCTTTTTCAAAAATATTTGTTTATGACAATATTTTCTATCTGTATTATAATTACAGCCTTTCAGGGTGTCTCTTATGCTTATTAACAGCATATTTTTCCATTTTTTTTTTTTCCATCAGGTGTTTCATTCCAAATGCCTATGCTGCTCTCTTTACTGCTGCTCTGGTGCCATTAATGTGCCTAGTGGTGGTTTTTGTGGTGTTCATCCACGCCTACCAGGTGACTCCTCAATGGAAGGCATATGACGATATTTTCAGAGGAAGAACAAATGCAGCAGGTATGATTTGCTGGGTACCCCTATGCAAACAAGCTGTACTTTTGAACGATATGGACTCTTCTCACCAGTTCAGAGAACCCCACCTGAAACCATGGTTCAGTAGATTCCTATACACTTAGTTCAAGATTAAGCCTGATAGTTTCCCTTTGAAGTCTGTGAAAGTACTTTGATGATCAAAGCTTTGCAGATGCTTAATGGTCTGAGGGGGATAAAAGTATGTAAAACTTAGAAAAAGAAATTAAAATCACTGGCTTTGTGACTAAGTTTAGTCTAGCAAAAGAGAAAACAAAGCGCTGTTGGAGCACTGTGTCCCCATGCTGGATTTTGGCTGGGGGCACTGAACATTCTGTCCCAGGGAGGGCTGGGGCTGCTCAGGTACAATGATTGCCTGCTTACAGAGCATGATCACCTGTGGACGCAGCCTATACCCTCTGCTGGACCCCAGGTGATGAGCACAGCTTTGGTCCCTGTGTTTTGCAGTGTATTTGGTGGCTGTAAAGCCTGCACAGGGTGCTCTGCGTGCTGGACAATTTGGAGTTAATGGCTCTGTTTTGATATTTCCTATGCTACTTGCAACTGAAACGTGCTTGAAAGAAAAGATCTGTCTTGTGCAAAACAGGAAGTTTCAGTAGGCCTCCTCCGTCAGAACAATTTCAACTACAACAATGTTCCCAAAATAAAGCTGCAACAGTTTAGACCAATACTGTAATAATAATAGGATACTCTGTGGGAAGCTTAGAATATTTGTCTTGTCTTCACAGTATTTTGTAAAAAGAAAATGAGTTTTATAACCTAGTGCAAATCATTTTTTGATATTTGGGTTATAGAGATATATTCCTTTCTTGAGAAAATTATAATAAATATTAAGTATTTATAATCTGGACACTTCTGCAAATATTTCTGTCCTTTTTAATGACACAATGTCATTAGCTTGGCTAAGATTTGTATGAATTTAGATAAGGTCTGATGATATTCAAGACCTTAGTTGCACTTTTTAATTTTTCTCTGATATAAATGCACAGAGGTGGCTCCTTTTGTCAGTCTTTCAGTTAACTTATTTATAATTAACTTTGTTTGGGCATCACTAAAGATATTTCTTAATAATATGTTGAGGTTTAAGACTTATCTCAGAGCAGTTAAACTAAAGGAAAAAAGCAAACTGAATACTGAAATAATACCATAAATAAAATTGTCATGCAAAATAGCAGAAAGTACTAATAGAAATTATAACTACATGACATAAATAGATTAAATAGTAGGATTTAAACAAATCTTTGATTTAGGATAGGATTCAGGGTGTTTCTTTTCTTCAGTAGAATCTAGAAAATAGGGTGGAGAATGCCAAAGTCTCAGATAAAAAGAAGAAAAAAAATAACAGGAAGAGAACAGTTCAGTAAGATCCCTTCTTCCTTATTTTCTTTATTTTTAAAGCCAATTGTAACTTTTACTACTTGTATTCCTGCAAAGAAAACTGCTGTTTTGCTACCAAAGAGCTTTTGTAAACACAAATGAAATATGCTGTACAGTGAGGGTGAGATCAGGTTGGAAAGAGGCTGCTTTAGAGAGTAAAAAGGGCTGTCTCCTGCAATTTATGGTGGCTGTAATTGTATACAGCGTCTCCATACAGCTATGTTTATGATTTAAGCTTCTAGAGAGAAAATATGGTGATTTCTGTAGTTTTTAACATTGCCTATAACTACATAACACATAGCTGTTGACTAAAGGTCTCTGATTTCTTTGACTGAATATTTGTCTTCTGAAATTAAAGGTGGTGGTAGTATATTTACACAGTTTTTAAAGTCTTCTGGGTATATTGTGCTTAAAAGATGCAGTCAAAGGCAGTTTGCAGTGGTAAGGCCTAGTATCACATAAATCTTGAATCTTGATGCTCACTCAGCTGACTATCTTCATACAAAATTCCTGGGAGCTGCTCCTGTTACTGTAGCCACATAAATGGCTGCTGTGGGGAACAATATTTTTCACATCAGTAAATTTGTCTGCAATCAGTTTCATGATGATATCTTACTTTTGAAATATGGAGAAAGTCTTGGATTATACCTGCACCAAATTCTGGCATACAAGACACTATGTGTTAGGAAGGTCTTTTGGCAATGTTGCCTCCTTAGGTTGCACAGACATACATCATTTTTTCTGTTTTCTTATGGCAATGAATATGTCAGGGTTTCTCTCTGTTTCATCCAAAACCAGAGGGAAGGTGGAGCCACCAAGCAAAAGTTTATCTGTGCCAAAGGCCTTGGAGAATTCAAGATAGATGACATCAGTTGCTCTTCCCTTTTCTTCTAATAGTCATTCCATTATAGAAGGACACCATATTATTCTACAACAGCTATTAGAAAAAATTCTGTAAATTCTGTGAAACATCTTGCTAAACTTAGGTTGTAGCAAGTTTTACTATTTTTTTCTGTCCTAGGAGCAGAGTTTGTTGCTACCCACACTAAAGGAGACTCCTCTGTATTTTTCCTTTCCCAAGAGCAGAATAACAATGTTGAGTTTTACCATACATGACTAAAAGTAAACATTTGGTAGCTGCAAAGGCAATCTGTTTGCAGATAAATATTTTCTTAGAAAACTATAATGTATAATTGGAGGGTTTTTTGCTTGTCATTATACACAGATGCCCATTTTTAATTGTACCTTCTATTCTGCCATACATATATTCTTCCTAGACCTCTGGATTTGTCCTGGGTGCCCTAAAGTAAATTCTCATTTCTCATACCCTATTCTGGTAGTTGCAGGAAAATACCATAGCTGAAAGACTGCTAGCCCAGCAAAAATCTGCTTTTAGTAATTGGTGTCAATTCCTTTGGCAGTGTGGTCTGTGATCTTCTCAGAAAGTATTTATACTCTTTAATTGTGACTAGGCCATCACTGTAAAAGAATATTATTAAAACAAGGTTTTAGTGTAGAATAAACACAAGTAAATAGGTCTTGCCAAATTTAACTTGAGCAACATGCACACTTCTCATTACCCTGTCTGGAGCACTAAATATGTGAGTTTGCTCTCTCATGCTCTTTTTTACTGTTCCAGAATTGCTCTGTTACTGGTCATGTTGGTTTACATGGTGATTGTTATAGTTTACTTCACAAAGGGAATTTTCCTCAACAGTAGAAGGCTCAAGAAAGGGCAGTGGGAGAGTCAAGAATGAATTATCTCTTAGAGCAGTCAGTTCTTCCTTCTCAAAAGCGAATGTTGATTAGAGAAGTGTGAAAGGTTGAAAAAACTGTGAAAGCTAAGAGGTAGCTTACTCTACCTCTAGTGTAATCATTCAGAGATAGGCATTGAATTTGCTTAAAAAGAATCTTCACTTTTTACTTGTTCTGTTTGCCAGCCTTTCAGCAAACATGTTCTGTTGGCTGGCTGTCCTCCTATATATAGAAACTACCTTCTCAAAATTTAGCCTTGACAGGGGCCAAGTCAGAAGCATTCATTGGATAAACAGCCTTTGGGTTAATTAATATTTAAGTTTTCATCCTAGGACACAACTGGCCCTCCTGGCTGCCAGGGCACTGCTGGCTCCTGTTCAACTTGTCACTGACCAGGACCCCCAGGTCCCTTTCCATGGAGCTGCTTTCCAGCATCTCATTCCCCAGACTGTCCATACATGCAGGGTTGCCCCATCCCAGGTGCAGAATCTGGCACTTTCCCTTGCTGAACTTCATATGGCTGGGGATTGCTCAGTGCTGTAATTTGCTGAGGTCCCTCTGCAGGGCCTCCCTGCCTTTGAGGGAAGCAATAGCTCCTCCCACTTTGTATCATCTGTGAACTTGCCCAGTATCCCTTCCAGTCCTGTGTCCAAGTCATTTATGAAGATGTTGAAGAGCACAGGACTGTGGATGGAGCCCTGTGAAAACACACTAGTGACTGGTCCTAATATGAAAATACACAAAATTAATAGTAACAGAAATGGTTTTATTAATAGTAATATAAATGGTTTTATTTTGTCTGCTAACCTTTCATAATTTCACAAACAGTTTTAAAAATGTAACAGAACAACTTGATTTTTTTCCCCAGATAATTGTAAAAAGATGAGCTTCATTTATTGAATGAATCTTGAGCTGGCATATTTTTCATGCCATATGCAGTACAACTTACCTGAATCAGATATCATAATTGTAAAAGTGCCAGAATTAATGTAAAGATTAAAACTTCATGTTGCCAAAATAGAACATCATTAATAATGCCTTGGATATTTAGTTATAAAATTTTAACTACCTGTTTTCATCTTCCTTCATATAAATTTCTTTAATATGGAATCATAGAATGGTTTGGCTTAGAAGAGACCTTAAAGATTATCTAGTTCCAGTCTCCAAAAATATTCATTATGTTAGCAGTATGCAATTCCTGTTCACAACAGAACATGCTGAATAGTCTGCCTACACCTACTATTATCTGATATTCTCAAGAAACAAATAAACCCACAAAATGCAAGTGCAGGACATTCCAAACATGCTTCTGTGCTCAGGAAATGATGCTGAGGACAGGGTTTTGATTCCAAATGAGAATATATGTCTAAACATGTAGTTGCATGTCTTCCCTAACCTGTAAGATAGGTGCTAAAGTCTTTATCTCTAATCATAAGACAAATATTATGTATCCAAGAGAATCAAAAAAATTGCAGGAATGCTTTCATCGTGAAATGGCAACATGCATCTAGAAATCAAGAACCAGATGTTGGCTACTTCTGAACTAAGAGTTATGGACAGTATTCACAGTATTCGTCACACACAATGGATATAATATGCTAGTCTTAATAATGCTTCAGTAGCTTTTCTTTTTTGTAATTAGGAGAAAAATCAGTCCTTGCCTTCAAGATTTTTTACAAATACTATTAGGACAAAATGCACAAGCATAATTAGAAACTGAAATAAAAAACTAAGATCTGAATAAGGTTAATAACAAGTGCATCTTCACTTGTGTAATTTAGATTGCTTGCACTGTGCTTCACCTGTCCAAATTAGCTGTTTTCATTTGAAGAAATTTGCAGAAGCAAACTTCCATAAATGAGTTGTGACTGCACAGTTTCCAATTTAGCACTCATTCAATATTTTACAACTGTGCCTCTAAGTAATTTTCTTATGTGGAAGTAAGTAGGCTCATATTTTTCTTTATTCTTTTGATTTTGGTACTTTTCTGGGATTTGCCGTGTTCCCTGCGTAACAGTAATAGCATAAGCTATGATAAAGTGCCCTTTTTTTCATTTTATTATGACACAAGGTATCTTAAATATGTATGTGAAAGTTTGTCAAAACCCTGAGATTTAGTGCAAAGGTTAGAGAGGCTAGTCTTTTATGATTTTGAAGCAGTGATGTTATGTTTGATGGGACATGTGCATTTCTTGTATAAAGTATCCTTTAATTTCAAAATTTTCTTTGCCACAAGGATCAACAGATCAAAAAACATAAATTAACAAAAAAATATATTTTGACATGTTTTTTACTTCCTTTTTCTACAAACTGCCAATAAACATTTTCTTCCATTTCGATCTCATGGATGTGGAGCTACCAGCTTTCTGGTCTTCAGTATCTGACCCTGTTAAATTCTGCACATCTAACAATTCCAGTCAGGAATCAGTAGTTTTGTTATGATTCATTGATTCCATGTTCTTGGTGGTAGTATTTTCTTCTTTGAACTTCATGAGAGAAATCTGTTTTGTTTGGTTTGTTATTTTTTATTTTGGCCACAAAATCTGGCTACCAAACTCTTTTTTTTCTTTTTTTTTTTTACTGCAGCTGTCAAAATCAATTGAAAACAGAGCCAACAGGATTTGGAATACTGTTATTCAACCTTATTTGAAAAAAAAATGTTATTGTGGCATTTTTATATTTACATTGCTAAGTTTAAATGACTTCTTAAGCAATAGCCTGTAAATATTTTACTAATTTAGGTTTCCTAAATATTGTTGAAATTCTGTGAAGCAACACACTCTCTCCAGTCATCTGGGAAAAAAACTTTTATAAAGATGTTTCAGGTTTTGCAGTAGATCTTCATGTTTAGCTAAGAAGTGCTAAAAGTAATTAAAGTTGCAGTATCATTTGCAGCTTAACTGCCTAAGGAGAAGACACATAATAAATATATATAGGTAAACACAGAAGATAATTAAAGCTTTATTATTCAATTGCTTATTTTAGGGAATTTCTTATTTATTAAAAAAATAGGAAAAAAGGAATGAAAAAGGAATAATATGGACCAACACATTGGTGAGAATACAGACATTTTGATACATTATCAAAACATAGTTTATCCTTTATTTTCCAGTTAAATCATATAGATATTTTTTGCAAAGCCACATTCTGCAATATACTTCAAAGCATTAAAATTATGCAATAATTTCCAGTTTTCTTAATTTCTATTTGATTTTACAGTGTTCATTGCTCAGACTTGTTCTCTCTAGTATCAGGGAAGGTGGGCAGGGAAAAAGACGAAGGGAGGGAGGCAGGAAGGCAGGCAGGAAGGCAGGAAGGAAGGAAGGAAGTGGCAGAAGGAAGGAAGTGGCAGAAGGAAGTGGCAGAAGGGAGGGAGGGAGCGAGGGAGGGAGCGAGGGAGGGAGGGAGGGAGCGAGGGAGGGAGCGAGGGAGGGAGGGAGCGAGGGAGCGAGGGAGCGAGGGAGCGAGGGAGCGAGGGAGCGAGGGAGGGAGGGAGCGAGGGAGGGATTTCATAGGGCCTATCCTTCTGCTTTGATGCCTTTGTTTTAGTGAGTTGTTTAATTCAGAATGTAGTTTTTCTAAGTGCTTGTCCATTGCTATTCCTAACTTTTCCTAACTTTAAATAAAAAAACCCCTTTGTAGTAGAAAGGCATTTTTCAAGAATTTTTCACTATGCACCATGAGCAGTTGTTGACTGAAATTGTATAGGAAATTTTCCATTGTTTCTTCCCACCCTGGTAAAAGAGGCTGTAGTAGGCAGTGTCAAACCATTCATAATCAATAGGCATTACACAGGGATAAGAACGCAACCATGGGAACTGTCACTTCATTAGTGAAGTTATAATGCCATATTTGAAAATATTTGAATCCACCTCAATCTTCAACTTGCTATTAGAGGAGCTATTGAAAGTGTGACAGCACATCATGGTGCAAGGCTCCTGCTCATCTTGTTCATCTTCACAGTTGCTTCCACTTCTTCTTCAAAGCTGCTCAGCCTCCCAGTCTTGGACTACCAAGAGGCCACATGGCTTTTAGTGCTTTCATTAGTGCTCTCAGATGCATAAGCTGGCAGACATCCCCTTCCCATGATTTCCAAAAGAGGTGTATCATGAATATGAATGGTGCTGATGGATAGGATGCACTTGGTACTGAAAAATAGTGTTCCTTTTTCTTTTTTTTCTTTTTTTTTTTTTTCAGGTTGTTTCATCCTGTGCTCTTAAATTTAGTATCTATCACCACTTTTCCAGTCCTTTCAGGCACACAAATATGGCAAGTGTTGCAGTTCTCATTTCTGAAGAAGCATGCACAGGCTGACTGGATACACAGTCCTGTGGGGCGGACAGCAGTAAGCAGTCTACTAAGGTTGCAGTAGGTTTGGGTGTAGACATAGGAGATCATGAGATTATTTTTCTCAGTAATTCATTATAAGCCATGGAATCATAGGATGGCTTGGGTTGGAAGCATCTTTTAAAGGTCATCCAGTCTAACCTCTGTCTCCTATAAGCAGGGACATCTTCAGGTGCCCTAGAATGCAACAGAGGACGCATTTAAACTGTCACCAGTTTAAATACAGAAACTTTAAACTGTCTTTCTTTTCTTTGTGAGGTTTATTTCAGAAATATAGAATTGGGAGGGTTGAGTTTGTTGCAAACTTAAAACCACTGTAGGTGAAATCATAACTGTTTGGAAGTGTTCCATGTTTTGTTTCCTGATACTTCTTGTTCTTGCTTCTACTGTAAGGAAACCAAATAGGAAACACAAGTCTGACAGCTTTTTCAGCTGGGCAATCTGGCATTTTATCACTTGAATCCTATGATGTTATAGTAGAGTTCCTTGCACTGATAATTTCTCTGAACTATCAAAGTTCAATATGATTTTGTGAAAGAAAAGTCCCCTGAAGATTACCAAATAGCAAAAAAAGCCCTGTGCTTGGTTAGGGAAGCTCTTGAGTTGTAAATGTGAGAATTTCTGGGAGAAATATCATATCTGGCCAACTCTTTTGGCCCTTCTTGAAGGCAAGGCCAGACAAACCTTTTATATACCCAGTACAGTTCCATTTGGGTTCCTGATGAGGTGATTAAATTTTTCCATCATCCTCATATTTTTCCTGGTTCACAAATTTTGTAATCTAATCGAAACCCATAATAAAAGTATTGAAGCATATCTTTCAAATTCTCACTGTCACTTTTTTGTGTGGATCACATTCAAAACCTTGTGCTCACTTTAAGGACTCCCCTAGTAGTAAACTACAATTTTACTACCCTTAATAAATTATTGCAACATACTGCAGTCCTCAGAACAGAAAATTAATTTTATAGATTAACAAGGAAGTGATCTCAACAATGAAGAAGGAGTGACAAACGGGATGCTTCCAGTTGTTTGGTAAATTGAATGTATGCAATTTCACATAGTTAAATATCAAGTTGGACTATGCTAAGTTTTCAAACTCTAAAAAAAAACCTGCAACTAGAGCTGCATAAGCTGCATTTATCTGTATTGAGTTTGTCAACTCTGCCAGTGTTCCTGAAGCTTATATTAAGGAAAAGGAGACATATATCAAGGAAAGACATGAACAGTCAAGACAATGATACATGCATGCGTATATACATTTATATATATTTAAGGAGGGTGTGGAGTATCTGTTGCTTAAATGAAGTCTTCCATCACTCCTAGTATTAAAAAATGGTGTGATAAGTGTACAAAAAATGTGAACCAGCATGGCTGGATTGTTTAATAGTAATACATAATATTTATAATATTATATATTAATTATATAATACCCAACAGAACTGCTTGTCAGTTAAGTCACAGTAGTGTTGAGCTGACTTCTCCACATCAGTCTTGTCTATTAAGGTTTATCCAAGTACTCTAGAGGCAACTGCTTCCACTTGGACTTAGAGTAAAAATCATGTCAGTGAAGGTTCATCTGCCTAGAATAACCCTTTGGGGTTTCTTTGGGAGGGGGCTGTTGGCTTTATTTTCATATGAAGAAAACTACAAATAATTAGACTATTTTGGTCCATATCAAGCAAATTTATTGGTATTCTTTTCCTTTCTGCAATTCTGATTTTACAAACTTAAAAAACAAATTATTGCATATTTTCTGATACATTTACTCTGATTATTGAGCTTTTGTTGGATCAAAATTCAACAAATGGGTATACAAAACTCAGATATCCAAGGCTTTAAATGCTGCCAAAGTTTCAACTATTAGCCTTTTGCAATATTGATAATGAAACAATTGTTACCAATAAAGGAAAAAACAGAACCATAAGCTGTATGTGGAAAAAAAGCAGGCATCTTTATGCTTTTTCTTGTAAAAAAAGGTCTGTATGACTTGGGGTATTCTGTACATTCAGAAGGCCCTTACTGTGTTTACAGTATTAAACAAAAAGGCTAAAGGGCTCCCAAACTGCTGTTTCTGGAACAACAACTGTGAAAAACACATCCCCACTCTTTGCTGATGCAAACTAATGTGGAGAGGGGCAATGCCTGGCCAAGCACCTCTGTCCCTGAGGTGTGCAAACCTGGCAAACATGGACTTTGAATTCTGCCGCAAACATGGTAACACAAGGGGCTGGCTCCTGTCAGTAGGAGAAACGTGGGGGTAAAAACTAACTTTTGTTATTATTCTGTTATGTCCTTATTGCAAACTTTGTCCAGGCAGACATCTTCCTGCCAGCATTCCCTAAATATTCTGTGCTGCAAATACACTGGGGAATATAAATTTACATTATAAAATTTACATTATTAAATGGAGGTGTATGGGTGCATCTTTAAAGACACATTCTGCACATATTTTTGAAGGTGAATGAAATTTACTGGTTCAAAGTCTATCTCGGGGTTGTACTAGGCTGAGAGGAGGCTGTCACTTTAAGTTTTATGGGGTCAGATGTCTTATGTTTGACTTGAAGGGGAAAATAACAACAAATCAAAGAATAAGCTATTCTTATAATTTCCTACAACCCTGTAAGTGGTCAGAGCTTGGACTGTTTATGTATCCATGTGTCATGGTCTGACACTGGCTAGAAGCCAGGCACCCACGAAAAATCATTCACTCACTCTCTTCTGCTGCAGCTGAGCAGACGGAGGGGGAAAAGAAAAAAAAACTAAAAGGTTCATGGGGTGAGATAAGGATTAGGAGAAAACATTGTAAGGGCAAAATATGTTTAAAACTTAAAAACTATGAAGAAAAACAATATTAACAGAATTAAAAGAGGGTAATGAGAACTAAAATGAACCTTTAGAGCAGCTTTGCACACCCCCCCCTCACCGCCCCCCCACCCCCCCCAGCCCTTCTTTCCTTCACACAACAGTGCAGGGAGACAAAATATGGGGTTTCTCGTCAGTTTGTGACTTCTAAAAATCTTTCTTCGCTTAGGGAGAGGAGTCTCTTCTGTTAAATTGTGGGGTCCTTCCCATGGGAGACAGTTCTTAGTGAACTTCTCCGAGGTGGTTCCAATTTCCAGGAGTAGCAGTCCTGCCCAACCTGCTGTAACGTGAGTCCTCCCACGGGCACAGCAGCCTTCTCGAGCTACATGGCGTGGGTCAGTTTAGCTCATGGTGTGTCATTTTTAAGGATGACTTGTTCTGGGTTGGAAGCAAGGGTTCTCTTTCTCTATCTTCTCTCTCTCTCTCTTCGAGTTTCCCACTAGATTGCAGCTTTCCAGCATCCACGCACTCCGGCTGAACACCTTTTCTCACAGGCTGCAAGTGGACCTCTGCCTCCCCCCACGCACGTCATGAATTACAGGGAACCAGTTTGTTCTATCCTAGTCCTCATCATGGCTTGTAGAAGAATTTCAGCTCCCGGAGCACCTCCTGCCCCTCCCTCCTTTCAGCGGCTTTGGTGTCGCCTTGTTCTCCTCATGTGTCCTCGCCTTTTCCTTCTGTTTGACTCGGGAGAGAATTGGTGTCCGCATGTTTGTCCATTCTTGAGTTCTGTCCACGAGAGGTTCTCAGAGGGTTTAGCAGCACTGCAAGGTTGATCCCGGCCGGGCTCCACGTCGGGGAATGGCTCATCGTGCCCCTGGCTGCCGCCCGCCTGGTCCCCGCAGCTCCGGCTGCATCCGGCGGCTCTCTTGGTGCCGGGCACCGGGACAGAGGAGCCGCCGCTGCCGCCGCTGCCCCTGTGCCCTCAGCATGGCCAGGCAAAGGCGGCCAGGCAAGCACCACCCGTGCGGGCCACGCTGAGATGGGCCCGGCCGCAAGGGCCTGGCCGCGCCGGGAAGGGCCTCGGTGGCCTCCTTGACAGCCCTGAGAGGAGAGGAAAAAAGGGACTTCCATGTGGTTTTTTCCTTCTTAAATAATGTCATCACAGAGGCAGCAGCAACTACTTCAATTGGCTTGGCAGCGTGTCTTCTTTCAGAGCCAGCCTGCAATTGGCTTTGTCAGGCATGGAGGAAGCTTCCAGCAACTTCCCACGGGAAAAAAACACTTCCGTGGCTGGTTTCTTCCTTCCTCACCAGAAAATCAAGCTATGGAAAACCAACACACCATAACACTTTTCTTCTTTTCTCTTTCCTCTCAATTCTTAGAAATGCATTTTCTCTCAAATATCTACAGCTTGCCAAGAGGGCTTCCATTCTTCTCCAAAGTTCAGCATAGTTTTTGACTTCATGTATGCTCTTCCACCACCTGGTTTGCTGAGCTGGGCTGTGCTTCTTCTTCCCCTCATACCTCCCAGACTCCTGACACTGTCTGTGTGCTGGTCTTCTGATCCCAGGGCAGGGTCATAAAAGCCTTGGGACCCCCACCCAACTGGAGCAGGAGAAGGGCTGCCCACCACTGAAGAAAAAGCTCCAAGGTTTGGCACAGACAGAAAAACCATGTCCTGTGTCACTAACGCTTTAAGAAGTGTTTTTTCCAAGGGCGCAGCAGCTGAAACGCTGTGTTTTTGGTTTGCAGAGATCCCCTTGGTCTTGTACCTGTTTGCCCTGATTTCCATCACCTGGCTGTGGGGAGGACTGCACATGGCTTATCGGCACCTCTGGATGTTAGTCTTCTTCATCATCTTCAACAGCCTGCAGGTAAGAGCCAGCATCTGGTCCTTTGGTCTTCTTGCTGACTCACACTGAAGGGGCACATGAAGAGATTGTCTTCTCCACTCACATTTGTCATTTTGGCTTCACCAGCTGAGCATTCGGTAACTCACTATCACAGTATGGAAATGTGTATTCTGTTTATTTCTCAAACTGATATATGGAATGCTTATTAAAACAAGTGATGCATTGTTTTTTAACAATAACACTATAATTGCAGTAGATTTCATTTCATAGCTAATGCACTCTGAAAGAAAATTACTTGCTTCTGTATGTAGTGTTACTGAGATAATTATACCAGCAAAACTGAAGTATCTGCAGCCCTTGCAAAAATCACCAAGTATGTCAATTTTCTGTAGATGTTAATAATAATAATAATAATAATAATAATAATAATAATAATAATAATAATAATAATAATAATAGTGATAATAATAACCACATAAAAAATTTAAATTCTGTGACTGAATTTTTTTCCATTGTAAGCGGTGAGCCTTGAGGCTTAGCTTTTCTCATGTAGCATATATATTGGTAAAGCAAATAACTTTTATTGAAAATGGAAACAAAGACTAAATGTTTATCATTACTAATAAAAAATGTAAATAGCTCTTTCCAAAATTTCACCCATATAAGTGTTCCCACTGGGTTCTTTAGAGCATTGCATTTCATTTATACTGCATATTGCAGAATTATTTGTAGAATAAAGGTTATTATATCACAGATGGGAAAATACCTCTGATGTCTGAAAACAGTGAAATTAGCAGGACATTTAAAATTATATTTCAAAATTTTTGTAGGACAAGTTCTTCTGGACTCCAGTATGCCCTTCTTACTTTTTAGAACAGAAATCTCTGTGACACCTTTTATTTCCCAATATTAAAAATCTTTATACCCCATCAAATAAAAATGAATCAATTAAAAAAGGCATATTTTCACAAAATGGATTTATTTTAAATTCAAAATGTGGGCGTTTCATTAGGCAGTATTAAAACACTTTCAAAATTACTTCTCAGAAATATTTTTTTAATTGAGGAAAAAATGTATTTTATTCTCCTTGTAATGTATTTGATTTTTCTGTATATATTGTCATTTAATTATTATATAGATATTGACATATATTGGCTCTGCTTCATCAATACATGTGGTATTTTTTTGGCTTCTTTCCTTAATGATCGTTACTAATATCTTAGAAAAAACCTGTATGTGTCAACAGGCCTGCAGAAGTTAATGCAGCATCTCTATTCACATTACATCAGTGTTGATCTTCCACATCAGGAAGAAAAAGCTGTTACTTTTAGTATTTCTAGCCCTAGAGAATCAGTAAAACCTGAAATATGAAATAAATCTTTTCTTCAAAGGAGCTGAAAACATTTCAAATTAATAGTTTCTTCCTGCTTATTATTTTAAATTAAAACACGTATGTCTGGAGCTCCAACTCGAACAGTAGTAAACAAAAACTATTTTCAGCGTCGAGGAATTAATAACTTATTCTCCCTGCTTTAAAGGTGGATTTTTATCCTTGGATATTTGTAATGCAAAACATAGTAGGACAGCATCCACTACATTTTATAACTATTTATAAACTGGGTTTTTTACGTTTAAAGCTACCATATACTTAAAAAGAGAAGTTAAAAAAATAAAGTGGCTCTTTCACAGTACTACAGTTCTAATTTTTTTGTTTTAGTAGATGATTGTCTTTGGTGCTTTGTAAATCTTCATAGTGAAACAGGTTTTAAAAATATTTCCTGGAATGCTCCTACATTTTAAATAACCATCCCATACTGACTGTTACCTTTTAAATTTAGGATTTATCTAGTCAATAAATGGAAAAATTGATGTATGATTCAGGTGGCCAGACATGTAGCATGAAATGAAAACCAGGGAAAGGAACAAGGTGAAAAGTCTGTAAATTTCTTTAATCTATGATTTTTATCAAATAATCAGATACAACTAACTAACTTCGAGAAAATACCAGTATGCAAAGTCTTTGTGTAGAGCATAATTATATATTACAAATACTGGAGAAAATGAAGGTTTTGCTATAGGCAGGTGTAGCTTCAGAAAGGATTTTTAGACCATGTTCCCATGATGAGGGGCTGGTCTTGGGCAGTACACACTTCCTGCTGAGAGTCATTCTGACCCACAGGCTATCCATAGCCACGTTTATCCATCTCATGTCCAGTGTCCTTTGAAGATTTAATCTCAGCCCATCTGTTTGTGACTGGGAAAGGAAATGGGACTTGATAGTGGATAACACTTTTTCATAATGATAACAGTGGAAACTAGCTGTCTTTGTTATGCGTTCTGTCTTTGTCAGCTCTCAGAATTGATGATTGTTAAAACAAGGTCATTTTTCTGCAATAAAAGGTGGGTTTACCGTTTTTTGGTGAGCACTTCTGTTATACAACAAGCCCTGTTTCAACCAGAAAGCAATTAATTGTTCACTAAGAGGTTTTTTTTACAACAGAAAACAAGAGATGAAATAGTTTACAAGAAGCCTGGGACCCTGCTGCTCAGAAGCTATGGGCTGTGTAAAGAAGCAGAACGTGAGCCATTAAAACATGTTTGATATCCAAATGGATTCAATACAGGAAATTGAAAGGACGCTGAATATTATCCATTGTGTTTGTTTAGCCTTATGACATGCATTTCCCAGGAAATGCACTTGCTTGAAAAGTCATCCACTCAGTACAAATTGTTTCCAAGCACTTCCTGCCGGAAACAGTTCGCATCAGAGACAAGTTTATAGTAAGAGCTATTCTAGTGCATGGAGGGGAAAGCAACCCTTTCTCTAACTTCACCAGTAAACATGCAAATGGGAGGGCAGTAGCTGATTTACAAAATAAAAAGTACATTTATAAAACCATGAAAGAGAAAGAAGTGTGTTTGGGGATATCTGGTATTTTGAATTCCTTAGCAGTATGCGACTAATTGTCCTCCCCAGAGAGCATCTGTGATGCAGAAACATACTCTTTTGCTTTTGCGTGATAAGTCTTGGCTCCTCATCTTTTCCCTTGTGAAACAGAAAAAATGTTTACCTCTTTTCTTAAGAATTGTCATTGTGGATTTATTCACGAGATGTGTGTTTTTCTGGGGTCAGGAATGAAAGAGTAAGCTGCTATCTTGAGTACTTCTCTCAAATATTTGGCAATTCACAAGATCTTTTGCATGTACTATACCCATCTAAACAATCACAAATGCATGTTTTTCATGCAGTTAGGGGAGTGTTTCTGATTTGTGTAGCCGATGTCAACAGAGGCATATTTGCATTCGACGGATCCAAAGTTCAGGACAGTGGGTGGACCTCTTCCCATTGTTTGCAAAGGGGTCAGAATGAGGCTTCAGGCCTGTTCCTAGGCTATTCTCTGCAGCTGACTTTCTTAGTATAATCTAGATAATTCTTTGGCTATATTTCCAGCAAACTGCAGTACACACCTCCATCCTCTATAACTTAGGGTGTACCTACATTGTAAACTACAAGGGTTTAGGTATGCCACAGCTACCCCAGTCATGGTTTCCTTGCAATAGGCCCCCCAACTCTCCTGTCTCAGCAATAATTTAATTAAATTTTTCAGTAAGTAATTTGGAATTGAAATGTTAATATTATGAAATACTGTGGTATTACCCATCAACAGTATAAAACCTCAATTTTTCAGGAATATCAGGAGAAAAAATAAATGGCAACTACTAGTTAACCCATTATCAAAAACAGTGTTCCAGAAACCAATTTGTGTTTGTTTTGGATGCGTTAAATATCTTCTTGTTCTGTGTTTGAGCATACTGGACAACTCAAGCCCATGTAATAAGCATCAGTGTTACATGCAAAGTACTTCTTCCCAAGAAACCACAGGAAAAATATGGAAGAGTTGACTGGTGGTTTTCCAAACTGGGTGAATAGGCCGACTTGCCTAACACAATGTCTCCGTTTAGAGACAAATTTTGCAAAAAGTTCTAAAAGTCAATTTTATTAGATTGCACTAAAAGAAGATTCAGAAGTTCAGGTACAAATATCTGAAAAGCCTTTAACAAGAAATATGGGCATACAGAAAACAAGTGCACATCCAAACTTGACTTTGACTCGAGAAGATGAGATTAAACTTCATTAATTAAACAAATTATTAAGATAATTTAAATAGCTAGGACAAGCTAAATGGAAGGAAAGGCTAGCTTGAGTAGAAAAGGAGATAAGATATCAAAGAAAACTAGTAGGTATTTTGGAAAAAAACAACAAATATTATAATGAAACAGTAGAAAATATACTAAGAGAAATCAAGATGACACAGGTTTGGAAGGAGAAATAAAGTTTTAAAAATACCACGTACTATGATAATAGAAAGTGAGTAAAGATACACTGTTTTGTAAATTGCTGCATTATATTATGCAAGAAAGAGTATAAACAAAAGTACACAGTTTATAAGCTCATGCCAGTACCAGTCTCAAATGAAATATGTATTTTTTCCTAGAACATACTATACAACTCTGGGATGTAGCCAGGGGACACAGAGAGGGCCACCACTATAAATAGGCTCACTTCCTTTGTCTTATGACATCTTCTCTAGGCATGAGATATGTGGCAAGCTGTAAAGGGCTGCCTACAGATCTGCAAAAGGTGTTTCTACACTGCAAGTAAGCCCAACAAAAGGCAGTGAAGATCTCATAGTAATGCCTTTTTACTATGATGAGCTACAATTTTATCAAGGATATCCAGAAAAGGACATATGCTTGTGCAAGTAGATACAGTCCAACCAAATCTTCTGGTCAGCTGAGTGCACTAACCGAACACAGTTAAACACAAGCCAAACAATTCAAATACTACCCCAGACACAAAACAAATGACACATCCAAAGCAATTCTCATCTGCATTTTGACATCTGTACAATAAAGCTGTTTCTGGTGGCTTGGATTCTTACCTGGGAGGAAAGACAATAGCATACTTAGAGCCGTTCACTTAACCTTGAAAGCTGTTCACCATGTGCATTTTTTTTTAAGTAAAAATAACTGCAATAAAGCAAGTAAAGAAATCATGTCACTTTTGAAACGTAACACTTTTTGACATCAGCTAAACTTCTGTGTTGTAATCTTGACTGGACAGTAGCATTGGGTATGCATTACAGTAGCTGTGCAAACATACAAAGCTGTCCACGAGACTTGATTACACTGTGAATTAAAAGAATGCAACAGTTTTATATCCCTTTTTCAATGTTTACAACTTCTGTCTCAAAGAAGAGTCCTCTCTGTTCCTAGTTACAACCTGAAACATACTTTAACACGTATCTGTAATTACTTATAAATTATGGTAAAAGATTCCATTTAGCTATTCAAGTCCATACATAATGGACACAAAATCAGTCTATAGCTGAAGACAAAGAAAAAAGAGTGCAGTGTCAAGTAAACATAGGAAACATAGGGTATAATTGAGTATCTTTTAAATATACATGAGAAATTGATGTCAGAAGAGTAGCTTGTGTTCAGAGCTGTGTTTATATCTTTAAATAATACAAAGTGAAAGAGTGTACTCAAGTGGGCTTTGATTTACTGGATTTTCAACTAATCACAGAAAAAACATGTAGACTTTTCAGTGACACACTTAAAATAGAAAAATGTGACTATAATACATTTTTCTAAAAAAAAAATACAATAATTAAATAACATTTTAAATCTTCCAGCATCTGTGAAGTTCCTGCATACGTTTTTGAAGAATTTTACATTAATAATATATTTCAGGAAGGGCGTCTTAGCAGCAATTTTTTGCAAGAGAAAGTTAAAAAGCTTTTTTTAGCCATTCTCCTCAGAAGGTGTTAGTAATGGCCAGAATAATGTAGCACATAACAAGTAGAAATGCAGCTATAACTTCTGCAATCAGTGAAAGTTTATCCACTGAAAAGGACTTGGGATCAGGCATATTCTTCTCATTTTCCATCAATATGAGTCAACTTTTCTTACTGTGAAGAATAAAAAAACAATCAAGATAGTTTGCTATCTGTAACAAATCACTTTTTTTTGCGTTGTTGCCAATCTCTTTGTGTCACCATAAATAGCTTTTTTCCTTCTCTCTTTTTCTTTTTTTTTCCTCAACAGTGCAGGTACAAGAAGTATCTTGGTATAATCATAACATAGAATCAATTTTTTTTTTTTTTTTGCCTTTAAATTTAAGCTACTGAATTCTTTACTGTTATTTTAAGACCATTAATTGATGGAGTTGAAAGGGTTTGATACAAAAAATGCTGAGGTGACTGAGGAGATAAGCATGATAGCAAGGAAAAGATAACATTGCTCTCAAATTTTAGGAAGGCAAAGCATAACTCCAGAAAATTGAGGACTTACAGTACTAGTGAAAATTAAATTCCTCCAGGGAATTTGGGAAAGAATATACCAGATTTCACGAGAAGGAATGCATCCATCGGATTATGTTATCATGCCTGTGCACTCAGAGTGGAGCCATACATCCAGTTTTGGAGTCCCCATGAGATCTGGAGAAAATGTAGGTGCCCGAGTGAAGTCTGCCACGCTGGACAGAGGCGTGGATGGAGCATGTGTCCTTTGAGCAGTGCCTAAAGGAGCTAGGTTTATTTAGTCAGCTGAGGAAGATGCCAGTGGAAAATGTAATACCAGCACGCAGATATTTGTAAGGTGGTTAAAAAATTACATTTTCATACTCTTCCACTCTACTGTCTTTGTACCCCCAGGTAACAGCAACAAGGGCACATTGCCATGAAACTTTGGTGTGGGAGGTTCAGAGTGGATATCAGAAAAATAATTCATGAGAAGGAAGTAGGGAACTGGAACTGTTTCCCAAGGAGGTTTGGAATCTTCACTGTTGTAGGGTTTTATAATTCATCTAGACAAGGTTATACTGACCTGATTAGTGGACTCTGAGTCTACTGAATGACCTTCAGACATCCCATCCAGCCAGTGTTTCCTTATTCACTGATTCACTGTGATAGATGAACACCAGTTACATGGACTGAGCCCATTTTTCAGGAAAACAACAGATATTACAGAACTAATGATAAACCCCCAAAATCTGGGCATTATAGAGGTAAGAAAGTTTAAATAAGACTTCATCCTTTGGAATGGCTTTGATACAGTGGATACAGTTTCATATGTTTCAGCACTGCAGAATGGTCTCTGTGCATACACATCTTTTTGCTGAACATTGTTGCCTTATGGAGGCTGATCTGAACTTTTCTATGAAATAAATTCATGTGAAGTTTCAATACCCTCTAGGAAAAGAACCATTCCCTTTTCTTCCACCCACACATTTCCTGCACAAGAACCATCTATGCTGTATAAGCCTGATGTTTCACCAGTATGAAAAGGAGATTTTCTCCTTTTCTTTATCATAAATACAGATGAAGCCTTATTTCATCTGTAAGGGCTGAAATAAGCCCTTATCTGGGAGTTTGTAAAATTGGGAGTTTGCAAAATTCATGTAAAAAAAAATTAAATATTTTCCTTATTTTATATACAGCTTCAGTGGCCTTCAAGCAACTACTACAGATAGTAGTAGTTTGACAGATAGAGTGAATGCTCTACTGATTCTGTCTCTCATAATTTCATTATTACTCAACATATTCATGACATGCAATTTTAACAGACTCCATGATAAGCTAAGATTTCATTAAGTGTTTCATGAAGTAACACTGAAATAGCTGTAATTCAGTAAAGATTGACTTAATAAATGTTTTTCCCCCCTGAAGTTGTATGCAACACAAAGACCTCTTTATGTATTTTATTGTATCCTTGACTTAGAATACATTTTAAACAGGCGTCACCTTTGGAAATGGTTTAGTTTTTTGTAATGTCATCCATCTGATGAGGGTGGAAGGAATGTGATTTAAAGGACCACCACCCAGCCATGATTTGTAGATGACTTTGGAATTGGTAAAAGAGCACAGGAAAGGGTATGAAAAATATCTACAGATTGGGAAAAATAAAATCAAGTCAGGTTGGTCCTTATGGAATCAATCACACAGTCGTTATAGAATAAACCATGAAAGAACTTCCATCATGTATGTAAAGTTATTGCATACAGCCATCAGTGTGAGTTCAGAAGGAGTTCCAAACTTAAAAAAAAAATAGAGATAATTTAACAAGTTTTCCTACCTAGACACAGTCAAAATCATCTTGAAACCATCCATGAGACCAGTCTTTGGCAACTTTTTCTAATAGCAGTTTAAAAAAAACACTGGTATTAATCTAAATGCACATAAACTGCAAATACTTATTTTACAGTGAGAACAGAGCAGTTCTTTAAGTACAGTTGATAATGACTTTGCTGGCTGATGAACTAAGGAATCAGAAGTTTTCCAAACTAGGACAAAATTAGCCTAAAAGAAACTCTTTAATGGATTCTTTTTAGAACTGCTTTCCTCTAATGAATCACAGAATCAGCTAGGTTGGAAAATCCCTTTGAGCTCATTGAGTCCAGCCTGTGATCCAACACCACTTTGTCAACTAGATGATGGCACTGAATGCCATGTCCAGTCTTAAACACCTCAAGGGATCATGACTCCATCATCGTGGGGAGCCCATTCCAATGCCACATCGCTCTTTCTCTGGAGGACTCTTTCTGATATCCAGCCTAAAATTCCACTGGTGCAGACACGGTGTTCTCATGTCCTGGTTGTTGGTGTGGACTGAAAAGAAGGTACCTGGCCAAAAGAAACAGTGACTCTTTGAAACAGTAGTGTGATATAAAAATAGGTTGTCTTTAACTCAAGAATGGTTTGGAATAGAATGAAGAAAAAATCCATGAAATAGTGCTGGGAGAATTATTCTATACATCAGCAAGACTTCTTTCTGCTACAGTAGTGGTTCAGTTACATCATATATTCTGTGTTTTGATTTTGGCAACTAGAAGCCTGTTCATTTGATAGCAGTTTTACAGTTAAAAATCAGATACAGTAAATAATACCTGGTTTGGATGTATTGACATTATTGTACTAATCCAAGCTGTTATCTGCTAACCTGGACAAAATAAAAGCAGCAGATCTGTTTAACTCATAGGCAGGTATTTAAATACAGCTTCTCAGCAAAACTGAGGGAGTAAGAGTTAAGGAAAAAATATGGTGAAAATAAAATGAGAAAGATAAAAAGTAGTAATAGTAGATCTTAATACTAACCTTTACTTGAATTTTCCTTGTGAGCATGGCAGAAGAAATGCTAGTATAGCTGGTTTACTACAGAGATTTAGATATTGTTGTTTATTCAGAGGACTGATGTATTCTACATAATGAAATGGATGAATGTTAGTCTGAAGAATGACTTAATAGGAATTATATGAGATCCAACCACACCAGCTGCAGAATTATGCACTAAGATGTGAGTAGTGAAAGAATTTTTGCTATAAATTGATCAGCTCTATGTATGTATATACATATCAGAAAAAGAAACTGGGATGAGTGTATTACTTACCTCAGGACATATGCAAATCAGCAGCATAATGTAGGTCTGAAAGAAGCAAATAAAATGCTCACTCTGTAAACAAGAGCAATTTAAATCATATTGTTAAGGGTATTGGTGTTGCATTATTTGGGATCCTGTGGACATTTCTAAGATCATTATTCCAAGAAATGAATTCCATTTATTGTAGCAGTAGGAAGAAAAGAGCTTAAGTGGTGAGCAAGAATTTGAAAATCTTATTTCAGAAGCCTGAAAGTATGTCACATGTTATCTGTCATTTATTGCCTGTGTCTATATTTGCCTTGATCCAGCACCTGTATAATCACACTGGTGTCATCTTGCGTGAAAAACAGTATAGCCTAGTTTTTTAGTGACTTCAGTATGTTTTCAGAATTTAATTAAGAACAACTTTTTGAGTTCCAGCATATTGGTTCTGTTCAGAAGGCAGTGTGACGTGAGGGCACAGACAAAGCATTGAGCATCTTTAATAGATACTTTCACTTTGCCTGCTTCTAATAGCACTGACAGCTGTGGGACAACAAACACTTAAACATCTAACCTGCTCAGAAACACTGACTGTGGTGTGACCTCAGACCACTAAGTTCTTAAAGATTTTCAGTGTTCCCATCTGTTAACAAAAAGTCCGTGAATTTAAGGAATGTGTTACTGCACTGTTAACTGTTATAAATAATTTATAAGTTGGTTTGTTTGAAAGTATGTGAATGTAATGTTGCCAGTGTTTCCTTTTCGTATCGAATTTTGGTGATGGATTTTATTCTCCAGAAGGGAAGATGTCAACAGTTAGATGTGAGATCTGAATATAACTGCTTAGGAGCAGCTCTCTCAGGAGGTTTTCTGATGCATATGAGGACTGCAAATCTTTTGGGTCTGGAAGGAGTTGAGCAACTGTGAAACTGGAGCTAACCACAGTTGGAAGAAAATTGCTAAATTATATTTTCTTTATTTTCAGCAAAATGTCAAGCATTGCTCTTTTTCTTTTGCCTTTACAAAGGTCAATTGGATTTAAAAAAGCATCAAATCAACTTGTACTGACAGCCGATTGTTTAAATCTTCAGATATGTTGTTTTGCTGTTGCAACAGTGACATAAAAAGTCTTAGTGACAAAGATCCTCAATTACAAAACTAGGAACCACACTGAATTATTTTTTTCTCTATATATCTTCTTAAAGAAGAGTGATCAGGAGATTTAGTTTGAGAGGGCTACCATTTATTTTCAGTGTATGGGTACCTCTGACTGTGTGTAAATAAAGTACATAATCCACTGGAGACTTGCTAATGTTTTCATTGTACTTCAAAAAATATTAAAGAGTAAAGCAAGGTGAAAATTGTGACTTACCCATATATAGGTTCAAATACTCTGCATAACTGATGGTAGATTTTGAAATTTCTGTGTTTCTTATGCCTCAGAAGAGTTCCAGAAAAGAGAAAATTGGCATTTTAATACACAGAGTGATTCCATTCCGAGTAAAGCAGAGCCAGCAGTTCTTGCAGAACCTTTTTCCCATTCCTGACTTCTGAAAGGTAGCAGGAAAACAGTGGTTCTCACCATGGAGACTAATGCTTTCCTTTAAAGCTTTGGTATTTTCACATTAGCTTGTCTGTCTCCCCCATTATTAGCCAAGTAGGCCAACATATGTGACAGAAATTTTTACTTCATAAAATATGTATTTACAGATCTGTTCCCAATTCTCTAGGTTCATTTTCTTTAGTGAACAGAAAAGGGTTAGTCACACTCCCCATCACTGGGTACCTAATTTATCAAACTGACTTCCAAATGTTTTTTTTGTGGTCAGCAAGGAGGGAAATGTGATTTCAGAGAATGCTTCACCAGAAACATGTGAAGTTCCTGCTTTCACTTAATATAACATTTCTGTATTTAGGCTCTGTGATGTCATCCCAATGACAACACTGTTGTTAAGCATCTTTATCCCCTTTTGCCTGGATTTTAAAAAAATTGTAATCAGGACATTGCATACATTGAAAACAGAAAGTGTGAAATCACCCATCCCAATATTTTTTGGGTTATTTCAGAATCCTTTTTCATTTTCCCCTAAGAAATAGGTAATCTCAAAAGGAGAAACAAATTATTTCTCTCCACATTTCCACATGGTCTTTGTAGACAATGTAGACAAAGCTCTGACTGAGGCCATGGAGTCATGATGAGATTTTTGGACCACTTGAAGGTTTTTTTAGAAGTCACTGTCTAAAGACATAGTCTAAACTCTAAGAAATAATCTAGAAAGCATTTTAACCGAGATCTAGGTGTGTGTGGTAAGTTTTGTCCAAAGTTATTATACGAAGCCTGTGAAAAACAGCTTAACTTTCTACCTTCCTTGAGGACACATGAAATGCAACTGACAAAGTTTCTTTAGAGTAGATTATGAAACTTTAAAATATTTAAATTAAAGAAAATTTTGTTGATTTTGTCTCTCAGCAAATATGTTTGTAGAAAACCACATAACTATTTGGTATATTCAGATAAATTTACAGAAATTTAAAAATATGAAAGATAAGACCTTGGAAATGTAGTATTTTCACTAATTTTAATTTAAATTTAGTTTAATTTAATTCATTAATTTATTAATTTATATATTACTAAATTTTAAGTTCATATGTTGAGAAGAAATTTCAAAGAACACAAATAATAATTGTCTGCTTGTGCAAATCATCACAATAGTATACAATGATATACGAAAAACAGACTAAATTATTTTTATTTAAATTTTTTTTGTAGGTCACCTGTTGGTAGCCATATCTGTCTGCCTGTCAGTCTACAGAGATGGGTATTATCATCTCATTATAGATAGCTAGAATAAAACCCGTGGGAAGATAAGTGACTTTTCTGGGGTCAGCACATTTGCAGTATGAAGCAAACGTAATGGCTCCTACATTTCTGGTTTGTTCTTAATTTATTAAACCACATTGCCACCAATCTCTCAGTCTGTATTGCCTCAAGTACTTTCTTTTTGGAATGGATTTATTTTCTAATTGGAAACCAAATTTAGTTCTAATAGAGCATTAAATTCCTGTAACAGTAAAAAGAAGGAGCTGTGGGATGAATGATTTTCAGGACAATCTAAATAAAGACCCTCTTCCTGGAAATGTCTCTTTTTAGATTGCCACCCTCATTTTCATTGACAAAGAGCATTAGTGCATACTGTTTAGCCACTTTGCTGACATGGTTTGGCTTAGTTTTAGTAAAAATTATTTGTAATAGATAAAATTTGAAGAAAGAAACTAATGGTACCATCCTTGCCACAAATTTTACTTCTGGTAATGTAATTTTGTGTCTGATTTTACCTGTATCTTTGCAGATGTAAAGATGTAAAGACGTAATTCACTGCACATGAACCTTTACCTAAGGCAGTGAGTGCAGTTTCAAGTAACTGAATGCATATGCTTTGAGAAGCCCTCTATCTGTATTCAGAGGAAGGTTCTGTGTGGAGCAGTTACCTTAGATCTAGGGTGGAAGTTCAAGTGAATTATAACTTGAATTTTTGCTGAGTGTTCAGAGAACAATTGTGTCTTGTACCTGGTTTATCAATATTAAGTTACCTTTACAGAAACACAGGCATACAGTTTTGTGTATATAGTTATAGATATACATAATTACAGGTAAATACAAATTAATATATAAATATTTGAAAATATTTTTTATGTCTTAGCACAGACAGCACCATAAAAAAGCCCTCACAAGCTGCTGTAGCTTTGAAAGACTCCTAAGGAGAAACATGGACTGGCTGTGAAGCGTATGTGGAGAGAGAGGCAAAGGTTTTACTCAGAGAGGCCTTGGAGAAACTGGCTTGGCTGAGTTAAGTAGTGATATTATGTTACATTACACTGAAGTCCTCTGAGGGACCCTGCATCGAGGACCACCATCCCATTGTTGGTGGTGGAGGCATTCTGCCCAATGTAAGAGCAGAAAAAGCAGAAGCGTGCTCAAGTTCTTTCCATTCCCAGTGTTCTCATTGTAATGGAATACTGAACATCACCCTACGAATTTCTGCATTCATTAAATTATATGAATTATTTTAATTAATAAATACATTAAATGGCACTGCCACACCAGACTATGAGAATTCCAGTACTTCTCTATGCCACTGGGTTTTATAGATTTGTGTTTAATCTGCTTAACATGAAATTGTTTCAAAATCCACCTGCCTAGCAAAGTTTCCCTGTCTCATTTCAGAATGTCTTACAGATTCCCCCAGGAGATTGCTTCTAAATTTCACCAGGCTTTTCATTACTTACTTATTGGCAAGGAGCCAAAATGCTTCTGCAGACATCTGAACATGCATGTTTTGGAGGTGGAAGTAGGTCAGTTTGACCTTGAGGTTTGACCTGTAAGTACCTCCAGGCTTGTGGGAGCTCTCCTCTCTCTGCTGGTCCTGCTCAGCAGGCAGAGCCAGTGCTGCCTGGGATCATATGTACAGGGAGGAAGGAGGCTGGAATTTTCTCCCAGCTCTGAGTGGTGGAGGGATAATGGCAGAATTGGTAGCTGCCTTGCTACTACTGGGAACAAGAAAGTGCAAAGGAAGAAAAAGTCAGAAAGTATGAAAGTAAAAAACAAAACAAAACAAAACAAAAAAAAAAACCCAAAACCAACAACAGCAACAAAAACAAAACTAAAGAAGCGCCTGTCATAATCATGTACTCTCTTAATCCACACAGCAGCTCTGCAGCTGATGACTGTCTGTGTTTGCTCTGTGCTGGACTTGCCATGCAGCCCAGACAGCTCTGTCAAACACTTTGAATGATTTTGGAATGAGAAAACATGCTCCTGCAGGGCCAGCAGTTATTGCTGTAGAAAGGTGCTGGAAAAGAGTCGACAGTAATCTTCAGTCCTCACACAAAGTGGAAAACCTCAGAAGGACATATGTTCTATGCTTAGCAAAAGGAAAATAAAAGCTAAAATCAAAACAAAACAGAAACAAAACCAAAAACAAACCAACCAAAAACAGCTGAAGAACGTCCATCCTTCAACGATTCCTATAATTTTTTCCTCTGAAGCAATGCTCCACAGATAGCAAGAATGGGTCACAGACCAGGTGATATCAAAATCTTTAACATTGTTAAGTGTTGCAAACATGTCTTATGTCGTTTCTAGTATTCATCCATTTCAGGGAATTTCCAAGAAGGAGAAGGGAGCTTCTCATTTTCCAAGTGCAAGGAAAACCAACAGTTTTGATACATATTTCATGACTTACACTATTTTTTGCTGACTATGGGTAAAGCTTTTCTGTTAAAAAAAAAAACAGCAGTAACACACAAATGCAAATTCTAGAAAGCTTTCTTAAAAAAGCCTTGAGACAAGGGTTTTTGTAGAAGACTGACCCTGGTGGGATTTAGTGCCCCCCCAGCAAGTTTTCTGGTGACATCAAGCTGTGTGTTGCACACACTGGAGGGAAGCGATGCCATCCAGAGGGACCTTGCCATGCGTGAGAAGTGGGTCCATGCAAACCTCATGGAGTTCAACAAAGCAAAGTGCAAGGTCCTGCACTTGGGTCGTGGCAATCCCAAACACAGCCCCGGTTTGGGCAGAGCAGTGACTGAGGGCAGCCCTGAGGAGAAAGACTTGGTGTGCTGGCTGGTGAAAAACTCAACAGGAGCCGGCAGCGTGCGCTCGCAGCCCCGCGAGCCAAACGCACTCTGGGTGCATCCAAAGGAGCGCGGCCAGCAGGGCGAAGGAGGTGATCCTGCCCTCTGCTCTGCTCTTGTGGGACCCCACCTGGAGTGCTGTGTGCTGCTCTGCTGCCCCAACAGAAGGAGCACGTGCAAGTGTTGCAGCAAGTCCAGAGGAGGGCCAGGAAGTTGATAAGAGGACTGGAGCATCTCCCCTAAGAAGACAGGTTGAGAAAGTTGTTGCTGTTCAGCCTGGAAAAGAGAAGGTCGTATAGAGACCTCCTAGCATCCTTCCAGTAACTGAAGGGAGCCTACTGGAGATCTGGAGAGGGACTCTTTACCAGGAACTGTACTGAAAGGACAAGGAATAACAGGTACAAACTGAAAGAGGGGAAATTTAGGTTACATATTAGGAGGAAGCTTTTCACTGTGAGGATCGTGAGGTACTGGAACAGGTTGCCCAGGGAGGTTGTGGATGCCCCAACCCTGGTACTGTTCAGGGCCAGTTTGGATATGTGTTTGAGCAATCTGGTATAATGAGAAGTGTTCCTGTCCATGGCAGCTGGGGTCAGGACTAGATGAACTTTAATTTGCATTCCAAACTCTTAGCATTGTATGATTCTGTGATCATATCCATATTTAGTATGAGTCTGTTTTTTATTTTATTCTGAGTAGCGCTCCCTGTGAAAAGAGATCTCAAGTACTCTCTTGAGGTACATTTTATTCTCTGCTTGCACAGACTGGGAACTTATTATCTCAAGCCAGAAAGTGAGTGATTTCAATGACAGAGCCAAATTATACCTCCACCTACTCTTGTTCACCTACTTGTCAGATATGGAAGGACATCTAGTCTTTGTCCTCATTTGTGCCCACATTTCCCTTTTCTTGAGGAGCATACCTGACCAAAACAGCTTTATCTTTCTGCTCTATAAGACTTGTCTTCTGCCATCCCTGAATCTGTGGAAAGGCAGTATCTATAGGATTTTTTCACTAAAATCAAGGGAACTAGGGAGTATAAATTACTGACAGTTCCCATGAATATCACTTAACAGCAAAGCCTGCTATACAAGAACTCTAGTTCTGAGACAATCAGTTGTCTGGCAAAATTGCTTCTTGCAATAACTTACACATCTGTTATTCTGGATGTAAAAAGCATAAAAAAGTAATTGTAAGATATTTGTTGGGGTTGGTTTTAACTAAGGGATGGTTGAACATGGTGAGACCTTGCTGCGTGTCTGTAGCTCTCTAACTGGCTGCAGCATCACCAAAGGGTTTTCCAAATAGTCAGAGAATGCTGGAGTACACAAACACTCTATTCCCATCAGTCTTGCCCTAAAACACTCAAGCAGAAGATATGACAAATAATTACACCAGTTGTCTACAACTCTTTAGTTCTGTCCAAGACAGAGTTTTTTGAGAGTTTTCTTGCATTTATGTGTCGCTCTACTAGGAACAGCTGGGAAGAACGACACAGACTCTCTAGGGAGTCAGTTAGGAGAATGTCTCTAGTTTATTACTTCAGGTTTGTTTTATAGACTGGTCCGTGGAAAGTACAGAAAGGAAACTCTTATTGGTTAGTAAATTACTCCATTACTATCATCGGTTAGTGGGGTACACTACCCCCTGACTTTATCTTGCAAAGAAAACAAGGGACAGACAAACAGCACCTGGCTAGGCTGTTTTCTGTCTCTGAGGATTGTTTTAATTCTTTCTCATGTTTTTCCCAGGCTAGTTTCTCAGGCAAGGCTGAGGAGCTATGCAGCCTGTAATTTCTACAGGCACTCTGCTGACTGCTCCAGAGCTAGCATCCACATTTATGGCTTCGGAAATTGCAGAGTTCTTGTTACAACTTTCTATAGCACTGCACTGAAATGCTCCTAAAAAGATAGTTTATGCAATTTGTCAGTCAGAGTAACAAGAATCAAAGAGACAACAGTAGGCATAAGAGAGATCAGGACATGGAAAGAATTCATTAATGAGGAAAAATGTTGTTATAACTTCTAGCTTAACTCTTGAGATTTTCTGTAATGCCATGTAACAGATCAAGCATAAACACAAAGTTAGCTTCCTGTCTTTTGACTCTTCCAGTCACTAAAAGCCCACTTTCTATTCCCTGCTTCTTTTATCTCTGTACATCAGTTATTGATGCATATAAATAGAAATTATTGTTTTAACAAAAAAAAAATAACAATAAAAATAATAATGTACTGCAGGAGTAGCTCTTTTTTTGACTGTGCACTGTGATGCTTGTTTGGTCTTTGAATGTATTTTTTTCAATTGTTAGCTTATTGTTTGAGTTTTCAACTTACTTTCAGATATAACTAGAGAATTAGTTATGAGACTTACAGCATTTCTTGAACTAGGAGCAGAGGTTGCAAAGGTTTTTTCATCAATCTTCTCTGGGAAAGATGTAAAAGCAGTAGTAGGCTTAGACTGTAAGGTATAACCTAAAATGTAGGTTTGGTTATAAATGTTTACTGTGGAAAGCAACCATGTAAAGAGTAAATGTTCAAAAAATTTTACTAAGCATCTGTGAAAACTCATGACCTCTGATATTTCTAGGAGTTGAAAAATGTATGAGCATAACCTTACTGTGTTTGGTCTTCCTGTTTGTTCTTTTTTAGTGTAAGGTTCATCAGTGGACAAAAGTCTGGTTTCACTGCTATGTGTTCTGGCTGTTTTTTGCTACCAGAGCTGTCCTCATAGGATAAAGCATAAGAAGAATATAATGCAAAGAGGACCTCAAAGGGTGGTGTCTCCAGTTTCTGTTGCCTGTGCAGGAAAGAAAAATTTAAAAAAGGCAGAGAGGGAAAAAAATTCAAGGGCTAAGAATTGGGACAGAGATGGGGAGCAATGGGGTTCCAGTCTGCTTTGTCTGCTCGTGTTTCTTCTTAACCTTCTGCCACCATTTGTGGTTGCTGGGATTTGCTGGCCCTCACAGGGCACTGTAAGGAGTGGCTGCAGCCAGGGTTGTGAGGAGATTGCAAGCTGCTTCTAAGTGCTGGCTCTACCATGTTTGCCCTCTACCTCTCCCAAGATCCTACCTTTGGTGTTTGACTCAGTATTTCTTTCTTTCTCAGCTAAGTTTGAAATACAAAAATAGGGCTTTCTTCATATTTCTGGGATGACTGAGTTGGAAGGAAGTGACAGAATCTTATTCTAGCTTAATCTACGTATTTGGCATGTTTGGCTAACCATCTATATTTTCACTGCATTTCAAACTTAATGCTTCTCTGTCAATGTTGAATCTGTGCCCTTGAAATGAACAATAACTGACTTGTCACAGTGAGGGTGGCTGTGACAAGCCTTTAGGTCCCCTGACTTCAGGGCTGAGGGTGGGGAGAAAATAATTAGGAGTGGGAACAATGGAGTGCCCAAAAGAAAACTACTTTAATGACAAATAAAAAAATGATGCCCAGAAACCAAGTGTAGGGACAAGCTCCAAAGACCAGAAACAAGGGACAATTAACAATATATAGTTTTGGGGGTGGAACATGCTAGAACATCATATATGGAACACAAGTAACCAATGGGTGAGTAGAATATGGATAATTAACAGCTCCAAAAGGCTCTTGGGAGGAGATTTCAGGCTTGCCCTGAATTAAGTGAATGTTTCCCAAGGCTTGATGCTAAGGCTTGGTTTGCTAGGGATGAAGTCTGGGTGACCATGTGTCCCAGTCAAGCTGACTCCCACACTAGCCAAAAAAAGTCCGAAAAATCCAACCAAAAAAAGAACCAAAATAAAAACCCCTACGAACTTTTCCACCACTTACAGTGCTGAAATGAGAGGTAAAAACGGCAGTTGGGTGGGAGTAGTTACAAGTGTGCTGAGAGCTATGCAAAATATTTATAGTGAATCCTGAGTATCCAAGCAAATTTGCTTTTTAAAGATGTGCCAAAGTGTGTGAACCTGTCAGATAAGACTTAGCCAAGTTTAGACTAAATCTGAGCTGGGTGCAGTTTGCCAGAAAAGAATTTATGGCTTTGGCTTTGAGTAGAAGTTGCAATATTCAGCATGGTGCTGGCATAGCTGGCTCTGCATAAAGAGACACTTGGCAGTGTCTACTAAAGCTTCAGATGAAACTTTAGTATTACTTGTTCAAAATGCTGAAAGCACAGTATTTTTTTTCATTATTACAGACTATACCTGTAACCTGTTTATCTGAGGAATTAAAACTTTACCAAAAATGAAAGCATTCAAAATAAGTATATGTCAGGGCAGACCTGTAAATGCATTTTCAATTTAATGATAGACACATGAATTATTACTTTTCTTCATTCCATTTTTTTAAGGTGGCTTCTGTTCTTGTCTTTGTGTGTGTGTGGTGGCAGTTGGCTGGTTGAACAGGGCATGCCTGCCAACATGGTATGGGTCTTGCAGTCCTGAATTACATTTACTTATCCTTGATTACATTTTTTTTTTTTTTTACTTATGATGTTAATTTTTAGGTCTTTATCTGTAACTGACACAAATCTGGTCCTACACTGCAAAATGAGGTGTAACTGCCTAAGGAAGCAAAGTGCAGCTAAGCAGGTAACGTTCACAGTTGAAACTGTGATAAGATAAATTGCACAATCAATAAGAATTACAATGGTTTCATCAAAACTGACTCTTAATGGTAAATAAACATTCTAGCACTTGATACACAGCAGGTCCAAAGTCTACTTACTAAGTGCAATCATCAGCTGATGGAGCTGCACTACTTCAGGCAGTTTTACAACAATTACTTTGAATGCTAAGAAAAAGAGTCACATTTAAATAAAAAGTCTTTGATTTATATTTCAAAGCTTATTATTTCTGAAGAGCCATGAGTAGGAGAGGTTAAGTGATGGCTTAGGATGTATCATATGACTAAGATGATGCTTCTGTCATAATAGCAACAATAAAAGATCTTCAATCTGCTCTCAAAATAAAATATGATTGAAGAAATAATGGCAAAATAAATTGTACATTAAAGACTGCATAGAAAAATGCCATGCCTGCAATTTATCATAATCATCTCTGAAAACAAGGAAGGAAGGGAAGCTGGAAAGGAAGTAAAGCTTTCCTTGCAGAAAGAAATAGAGAATTATATATTTTTTGTTTGCCACTTGGCTCACATTATTAATACTACTGCATGTATGAATATTCAGTTCCATAACTAATCAAAAAATTATTTGGAAAGACAATATTATAAAATTTATACCATGCATTGTACAATGGCACTGATTATGATTTCTTGAATATGAGTCCTTTAATTTTGTGAGTAATTTTTTTGCTTTGCAGAGACTAGCTTTTGAACTTAGTGAAACTTGCAATTTATTTATATTAATCAGACTGGTAATTTTCCCAAAAGAAGTAGGCAGTTGTTATGTAAATCAGGGTTAATCCACAGCAGTCTTCAACCAGTCAGTGATGGAAAACAACATAAGAACTTCCCATGAATTAATGAAAACCGTAGGGAAGTTCACAAGAGATCAGCCAAGGCATTGAATAGCACACCACCAGAAGTGGTAGCAGCACCCCTGACCATTGACAGCCATCCAAGAACAGTGTGACCACGAAATTAACAAGGAAAGGACTTCCTAGGACTGGTTGCCAAGAGTAAATTAGCACAGTCCAGACAGAGGATGAAATTAAATCTCACCCTGATAAAATTAAAAATCTGAAGTAAGACTAACTGAAGAGTAAAACATCATACAGAAATTACAGTAATGACAGAGTGTCAAAAGCTGATCCAAGTAAGGACAACTCTTCTGTTGTCAAAGATATGTTTGTGTGCTTTATTGGGGTCCTACCACCTGGCATGAATAAAGGTGTAACTTTACAGAAATAATAGTGGGTTTTTTTAGCCACTGTCTTCTAAGGATCAGAATGAACCATTTCTGGTAACTGAAATCTATGATCAGACCGAGAGGCTAGCTTTCTTCAAAGCCTTGATTTTGCTTTGAGTATTCTCTTTTAGAAAAGCAACTTTTAGTGATATAGTCATGTGATGATAGCTAACTAACAAAATTTTCTGAATTAAATTAGGAACTCTAAGAGTGTCTCTGAAGAGAGAGGTTTTTGTAAGTGCTGATACATACCCAGAAGTAAGTTGTGAAACTGCTAAAATGGAGTGATGAAATTAGTTTTTGTTCACAAAAGTCCTCCTAAGATACTTTCAATTTATATATAGAAATACCATTCCTCTAAAACAGGTGATAGTATCTGAATGCTCTTCTCCTTTAGAAACAGGTTCTATAATTTCAGGGTAAAGTATCTCAGACATGGTTAAAATACCTGTGGGAGAAGTATGATGTATATTAGCTTAAAAATAAGTCTAATGCCTTGTTGTGTTTGTGTTTATCAGAACAATAATAAAACCATGTGATACAGTAAGCATCTTGGTTTTCTCTCTGTATGTAAAAAGGTGATGATGAAAGATTTTTTGCTTGCCTACAGTCTGTTTTATCCTTACTCATTACTAGTAACAGAGTGAGCTCAGTTTTCATATTTAGACATCCTGTAGTGTCATCACAGCAAGTTAGAACAGAGTTAGAGCAAGAGAGGCAGAGACACTCTGGGTGCTCAGTGTGCAGTGAAAGTTTTCTGTGGATCAATCCTCCAGTTCTACCTGGGATCTCATGAGGTATAAAATGTATTAATGTATTCTGTCCTTAATTTACTAGCGTTTTGCAGCTGCTCCTCAGAATAAATAAATCAATATGTTGCATAGATGCATGAACACATGCATGAACAAAACCCCCTCACCAATTATATTTTGTATGTATATACAAAGAAAAATTCTTCTTCTATAGAGAAATTTCCACAGTCTCTTTGGGCAGGTTGTTCCAGTGCCTAGTTACCCCCACATGAAATATGTTTTCGTCTTATCTTATCCTATCCTCTTCCCCGTTTCAAGTTAGGACCACTCTCTCACCTTCTGTTATGTCCCACTGCCTTCTCCATGATTGTCTCTTGTGAGGTGAACTACCTGGTATAACCTAGAGCAGCACTGAGGCTGCTCCCACCTCACTGAACAAAAGTATCCCATCAAACTTTTCCATCTGAGCTTTCTTTCAGACAGTTGTACCTGTGTATATATGGATGTTTTTTTCCCTTGACATAACAGTGTAAAAGAGATGACGAACCAGACCAACTTGATGAGATGAAATAGTAAATGCTTGTCTTCCATCAGCAAAAACCAGCAAAATAACCAGCAGCTGTTGCAAGCAGTCTCTTGCAGGCTTGTTTCAAATAGTCACCATGTTTGAGAACTCTTAAGTTCCCTGCTTGTGTTCCCTCCTTTGGGACAATCTAATTGTCTGCTTGAAGTGGTTCCCACCCTCCTCTATAAGAAATGCATTACTACCACTTTTTTCTTTTGTCTTTTACTGTGGCATTGTACTAACCACTATCATAATGTAACCATGAATAAAATGAGGTTAAATGTTTTGTAAGTTGTCCTGTGGGCCCAATGCACAGAATTTATGTAGAATTGCTCTTAAATCCTCCAGAGTCCTAGTTCTTCAGCTTAGTTGTTCAGTCTGCTTCCATGGAGCACAGTTCAAGCTCTTAGATTATCAGTCAGTCATTGCAGTCTGGGACCCAAGAGATTCCCATGGCCCCCAAGCACATGCCTGTGAGTTGAGGAGCATGGCTCCCAGGTTATATGCAACAGCAGAGATTACTGGCACTAGGCTGAGATTTTGGGATTTGAGTTTTCGCATTTAGGTTAGGATATTTTTATGAAAATTTCTATGAAAAAAAAATATTTCACACAAATTTAACAGGGATGTCCAACCCTGACCAACCTCTTTGAATCCTTTTGGAGGGTGTAGGTTTCTGGCAGACATGTAGCAAAAATTGACTATTCTCTTCATTTTATTCTTAGTCCAATCAGCAAGGACAAGGTCTGTGAGTCTCAGAAAAAGTACAGTAGTTCCACCTTGGCTAGAGTTGTTTATATGATAACCATAGAAAGATATATATTACAATGCAAACAATCTTACTTTCACAGCAATTTATGGCTTTTTTTACAGTATTAAAGTTGAAGTGAAAAGGAACATAAATAGAGTCAAAAGCATGGCAAAGGATAGTTCAATTCTCAGACTGGTGCTTTTGAAAAAACCCACTGAAACTGTGAAAGCTATGGTTGCACTGACACAACCTAAATATCTAGATGTTGCCCATGCTCTTTCAGAGTTAACAGCCTGGCAGCTGCTGGCTTGAAAAGGAACAGAAATCCATGTGATGTACTGCATGACATCTTCATGTGCACAGTCTTTGGAACTCAGTGCTGTTTGAGCAGGAACATTTGGCTTGTTTTGGCTTCCTCACCACCTTCCTGGGGGTTTCTAATAGGCACATAGGGTTGTCAGAATATGACCACAAAACCATTTTGATGCTTCAAACAAAACCACAGTGATGGTACAAGGAAACTCACATCTACAGACCATTATCTTTTCGAGATTCTAGATTTTGAGAAGAATATAGGTGAAAAAAAGTTCCATCCTTTGTCCAGCCTAACAAGGAATTCTCTGCCCGTCAAGAATTCCTGTGCACATGTATTGCCTACTTAGAATGTTGAGTTTCATTAAGTTCATGCTTCTGTTTGTGTCTTACAAATTGTTCTAACAATTTACAAGAAGGGAGAAGGAAAACGCAATTTTTTGGTTCTGCTATCTGTCTCAGCCTTTGACTTCTCCTTAGGTATTAAAATAACCTCCCTGTGTCCATGTGATTATTATGGAGGGACTCAGAGGAGTTGTCTCATCCATCATCCATCTGCTGAGAGTTACATCAGAACACAGACCAAGTTAAGGAGATAATTGTGATACTGTGTGTACTTGTTTTAGAAAAGTGAGTGTCCACCCTTGAGGCTACACAGGAGAATGACTTCTCATGGACCTTGTATGCCAATGCCTTGTGTCCCTGCAGCTTCAAAAGATAGGGCTGTGCAGGATCTTCAGCTAATGGGTTTTCTTGAAAAATACAAAATCACTTGAATTGTGTGTGCAGCTTTTGTGGCTAGGCCCTCAGAGACTGAACTGGCAGAGGCTACTCTGAAGTTTGTATTGTCATTATAATCTGTTCTTCTTGGGGGTTTTATCCTTTTCATATCCATAACAAATTAAATAAATCCATTTGCTGGCCTCATTATGTTTGACATATCAGAATCCTTGAACTTGTTTATAAAATGAAAGGATAATTTAGTTCCTTTTCAGTGTCTCAAACATGTGTTTACGTCTATTTTATGGAATGTATTTACTTGTATGTATCACAGAGAAATTTCTTCTCGGTGAACTGCTCTGAATTGTCATGACAAATAAACAATAATCTGGAAAATCAGGAACATCTTTTCTCAAAATAGTTTTTTTAGTGTTTTTTACACTTTTGTTTGGTAGCTTTCTGTTAAAAAACTCACATGTAGTGCTGTATACTTTTATAGCACCTGTGTGAGAACATTTACAGTGTTTAACCAGCTGAGATTGAAATCCTGTTGAATCCCATTACCTTACCTTATGTGTCACTTGGGACCAGATAATTTTGTCATATCATTTTGGCAATAGAAATTATCAGTCTATGTATCGTGAAGTGCTGCTGAGTATTTGCAGTCTCTTATTTTTTCAAGTATTTTCAAAATACCTTTTGTTAAGAATTCACAAATATTATTATATTAAACTCCCTTACTATTTGTAATCCCAGTTAGTACTTCCATGCCAGTGGATACCTTTAAAATTAATTGTTCTGTTTAGTACAGTTGGCTTCAGGGTTCTAGAGAACAATGTGAATAAAAAAAAAAACATTGCAAATGTAATTATATTGCAGCAATTGGTAAGAGTGCAGAAGACTTATTTCTGTACTCTTTTGGTAACCCTTTCTTTAGTAATTATTGAACAGGTTGGTTTCTCAGTTGGACTGGATTATTTTCCTTCAGCATTAGCACAACTTAAAAATTAAAGTATGTCAGATTTCATACGGAGAAGTTCAATTACTGGTTTTCTTTACAAACACAAGACATGGTTATAATACTTTTCTTTGCTCAGTCTAAAGGTCAAAATTAGCAAGATTTAAAGAGCTGCAGAAGCATACAGCGGAGCCTCTGTTGTAATAAGAAATGAAAACCAGTGCTGAATTAGTGCATATCACAGAAAATCTAATTTATAGTTATGGTTCTGTGACAGCAGCAGCACAGTTTGCATGAGGTAAAGATTAAAAAAAGCCAGCAGGTTAGTATAAAAATGAAGAATTGTGTCTGAGGAGCAGCAGCCAAATACTATGATAAGGAAGGCCTTTAACCTCATTTTCACTGTTATGACAACTGTCAAACTCAAGTCGGTTTTCTTGGTTTGGGGTTGTGGCTTTCTTTTGCAACTCTGTAGGTTCCACCAAATAAGAATTTTTGAATACATGTCTGTGCATGTGTGTGTTTATTAGCTGAAGAGCTCAGGATATGAACTTGTAATTTTTAGATCTCTGATGGGCAGTGATGTCATCCATTATTTTGCAGAGAAAGCTCTGAACCAAGCTCCCTGCATTTCACAGGCTGATGGTCTCTTTCAATCTCTTTTTAAGGGTCTTTATGTGTTTGTGGTGTATTTTATCCTGCACAACCAACTTTGCTGTCCTGTGAAAGCAAGTTACACTGTAGACATGAATGGGCATACAACTCCAGGATCAGCGTTTTTCACACATGGCAGTGGCCTGCCAGCTGCAGGAGGAGAGATCAGCAAGTCCACACAGAACCTCATCAGTGCTATGGAGGAGGTAAGAGTGCTCTGTAGTCATTAACTTGTTTATTTAAATGTACTTGGAGATGTCAGCATTAGTTCTGAAGTGTAACACATGGGAATGAGATGCTAAATATGATAGGTTGTCTTTGAAGTGGAGTTTTTTTCATTTATTTTAATGACAGAAATAGTTCTTTATCCATGTTATTCTTGGAACTTACTGTGCCTAATCATTCCACCTAAAGACTTCACCCTCTCACTCTTGAGTCTTCAGTTTATTACAGAGTTTGGTTAAAGTGCCAAAAGTAGATCATGAGAAATCAAAATAAAATATTAATTCTTTCCACTTACTATAGGTTTTAGATGTGTTTTAAGTACTTAATTTCTCAGAGTTATGATGTTCAAAACTTCTGGAAATTGCAATAAAGTTAGAATAAAATTGGAATGGAATGGAATGGAATGGAATGGAATGGAATGGAATGGGGAAAGGGAAAGGAGGGGAGTGGAAAAGGGAAAAGAGAAAGGGAAAGAAAAAGGGAAAAGGGAAGGTGTAGTGGGTTTATCCTTCCTGGATGCCAGTCACCCACTAAAGTAAGTGTCTCTCTCACTCCCCTCTGCAGCTGGACAGGGGAGAAAAAACAGCAAAGGATTCATGAGTTAATGACTGGGGGAAATCATTCACCAAACACTGTCACAGGCAAAACAGGCTCAAATTAGAGATATTAATGTAATTTATTGCTAACAAAGAGCAGCAAAATGAAAAAAATAAAAAATACTTTAAAAACATCTTCCCCTTCTCATCAGCCATCCCTCTTTCCCGGTCTAATTCCTCCCACAGCAGCACAGGGAGACAAGGAATGAGGGTCATGGTCAGTTCATCACCTGTAGCTTCTCCAGCTCCTCAGGGAAAGGAGTCATTCCCATGCTTGAACATGGGGTCCCTTGCACAGAAGACAGAATCTCAGCTCTGGCACCTGGAGCACCTCCTCCCTCTTCTTCTCCACTGACTCTGGTGTCTGCAGAATTGTTCCTCTCACACCGTCTCACCCTGCTTTTCCCTGCCATAGTTATATCTGCACAATAACCTTTCTTTTTCTCCTTTTTAAATCTGTTATCACAGAGGCATTACCACCATTTCTAATTGGCACAGATTTGGCAGTGGGTACATTTTTGCAGCTGCCAAGGATTACTCTACCAGGCATGGATGAAGCTTCCAATAGCTTCTCACAGAAGCCACCCCAGTATCCACCCCTGTAATCCCCCTCCACTACCAAAACTTGGCCATGAAAACCCAATAAAGAAGGGAAGGAAAGGCAAGGAAAAGGCAGATACAGATAGATAGATAGATAGATAGATAGATAGATAGATAGATAGATAGATAGATAGATAGATAGATAGATAGATAGAGATGATGGATATTGATAGATTATCTAAATTGATAGATACATCATGTATCTACATTGATAGATGTATAGATAGATGATGGATATAGATAGATACAATTAGTTAAAAAAGGCTTCCTGGTTCATTATAAAAGTGACAGAAGAGCTATTTCCAAAATCTCTTGGTCCTCAGTTCTAGTCATAATTTCCTGTTTATATACAATAGTTTTGTCGTTTACTGCATTTCTGTGTCTTTTTAAACTCTGCAGGTACCTGCAGACTGGGAGAGGGCATCCTTGCAGCCTGCTAGTCAAGCTAGTGCTGCATTTAAGCAGAGTCCACAAAATGGTAATGTTTTCCACCCTTCTGGAGGATTCAGTACCAGCTCATTAGTTGCTGATGAGGAATCACAAGAGTTTGATGACCTAATATTTGCTTTAAAGACTGGTGAGTGACTTTTCCCTTTGCCCCTCAAAGTTTGCTGTCTTGCTATGGTGTTATCATCCTAATGGTGCCACTGTTCCACGAGATACAGTTAATGAGGTCTCTTAATATAATCTGATTTGCAATGAAAATCTTAAAAATCAGTTAACATGGGAATGTCTGATAGGACAACCAAAGAGGCAAAGGAATCCTACCTGATAAGATGTGGCAGACACTACTAACCAAAGGCCACCCAGGTAAAGTACAAATGGACTTGCTTGGTAGCAGGAGGTCACCGAAATGGTCTTTAGGGATATCACTAAGCTTTGCAAGAGACAACAGCAAAGTATTTGTGAGAGCAGCAGATTAAGTGACCTGGCACACATAACTTCAGAAGCTTGTTCCCTTCAGTGATATCAAGTCAAACCTGGATAGAAGACTGGGAATGCTGATAGTAAAACGGTGTTTTTATTAAGTAAGTTCATAATGCTATATATCCCAAACCAATTTACATTGCAGGAAATGCCTCCAATTATGGGGTTCTGTCAGACACAAAATGATTCACACAGATGCAGCTTAAAGTGAGATGAAAGAAGAAAAATGTTTATTTGTTCTTTCAGTATTTATAGGTTTTCAACAACGACCAGGGGTTGGATTGTCGGGTTACCACCTTCCCAGCCACACTGGTTGTGAGAGACGTCCATCAAAAGGGCATATCTTTAATGGAATGTATAAACACCTATGTTTATAGCTACTTTCCTGGGAAAGTGGCTAGAAATTATGAAAACAATATTGAAAGGCCTGATTCTCAGGGCAACAGCCCTCAACATGTGAAGGACATGGACTGATTCCAGAGGAGGCCATGAAGGTGCTCAGAGGCCTGGAGCACCTCTGCTATGAGGAAAGGTTGAGAGAGTTGGGGTTGTCAGCCTGGAGAAGGGAAGGCACTGAGGGGAGCTTTGAGTTCCTTCCAATACCTAAAGGGACTACAAGAGAGCTGAAAAGGGACTTTTGACAAGGGCATAGCATGACAGGACAAGGGGAAATGGCTTTGAACTGAAAGAAACCATGTTTAGATTAGGTGTTAGGAAAAATTCTTCCCTGTGAGTGTGGGGAACCCAGAAAAGCTGTGGCTGCCCAATCCTGGAAAGTTTTCAAGGCCAGGTTTAATGAGGCTCTGAGCAACTTGATATGGTGGAAGGTGTTCCTGCCCATGGCAAGGGGTTGGAAACAAATGGTCTTTAAGGTCCCTTCCAACCCAAACTATTCTTTGTTCTGTGAAAATCTGTTTTATACTTACTATTTTTCTAGACATTTTGCAGACTAGTTGTATTTTGTTAGAAATAGGAAATTGTTAGTCAGGGGTTTTTTGCAAGACTCTTTTTTTTTTTTTTTCCCAAGACAACCTAGGTGCAGAAGTTAGAGTTGCAAAACTTTTCTTAGGTATGTAAGAAGGTGGCTTTTACATTTTATCTTCTTGAATACTATGAAGGAAATCAGATAATTCATAGATTAGATAGACGTGAAAACATCTACATCTAACACTCTTACATAATGTTTACTGCTTAAGTAAATCAGTTGGCATCAGTAAACTGTAGGAGACTGAGTCTTAAGTTATGAAGAACAATATAAGCAATAGCCATAGCTGAAATATAAGACAATTCAACACAAATTCAGCACTTAGTTACTTTTTCCTAAGTCTTCAAGCTTCATCCCTAGTTAACTTGTTTTAAGTTCTTTGAGAAAGTAGGTCTAAAACCAACTTTTGATTTTCTTGCCTAAATTCTATTATTGTCTTCTTTATTAGTATTTTATTATAATTTGTTTTTAATGAGCATTTCATATTAGTGTGATTTTAAGCAGTGACCTCAGGTCATTGTTGGAGAAAAATACTTTATTTATGTTACTGATTCAAGAAGTGCCTGACAATTTTATATCAATGCTTATTCTTGTGCCCACATGGTTACAAGAGTAAAAAACCCCATGATTTCTAGACCAAACCAGTCATCTCATCTGGTTTCAGCCTCATATTTGAACAAGATGAACTGAAAAGGTGGTGCGGAAGGTTAGTGCATCTTTGACCAGTGAGAAAATGTTGATCAGCTATTGTCTCAGGCTCAAGTTCTAGCTCAACACATACTTCTTCCTAAAAAAAAAAAAAAAAAAAAAAAAAAAAAGAGAGAGAGAAAATGAAAGAGAGAAGCCAGCTTTTCTGTAACTAAAAATCTATCTTGTTATTTTCATCCTAACATGTTCTTCACTTCAGTGCAAGGACAGGGAGCCAGTGAATCACATGATCGTAGTAAAAAGAGATATGAGGTGGTGGAAAGCTAGATTTTTTTCTCTGTTTGGCAATATGGACCTATGCTGCTAAAGTATTCACTGTACTGTGGTCTAACAGGAGCTTACGATAATAGTTAAGTTAGCAGGCACTGAAATGAGTTCAAATTCTAGTCTCTCAGCACCACATTTCTTCCTCTCTTGCATCATTGCTTATGCTCACATGAAACCACAAGAAGTTAGATTTCTCCTTTTCTTCTTCTTCCTCTCCCTCCCTCTCCCACTCTGCATCAGTTAGTTTGATGCCCTTCGAGCACCAGTTCTGGCTCCAAGGAAGAAGTGTTCACAGGCAACTCTAAGACAAGGGCCTCTTCTCTAAATAGGCTAAGGTGTGTAGGTGCCTTTTTGCTCAACTGCTCTTGCCTGTTATTTGCCATGTGAGGTGCTTCTCAAACCCTTTTAGGATAGACTTTATTTCAGAAGGCTGAGAATTCCTCATTCTGGAAGAGCAGGGAGAAGGTGCTTTTCCCCCCACATTACCTAGTTTTATCACTACTAAATTGAGGGTTGTTGCTTTTTGAACTTTACCTTTGATAAACTGAAACTGGACCTTCCGTTATCAGACTTCCCTAAAACTGTCAATGTATACTAAAACTTACCTACAGCATTGCTAAAACATTAGCTCCCACTCTGAGGGCTGGCTGAGGATCAGCTCTGATTAGCAGAGGAATATGTAAAGATGTTTTTATGAGCCTCTGTGCTTCATCTCTTCTTTCTGCTCATGTAGTTCTGAGTTGTCTGAAGGTGACTTTAACTTATGCACACAGGGCATAATTTTGTAGCTACAAGGTCTAACCTGGCAGCCAAAATCAATGGGAATTAGTGTAATCATGACAGAGTTAAAATTTCATTCCTGCTCTCCTGGCACTCTCAGCTGTAGAAATGAAGACAAGTTAAAAAAATATTCAACCAACCCTCCACAGAAAAACTTTGTTTTTAACTTGTCAGTGTTTAGTAATTTGCAGTGTGCAGTGCAGCCCTTAAATAGTTGTGCTGGCACACTTAGCCTTGCTGCTAAAGGAATGTGTCGTACAACTGTGCACTTAGTCCTTGGTTCCACAGTCATTAATGCTGGGCCTAATTACAGATTAACCTGAAATACAGGCTGGGTCAGATGGAGGCATACAGCTGTAGTTCTAGCAAATCATGTGGATAGCAGTGTACTGTTTCTTAGCCACCTGTTTTGCTAGCTTTTTACAAGCATCACATGGTGATAGGCTTTTTCTGTTTTGTGTGAGGCTTCTTATATCATGCAGCTATTGTATTTGAATGCCTTACCAAGTAGTTCCTTCTTGCCAGGAACTTAATATTCCATCAAATATTCTCATGTCCATACAGAAAAACACAGTTGGGATTCACTCTGTTCACTACATCACATTGTTTCTTTTATTTTGGAGATATTTTTGAAGGCAGGCCAGCTCCAAGGCAGCTTATGTGAAGGAAATAATAAAACAATTATGGTAGGAAAAATAATGTAGGGATGTGTCCAGCTTGTTGACATGTGCTAAAAGTTTTTTTAAAAATGTTTATGAATTTATATTTATTTATTTTACTGTATAACAGTTATGGCTCTTATAATTTTCAAACAGCTTCTATTGAGAAAGTTAGTTATTTATGAATTAGTTTTTGTTGATTTCACTATTTAAAGTTTACAGTTTTGGACTAGATCTCATTTTCCCTCTGATTTCTTGTGCAAGGAAATTTATATTTATATAAATTTATATTGATAGGCAATTTAGTAAGACCTTTGCCTTCCAGATTGCAACAGAGTCACATATTACTGTCACTGAGGATAAAGCACAATATACCAGAATTCCCTGAGGACTTCTACTCTGGTTGGGGCTGGGCAGTTAGAAAAGGAAAATAAACAAGAATATAACAAGAATAAAAGTAGATGCAATCTGTCCCAAAGCACCAAGCTGCCCATCAGCATTGCTCTAAAGCATGAATACCATAAAATGCATGATAGCTTTACTGATTTCTGAACTTCCATCTGTGTCTTACAAATACTCTTGCCCTCTCCCTTTCTGTGATGCACAAAACCAAAATAATTTATTTCTTTGGATGAGATGTGAACCCAAAACACAGCAAAGCCTTTGAGGGAAGCCCAAACCCCTCCAGGGGTGATGGGTACCCACAGTGGTAGTATCCAGATACATATTAAGCAGAATACCTCTACAGTCATACCTTACTGTGTTTTTACTCTTAATAGAGGCAATTGTGATAAATATTACATAAATATTCCAGTATTTCTTTAATATGATGCAAATAGTCCGGTGATTCTCTGATATGGAAAATACCTGGAAAAGTCTATTAAGTTAAAAACCCTACACAAATACAGCTGTTACAATAACGTTATATAAAATGGTTCATGATTTTCAATCTAATACAGCTAGGGTTCCAAACATTTTATAAAGCTTGGTGACACCATTGAAGATGCCTGGTTTATGAATAAAGCATCTCATGTGGGTGGTTCATCCTGAACCAGAGGAAACATTTGAAATTTCACTTCTGAAAGGTGTTCAGCACAACATCCTGGAGAGTCTCTATTACAGATTGTAGGTGGCAAAATCACTGCCTTATCATCCTGCATAATTTCTGTTTTGAAGGGCTCACTTCAAAGAAAAAAGAAAAAAAAAAAAGGAAGGAAATTTAGCTAGTTTGCATATTCATTCAATTTCTCCTCTATGGTTGTCACACATATTACCTGATGGCTGTTAAGTGTGGCTGTGCCCAGTAAGCATTTTTAGTTCAATCTGAACTTTATTTATAGAAGTGCGGATGTCTGTTGGTGTCATTTTTGAGAAGTTAAAACACTGAAAGAAGAATTAAATTTGGCTTGTGTATCTTGTTCTTACACATCCCACACATCTAATAAAATCATGATTGATTAAGCGAGATATAAGTACTTGAGAGATAAAAAGGTTTCCCAGCGATGTGAGTACAATACTTACAAAACAAACTCTGTCTCCCTTAAAATGTTTTAGTGAAAGTCTGAGCTATCTCTGAGTAAGCAGATGATAGCAGCTGTGTTCCAGGGCACCTTCGGATGCACTGGTGTAGCCCTTCACCAGCAGATGTCAGTGGAGGAACTTCTGTGGGTTTGAAGCCTGTGCTGATTCTTCAGTTTAGAGATAGTCGTTGCACAGAAAATGAAAAGAAAGAAAGGCTTCATTTTCCTGTGTACTTTTCTTCGAATAGTTCCTTCATAAATTGGGGAAAAGTAATACTCCCTGCTACATACCTACCATCCAACTCTAGCATCTCTAGATGAGTGCATGCTTTTTGGGATCTGATTGAGTTTAAATTCCACTCTAATCTGAGAACACAATGGACCAATGAACTCTGTGAAACTCCATTGTATAAACAGTCATACCCTTTCCAGACTGTGGACTGTTTGGTAAGCTGGTATCCTGGTTACATTTCAGTTCTTATTCCTAAAAAGGATCAGCTCTAGCATAGTTTGTCTTTGCAGCATCAGGAGAACAAGGCCCTTGTAAACATAAAGTACACAGTTTCAGTCTCTGATTTAGCAAGTTCCTGATAAGAACCTCTGTAACAAAAAAGATCTTCTCTGACTTTTTGCACAGAGCATGGACAAAACTTGCACGTATATGACATTTATGAATATACATAATGTAATACCATTAGACCAAAAGCCAATCTTTTAGTAGTGGCCAGCAAAAGATTCTTAAAGAATCCCAGTGCTGAAAAGTTGCCACTTTACCAGTATAGCCACTGGTAAGACGAATATCTTTCAAATACCAACAGTCAGTGTTCACCTTGAAATCTGAGCCCAGGGTGATCTTATTTATGATTTCAAATGCTTTTAAGTAATGGAGGGTTTTCAGCTTTTGAAATTTTTACCCTTTACAGATTGACTAAATGTCTTGAATGAATTCCGCTGTTATTATGCTACATAAGAAGTATTGTGTTATCTCTTCATTCAGAGTATTTTATTTACTTCATAGTTTTTACTTGATTTTCCATCCCCATGTGGTAAATACAGCAGTCTGATTCATCTTCTCTATTACAGTCAGGTTTCCTATCTAAAACAATTAAATATCGTACAATCAAAATAACTTGTTTAAGCAATTACTGTTTTCCCCAGGACTTTCAAGCACCTTTTGGATATTAGGATCTGTCTCAATGAAAAAATTAAATGCACATACAAATTTAAATCACCTTCAATACATTTATAAACAATTATTTTAATAATTCAGATCCTAATCTTGACTTTGTTATTGTGTCTCTGTATGTTGATGGATTTTTACTCCTGTCACACTCTGGCAATAGTTTTTGGTTTCTCAAGAGCTTGGGTCATGGAGACCTAAGGACTCATCAGTGTCAGTGAACATGTGTTCCCTCCCTGACCCAAACACCAAAACCAGGTGTAAGAAGGATCACGGTGCAGCTCGCCCACTTTTCCCCTGGATCATAGGGCATGGATAGAAGTTTGTCCCCTACCAGAACTTCATCCCGACCTCTGCAGGAAAACTTGGCTAGTCCCACAGGACCTTCTGTACAGGTTCTCTGGACCAAACTCCATATTTAAGATTACAGCCTGACTTCCCACAGCAAAGCACCATCTCACCCCTGCCTGCATTACAGTACTTATTTTCTGCTTAGGGGTGGTGGGTGGAAGGGTGCTAAGAGAAAACTGTAAAAGTTGGAACAACAGAGAGCATAGAAAAATATTAAGAAAGTCAAAAAAATTAAACTACTTCTTACTTTAGTCAAACAAACCAAAAACTGTAATGTCAGCTGAGGTAGAAACAAGACATGCACTGTACACCTGATAGAAACTCTAGAAGATACTTTTTGTTATGAAATGCATATCGGTGCCTCTCCCAGCATACCCTGTTCAGGACTGTTTTGAGCCAGATGTCATTCCTTTGTAACTGCCTCGATCTGCGTGTAGTTACAGATCTGCTTCTGCCCAAAACAAATTACTTTCCTCATCATTTGTAAATGACATCGCTGCAGGATCATGCTTGAAAGTAATTTGTATTGAAATCCTCATGCCTCATTATACTGATATGCAGTTCTCAACAAATTTAAAGCCTAGACACCCTAAGCCCTCAAAACTCATGTATTGTGTAGAAGTTGTTCTCCAGCTCAAGCAGAGCAGCTGAAAAAACACTGAAATTTATAGTTCCAACAGATCTTTTATGACAAAATGGTCTGAAAAAAAAATTTCATTTCATAAAACTAATGAAGGATTATGCATCTTCACATTAATCAACTCAGATCTCCCCCACAAAAAAGCCCAAACAAAATCCCCATCAAACAAATAGGAAGCAGAAAGCTAGCCGAAGTTCTGTGACAAAAGGGTGGAGAAAGAAGACTCCCAAGGTCTCTTCTAGACATGTTTTGGAGGTTCATAGTGAACCAGAATTCAGAGTGGACCAAACTCTAGTATTGTCTTCCAGTAGAAGTAAAACTTAATGCACCAGTTTATGCCTGATGTGGGTTTAAAGAATATTTGGTCAGCCTATTTTCTCATGTTAAAATTACTGTCCTGTTAAGATAGCTGGAATTATGTTTGAACTTGGAAATTGTATCATTAAAAATCTATTCTTTAAGAGGAAGTCGTTGGAAATACCAGACTCTAACCGCCAGACCATGAACCCGGTCTACAAAGCCTTGATTTATGCTTTTCTGATTTCAAGGCAACCTCTAAATAGTCATTGTACGATTTACTGGGCCAAGTAAAGTGAATGACAGTGGAATTATGAAAAAGCATATCTGGATGGTACAAAGATGTGTCAGCTAATGTTATAATCCATGGATTCAGAATGGTAGACTAGTAAAAGGAAGCTTGCCATGTGGGTGTGGGGTGGGGAAACATTTCAATGATCTGAATAAAGCAGAGTGGGACACAGTATCCCCATTTCTGTGTCAAAATTTCATTCTCACTGATGCTTATTTTTGTTATTTTTTCTCTATTTCAGGTGCAGGTCTCAGTGTCAGTGATAATGAGTCTTGTCATGGCAGCCAGGATGGTGGCAGTATGGCTAACTCGCAGATCGTGGAGCTTAGAAGAATACCCATAGCTGACACTCACCTCTAACTCCACAGCTTGCTTGGGTTTTTGTTGTTGTGGTGGTTTTTTATTCAAGCCTCAGTATTTTTATATTTTACTTCCTTTTGCACTAAAACACTATATGAAACTGTAGTAGAATGCTGTTATCTTTACTGAATGTTTAAACAAGAAATGTTTGCTTGAGGTTTTGTACATCAGAAAAAAAACTGTAAATTTTTTACAGTGGGTGAGCAACAATTGATACTGTGACGATTGGCCTAGATTTGTATCTTGTAAGTAGATGATACATTTCATAAACTGTAACCTTTTTTAAATTAACCTGTATATTAACGCTCATTAATAAAGCAATAGAGTCTGTTTGATACAAACCAGTCTCTTATTTCTCCCTACTGTTTATGAAGATGACAAGTCATGCAGACACCCTGTTGGATAGGGAAGCGTTCTAGTAGCACAGTTTTTCTAAGTTTCCCAAGCTATACTCTTCTCACTGTTTTTTGAGTACCTAAATCTGTGAACAAGACACAAGCCTGAGCCAAAGAGCTTGAAATTTAAATTCTGACATGATCAATATGCGATGATCTGAAACACACAGAGGAAAGGGGAGATGAAGAACAAGAGTGAAACCACTAGCACCTGTGTGCTTCTAATTTCTTTACCTTGCTGTTTTCGTAATATTAAGATCTCTCACTCTTTTCCCAGTCAGAAATAGGGGGAATTCCAGTGCATTCAGTTTTATGTTGATCTCCATGTAGATATTCCTGTTCTGACTGAAGGGTTCAAGCATTGCATTACAGAGCTAGATCAGTAATCTGGGGCCATAAAAGAGTGAGAAAAGTTCCTCCCTTGGAAGAAAAATAAACCAGAGGAAGTATTTCAGAAGTGAGGGGGGAGGCAAGCTAATCCTGTAGGAATCATTAACTCTGCTTGTGCACAGACAGTCTAGAAGAAAAACACATTGAAGCAGGAGACCAAAGGAGTTCTCATCTAAACTTTTCTCAGTGTAGTATAGATGTACAGTAAATGAGAGTGGAAGTCTTTTATACCTTTCTCAGGAGCTTGACTAAAGGCTTCACACTGGGTAAGGTCTGAGCAACAACCACCTCCCTTTAAAAGAAAACTTTTCTTATAGAAATCTTTCCATGAGTTTTATAGAATGATATGAAAATGTTGCTCTGCCTAATTAACTGTTGAGCTTAAAAAAAAGCCAAAACCAACAAAATAAATAAATCCCACTTCTGTGTCACAGTTCTATAACAGCTAGTAGGACTGCACAGGTTATAGTCATCACCTGCATCCAAGACAGACACCAACTTTAAGATCTAATGATGTGGAAGCCTTGACAGACACAGGAAACTATTTCTATTCAGGAAAGCCCTTAAACAAGTGCTTTTTAATTATATATTTGAATTGGGAAATACGAATATTACTAGTATATGATCTGCTGTATTGAGTCTAAAATTTCTGACTCACAGGAATCTTGCTGGCTCTTTATACTGGTCATGGTATAACAGAGAACAAAGCCAAGTCTTTTTGGTAAATGTCAAAAGTTAATGTGAGGTTGAAGGTGGGAGTGGGGGACAGTAGATGAGCCTTTCCTTGCTGTGGGCAATGCACAGGGCAGTCAGGGGGACCCTGAGCAGAAGGGGCAGCTGTTAAATTTGAGTGCAGTGCATTACAACAATTATATACATGCATACAGACGTATAAAGTGGGAAACTTTATGTAAAAGTGAGCCATCTAAGCAAATTTTATAATTCACTTTTTTGCCCAAAATACACCTGATGAAAAGGGACTTTCTGAGCACTTGAGTGAAATGCAAGTATCATTGAAATAGTCAGTCTGGAGTTAAAATTAGTTTTGGATATTTTGCAATATGGCACATTTTTTGTTTTCCTCTTAGGGAGGCTGGCTCATTCTTCCTGAGTAAACTGAGATGAAGTAAACCTTGTTAGTGCTGATCCTTCTCATCTACCCACTAAAGGCTTAGTGTGAAGCCTGGCCCTACGGAACTATTGCAACACTTGCTCGGTTGTGAGCAAGTGAGGGCTGTAACAGATGTTTCATTGCTCACAATACATGCTACTACATGCCGTGAGAAAGCTTATAAAAGAGGATGTTTGTTTGATTTGACTCATCACCATAAATGTTAATATTTCATGTCACTTCAACTTGTTGCACAACTGGCCTGGTTAGGGATTTACTGTAAATGCATCAGCATTTTCAGAGCAGATCAGTAGGATGGCATCTGCTGCCAGCATTTTCTCAATTGTAAATCTCTAGGTGGTACTCGCATGGTTTAAGGTCATGAGATGAATTTTATTGTTGTTCTAAAACCGACCCTTTTCTAGCAGAAAATGTTCTGACTGTTGGAGAGTCAGTGGTTTAGTAAAAGGAGTCTCTCCCAGCCCCTTTTTGCTTGGACTGGCAAAGACAGAGACAGGAGGGCAGCTGTGTGCTCTGAGTCAGGTGTGCCCAGCAGCCACACCTGGGCAGGACCCGTACCTTTACACTTGGCATAACTTAACCCAACCAGACTGAACGCCTCCTGCGGCTCCTTGATCTCAGGAATTATTTAAAATTTGATTGAGAGTATAAACATTTCTTTGTTTCTATGAGGTGAAATAATCTGCAGCTAGGTATCTTTCAAACCAAGCATTGCCACACAGCCTGCCATGCTGACTGACTCATACAAGCCTTTGCATTGCCCCTCTGTAGGGGAAAACACTTGCTGCCTTTTCTGTTTTCTTATAAAGGAAGATAACTTCTCCCCAATGAGCCATTTCACATGTTTTGAAGAGTAGAAGGAGCTGTATTAATATTTACTGTACTTAATATCAATACTTAATAAAATATTAAATAACAGTATTTACTACAATATTTAATAGAATGTATCTATATTTCAATTATTATTTAATATTATATTATGCTCTATGCCATACTATAATGCTATATAATTGCTTATAAGTTATTATATTTCTAACCCATTACACTGTTACAATTTAATATTATATAATACTTAATATATAACATTTTACAGTTTACTGTGTGAAGGGGGTCCCTTTTCCAGACAAATTTTACTTAAAACTACTTAGATACAATTGTAGATCAGATGGATGAAAGGACGTGTTTCAGGAGTTTATTACTGCTCACTTGCCAATATAATTCACCTCTTTGAAAGATGTCTGAATATATTTCACGTTCAAATGCATAACTGGTGAAGAATGCTAGGTTCAACAGACATCTTTTAGGTGATGTTGTAGAGAAAGCCATTGATTTCACCTTTTTTCCTGTATAGAAAAAACAAAGCTTCATGTCAGTGACTTGAACAGAACTATTCAGATTACATTCTTTTTTAGAACCCAGCTGAGGCCCCCAATATATATATATATATATTCTGCCTCTACCATTGTCCTGGTTTAGGCCAAGTTTGAGAAGAAACCTCCAAATGGGGTTCCTCTAGAAAGCAAGCGTCACCTCCCCCAAATGGTTCGGGGAAAAGATTTCCTTGGAGAAAAGTGGAAAAAATGTTTATTTAACAAGAAAAGTATTCACAAACATTAAAAATTAATAATATTAAACAATAAAAGCTCTTGCAGTTCTGAGGAGATGGTAAATCCAGAAATTCCTTGTTGTGGGGTGTAGCTCAGCCCACTCAGATTCTTATCAGTCCCTCTGGTGCTGGAAAGTGCCGTGTCCCGAACCCCTTTGGGTCACATCCGTGAGCTCCTGGGGTTTGTCTGGGTTTTCAGTCCAGAGGAGGTTTGAACAGACAAAAGAAAAAGAAAAGCCACAGTCTGGGGACATTTTCTGCCTCAGCTGGCTAAAAACCAACTAACAGCAAAGGAGAGCTCTGTCCCACTGTCTGCCCGTGCTGCAGACAGCACAGCCCAGGAGCAGAAGGCAGAGGAGTGAGTGCTGTTTCTGAAAATAAACTGCAGCTTCTTCCTTCCCCCCTTCGCTCTTGGAACCATCTTAAATGTGCAGAACTCGATATCCAGCATAAACACAACAGAGGTCTGGGATACAGACATCATAACGTCACCCTAGGACAACCATGCAAATGCTCAGCTCTCCAATATTCTACATCTAAAGTCATCCTGTTGAGGACTCCTCAGTGAGAGCTTTGATCTGCAAAGGATTAGATTATACTGGGAGCTTTACAGCAATAAAGCTCCTATATGCTCAACATAAAATTATGTTAAATTCACTGATCATGTCAGGATCATGGTTAGACTAGAAAATTGCTTAAATTCAGGCGCAGCCTGCTGTCAGATGCATTTCACTATAGCTTGGTTTATACTCTGGCCTTTTCACTCCTATTGTAGATTTTGTTTCCAGATTTTTGTTTTTAGTGTAAACCACTAAGAAATCAGAATGTATTTCAAATTTCAAATGGCAGCAGAATTTGCTCCTTCTGGGTTACTTCTGCTGACAGTAACATGTGTGAAAGTAGCATATGCAAGATTGGGCTTATCTGTTCAATATGTTATTCTGTTAATTTTCACAGGAAAACATTCAAGAAGAATTTCTACTTCTAATTTCATGATTCAAAATTATCTTCTTTACAATAAATACCTTGCAAAAATTACAGTGTAACACGCCGGTACACAATAAATAAATGGAAAAAAATTGCAATGTAATACTCAAGCATTATTGAACTAAATACCTGGGACTAATAATATGCTGAAACTGAGAAGACAGTTTGTGTAAACTAGCCTAAAATTTAGGCCAAAAACCCTAAGAATGATTTTGCTTGGTTGGTTTTAATGAAGTCAAAGTTGAGTTCATGATAGTTACAGCATTTTTAGAAGAAGACGAGATTGGGAGGAAAATATAACAATATTTGCAATAACAATATAACAGTGTCTGAGGTAAAAACAGAAGGGCTTTGACTGGAGCTGTTTTTGGCCAACTCAGCAGGCAGGCTTTGAAGACAGTGTGATCATGCCTGTGCTGTAGCACCACTGATGTGACACACAATGACTTTATCCAGTGAAACTGGAACTTCCAAAAGCTGTCTTCTTCTGTGTGCCTTTACTCTTCATGGGCAAGACACATGTCACACATGCAGACAGACAAAAACCAATTACAGGATACAATGATACAGATACGTAGATATGGATGTGGATACAGGTACTGATACAGGTGGATAGATATAGCTAGGTATAGATGCAGATGTAGATGTAGATGTAGATATAGATGGACAGATGTATAATAAGAATAAATTCTGTTTCAGTCTGGGAGCTAAAATGTTGTGGTTATGAAACAGGTTTCTCTGGATACTTCTTGGCTCCTGCTTTCCAATTCCTGAACCAAAGTTAAGCTTGTGGTTTCCTAACTGGAAAGAATCAGGCATGGGATATAGAATACTTAAAAGCAGAGGGGGTAGAAAGAAGGTAACGGAATGCCCAAAATCCCCCTTTGCTCCTAGCCTCACATAGCCCAAAGCTTTGTGATGGATGTGCTGCACAACCTACAGCTTGTTTGTGCCCTGGGTGTGTCTATTCCCCATGGCAGGGAAGCAGAGGAACAAAGATTTACCATCCTGCATGGACCAGATGGATGAATGGATTTCTGCTTGATGTGCACACAGGACCGTAATTCTTTTTTGGTTTGAGAGAACAGCATGTTCTGGAGACTGGCATGGGGCAAGAGGAACAGAATGGCCAAACATTGACCTCACTCCAAATCCCTGCTGAATCCTGACAAAGGGAGGTAGTGAGTTGTTTCTCCTTGTGTGTGTGCAGGAGGATGGGTGCTGGACACCACCAGCTCCCCTCCTCTGCTGTGGCACACAAGCAGCATCTGCACTGGCTACTCAAAAAGGACTTGGTTTCTACTGTTTCAGAGCCTAAATGAGCCCTGTTTGAGTCTGCTCTCCTTGTCACAGATACTGTTTGCTCCTTTTAGCAGAAATCTAAAATTACCCAATCAATTAACTTTCTTCTGCTGAAGAAGTGACCTTCCTCCCTGAGATCCAGCATGGCCAGCACCTCAGTTGCCCACAGTACTTCCCAAAGAGACTCATTATTCACTTACTCCTTACAGACCTTTGTAAGGACTTAATACCAATTCAGAATCTTCTGATTTTCTGTCCTGTAAGAAGTGGCAGGTTTGCTTCTGATTTTTTATTGTTCTGCAACTACCATGTTTTGTACCTTCTGTTGGTTAAGGTCCTAAGGAGTCAAGTTCTACTCCATGAAAATACGCTTGAGAGCATCCTCATGGTTGAACATGTGCCTATTTTGGCTATCCAGGTCACACAGTTTGCTTTTTGATGTGACTCCACCCAGGTGGATCCAGCTGTTGTCTGTTGTACATTTAACAAATCCCATTTTAACTGGGACTCCCTGCAAGTTTTGGAACATGCATGGTCAGTTGTGGAGCCATAATGTTTGTAGCTGAGGAACATAAGCAAAGAAAATAAACTTCTGAGTGCTTCTTTGTCTTTCTTTTCTTTTGTTCTTAATCACCCACTTGCTTCCTACTGTTCCCACAACCTCTGCCTTCTGATAGTGTGTAATGACCCAGAGTGCCCAAGGCAAGTGCTGACATGCTTCTCTGAGGATCATTCTTGCATCTTGAGAGCCAGGCTTAATAAGAACGATTTTACTTTGCAGGGCTAAGGAGCTTTTTAGAGTTTAGAGTGTATTACTCCTTAAATTCATTGCTGGCAGAAGACAACTGTTGCACATTGGAAGACCTCGAATCCTGATCCTTAAAGGACTAACGATTAGGATTAGAATACCTCACATCCTGGTTTTTAGCATACTAAGGATTAGGATAAGGTCTGACCTATGGCAGTTGTGTGTCCCTGCTGTGTCACAAGCAAGGAAACAGCCTGCCTACCTTAAAAATCATGCTCAGCTGCAGAATACAGAGCAAGAACGAGCCATGCAAATGCCAGGCAGTTACTAACAAGCCTTTTGACTTGTAATGGAACGGCCCATTACAAACACTGGGTGATTAATATTGAAGATAATCCTCGGATCATGTGAAAGAATCCCACGTAGCCTCAGGAGATGGATAGCTAAATCCTCGGAGCCAGTATACACAGTTATGCCATCTGACCCCGAGGATGCAGACCTTGTTTTTGAAAGCAGCATGCTTTGGAGGAGAAAGTAAATGGAAAAACTTGCTCTTCTAACCCAGGAAAGCAGCCTTGAATATTCATGAAAACAATATTTTATTCAAAGGAAACAGAAGTTAATATAGTTGAGACTAGCATGATTTAAAAATGTCATAGCTTTCTGAAACTGTGTGAATTAGCAAAAAAAGAGAAAAAAGAGAATGTGCATTTTAATATATATTTATACCCTCAGAAATACTTTTAGAATTAATATTTATTTTCAGAAGCACAAGCTGACAAAAAGTAGTATTTTACATATCATGTGAAGTAAGTTAACACCTAGTTCATAAGTCTCACAGTGCCTGTATACCACACGTAGTCAGAATTCATTAGCTTTAATTTAACTGCTTTTTATTTTAATCTGGTCTCTGCTCTAAAAGGAAAATTCTTGTGTTGTAAATAATTAAAGCTCTTTTTCCCCTTTTTGTCTAATACAAGTACTATATTTGTCTGATGACTTTATATTAGTGGTGGCAATACATGTTTTTCTCAAAATTAAGTTCATTATTTCTAGTTTTCCTGGGGAAGACGGAAATAAAGGCATAACTACTTCCTTGCACTGGACAGAGACAGCTTCTCTACTGTGAGAAGCTCAGTATTTTATGAATTAAGTAAATAAATAAGCCTCTAAAGAAGTAATGCTTCTTGGATTTGGGAGGGGAGATTTGAAATTGGGATGTTCGCATGTCTTCTATAAAAGAATAAAAGCAGGAAAGGATGAGGGGTATTTAATCCCATTAAGTGTGAAAAAGACAAAGAAGTGCGCCTTCCTATTAAGATCCATTCTAGGCCAAAACTGGATACATGGAAACAAATTCATAACCGTGGGAGTCATTGTCTTAGCTTGACTATTAACAGCTGTAAGATTATGCCTGTGGTGACTGTTTTCGTTTGTTCTGGCAGGGTACAGTCAGCAGAGACTGCTCTACTGCTTCTTAAGGTCAGATCCTGATCTAGCAGCTTCTCAGACAATAGTTATAAACATCAGATTTCACTGATAGGAATCTATACTTTGTATTTACAGGCATGAAACTCTGGGCTTAAATGAGTTATATTGTGAATATAAGCGTTTTATATTTTTGGCTTGCAGGTGGAAAAACTGTATCTCCAGGTTTGCCTTAGTGACCTATACAACATTCCTCAATTCAGAGTGAAATTGGGGTCTGTACAATCCCAGAAAATGTGACAGGATATGATTGTCAGTTTTAGAAATACTCTACTCCATTGTGGCTGTCTGTTTAAATTGGTATGAGAGCATGCTCATCCATCTGCCTATCTTCCTGTGCATTGGGATACACCTGCTTCCAAACACAAGAACCTAGATCAGTAGAGTGCTTTGAGTTGGAAGGGACCTTAAAATAATCTCATTTTGAACACCTCCCCCTAGACCAGGTTTCTCAGAGACCCATCCAGCCTGGCCTTGGACACTTCCAGGGATGGGGCAACCACAGGTTTTCTAAACAATCTGTGACAGTGCTTCACCACCCCCACAGGGAAGAATTTCTTCCTAGTATGTAATCTCAATCTATACTTCTTCATCTTAAAGACATTCCCCCTTTTCTTGTTACTACATGCTCTTGTAGAAAGTGCCTCTCATGGGATATGACACCTGGCAGCTGTCCCTCCCACAGGGGAGAGTGGAAGATGCCTCAGCTCGGAAGGAGCTGATGAGCAGAGGTGTCACCTGCCCTGACAACCCAGATTGCTTGCTGGCAGCCCTTGGGTTGCACCACAAGAGCTTCAGGCTCTTACTTGCCCACCTGCCATGCTATGCAGCGCTCCTGCCCCAGTGCACTTCGTGCTTGTCTGCTCTTGGCTCTCCAACACAGAAAGTGGAGTGTATCTGAAAACATCACTCTTCTTTCTGGCTAGGTCTTTGTCATCATGAGGTTTGCCACCCACACCCCACATACACTAGATATGCACACAGCACCAGTCCCTCCCAGGAGGTATCTGTGTACAGCAGAGACAAAATGGGTTCCTTCCCCCAGATTCTTGCTTTCCCCTTCCCATGTGGCCACAGTGACAGCTTTGGGCAATGTTCAGGTGACAGCTTGGAAGATCTCTCTCTGACAGCCCACATGCATGTTTATCTTAGCTCTAGGGTCATGCTGTAGGGATGATCTTCCAGATGACTGTTGCTCCCATACAGTTTGCAGGACTGGCTGGCATGGAGTTGTAACACTGCACTTGCCCCACACTCAGGTGTCTTGAGGCTGGAGAGTTTGAAGTAGTTACTGCTGGTCAAATCCTTCTTTATAACTGCAGTGTGTGCAGTCTGATGGCTCATGGAAGCTCCAGCTGGGTTCTGTAAGGAAATCTGCAGATTGTCTGGACCCCCAGGGCCTGCAAATGAGCAGTATGTTAGGAGTTTTGGAATCTGGCTTGCCATAAGTTGAGAGAGGGGTCATGGGAAGCTCCTGGCTGGGGCTCTTGTGCCCCAGCAGACACCAAAGGGAAAGCAAACAATCTTGTTTGTGTCTGAGGATCTTTTCAGGTCTTAACTTTAGCCCATGACAAGGGGCACTCAGTGAATTGCACAACACAGAACACCTGTGCCCAGAGCAGCACAACCCAGAGCCCAAGACCAACAAAACCTTGGCTTCCTTGTAAGCATGACATGAAGGGTTTGTGGGTGTGAAGTCACACACATGAAGGTGTGTGTGACTACCTTCACAGTCTTTGATAATGTGTCAAATAATGGTGGTTTAATGTCTGCCAATGCAAGGTACACCCACGTCTGCTTAGTCAATTTGTCTCTGAGGCTGTAAAAATAGCTCTGTTGGACTCTGAGGTTGTTTCAGACTTGTCCTTGTGTTTTGTTTTGTTTTGTTTTCTGATTTGATCTTTAACTGATTTCCAGGAACACATGAGGGCTAGAGAAAGCCTTCCTGCTAGTTGTGTTTCAGACTTTCCAGTTTGGGGCAGAAAATCTGTGACCATGTGGTTCTCTGCTTCACTTCAGCTTTCTTTCTTTGGTTTTCCACAGGACATGCTATTTTTAGTGTTCACCTGCTTTTCATTGAGCTTATGGGAGCTTTGGCTATGAAGAAGGTATGTGGGCTCTATGATACATGCCTGGCAATCAGGGTGTGGACAATTGTCCAAGGACACTATTTTTCTTAAGCTTTTGATTTATTCAGGTAAGATTTCCAGGGTATCTGTGTTGCCAATAAAAATTGAAATGAAAATTATCAATAACACAAAGACGTGTTTATATTACAATATGTAATTAAAATATATGATGCAAATTGCAATTTTAATATAAATGATACCAAATTAGTTGTGCTACTGCTTATAAAGCAGTAAAAATGTGAAGGTTTTTCTATGTGTCAAGAAGATGGAAAGATACCCCATTGTTAACATTTGTTTAACTCTAGTGCCTTGACATATGATCAGTAATACCTGTATGCCTGACCTTGATTAAAAACAAATATGCTTCTTAATGATAAAGGAAAAGGAAATGTCATAGTTAATTTTGAGGGGTTTTTGAATAATTTTGGTTCTTTCTTATCTGTTATTACTGAAGTAATAACAGCAATGGATGCTGTTGAGTGCCATCCTACACAAACACAGCATCTTTAATATCATCTGAAGATCAAGGTTATATTTATGCTTGGAGATAATATAGTAATATTTGTTTAGACTTTGTGATTGAATGTGAAGGAAGATGCTATCTGGGCACACACATTTGACTGAAGGGAGATGCTTTTTCTCATGGGAAGGAGACTGAATATTCAGTCATTATTTTGGAAAACAAACAGTTCAAAAGATCTTAGTCTGTGCCTTCCATATACATCTAATGAAATGTAGCCAGAATTAAATGCATGCAAAGGCACCCCATATGACTTGGTTGCAGTTTCCATTTGGCTGCAAATGAACACCTGAGAAAAATGAAAATTTGAACAAGAGCCACCAGGCTGGAAAAGTTCCCAGTGCTCCAGGGGTGTGATGGTGATAGTGGGGAGCAAGACACACTGACAAGTCCCTGATGCTGACCTGTTCCAGGACCTCATGGCTCCTCCAGGATTTCAGCAGGGTGCTGCCCTGCTCTCCTGCTCTTCTCTGCTCCAGTGCTCCTCCTTACGGATTTCATTGAGAGCATATGCCTGCTGGATGTGAGGAGCTTGTTTTGATTGAGGAAAGCCAATAAAAGCAACCAAACTGATGCTTAATTAGGTCATACTGGTCTTTCCAGGAATTTGGCCTCTGTTACCTATTCTTAAAAGCATCAATAATGTTAGGGATAAATATGTGTAAAGCATGACATGAATGGTAATAGATCTGTGACTAAGTGTTCTTTTGAAAGAACCACTTTCTTTTGAAATGTGTGAATCAAAATTGTTTTAACCTATTTATTTCCATCTAAAATATTAATAGTGCCATATAACGAATTTTCACATTGAAGTAAAGTATCCAACACCCACTACAGCCATACTGAAACAAAAGTTCTGAAACTTCCTACCTGCCTCAATTAGGCTTTCCAAGACATCCATCACTCTAGTAATTAAGATATTTCTTGTTTCCCAAACTGTACCAGCAACTGCCAATTAAAATACAGCTATTTAATCATGTTTAATTAGAGCTGTAAGAATATTAGTCATTGCCTAATAACCTTTTGAAAGCCACTAAGAAAGTAAAGTCATGCCAAGAAGGCTGTTATTCTTCCACAATATAAATCAATAAATCATAATTGTACTCTGTACCTTCTTTTCCACCACACTGTGTAAAACAAAAAGCAAGAAGACAGAGATGGGTTATGTAATTTAAAACAAATTGTAAATTGTAACTCAAGAGTCTGTCTAGGCCTATTAATTGGTAAATCATTCATAATCTTGAACATATTTAAATGCACTTGATTTCAGTAAAATATACCAAGTGGAACAATCTGGTAATGTGACTGCTGCCCTCAAGACTGTAAAGGACAATGTCCTTTTCAAATGTTTCTGTAAATGTTTCAACATAAATTGATGAAAGTAATAATCAATTTCAACCATTCCACAAATGTTATATTGGTCATAAATTAAGAGTAACAAGAAGTCCTATATATATAATATATATATTATATCCATTAATATCAGATATTTTCATTAATATTCCCAAACTCATAGTTTGCAAGCCATTGAGTTGGAGCTTTCTTTTCTTTTCTTTTCTTTTCTTTTCTTTTCTTTTCTTTTCTTTTCTTTTCTTTTCTTTTCTTTTCTTTTCTTTTCTTTTCTTTTCTTTTCTTTTCTTTTCTTTTCTTTTCTTTTCTTTTCTTTTCTTTTCTTTTCTTTTCTTTTCTTTTCTTTTCTTTTCTTTTCTTTTCTTTTCTTTTCTTTTCTTTTCTTTTTCTTTTCTTTTTCTTTTTCTTTTCTTTCCTCTTGATTAGCTACTTTCTGGCAATGCTTCTTCCCTAATTTATTCTTATTTTAGTAATAGTCAGTGGTGGAAAATCACCAGCTCTAAACTCCTATAGCTACAGATGCTCACAAGAGGCCAGGGCACATTCTGTAGAATAATGGTCCTGGTTGGATTGGAAAGGATTTAGAAAGAACCAAGATTTTTAAGCCATTTTTGAGGAATTTTTATGTGATCCTCAAAACACTGGTTGAATGCTTTGCGTTTCATTCTTCTGGAATGGCTTAGGTGGCACATTTTTTTAAGGTGTCCTAAAGTGGTACCTGTGATAATTCAGGAGTTTGATATGTGTGTGTTACACCAAAAAATAAAAACAACTTCCAAACCATAGAATCATGGGTTCATAGAGAGAATTTAGATGGTCAAGGACCTCTAAAATCATTGAATCCAGCCCTTAATCCAACACTGCAAAGTCCTGTACTAACCCGTGTCCCCAAATGCCACATGTTTAAAATACTTATAGGAACAGTGAGTCCACCAGCCCCCTGGGCAGCCTGTTCCAGAGCTTGACACTTTCAATATTGACATTTTTCCTAATATTTAATCTAAATGACCCCTGGCAGAAGCTGAGGACTTCCTCTAGTACTTTCACTCGTTATTTGGGAGCAGACACTCCCTGTTGCCTGGTTATGTCCTCTGTTCAGGTAACTGTGCAAAGAAAGGAAGAAGGTCTCCCCTAAGCCTCTCTCCAGGCTAAATGACCCCAGTTCCCTCAGCTTTTGCTCATCAGACTTGTGCTCCACACTCTTCTCCAGCTCTTCTCAGGACATGATCTGGCCCCTTAATATCTCTTTTGTACTCAGGGGCCAAAATTGAGCCCAGGAATGGAGGTGTGGCCTCACCACAGCTGAGTGCAAAAGCTTTATCCTTTTACAGTGCTAAGTACCTTGGTTAGCATGAGAACTAAACCTAGAATGGAATCAGATTATCCGTGGATGCTGAACAGATTGTCTCCCACTCTTGAGAAGTCATTTGGGAGGAGGACCACATCACTAGGAGTGACCTTTTGGAGAAAGGAACAGGGCAGTCTTAGCCTTAGGCACATGTGAACTAGAATCAAAATGTATTAACTGCAGCAAAAAGACTGATGCAGTGGCTGAGATGTGTCTGTTTGTGTGAACACCTTGGCTGGTGCCACGCAAAGGCTGGTATTCCAGCCCTGGGAAACTCCCAGTCAAGAGTGAAACCCTTAAAAGGAGGAAATGTGTAAAACAAAATATCAATACTTTCCAGGAATGCTTATATTGTTTAGACGTTCCAAGGAAAGAAAACAAATCAAATACAAAACACAGGGAATAATAGCAACATTTCTGGAAAAGGTTGTTTCAGTGTTTATTTACTGCTTCCTTGCTGTTCTAATTATCAACATGATGTGCAGCATTAATATATTAAAAATAAAGACTAAATCTGCACTTATGAATGAGTAAGTGTCACTGAGTTGGAAGGGACCCACAAGGATCACCATGTCCAGCTGAGGAGGAGCCTTCCAGTTCATGTCAGCAAGTGTCTAGTCAACTATTTTAATCTTACCAAAATTTATAGAAACAATCTATAAACCCTTAGTTAGAACTTATCAGCCTTCGGTGCTGGAGAAGGTGCCTGTGAGCACCATTTCCATCTATTTTTCACATGTGGGCTAGAAGAGCAACCAGCTGATGCAATGAAAATAGAAGTACCTTTGCAAGTACGGTTTCACATTGCATTTCCAGCTGCAGAAGACTGATCTGGAGGCTCAACAAATACACACTGGTCAATAAAGCTCTCACACACACAGGAGAGGGAAAAAGTACAGTTTACCTAGGGAGTTCAGATGAGCTTGTGCAAACTACCTGTTAGGTAAACACCTCTAAACTCAAGGGGAAAATGGGCACTCTCTTTATCTCGACCTGGCACAAGTCCAGTAGCCTCCCTGCACCTGCACCTGCTACCCCAGGTAGCCACCTGTGTTCCCAAAGAAGTGAGCCAGCCTTGGGAAGCCTCCTAGGTTAGCCCTGTCCTTGCATGCCTGGGCTGCTAAAAGCCCCAGTTAATATCCATGCTGGTCAGTGAAACCTACAGGTGTCAAGTGATCCATCAGTGTGGCCAGAGGATGATTCAAAACTTCTTGGCAGTCAGATCCAGACCCCTCACACAGGCAGGGAATAAAGTTTTGGGGATCTGGGATGTTAAGGAAATTTAACAAAAAATCAAGTTATGCATCTGTGTGTGTGTGTGTGTGTGTGTGTGCACGCTTTTAAAAAATGTTCAGTGCTAACACACATTTACTAATATCAGTGGATGATTTAAAATGTTTTCATTGAAATTTAAAGTGAGTGAGAAGGAGATATCTCCCTGCCTCTGGAGACAGTTAGAAGATACCATACTCAGCTCTATCCTAGTGAATTTTTTTTTTGGTTGCATTTGAAATTCAGCAGTATTTTGCTGTGTGAATGTGGAGCAAATAGGACATGTTAAGGAATTTATGTAAGAAGTCAGCTGCTGGAGATATATGGCCTGGAGAAATGTTTTTGCAAGCTAGAAAGGAGTAATATCTGAGTTTGGAGTGCAATAATCACAGGAAAAGAAAAAGAGAAATTTAAAAAAGCATATGTACTCTTTTTCCACCTTGTTGGGCACAGCCTGCAGTGAATCATGTTTTTTTCTTCTTCTAAAGGAGTATGTCTTTTTCCAGCATCAGACACAATATGAAAATCCAGGATTTAAAAAAAGAAAAATAGAAATAAAAGGTCCAACTTCAGATTAAAAAATTATTTGTTTCTTCAGGTACATGGCTAATTTATCTTTCTTTTAGAATTAAACTATTAATTGCTATATATTTCTGATGACTTCATTAATTGGACCTAGTAAGAAAGAACATCTCCCTCCAGCTGATGATGCCATGAGAGGAGTAAAATTTAATTTTACTAGAGCTAGAAATTGGAATGTTGCTATTGTTTTGACTCTTGAGACAATTTCTCTACAGGAGGAAGATATCTGAAGAACTCAGGCTTAATGGATAAATTAAAAACAAGTCCTAAGAAAGCTGTAAACTCAACTAAAGTAAAATGTTGCTTATTATTTAACCTCCTGCCATATGTATTATGTAGAAAACTTTTATGTTTAGTCACATAGCAGATTTGATCCAAAAGGACAACAGATGAATTCAGCCTCTGAGGATGTCCTTGCTCATTGCAGGGGGCTTGGGCTGGATGACTTTTATGGTTCCCTTCCAACCCAAACTAGCCTAGGATTCTGTGATTCTGTCTTTCTTTGCTTTGATATATTCGATTCTTGCTTTTAAAAAAGGAAAGAAAGATAATTTAATCTCCTTGAAATTGTTAATTTGAGGATTCTTCTCCTGGCTTTCCCCCCTGCACTGCCCCATACTTTTTGTCACATAGATGGATACTAAATGAGGACACAATGACATTGTTCTCCTTAGCCTTGGATGGTAGGCTCTGGTACAGTGCTTATGGTGAGCAATTACCACAACAAAATTGTTCTTGCCCTCTGATAGCTCTGTGGGAATTGTTATGCTCTAGTTGTAATAGCTAGCACTTCTACCCACATATTCATCTTTAGAACAAATGAACTGAATTTTTAATAGTGATTTTTTTTTTAAATTTACATTTGTATGTTTAATACAGTGTGTTTATGCATACATACACATATCCATATGTATATCAGTACACACATATTTACATATGCATGTACATATGCATTCATTTATTTACTTACATATGTACTGACATTGCTTCCCAGCTTTGACAGGTCTGTTGTGCACATAGTGTGTGTGTTTTTAAATTATTTTATTGCATTTTAAAAATTGCTCAAGCACTAGGAATATAATTTTTAGTCTAGTTGAAATCACAGTGCAGGGGTGTTTTGAGTTTTTTAAAAAGAAAATTTTAAAAAGTTCAATAACCATTAAGAAATCTTTAAGAATTACTTTTATTACTGTAGGAAGTTAGCTCATAGCCCGGAAATATTCACTCAGTCAAGCACAAGGCCACTAAAAGTCAAACTAGTAAGTTGCTCATGAGTCAGTGTCTCCCTTCCTTTTTTTTTTTTTTTTTTTTTTTTTTTGACAAATGGGATGTTTTATTCTCAGTTGCATTGAATAGCTTAACTTTTAAGGTTAACTGCACTTTTACATTCAAGTGTATATGTAGTAGTAGATCCTGAGGCAGTAGGACTTCACGTACTGTGGCTGTGCAAGAATTCAGGCACTGATCTCAGCCAACAGAAGAGTTTTTCTAGCTACTTAAATAGGAGCAAAATCTTACTTAAAGGTGCTTATTTTAGAATTACAGATAAATTTCACATTACAGCCGGTCAAATGATTGCTAATATAATAATCTTCAAATGGCTGAAAGGGGACTTTCATTTTGTTAATATATGCATGAAAAATATTTGTGATACTCAGGCTAAACATTATTGTTTTCTCAAACAAAAAGATTTATTATTCTTGAAAAAAACCCAAGAAACAGTATTAGTGTGTTTATAAATTAAGAATTAATTAATCTTTTATCTGATAGTTGCATTCGCACAAATAACAAGCCAAAACCAAATGTTGATGAACAGTCCCCAGATTAAAATGTTTGCATCTGGTGAGCATCTGTGAATAAAACACACTTATGGAGACAGATGGGCAAGTGAAGGAGCAACCTCTTACGAAGAGATCTTTGCTCACATGGGCTGTTAGACTTTGGAGTACCACAACGATTTTTTTCATATACCAGGGAAGCTAGTTATTCTAGAACAAAAATTCTAAACTAAACACAACATCTAACTAAACATCTTCATTTAAATGATTCTTACTGAATATGGTGTGAGCAAAGGCAATGTTTTACTCAGTTTTCTAAACTTCAGTTAGTTATCAGAGACAAGCTGAACTTGTTCAGAAGCAGTTTCTGTTTATACCATAAACAGACACAAAAGATGTGACATATTTTGGGATCCAGTGTCCCAGGATATTCAATATTTTTACTGTTCAAGGGCTGAGAGACTGTTGTAGATCTCTGGTGTTTTGTGGAAGAGAAGAAGCAGCTGAAAACCTTTCCTTAGGCAAGACTTCTGCCTTTCCATGTGAAAAATTTCTCACAGAATTGATGGGAGAGGGTAGAAAAAGATATTTAGAAATGTATTATAGAGTATCCAAAAAGACCTTGTGCAGGGTACTGTGTGGGGTACATGTTAGGAACAGATACCACGTGTTATGACTTTGAACATAAAATGTGTTTACAGATGAAGCTGTTAACAATTTGTCTGCAATTTTCATTCTTTCAGAACCAGTCCATGTGAAATGTATCCTGTACTCACCACATCCCTGTACAGTAGCAATGCTTATAACCTTGGAATAAATCTGTGAGGGATTCTGTTCCAAGAGAACACCTCTGGAATTAACATGGACACAGCCAGACTGCAACATTTCAGTACAATCTGAAAGGGATTTTCCAGAGTGCTCAGTGATCTGTAGACCCTCAGCAGCATTCAATGCTATATGGATATCTCTTGGCATGACTTAAGACACTCAAAATGTCACACAAGACTGCCTTAAGCATTCTAATATTCCTTGCCAAACCACTGGCTGTGATTCAAGATCTTTTAAGATCTGGTGGTGGTGCCCTTAGCCATGAGCCCTTGCGCTTTTTTTGTAGCTTTTTGTTGCTTTCAGCAAGGAAACATGAGTCTCAGAGAGTTTGGCTTCTGCTTGGTGAGAGCATGTCGTCCTGGCTGATCATGAACTCCTCCTGATGACCGTGTCCTTCTTCTTGGGCTCTAGCAGCAGACTGGTGATAGTGCTGCGTTTTGGTGGTCTTGGCCTCAGTCTTTCCATCTGCCATCCTGCTGAAGATATTTGTCAGCTGCAGCCTTGAAGAGGAAACTAAAATAATCTCATTGAAGAATGCTCTGTCTTTGGGCCATATTCAAAAACACCATGGTCAAAGAATCCCAGAATGGTTTGTGTTGGAAGGGTCCTTAAAGATCTTTCAGTTCCAATCCCTTGCCATGGGCAGGAACACCTTCCATTAGACCAGGTTGCTCAAAGCCTCATCCAACCTGGCCTTGAACACTTCCACTAGAGATGGAGCATCCACAACTTCTCTATTCCAGTGTCCAATACCCTCACAGTCAAGACTTTCATTCTAACATATAATTTAAGCCTCTCCTCTTTTAGTTTAAAACTTTTCCCTCTTGTTCCATCACTAACCACCAATATAAAAGGTCACTCTCACTCTTTTTTTTTTTTTTTATACCAAAAGATGGCCATTTATTTATTCGTATACATGATTATGATTATGATTATGGTTTTTCACCCCCACTTTCCCCAGAAATCTGTAGTCCATTCAGTGGTCTGAGTCAGCCTCTTCCTGCCTCCTGTGCCAGGCTTTCACCAAAGGCAGCACATCTATGGTGTGATCCCACTGTGGAGAGGATGTCAGTGAGGCATTCACTCTCTGAAGCAGCCCCTAGTCTGAGCTAGGCTCAGGGGAAAGCTGGCAGAATAATTCCTGGCAGGTTTGGGGTCCTGCCAGCCACTCACCAGCAGATCTTCAGTCTGTGCAGGACTAGGTGATCAATCTGTGGCAATGCTGGAAAAAGCTTCACAGTGACATGACATTCCACAAAAAGCTTTGTCTGGGAGTGCGGTGCCCAGCACAGCTGATGCCACTGTGGGCATCTGAGAAGGAACAAAGTGTCATCCTATGAGGCAAAACTGGGCACAACTCACAGCAGAAGTGTGTTGAGTAGTGTGGTGGTGCCTATTACATTTGGAATTACACTTCCCTGGAGCTGCAGAAGGTGGTAGTTTGCACAGGCAACTCTTTTGAGACTGGGCTGCAATTTTGCATGCAGATTAAACATCTTTCCTATGAATGAGGAGAATATATGGGGAAATTCTTTAGAAAATATGCACTTATCCTTGTTTTTGTTGTTGCTGTTCTTAAAGCCTGAGAAAGTGACTGGTTTTAAGTACTCAGTGAGGTTTGCTGAAGAGTGAATTTTTTGAAACAGACAGTGCATTGTCACTGCCCAGTGAGTTCCCAATGGCACAATTGCTCTCTTGCTTCTTTGCATCAGTTGCTTACACCTAATTGTTTTTTACTGTGATATGGATAAAGGTGTATGGAGCCTTCACACAACATCAGAACAGACCTCTGTATCTAAATATGAACTGAGATGATGGATTCTACATTGCTGCAAGTAGGAGGAAGTTGAGCAGACAGAAACCTTGTTCACATATTTTTTGAGGCTTTTTACATGTGTTTAGAGAAACATAAAGTTGTCAGCAGACAGCAATGCTGAGTCACACACTGTCTAATTGCTGCATATCAGCCTGGTGCTTGACTAAAGAAATGACCAGTCCTTCCTCCTTATCCCTTTTATTGTGTATCAATGGCAAAAAAAACCCCCTTGTTTTCCATGCAAGGACAGGATCTTCCTTTCTTCTGCATCTTCCTATATCTGCTATATTTTATTTTTTTTTTCCAAACAGTAGGGAAGGGTTAGTTTTGCACAACTTCTTCCCCAAAACAGCCTTCAGTAATGTGGGCAGATACTGTCATGATGGAGATCAGCACAGATCAAGTCTTACAGGGTTTAGTCCTATGTGTGGATTTTAAACCAGAAGATTAAATTGTGGACTCATATATTCTATAATTTTTTCACCCTAAATGGGATTGTGCCAGAATCAGAATTTTGATTCACACAATCATAAACTGTCAATCACAGAATCATAAACTGCTAGCAGAGTTTGGGATTAATAAATTGATATTGGATTTTATATCAAGCTAGAGTTCTGATGAGCACATCTATGCTTTGATTAAGGGATAGATTTTGTTTTTAAATGTCACACTTTAACAGAAATTACATATGACAATCCAGCTTTCAAAATTTCTTCTCTGTAACCAATTTTTGAAACATGCCTCAACTCCCTTTTAACTTTTGAAGAATAAACAAGGACAAAAATTTTTCTTCAGTACCACAAAACAGCAGGGGATAAATTTTATTCTGGTTTTAAGGCTAAATGACAGTTCAAGTTGTACTGCATTTTTCCCAGCTTGCACAGTAAAATCTGTCCCCAGGAGTTTAGAACATGCCTATTTCTTCGAAACTGCTAAAACTGCCAGTGTGGTTTTGGGCTTTTTTTTTTCCCCCTCTTTTCTGGATGCAGGAAGAGACTGAGGTAGGGGCAGGTTCTTGTCAGTTTTTTTTTTTTTTTTATTCTTTTTGTGTGTGGTTTTGGTTTTTTGCTTTTGTTTTTGTTTTGGGGTTTCTTTTGTATTTCTTTATAGAGGCCAAGGAAGGAGATATGAGAAGAAAAGAATGGATTAATCCAGAATGTTCCGTAGAAAATATGCACTGACCAAACCTGTTTAGCCTTTATTTAAACAACTTCAATAGATGGCAACCCTCCCCTTAATCAACAATAATACATTCTTTTGTTGTCTGCCAACCCCTCATCTTGGCCAGTGCATTTTATTTGGAGCTTCAATTAGGAGCCTATTTTTCAAAATGCCTGCTATAGCAGCCTTCTCCCCTCCTGCTTTTGCTGAGCATGGAACAGTCACTGTCTAACCTCTCTCCAACCTGAGTGAGTTAGGAAATTTATTAACCCTTTAGCTTAACCCTCAGGGTGTCCCTGACGCCCTGAGACGTCAGAGAGTACTGAGTTCTCCCAAATGGCTAATGGATACAGTTCTGGAAAACTTCACAGGGAGCAGTTGTCACCTACTTGGTGCAGAAGTTAATTTTAGCCCTTTCCTTAATCTGACTGCCCAAATTATTTTGATGGAAATGAAATAACAAGCTTACCATGTGGTGTTGCTCCACAAGAAATGTATTTTGTTAGTTTATATTGTTGGCCATAATATTTTCTGTCCCTGATTCACCCTCCATATTATGCAGATTTAATACTTTAGAAATGCTAAGGGTGATCCAGAAAGCTGAGGAAGATTTATTTTTTTTCTTTGACCAAAACTAAGGAATCTAAATTTGAATGCTATGTTAATCTTAGATATTAGGCAGCATTTAGAGCAGAAGTCTGAATATGACAAATTTATTTTCACACCTTTTACAAATATACTCTAAACTCACTTGGTTTTGTTAATTTTTCTAAGATAGTTAATAGAGGATATTCTGGAATTTTTGCTGCAAGTTTTATGATTTGGTTAGAGACAGCCAACCCCATCTGGAGATGAAGTCACAGGGATAAAAAAGTGTATCACTCTGCCATGACGCCTGAATATTTAGTCACACAAATTCCACTAATGAATGAGGACTACTGCTACTAAATGTATGTGGGAACACAATCAATTTATCTCCAGCTTTTTGATGTACCAGAGAAAATAATCCTTTTTTAAATAATTGCCTTTAATTGTCTTTCCTTTTAGTCCTCACTGAACATACAGAAAATTATTTGTTCAGCAACTGAATTATCCAACAAGAATTTATATTTTATTTTCAGGCTGTAAAATTCTTCAGATATTGTCAAGAACTTATCAAAATACAACCAAATTCCTGGAACCTTTATCTGAAAAGAAAAACTAACCTTCATACATGTCTAACAGCCTAATTTCTTAAAATTTTCTGAAAAACAGAAGACCTTTTGCTGGTACAAAAATTACTTTCTTTTTAAAATCTCTGACATATTTTGCTGCCAAGACCTTGGTAGCTGGGATTTGGCAAATGATTTCTGTCCTGATATTCCTCCCTTTGGAAGATTAAAAAGCCCTTAGCTCACCACAAAGCTAATCAGTGCTGTGAGGTCTCTGTAGCATTTAAGATGATCAAGCACTACTGTTTTTTAATAAGACTTTGCTGACTTTGATTAGCAAAGCCTAACAAGAAAAATCAATACATTAAGGACTTACAAACACTTTGGCATCATGCAGCATTAGGAAAACTTCAGGCAAACAAGCATGCGTGGTATTCAAATTTCCATTAGTCACTTTAGAATGGAAAATATGACGTGATTGTCAATTAGTGGGACGGGATACTCAGCTTATTTAACCAAGAAACCACAGTGCAGCGTGAGGCTCCTTAGTTAAAACAAATACCTCATTACAAAAGTACTTTGACATTTCTTCTGTTTATTTAAGATCAGTCATCATTCAGGTACTTAAAAGCTATAAAACTGAAATCATGCAGACTTTACCAAAAGTAGGTCCTACCCTTCCTTTTCAAGTTTCATAACTTTTGGTGAGTTTATACAGAACTGAAGGTTGATGATGAGCTAATACCCATTTAAGATGTCTATTTAAAAAATACAGAAGGCACTGAGAATCACCCTGTTGTTGCAGCACACAAACTTGCTTTCTTTCTTGTGCTCAGATTAATGGTTTGATGCTTCCCAAGCTGTGAGTCAAAATAGCTGCTTCTGCCTTTCTGCACTGTGCTTACACTGCCAGCGTTCACGAAACTTGTGTCAGCGTGCACCTTATGCAAGCCAGGCTCAAAGGCCAGTGTATTTTGAATTGCAAGAAAGATTTTGTTTGACTTTTTTTTTTTTTTTTTTTTTAAAGGAGTTTATCCAGAATTTTCTCAGGTTATGGTCATGGCTTTATGCCTACAAATGGATTGTGTAGAAGTGCTTGAGAGGAAGAAAGTGCTGGCCAGAAAATGTGATTGTAGCTTTTTCTGTCCCTATGCTCTGCAGAAATGGTGACTGATCGTGACTCAGGATCAAACAACTCTTAGTTTCAAAGAGCTGTTAAGCCCTGATTCATCAGAACTCTAAGTTCTGCTACCTATAACAATGTGCCACCACTTTTCTTGATTAGGGTGTTTGTTACTTGTTACCTCTATTGTTGCTCTAAAGGCCCCATTCACGCTCCATGCAGGGTCGGGTTAGTGGCATTCTTGAGAAAATGATGTGTAGAACATACTAAAATAGGTGCTTTGCCAGGTGCCCTACGTCCTGATTCGTGCTCTTTTCCTGTTGGCTCTCCTGCTGGACAGGTAATAGCTCAGATAGGAGGTTTGTGTTTCACTAAGAGGCCAAATATAAACATGTTTGGTTTGCAGTTAAAGGATCAGGCTAAAGAACAATCCAATCTTGTGGAACTTTATCAAGGAGGGAGATTGAGGCTGTTGGGGTTTGCTGTGCCTGAGCCCATGCAATGGACTGGAGCTGACCCCTCACCAGGCTGGAGGCACACAAGTACTACTGCACACTGCCATAAATGAGAGGCAAGAGAAGTCCTTCCAATTCCTGGAGTTCCAGGGAGGAATCTCCTCTGAGAGAGATGTGCTGATGTTTTCTGAGTGAAGTGGTCTCTCCATACTGGAGAGTGGTGGAGAGGAGATCTCTAATCAGGCAAACTCCCACAGCAAACAGTCCAGTTGGTTGGCTGGCTCACATCACCTCCTAGGCTGACAGGCATCTCCCTAAGCTCTTTATAAATCACAGAAGCCCTGTTCCTGCCAGGCACAGCCAGGAGTTTGGTTTTGGGGTAATTAACGTGGCAGACATCCATCCTCGAGCAACAATAACTAACAACTAGTTAACAATAACAGCAAAACTAACAACTTTTGGTGCACGAGTGGCTTGGTTTCACCAAAAGTGTTGAACATAACCAAGGATGAAATGATGAGCTTCCATCACTAAAAAAAATGTCAAAGGGTCCAATTTTCTGCCAACCTGTTCTGCCTTCACTTGGACTTGAGAAAAGAACACCTTGAATCCTGGAAAGGATCTTGTGAGGTTGTGAGATACAGAGCAAGCCAGCAACATGCCTGGTTGGGTGAGCTCAAGGAGTCCTGGCTGACAAGCATCTCTGAGAAGAACTGTGTCCCTCTCTTGGAGGTGTGAGAGCGAGAACAGCTAATTATGTCAGCTTTTCACCACCAAATTCCTCCATTCAAAAGCAGATGATGATGATTGCCTAACATTTTACAAGGACCAAGGCCAGACAGAACTCACTTCCTCTTAATTCTGAATTTTTCTCAAGCATATTCAGGGAATAGATACTTTAACAGAATTCATTTAATATACCAAAAGGAGACAATATATTGTGATGTTGTTTATATTTTTGGCAAAAAACACAACTGGATGAAATTTTTTTATTATTTTGGTAGTTGGGTTTGTTGTTTGCTTGTTTTCTGCATTAGCCAATGACTCAATGTAACTACAATAAAAAATATATTGGCCAATATCTTCATATTACATCTGAAATACAGAACAGAGTTAATCACCCATCTTCAGCAGCTGGGTGTGCCAATTATCTGCCAAACAGCTTGTGTAGTTCAATGACTCCAAGTAATTCTGCTGACATCCTGAAAATAGGTGTTTATGCAACAGCCCTTCACTCATAAATAAAATAAAGATATATGATGAAATTATATTCTGTGCCTCAAAGGTGGTGATTTTCCATTCTTTCACTTCTTTTAAAGATCACATGAGAGCCAGATCATTTAAGATTGAAGTAAGTTCAGAGTGCAGCTGGTTTCTGCCCTCACACCAGCTTTTTCCTTGACTCCTATCAAGGTTTGCAAGGTCTGTTACATCAGTGTGGAGATGCCCTGATCTCTTTGTCAAGAAGATCCTTGTAATATTTACTGTGATGTGATGTGATGTGTGTGCCTCCTTCCTCCTTTATCTCCTCTTCCTCTTATGACACTTCTGCAAGCGCTTGGCTTAATTTTACTACAGTTGGATCAGGTTTGGCCATTCAGCATCATTTGAGAGCATTGAATTACTGATTACTATGCAGTGGTGTTATATGGAGATCTGCTTTCCTTCTCAGCCAAAACATTTTTCTCAGTCTTGCAGAAATTCAGTTCCTTATTGATGTGGAAAGTCTGAGTAGGCAGTGCTGGAAAACTCAAATGTGATGTAACAACAGAGCTGTTGTTTTTATAGTGGAGATGTAGTGAACAGAGGAAAAAATTATTTGAAGAATTGATTTATTTCCTTTGGTTGTCTCAGAATATTCTGAAGGAATGAAGTCCTTCCTCATTCAAAAGATTGTATGTTCACTTCTAACTGATTCCAGTGACATTAATTTTGTATTAAAGAAATTTCCCAGGTCTGTGAGTGAAGGTGAAAGTTGGTATATTTACATATGACATGAAAGTCCAGTGTTTTTACACTTAATTCTTGATGAAGTCCTTGCAGATGTTGCTTAAGGATGAATTTTGAATGTGATGAGACTGGGTGGAGGCTGAGAACAGCTATTATCTCTGGCTTTAAATGTTATCAAGGCATACTGGCTACCAGAGATTTCTCTCCTTTAAGAAGTGATAATCCTATTTTTATTTCTTTCCTATTACTTCCCATGAGTAACACACAACGGAGTTGGAACAGCAAGAAACTTGCACAATTTCATAATAATACTCACTTCTTGGGAAAGTCTGAGGAGTTGGTTTATGAACTATTTTTTTTTTTTTTTCTCCCTTAGATCCTAAAAAGAGCAGATTGTAGAATGGGGTGTGTTACTCTTTTGTTATTTATCCATTTACAGGTACAGCATAGCCACAAGTACTGATTTTCCACCACAGTTAGCCAGTTGATTGTGACTGCACTAGCACAGCAAGCTCCAGCAGTGTGCAAGGCACTCAGCAGCAGCCAGGTGCTGGAGGAAAGAGTCCACCCTGAAATGAGAAAACTGGCCATATTCAGTGGGACCCAAGGGGAGCTGAAGGACCATGACAGCATTCCTTGTGAACTCCAGAGGAGAGATCTTGATATGTCTCTTACTTGCAGCTACTTTTGAAAATGTAAGGAAGATGATCAAAATATTGGTAGGCTGAAATAAAAGTAATAATAATAACAATAAAAATTAAAATAAAATAATAAAAAATAATAATAAAAATAAAAGCCTGCTATCTATCATACTTTAAAGAGGGAGAAAAGGGTGAGGTGGCAAATTGTGTCTTAGCTCACTAGAAAGTTCTGAAGAAATGCTTGGCAATTGCAGCAGACTTTACAAGTATCTTGAAGGAAACAACTGAGAAACGGCCAACAAAGATATGTCAAGAACAAATCACGTCTAAACAATTTAATTTCTGCCTTTGAAAATATGGAAGGCTTTCTCAACAGGTAGAAGTAGCGGATGTTATGCATTCTGGCTTTAGCATGGAATTGTTGTGTTGTTTCACCCAACACTTTCTGGTGAGGAAGCATGTTGAGCTCTACGTGCTGAAGGCTCAGTGCAGTACTACTTGGAAAACCGTTCCCAGAATTCAGCAGCTTAAAGTCAGGGAATATGACCTCTGTGTGGCACTCAGCAACAGTTTGTCTTAATGATGGGATGATGAAATAAGAGCGTGGTCATTAAATTCAGGGGTCACATTAGGCTGAAAAAGGAGTAAGAACATATAGACAGGCTTAACTCTATAATTGGCCTTGACAAGCTGGTGAATACAAGTCAGAAAGGACAAGTGCAGATCATTGCACCTCAGTGGGAAACATCGTTTCAAATGGAGAGCAGACTTCAAGAAGTATTCAGACTGTTGAATAATAAAATTCTAAAGGACAGAATGAAAAAAAACTAAGTTAACAACTTTTTGGTAAAAAGGGGCTTAGGAATTATTGTGGACCATGGGTTGTATGAGATACTAGTGCTGTTCATGTGAGAAAGTAAGCATTTCCATAGGAGTGAAATTAGAAGATGAGCTGTGTGAAATAACTTTCTTCATCACTCAAGTACTACATGGTTAACTTGGCAGTCCTGTGTTTTAGACAATATTAATGAAAGAAATGGTCAAAGATATAGGATAAAAGGTCTCAAAGGGGAAGATAAAAATTGTTTAGAGGTTTGTCTAACAGGGGTGAATAAGCCTTTTAATGCAGAAAAAAAGTTGCAAAAGCCTGTTCTCCCATATGGGCATGAAACACACGAGAAAGCATTGAGTTTACCTTGCAAAAAGGGAGCTTTAAGTATTAGCTTAGGTTTTTCCTTAGGGATAAGGAAATACTGTGCAGAAGAGGTGTGGAGCACTGGTGTCATGTTGTAGTTGTGAAGAACAGGTTAGGCAAGTGTTCTTCAGAAACGACATGTGTGATTGAAGTTGCTTTAGTCTGAAGGATGGAAAGTGGCCCTCACCACATTTCCTCTCATCTTCTACTCTGTGACACAGACCAGTCATCAGGAACCAGATCTGCAAACTAACTTGCAAGACTCAGTGCAGCTCAGTGCAGACTAGGGGTGGAGCTGCTGGGAGACACCTGTAAAATGGGCCCAGGTAGGCCCATTTACCATTCTACCATTTAGGTAGAAATGTCCTATTTTAAACCTTTTCTGTTCTGCTCACATGTAAAATTGGCATTTAATCTCTTTTTTTCATTTTCAGGCTGACCGCAGGTACCCACACAGAGGTGTGAAGCTGGTAGTCAAACTCAGCTGGACATTTTGAATTAAAGTGCATAGCAGAGAGAAATGTTGTGATCTTGGATGTTAAAGTACATACTGTCAGGAAAATTAATCCACGAACAGCAGAGGTTTATGTCCAAAAAGGAGACAGAGGAGTCCTTTTTCTTTATTCGAATAAAGGGAGAGGCCATGGGGCATTCCCCTGGGGTCTCTCAAATTTTTGGAGGGTGCAGCCTCCTTTTTATCCTAATTCCCGGCCGCTTGTCCCTTCTCTCTTTCCCCATAGGCTGAGGTACTTGAGAGGTACAGGCTTCCCGGAACGCCTGATACCTGGGGTACCTTCCCCCCCCACCCCCAATGCATAATCCCTTCTTAACTTTTATGGAATTCATAGTGTTCTTTCAGTGCCTCTTTGATCTTCTACTGGAATCCATCCCATTGTTTCTGTCGTCTCTCACTGATAGCTACATCTTATCAACTGACCCACAGCTTGTTTGTAAAGACAAACTCATCATTCCTCTCAATACAAATGCTGTACTAAACATCAACAGACTGGCAAGGGCAGCTCTTTTGTGTAACAGTTGTCCCTTTTAAAAATAACATGCCTTCATTTATCAGTAAGTGAAAAACAAATAGTCCTTAATTTATCACAGAATTGTTTACTTTAGATCAGTCATCTATATGCAGATGATTCAACTCTTTATTCAACTGTTTCAGTATGTTGGTGGCAAGGCTTTTTTCAATTTTCAAATTGTATCTCTTTGTCTTTCACAGCACAAACAATGGGAATGGAAAATTGCTCAAGCTGTAATTATGAACATTGTTATTTTCTCTGCTTTATTCATCTCTCTAATAATTCTGATTATTTTCTGTGTCTGAGATGAATAGAGAGATGTGGACTACTTTCACTGGGAAGAAACAGGACTTTATTCTTTATGTCAGCATATATTTTTCTGAGGGTAATGCTTTCTCAGGAGACTACTGTGCAGCTGATCAAAATTTTCTTCATGTAGAGAGATGCATGTATGAAGGCAAAAATGCTACAGAAATTAAAAAAAAAAATTCTAACATAGAGAATGCAAGAAATATCGGTGCAAAAGCTGACACTTCAAGGATGCTGCTTCCCTTCAGTGTTATCCTCACTGCTCAAAAAAAGCCATGGGAATCTGACATTCATGCTTCTTATTGACAGGAGAAGTGGTCTGCATTTACTTTCCCAAAGAATTGAGGGTCTTGGCTGAGAATGACTGTTATTTTCTGAAATGCACTTAATGCAGAAATCTGGGCAAATAAAAAAATCACTAGTAGAAAATCCAGGTTAAAAAGAAGACCAAACTGTATTTCATGTAGTCTATGTGCTTAGAACAATAAGAACTAAAACCCACTTATGTGAGTTGACCTAAACTACCAAAGAGCTAAACAATTCAAAAAAACACTGGTAAAGGTGCATCTTATGAGGCTGATTTCCAGAGTTACATATGCATCATATGCATATATATGCATCTAGACAAAATCTTTTCTTCCATGAGAAACTAACTTTTATCTTCTTAGAACACAGACTATTCTGAAATATTTATTTTGTTGTGTAGCATTTTTGTTTAAGAGTTTTGTTTAAGAGTTGCACATGTCTTTAGGTTCTAATGACAGGGTATCAAGACAGCTGACAAATTGCATTGGGTTTACGAGCACTTATCATATTTTAATACTGAGTTATTAATGTATTTTCATAGTACACAATACATAGAATACAATTGAGATTTCTAGAAAAAAGCTTAAATTTGCTTCAAAATTCTTCTATAAATCTCTAGCACCTACAGTGACCACTTGAAATTGATGTACTCTGTTCTGAGAGAAAGGTGAAACCCATCTAAGCTTGTCAAATTGTGTTATTTGGAAATAGCAGAATTGTTATTTGTTCCTGCTTTTCTCCATCAGAAAAAGGTAAAAATATCTGTGAAGAAAGTTTTGTAGTTTTACAACTAAAAATCTGAAGGTACACTGGCACATATTCCGTGGCTTGTGTCATATCAGGAAGTACTGTGATGAAGTTATTTTCCTCAGTCCTACACACAAGTCTGATTTAGTACCGTCATTGCATTAACAAAAATGTTACTTTAAGAACCGAGATGATGTGTACAAAATCATTGTGGTTTAGAGAAAGTGTAGTATATTGTGTTGCTTCCTGTTGTGCTTCTTCACATGCAGGCTTTAACATCTATGCTCGTCATCATCCTTAGAGAAACACTGATAACAAAGTTTAAGGTTTTGTTATATCATATCACTTTATTTCAAGAATGGAAGATCTTTCAACTTAAAGCACAATGAAATTGTGATTACAGTGACGTGCTATGCCAAAACAATACATGCTCAGAGTGCTGCAACCTAGGATTTTTACTGATTTAATGACATCAGTTTTTCTGCTGACTTAATCTTGTTGGGACAAAACAGTTCACATACACAAATATTCAGTGTAAGGGCAGCTGTCTTTCTTTCCCTAACATATGCATAGATGTCTGCATTATAAATACATAATTCTTCTTGCTCTTGTCTGAGCTTTTAAATCCAGTGGCATTAGTGTTTTATAGTTTAATTATACGTTTTGCAAGCAAATGTTCTGTTACCAGCTTAAAATTTGCTTTTGACTAGTAGATATGCATGATTTTTTGCTTCTTCTCTTTGAAGATTCCCAGAGCTGTAGTCATCCTTTTCCTTTCTTATATTTCTTATATTTATATTGGGACATCACAGTCCCAAATAAATGTGTCAGAGCTACAGCACCCACTGAGCTGTATCAGAAGAGAGGAATGGTCTGCCCCATCTGCAAGGAGAGCTGCTGTTTCCGTGTACTCTCCAGAAAAGATTAGTTCAGTGCTGTGAAATCAAAATGTGTTGAGAGACTGCTCCCAGACAAACAGCTGCTATGTTAGATTTTCATCATCGAGGGATTGATGAGATTTACTCTGGGCTGCTTTTTTCCATTGTGCCCTGGAGATAAGAATTCTTGTCTTTCTGCTAGTTATATTTTAACCTACCTGTTGGTTTCCTTATTTGAGAACCCAAACACACACAGCAGACTTTCTGGGAAAGACTAAATACACTTGCAGTGCTACTGCTTCTAAGACAAACTTTTTTTGTTGAACACCGTCTCCACTGATAACAATAATAATTTAATGCATGTAGTTGCCTCATGTAATGTAGGGAAATTAATTAACAGATGTTTTGAGTGCTTTACTGACCTGAAGTGGACTCTTGCTGGATTCATATATGCACAGTGGACCTCAGCACTCTGTAAACCAGAGCCAAAATCCTGGCTGTGGCTGTGTTAGTTGGTGCTGAAAAACTATTTTTAGCCCTTTGGCTATTTAGGTAATTGGAGTTTTTCCCTCTTTTAGCTAATGAACTCTCTATTGTATAACTCAGCTGGCGACCAGCTTGGTGCAAGGGACAGGGAGTGCACTCTGGGAGGCTGAAAACACTGCTCAGGGTTATGGACTTTATTGGGCATGAAACAAAGAATTACCATATCTATGTGGGAGGAGGGTTTGTTAAGCAGCACTGAAAGAGTTGGAACACTCAATCATGTTTACTTACAAGGTCAAAAATACATTAGTGTTGCTAATTATCTCTGCAAAGTGTGTTACAAGACTCTCAGCGCTGCTAACTCAGGATTACATGAGCATTTGGAGAGAACCACTCCTGTCTCTAACAGGGAATGTCATTGTTTGGCCAAGCCACAGCCCCTCAGAAAGAGAGCTGGGTTCTCCCCAAGTCCAACATTTCCACAGAGCTATAACATCGATGCCTTCAAATTTCCAGCTCAAATGGTAGGCAGGTGTAAAATGCTTGGCACCTAAATCCAGAATCTATTGCTCCACCCTACAGCTGGGTCAAGGAGCTTGAACCAACAATCACCTAACAAGATAAGGCTTAGAAAATACGAAATTTTTAAATACATTTGCTAAGTGCATCAACTACCAGAAAATAGTACGAGGAGTAATAGTTTAAATCCAAAGGGTAGATTTGGATTAGATGTATGAAAGAAGTTGTTTTACAGTGAGGGTGGCCTGGAGAGGTGATAGATGTCCCGTCGCTGGAAACATTCAAGTCAGGTTGAATGGGGGTCTGAACAGACTGATCCACTTGAAGATGTCCCTGCTCATTGCAGGAAGGTTGGATTTGATAGCCTTTAAAGGTCCCTTGCAACCCAAACTATTCTGTGAATCTGTGATATGCCATGCACACCCTTAGTTCTCTCATTTGCTTAGCCTTTAACTCCCAGAGTAGCCCTTCACATACCTTAATTCCTAACCTCATCAAATTCTTTTTTCTTCACAAACAAAAAATATTTTAGCTGATTAGAACATTGGGTCATAAATGTTCCTTCAGAAACCTGAAATGGTTTAGCAATCTAAGTGGCATGGTCATCTTTCTTAATTCACTTAAATAATTCACTTGACATAAAGGGAAGTACACTGATACAATGTTACATGATGTATTATCTTTGATATTATACATCCTTTAGCAGTTTACATCCAATCAAGTAATTTTTTTGGATGATATTTTGTTTTTGTGGAATATGTGAAGACAAATTTTTTGAGGTTGTAAATAAAAGTGGTAATTAAAATTGAACAGTATATTTACCTACCCTCTTCCCACAAAATCACTTAAACAAGATTTCCTAAATCAACATTCAGAGGCCTTAATATTCAACAAAGACATGGATAGAAATTTAAAAATTTCAGTTGACATAATTTTTTTTCAACAATCTGAAAGGCAGTTTTAATAAGATGCATTCTTAATGAAGTTTTCTCTATGTTCCAGGCAAAAAGATCTTATAGTATTCTCATTAGACCATATACATCTTCCGCTTCAATGGGAAAGCCAAAACACAAACTAAAATAAGTGAGTTGTCTCCTGTGAAACAAAGTCAAAACTGTAATGGTGCTGGCCTGTAGGGCCTGTTTTCACTTAAAAAGAAGCAAAATAAGGTTTTCAAAACCAAAACTTCTATCTGGCCTAAAAAATTAATCACAAATATCATTCTCACTGTAAAAGGTAGAGGGTTTTCAAAGCAGACCTTCACACTCCCTTAAACCTTTAATTACAATAATGATGTGGTAAGTCAGGGAGTGCTGGGCATAAATCCAGAAATTACCATGTTAAAAAAGGTAAATTTAGTTAGTGCTGAGTAAATGTGCAAATATGACTCACTAATCAGTTTATATGTCAATAATAAGCATGAATCAGGTGCATGAAACATGAACTGTTGGCAAGGAAACCATTCCTCTGAAGTACAAACTTAGTATAAAATTTTTTTACAGGAAATAGAAGAGCCATGGTGACCCTGGATTCAAAGACTCATGACTTTTAAAATGAGAATGTAGAAGAGAATACATAAATCTAGGTGTAGTAAGACTTTTTCCTTGATTTCTATTATTTCTCTCCTTTTATTGGTATCCTTCTAAGAAGCATATTCTGCTACTTAGAGAAAAGTATAGAATGTTTGTTGAAATTCTGTGACCTTTAGAAAAAGAAAGAACCTTACCTGGCAAGCTCAGTTCTGGACAGGCAGAAATGTCACAGCTGATTTTGTGCTTTTGGATGGGGGGTGTAAAGCATGGGCTTGGTAATCCAGTTTCATTCTTGTATATTTTTAACTTCTATAAATCTTGGGAAGAAAGTGGAAAGGAGCAATACTATATCCCCTAGAGGGATATGACTTGAAGAAATGCATGTCATGAGACAGCTGTCTTGGAAGACCCTTTGTTACACCAGTAGTGCCAAAATATTACTTTATAAAGAACTTCTGAATAATAAAGTCTAAGATAAGCTATCTAATTTAAAGAGCAGAAATTAAATTGCAAATTATGTAGATTCATGACACATTGCAAACTGGTGTGTTTCTTAGCTGAAACCATGAAAACTTAAAACCACTTTATAAACACTGTAAATCCTCAGTTTCTGTCTTAAAATACACAGCTCCTTAGATGAAAGTATTTTCATTCAAAATCGTTGGAAAACAATACCAAAGCTCAAACTTTTACACAAAATTTTGAAATTTTGAGTCAGTACTGAGATGCCTGGACTCTACCAGCAGAGCAGAGATTGATTTTAACTACTTTTTTGTCCTTTTATTTTCTCTTTAGATGTTTCAGTGCAGCTCAGTGATAAGCACCCCTCTCCTGCAGAAGCATCCTGGATTATATGGTGAAGAAACTTGGAGTTTGCCCAGCAAGTGGAGACAGACACTTCCCTCTGCCACAGCTTTAGGATAGCAAATCTCCTTTGTGCTGCCCTGGCTCCACTGGCAGTGCCACTCTGGGCTTCGTGATGGGTGGGGTGGGGAGAGCTTATGGGGCTAACAGTGGCTGGATCCCTTGCAGTATTGCTGTCCCTCAGAGAAAAGGTGGCACAGGCCTGCCTCTTGTCCTGTGCTACTGAATGGCAGGCAGGCTGTCACAGCCATCCTGTCAGGAGGAGAGAGCAGGAGGACAACTCCTTGTCAGAGCAACTTGAGGCAATACCAGGAGCCTTGTGCAAATGCTGCCTTGTTTCTGTCAACATTTTCCATCAGTTACCAGATTCATCTGTAGCCTTTTCTTTTTTCTTTCCCTCTGTGTAGCTATTATGTAACAAGGGTCATGTAAGTACAAAAAAAATCCCCAACAATAAAACATGTAGTTTCCCAGTGTGTTGTTTCCCAGTAGTGATGATTTCTGGCAGCGAGCTTTGTATGTCCCAATCTAAAACAAAGGCAGCACAGGAAGAGAAAGTGACTCAGACTCTGAGTCTCAGAAAGTAAACTCTATCTAACCAATCTAAAGTGGTCTTTATGAGCTTGAATTAGGTGTTTTTCTAGGCTTGGATTATTTTCACATCGGGATATGTATTAGAAAGAATGGAAGCACCTTGTGAAACTGATAAAATGGGTTGCTAAATGCTCTTTAGCTGTAGGATTTTAGAGGCATTTTTGTTTCACCCAGCCAGCAGCAAAGCCCACGCAGTCACTAGCTCACTTCTCCATAAGTGAGATTAGAGAGAGAATTGGAGGGACAAAAGCCAAAAACCTCACGGGCTATGATAAAAGCAGTTTAACAGGAAAATCAAAAGCTGCACACACAAGCAAGGCAAAACAAGGAATTAATTCACCATTTCCCATGGGCAGGCAGGTGTTCAGACAACTCCAGGAGAGCAGGATCCCATCACATGAATAGTCACTTGGGAAGACAAACACCATTACTCAAAATGTCACCCTCTTCCTCCTTTATATACTGAGCCTGATGCCACAAGGTTTGGAATACCCCCCTGGCCACTTTGGTTCACCTGTCCCAGCCCTGTCTCCTCCCACCTTCCCATGCATCCCCAGCTTCCTCACCCATGTGGCGCAGCAGAAAAGGCCTTGCCTCTGTGTAAACCCTGCCCAGCAACAGAACCATTTCTATTTTATCAACTCTGTGCTCAGCACAAGCCCAAAACACAGCCCATACAAGCCACTGCAAAGGAAATTTACTCTATCCCAGCAGAAACCAACATAGGTATGTATGTGCTTCCCTCAAGGAAATGACCGTACTTCAATGCTTTGTTTTTTTCCTAAAAAGGTTCGTCAGTACTTTTTTTTGGGTGCTTTGGGAAAGAAGAAGAATGAAATTTTTATCAAGAGGGAAATTTAGGGTGCTATTTTCCCAGTGTCTAAGTCAGTGCAAGTCACCTGCTGCGGAAAGCCCCTTACACATTTAGCAATCCTGTTTTTCCTGAGCCTACAAATGTCCCAGCTGTCCTGCAGTTCTCCTGCCACATGTAAAAAGGTGCTGCCATTTCCAGCAGTGTCATGGTCTCTTCCTAACTGAAATACCTCAGACTTCAGGTTTGCCTGAGCACCTGTCCCTCTGGTGTGGCCCTGTGCTGAGAAGCAGGGTGCTTCACTCGTGCAGCCCTGATCTGGAGTGCATCCCTCGTTGCTTTGCTGTGTAGGTGTGCTGTCCCTTTGCCTTCCTCCTGCAAACACATACCACAAACACTGTGTCTCAAGAGAGGTGCAACTTTCTCTGCACTTCATCCCTCTGGATTTCCATGATGCTGAGAGAATTAAAGATGTATTTCAGTTTCTAGCAGCTGCACCAGTTTCTTTTCCCTGGTAACAGCCAGTAGGATGAGCCTCAAGTTGCTCCAGGGTAGGTTTAGATTGAGTATTAAGAAATACTTGTTCACCAGTGGGGTTGCTAAGTCCTGGAACAGACTGTGCAGGGAAGTAGTAGAGTCACCACCCCAGGTGGTATTTAAAAGATGTGTAGATGTGACACTTGGGGGCATGGTTTAGTGACGGACTTGGCAGTGCCAAGCTCATGGTTGGACTTGATGGTCTTAAGGGTCCTTTCCAACCTAAATGATTCTATGATGTTATGATCTGCTGCTGGGGGAGGGATTGCTGTGGAAAATTAAGTGCAGGCTATGGTCCTCCTTGAACATCCTTGAAGCCCATGATTCTTCTTTGCCTGCTCAGGTCTTCTGTCCTCTCCTCCTCCTTAATGAGTCCTTCAAATTATATCTCTTCCTGGCAAAGGAGGTGGAATAAGAGCAGACAACTCTCCTTTCAGCACTGCAACAATGACCCCAAAAGAATGTACTCAAACCAGTGTTGTGTTTATATTTTAATAACCCACTGATGTGACCTTTGACTGAGTTGTCCTTCCAGTCATCCCAGGAAGATACTGTTAGTCAGTGTTTTGTACAGCAGTTCTCAAAGTATTTTGGAAGACATGGCAGTGTTAGCTCCATTTCAGAGATGGAAAAATCACCAAATGAAAAATCAAATAAGTTTTAACTGTTAAAGTAGATGTGCAGAGCCAGGGACTGTGGGCAGCTTTATCTGCATCAGAAATTCAGGCCAGCATTCTTCAGACATCAGTATTCCCAAAGCAGCACTTACAGTTGTTGGTTTTTAACCATTCTTAAGGCAGTATCTTCCCAGATTAATAAACTGAACTACTAACAAAAATCTTGTTAAATTCTATGCAAGTTATTTAGAAGTCTTAAAGCAACTTGTGTGGTCACTGTTCCCTTATTATGTTCAGGGAGACACAAGAGGTACTTCAGAAAAGAGAACAGCAGAAATATTATCTACTCAGATGGCGATCTGAAGTGAATAACTGCAACTCAGTTATTGACTGAAAGTGTCCTTTGTTGCTTTATTCTGCCACTTCGTGCCAACAGCCTCTGCCAAGTGCAGACTTGATTTGCGTCACCGCTATGGTGATTTTGTCCCTATGCTAATTTTGCGACGTATGGCAATGATAACCTTGTCCCTCTTGGACTTGCAGGGAGGCAAGAATGAAGTAAAGTGGACGTGAGATTTTTATGTTTTTTCTTTCCTGCAGAATAGATTTACGGAAATGCTCTCTGACAGGGGGACTGCTTGCCTGTTATCTTTTGACTGGCACAAATGTACCTTTTAATCTTCAAAGGGAATAACAACAATAGTAATACAATAGCAGCAACTGTAGATAATAATCATAAAGTCACAGATCACAGAGTGGTTTGGGTAGGAAGGGAACTTTTCCCTCTGTCATGGACAGGGACTCCTTTCACCAGACAAAGTTGTTCACAGCTCCATCATACCTTGCTTTGATTCTTCCAGGCATGGAGCATTCACAACTTCTGTGGGCAACGTGTGCCAGGGGTTCGTCATCCTCACAGGGAAGTATTTCTTCTAAATATTTAATCCAATCCTCTTCTTTTTAAGTTCAAATAAATTACTTCTTGTCCTATCCCTCTGTGCTATTGTCAGAAGTCCCTCCCCAGTTCTCCTGTAGCCCCTTTAGGCACTGATAGAAGGTCTAAGGTCTCACCAGAACCTTCCCTTCCCTGGCTGGACAGCTCCAACAAAATTGTGTAGCTCTTTTTATCTGTTTTGATTTTAAACAGTCTTCTGGAATAATTTAATACAAACCAAAAGCAGCTACTCAGAAAGCAACATAGATTTAAAGCATAGTGTCACAGGTGATGATATTTGATTTAGAGAAAAGACCTGTTGAAGTCTTACCTTTTCATTTGTATGGATTACAGAAGCCATCAAGGTAATTCCTGTTCTTTGATCCCCCCCTTTACACAAGCCTCTAAATTATATGCAGGACTTCTGATTATGGGTGAAGCATACCCTAACAGGTTATGACATCCATGTTTGCAATATTAGCTAAATAACTCAACGCTCTGGGACAGATTTGTAAATGTTCCTGACTTTGCCATCAGTTTTGTGTGTAATTGTGTTTTCAGGTCTCACAAACCCCTTTCTCATTTTAAAACCAGCTGCAGCTCATTATCACTGAATTATCACTATCAGTGGTTTGCACTTGACTGATGTTGCTGGGGGAAACTCCTTTGTGGGTCTGGAGGTGAGAACATTTACCCAAACTCAATTCCTACAGAGTGCAACTGCTGAGTCTGGGAACATTCTGTGAACTTCAGCTCAGTGAACTGCAGGAAGTTCTGGATTAAAAGCTTGTTAATAGGTGTTGTTAATATCCAACCTTTCATGGGTAAGGCCAGATCTTTAGCTTATCTCTAATTCTCCTTATAGTTTGCATCACCAAGAGGGATGTATTTCAACCTATATGATTGCCTTTCCTGTTAATATATATGACAAGATGTGAAATGAGGTGGCTTCTGCTTACTTTATCATTTTTATTTAAACAGGCTGAGGTGGGATTACTTTTTAAGGGAAGGAGTTTCTAAAATTAAAATGTACTTCTAAACTCTCAAATTTTGAGGTGTTTTGGCAGAAACAACTGAGTTAGAAGAGCAGAAGTCAACACCAGAAATGAGGTTCCTTTAAAATAAAAAATGCAAACTTATTTTTTTAGGGGGTTTTTAAGGCAATGAAAGGGAAAGTTTTACTTTGCATTTACATTTTAAGACATTTGCTCAGCTGAAAAAATGTTAATTCTGTTAGACTGATGACGGCAAAAAACATAAATTTAAAGTCAGGGTACTCAATTTCTCTCCAACATTTGAGAAAGCAGTCTGGTTTTAATGTGTTTTAAAGTGTGTTGGAAATGACCATTTGACCATTTTGGGGTTTCTTTTTGTATTTTGCATTAAAATTTTCAAAAAAGTATGGCAGATGCATTTCATTAAACCCACATTTCTTCAGTGAGTTTTCTCCACAGATGCGTGTTAACCTGCCTCTGCAATGAATCAGACATCCTTGGATGCTGAAAGTCAGTGATTCCCAGCTCCTTCTTTTAATTTGTTTGACTTTTTTTTTTTCTCAGCCCTGGTTTTCTCTTATCTCCAACCAGGCACAAAACCTCCCTTAATGGTTTGATTATTTTTATAGGGCAAGATGACCCCACGTTTCTTTGTCCTTCCAGCTGTAACCAGTCTCCACAGACTTCACTATGAAAGTGCAATCTTTTGAGACTGTGCGTACCACATGATCTCACTGATCATGAGAGATGACTCAAGAGTCTCAGCAGAAATGCTGATGAATTCACCATATAGGTTTGACATAAGCTTGGTTTTAAGGGGAGAGGAAGGAGGGAAAGAGAGACTATTTGAAAGGCCAACAGGAAGGGTGATAGAAGCCTCTCTTATCTGGTTACGACTGGGAGAGAAGGCTGCAGGTAGAAGTGTGGTGGAGTGACAGCAGACAGCCACACAGGCCTAAATGAAGGGGGAAAAGGGCTTTATGGCCTTTAAGTTGCTATAAACTCAGGTAAAAATGAGTTTCTTACACAAGCAATGTGATGGAGTTCTTGGTTTATTTTGTCTTATCCTTTCAGTTTCTCAGCATATTAAAAGCCTGTCCAAACTCAGAATAGGGGAGCTATTGAGAAAAGGTCATCTCAAGGTGGGAACCACATGGACATTGTCATCTCTGGCTTGCAGCTGCAGAATATTTGTGCAGCACTTACACCAGTGGGTACAATTCATCTGGAGGAGTAGATAGACTGACTCCTGGCTCCCTTTGCTTCCCTTTGTTTCAGCAGCTGGAAATGGGAGAGCATGGCACACTTGTGACCTGGTTTTTGCACTGTCCTTCAGGAACTTGATAGCAGTCCAAAAAGCATTCCTCAGATCACAGGCTGTTGACACAGTACCTCAATATGAGCTGTGAACAGGCTGGCTTCGTTCTATATTTACTGCTGCTGGCAGCCACCAGGAACAGTGCTGTGCTTGAAGCATTTCTAGCATGCTCAAAGCCAGCTCGTAAACCCCAGAAAATGAATGTTACACAACAAATTGGATCTGATATAACTGGGCTTAGGGTATCACCAGGTGATGCCCCTTGCATTGACCTACTGAATATTAGCCATGATGTTGTGGTTCTTGATTTTCAAAACTATTTTTTGTGCTGGTTTTTTTTTTTTTTTCCTAGTTTAACTCCCTGTGCTGCCTTACTGTAAAACCAGCTGAGCAGCAGCAGGAAGGAGAACAATGAGTCAGATACTTTAGTGCAAAAGAGTGTGAGGCTCATCACTGGCTTACTATGCACGTAGAAATAACAAGTGGCACAAAAAGTACAAGTAAGAGAAACCTTGTACATAGAGGATAAGAAATAAATATTAAAAGGTCTTTTGTCAGAGCACAGAACATCCCTTCTATGAAAAAAGAAAGTTTTTATTCTTTAAAAAGGAAATTAAGATTTCAGACCTCTGAAAGGAGGAAGAAAAAAAGAGCTGAAAATTGCTGATTCATTTTTCTTTGCTCCCGTCTTTCAATAATGTCAATATTTGGGGTTACCATTATGCTTACCGTAGAATCTAAAATCCTGAAAGCATTTGAAAATGAACTCAAATTAAAATCAAATTCAAACGTGTAGGCTTGCATCTGTAAACATGCCATACAGTTGTACATTCATGTGTACATGAATTTCTCACCATATCTTCATTGATGAACTTTATGTATAGAAGATAGACAGTGGTTTATCTTCTGTTCTGACTTCCATTCAGCTGGGGGGAAAAGAAAAAATCTCTGACTTATGCTGAAATGCATTTTGTACGGGTTGTGTTGGTTTTAACTTCCAGCCTCAGTTTACAAGATATGCTAGGCAAAAACAAAGGAAGGAAGAACAATAGCCTCAAGTGAATGAAGTCATCTGTTATGAACCCCTGGAAGGGAGAAGTGGACAAGTCTTACTAGTTTTTCAGTATGTATCAAGTAGAAAATAGAGCCCAGAAAAAAAACATTCAAACTAAGATTTCTGCAAGTGATTCAACTATTTTTTTCCCCCCTTCCCTCTAGTAAGCTAACTTTACTACAGTGGCAATGCTGAGACCTGTGTCTCTTTCAAACCAGTAATTCTAGTTACTTCAAAATCCTTGAGGGTTCACCTTTTAGTTTCTCTGTCTTGGATACAAAAGGATAATTTTTATATTTGTTAAGGCACTGATTAAATTTAAAGCCTGTGGTGTGACTCTTGAATTTAGAAGCAGCAATTCTGCTGCTGCATATTTGCTGGCATGGGAAGTCAGTGATCAGAGAGGGTAAATCATCCTCTCACAGAGTAAATGAACTAAAAATATTAGAGGAGCTGCTCTGCACTTCTGTGATTACATGTCTGCATTATATGAGACACATCACCCACTTCCACTAAAATGCCTTAAGAATACTGTAAAATACATAGCCTCTGAATAAATAGGAGATCTTTGCAGATATGGGAACTTGTACAAATCCCCCCAGAGGAGAAGTTTTGAGCAGTGCTGGTGGAACAGCAGTCTGAGGTCAGCAGTAGCTTTCATAAAGCAAAACTCATAAACAAGCTGGTGAGTCAAACTCATTTCCTTGACTAACAGGAATAGGATTTCATAAACACAGCAATCACTTAGTGCTCTCCAAACCAACTGTGAGCTGTGTTTGCCAGTTTATGTAGCACAGAAATGGAGGGGAAGGCAGCTGTTTCCAGCAGCTCTTGGAAATGCTGCTAAAAAAAGGCTCTTTCAGAAAATTTAATAGTGGTTAGACTGTGGTTAAGGGGAGACATTTTATTAGAACTCATTTAACTTGATAATACTGCCTTATTTCTGACCTAATCTTTGCTGAATTGGTACATTTTATCATGTTTATGTGTTATATCATGGTCGCTTAATGGTCTTCTTAATGTATTTACTTGTGTTTAAAAAAGTCAGCGTGCAAGATCAACTTAATAAAACACCCAATCTCATAAAATTTACTGTCTTTCTAGTAAGGCAGCAAGGTCCTTCAAATTGTCTTTATTTCAGAGGAAATTCAAATAAATCAGATTTGTAAGGGAGGTAAATACCTCACTAATGCAAATATTTTACCATTTAAGTTCAGAACACTGTTTTAAGCATTTATTATATTTTATCAGCCTTTTCAAAATGTTGTGAACCAGATAATCAAATATAAAATGTATTCTGTATTCAGTTACAACTTTATTCTAAAGGTTATATTTAAATATTTTAATTCACAAAAAAGTTGATGTCTTTAGCCCAATTCATAAATATTCTGCCCTTGGTCCTCAGTGCAGCTGCAACCAGCTGCACAACATGAATTCACTTCCATGGACATTTCATGCCTGCAGTCATATAAGGGACTTGGTGATAATCAGGAAACTCAGAGAACTCACTGAGGTCCAAAGTCCCACATGCAGTTGCTGACAATGGAGGATTAATTTAGCTTATGCACACCCTCCTTCAGATCTCCAGGTGGGGCATGATCTGCAGAAAAATTTCTGCATTGTTCTACAGCCCTGTTCTTTGTGTTACATCATTCATGGTGTTGACACTGAAAAGGTATTGAAACATCACAATATACCTCTGATCCTAAGGGTTTGGTAAATAAACCATAAATTGTGAAAGAGAGATTGTGTTTGTCTCCATATCTCCCTAACCTTATCTTGCTCTTGTTCAAAGAGATTTAGTCTTGCTTGAAGGCCAGGATCCTGAGCAAGAGCTTTGTTCCTTTGTTTCTTTGTTTCTTGTTTCTCTGTTTCTGGAAGACTCAGTCTGGCATTGCCCCTTTCCCAAGGATGTGCTGTTGCACTTGCCACCACCTAGCCCGAGTAGGCAGAGAGAGGAGGTGGGGACATGTTCTGACACTGGTTCCTCCTACTCTCCACTGCTGCTGAAAAGCAATGGAGAGCTTCCTCCTCCATTCCTCTGAGCTGGTGGCAGAACCTGATGGATCAGATCTTGAATCATCACAGCACAGTGGAAGCTGTCCATCATCCATGTAATAAATGCCTCTCACACTGCTCTGCTGTCCCACTCTGCAGGCTGAGTTCATGTTGTCAAGATTTTGGAGCATATGCTAGCATTTAGATATTAGAGCGGTTGGTTGACACTAAATTTTCTCAGTGGAAATAGACACCAGCTCTCTCCAATATTGTCAGTGGGGAGTAGAAAGATTTCTTCTGCTAGATATGTATTAAAATTTACCAAGATTAATACCAAATTGAAAAAAAACTAATTTTTTTTTCTGAAAGTGCACCCTGTCATTTTTTTCAGAAACCTGTGCAGTATAACTCATGCACTGGAGGGCTACTCACTACGATTTCTATGGCATAAACTCATCCTGCATAACATGGGCTGCTGCTTGCATTCCTCTCCTTTTCCACTCCCAGCCTCCTTGTGTGCCTCTTGCTATTTATCCTGAATTCCAGCAGCAAATCTCACATTTCTTCCAAAATTTTAATCCATGTTATTCCTTGTTCAATGGCAAGTCTTTCTCTGTCTTTCTACCATGCCAGGATTTTTATATATTTTTCAGTTTTTGTAATTTTCCATTTTAGCCTTATGCCTCTACTCTTTACCTCTCTCACTCTTTTCTTTCTCCTTTCCCTCTCTCAGGATGTTAATGCTTTCAGAAGTGTATTAGAAAGTTGACAGAACTGAAGTGGAATAATTTCATTGGAAAAAAGTCAAAGGCTGCTAAAGTTTGAAGTTTTGATGGTCACATTCCAGTAAATTCTCCACCCTGCTGTGTTTCTGTTTTCCCCAATGGTAGCAGTAGAGTTTTGTCCTTCTATTTTCCTTGAAACTTCAGAACTGATTGAGCACATGTGACATTCATAAGCTGTTGTGTAACAGTCAAAAGGAGCAATATCTTAAGGCTGAGAGCAAGACCTTGCAAGTCATCGACACCAAGAAGATGACCTTGAGGAGAAAATTTTCTCAGTTGCTGATCCTTGTCTTCATCTTTAAGGATCAGAGGGCTGAGTGGAACAGGACAAAGTGTCCATGGAGAGAACAAGATGTCTCTAGACACAGAGATTTGAACAAGCAAAAACTTCAAAAATACAAAACCCTCAAATTCTGAAATGCTGGAATCAGATTCTTTCTGGTCAGTTGTTATTGGTTTGGGGATTTTGTGTTTGTTTTGTTTTTTTGGTTTTTTTCAGTCATGACTGTCTAAGTGAATGCAAGCTGAAGAAGTGCAAGGTAACTAAAACTGGATTTGTTGGCAAACTGCTATGAATTTTCATGCAATACTTTGCTATAGTGCAGTTATTTCACCTGGAAAATTATAATGGCTGCAATTATTTTGGAAATATGTTTGGCAGAGAAACTTGGAATGGAAACACAATAAAGTTAATATTCTTTTTGATATAAAGTAAAGAATTTGCACGCTGAAGTTGTAGCTATAGCCTTATTGTACCTGATATGTGCAACTCTATGCTGTCATCTATGATAAATTTAGGAAAAGATTTAGGATCTTCTGTGGAAACAGAGCTAAAACAGTGTGCACCACTGCTGACAATAGACACACAGCAAGATAAAAGTTGAACCTTACCAGCCCCATGGTATTTCCTTGACATCAGGTAGCAGAGGCAAGGGTTGGAGTAATAATTGACAGAATTAAGGGACGGAGAAACATTACAAGCTCCTGCTGATAAATTAGTGGCAAGTCATCTCAGAAACAACAGGAGAAACCCTGATTAAACATAAAGAAAAAACTGAAAATTTATTGTAATTGAAGTGCTGGGCCAACTGAATAGGATAAAGCAGAAATTAATGACATATAGTATTTTAAAACTAATGTAGAGATTATTTCTACATATTCCATGAGTAAGAATTTATAATGATGTTGGGAGTGTAATGGGAAAATTGGTACTAAAGAATACAGTAAATATTGAACTCTATTTCAGGCAACCCAGTCCTCACATTTACTTTAGGCTTTCCACATCTGTTTCATATCCAACTTATGTCAACAGTAATTGAAATCTGTTACCATCAGGGTTTTGGGTGGGCTGCATTAAATGAGTTATCATGGAAAAAAAACTAACTTCTAGCATGAATTTAACATCATTCAAAGTCCTCTGGTGTCTTCTTTGAGCTGAATGGAGAAGCTGAAGACCCTTGACTTGTATGGAATTGGAAATTAAGGAATCAAATTTTATAGAATTTAGGAAAAATGTTACCTTCAGCCTGGAGAATGATTGGTTAAGATATAGGACCTTCTATACAGTGATATTTGCTTATTACACAGAATTTTTGAATGAGCACCCATATGTCCACAAGTCTTTTTCTTTGCAAAGTCTATTTCTTTTGATCTGTATCAAATGCAAAATGTACTTCAACCATAACATTTCTAAATTTATAATAAAGAAAATACTAAACAAATAAAAGAGCTGGAACAGATGTTAACATCCTCATGCTAAGGAGGTCAAACGTAAATTCATTGCAGGAGACCAAACTCAGTAACTGGACTGCCTAACAAATTAGATTCCCAGTGTGTGCTGTGATATGTACAAGTCATTTGTTTTTACACAATAGCTTCTTTATGATCAAAATCTCCATATCATGAAACAAGAACATTTCTTGCGATATTCATGGTTTCTATTGAGGAAATAAAACACCATAATATGAACCTTTGAGTAAAAATTCAGTGGCTAGGATATGACATCAAAAGGTAGATCAGGTACATATCAAGGGCTTGTTTTCATAACCCAGTTTTGATTTTGGAGAAGTTAATGGGACTTTTGTTACTGGCAGTACTAAGGGGTGGCTTCAGACCAAAGGAGCAGTTATCAAAGGCTATATAAATGGGAGAAAGTACCCATGTAGGTCAACAATATTGACTGAGGGGGAGCAGAATTTGACTTGGGACCTGCAGAGGCTCTTTCTAAGCTATATTATTCATGTTTCTATGAATATTTATATTTTATTACCAGAGACCTTCTCTTTTGAAGTACCTATTGGATTAGTGACCGCCTTTAAACCGAGTAATCTTAGTCTTGGTATATTTTTAATCTTTTGAAAAGATCATAGCTTTAAGACCAGGGAATAATGAATGCAGTAGAAAAAAATGTTTCCCCAACAGAATTCTCTTTGGTTTCTGGGTTGAACTGGTAGATACATAGATAAGTTACCTTAGGCTGAAAAATTTCCTAATGTCTTTATACTACTATGGGAAAAAAGTAATGTTTTTTGAGAGTCTGAACAGTCCATAGAGGCCAATAAAGACAGCAGGTCTTAGATGAAATAGCTAGCAAAATACCTAACTTTTAGGAAAGGCATCATTAAAACAGAACATTCAATAACCATTCAACTGTTATTAATCAGCATAAATATTCATAAATGCTTCATCCTTGAAGAACCACCTTCTTCTGTAAAGTACAGCTTTATGACATCATCACAAAATTTTGGCTTTTTTATTTTGTGACAGCTCAGGGTTTCGTTTGCTCAGAGCTGTGGTAATTCCCCGTAGGAACCAGCAATAGAGCTGTGGGTAGGTACTGCATGATGTGTGTCAAGTCCTTGGAATTCAGCCATCCTCTTTCAGGGACAAGGAGGGAATTTTCCTTCAGCTCTTGGTGCTCTGTATCAGTCACTGCCTAGTCATATATCCACTGTGCTCTCTGGGTATTTTGGCTTCCAAATGAATTACAAAAGGATGACAAACAGGAGAAACCCACTGAGAAAATAGGATGAAAGTATGATTAAATTGGTTCTGTGTAGTGTTTCGTGTTTGGCTTTAGATAGGTTAACATTCCATCTTTATTTGTGTATGTGCACAGATTGAGAGCTGGAGAAAGATGATAGCTGCTTCCTTGTTTGCAAGTGCCACCCTCTGCACTCTTTCCCCAGTGTCTTTTGGGTTTATTGCCCTCACCAGGACAGTAGAGGGATGAGTTCAGAATTAATGGGCTGTTTCTCTTCTGTGGGCTAGAAATTGCAGTACTGGTTGTTTGGGTGTTCAAGTTGTTATCTACTAAGGATAAACACAGGATGAAAGAAAATGGAGAGCAGCTGGCAGGGGCTCAACAAAATTCTCCACCCTTCAGAGAATATTTCCTTAGGCTTTGTAACTTCGTTCTTGCTAGTGCTAAGTTCCACTTAATATGGATGTAGAAATATGTAGTATATATTTTTTTATGTCAAAGCAAACATTGAAGAACAAATTGTGAAATCTCATCTGGCAGAGGCAGGTTGCATCGTTGGCTTTTCTCTCAGCCTCAGGAGGTTTCATAACATCTGAAGATAGCATCATGAGTGTGAGAAAGCTGACATTTTAGAAAGAGTCTAAGAATGGAAAAAATTATTAACCATTAAATATCAGGGATGTGAATGGAGTGCACAAGTGATCACAAATGACCACAGGATGCTTAAGAAAGTAATGATCTTTAATGATTTGAAATATGTATATCTTGTAATGTCTCTTATGTCTTGTAAAAAGACATCCTGTTTTGCTCTCCTTATGCTTCCCATGTCGGAGTGCCCCCAAATGCTCTCTCATTTCAAGACTTCTGGAGATTCCACTGCCTGGGGTCTTACCAGGTGTCTTTGGAAAGCTACCCACAAGCATAAAAAGGAAGATGTATATATATATATATATATATATATATATATATGTATATATATATATATATATATATATATATATATATATATGGATGGCTAAGTGTGTGAAATAGGGATAATTTTTTGAGTATTAGAGATGCATTTATCATATTGAATCTCATGTGGCATTTTGTTATTCAGTGTGTGTAATACCAAGAGACACTACTGTAGGACTTCATAATCGGCTTTATTCTCTACTCTTACAAGTAGTTTTGTGTCATCAGAGGTTGCTGTTATACCACCATCAATTCTTTTATCTAAATTGTTTATGAGTGTGTTGAACAACAGAGATTTTGCTGATAACTCTTCTTACCAAGAAAAAGTTCTTTATTCCCTAGATGTACGTAACATTTCCCACTGTTTCTGATATAAATCTGAGTATTATATAAAACACACTTTTCTAGCTTTTTTTTTTACAATGCAGACATGTATATATGTATTTGTGGTATGTATTTCTTATTATAGTTTTATGTATATATTATTTGTGTATATAGGTCTGTATAGATATGAGCATCCAAAATTATTTTAAAGAAAAGTATTTGAATTTTCTTGATTGACAGGTTTATACTATGCTGCATTGTAAAAGAAAGAGTTTTAATAACTTTATTATGAAGTCTATACATCTAGAAAATTATCTGCTCATGCTGATACTGTATAAAAATAATGGCAGTTATTTAATTTATTAATAAAATATTTGGTATTAAATAATAAATTAATACTATAATATTTTTGCCAATGTTTTATCTTTGGTTGTCCTTCGAAAATGAACACAGTTTGTCAATTAGCTTTGATGCCAATCTGACTGAACCTAGGAACTAGCAGATCTTCCCAGCTGTCTGTATCTGTGATAGATACATTTTGAAAAGGCTGACTAACTGAGGTTACATGCTGCAAAGGTTACATGATTAATTTTGTCTGTAACAAGAATTCAAGGGCAAAATATCCATAAAGTTTTAATATGACTGATTTAGAACCTACTGTACTTTTATGTGGACATGTAACTTTCCATGTGGGGTTTTATTTTTTTTTTCCTGTTTTTGATTTTACCAGTAGAAATTTTATTTTGGAGGAGGAAAGCCAAAACTTTCCTCTTTTCTGGCACTTCCAGGCTTAAATCTGGAACAGAAAATTAGGCATGCTGCATACCTTAGACCTTCAGCAAATTTATTGTCATTTGAAAATCTTGGATGCATCATTTCTTTCTGGTTGTTAGAAATAATTTTGCATTAATGAAGTGAAAGGATCTAATCAGGATAGCTCTTTCAAAATGCTGTGCTTAGATTGAGAGTGCAATTGAAATTATTATGATTGGACTAAAATTGTGATATTTTTATATTTCATACAAATGTCTTCAGCTATGTTTTAATTCTCTACATTGAGAGAAAAGCGAACTGAATAACTGAAAGAAAACAGGAACCTTCTACATGAGTAACTCATGTAGCCAACATAGTTCTTCATTTCTAAAGATGGCTTTTTTTTAAACAAAAGTCACTTTATCTCCAGTAATAACCTCATTGACTGCTGTGTGAATGCTGCTTACTTAGGTTGTGTGAAGATGTCTGTTTACATATAGTCAAGACTGGAAATGTAAATGGTATCTTGTATGGCCTTGTTCTTTTCATCTGTTTACTCATTTACTTCTGGCAGTGTGTCCCTCTTGATCCCTCTGACTTGCAGGGGCTGAGACTTGTCATTCTTCTTTGGAAGACCACTAGAGAAAACAAAATTGCTACAGGACATAGTCTGATGATTCATTCATTAGATGCTCTCTCCCTTGTGAGTAACAACAGAATCACAGCAGATGCCAAGGGTGGAGAATACTGCTTGCCACAAAACTGTGTGGCTATGTTTAGTGCTGTCCTTGTATCCTAACTTTGTATTCTCCCATTCTAAGGTGTGTCACACCCTCAAACAGCATTAGTAGGTCTGCAGGTAGAATTGGTCTGTTTTTCTTGTTCATGTCAGCTATTGAAGAAAGGAAATAATTGATTTACAATGAAATTTATTTTAAGCGAAATGAAATGACCTCTCAAGGTTTGCAGATATATGTCCAAATTCTTAAAATCCCGAGCTTTTTTCGGGGGGAGGGTAGGTCACACCATGAGCCTGACCCAGTGATAATCAGGGATTCCTGATCAGTGGAGCTTTTCCTCCATGTCTTTCATTTTTCTGTCCATCCCTGATACACTGTTGAAGAGAGAACGATACCACATTATGGCATTTCTTTTGCCTTATCTAAGACATTTGCTATGTAAAGATTTTTTTGAAAGTTTTGAATTATAGGTATTTTCCCTTGTTTATATTTTGTATATTTCTTAATTTGTGAGGGGATATAATGAAAGTGAGAGATAATGAAATATTAATTCTTTTATGCTAATATAGGAATCATTCTTCAGCTGAAAAATTTGCTGATTGAAGATTTGTGGTGCTGGTAGTGGTTAGATTTTTGTAACATAAAGATGTGCTAGCTAAGATGAAATGCTTTTGCAGACCTTTGGTTAGCTGTAGCATATAGATCAGTAAATTATAAGATTCAGATTTCTTGGGTTATTTTAGGATTTCTCCATTTCTGTTTGTATGTGTCTTTTTGGGGATGAATAATTCAGTCATTGTTTTTTAAGGCTCTTTAAGTATTCTTCACCGTCTCAGCATCTTTGGGAACTAACTACAGTGTGTTCTGCAGCATGTGTGGGTCCATATATTGTAAAATTGCTGTTACAGTGTAGGTTTTACATATCACACATTTTGAAACCTGTTTCTCCTGTGTGTGAATTTTCTCTCCTGAGAGTTGCTTGTTAGCCATTGAGTGGCTGGTTTTAAACATAAACTGAAGAGCTCATTTTGTTTGATATTTTTTCCCCTGAGCTTCTCTCTGTTTGTGGACTGTACACATCATATTTTTAAAACTTATCATCTGAAGCTTTTTATACAGTAAATAGCTGCAGATAACTATCTTACCTACTTTCTTCCAAGTTAAAAAAAAAATAAAATTGTCCTCCACTTTCTCTGTATTATTTCTTCAATTTCCAATTCTTTCCCATTTGCTGAGTTATACAGAAGTGAACTGTCTTATGGTTATTTTACTTCCTCATTTGTGTATTGGGACCATTAATTGTGTAGTTTGTAATCCAAATACTGGGATGATACTTACAGATTCTTTGGGTGGCAATGAACTTTTGAATTGCCATCTTAAGAGCTAGGGCCAAATCCTGACACAGTAACTCAGATTTTATGCTGCCTTATAATTACTGAGTATCTTCATGAGGGTTTTTATGTACAGAGGGACACGAAAACTGAAAACTGCTAACAAGGTAATATATAGAAAGATGAGGGAAAAGAGTTGGAGGACTCATTTCTGTTCCTGTCCCATCATTTCTGCCTTCTGCTCTCCATCTCCTCACTTGCAGTGTTTTGTGCTCAGCTCCCTGAACGCCTCATCATGTCTTGTCTTACCCTGAGAATGGATCCAAAATAAGTTAACTGTCATGTTTTCCCCACAGCCTTTCTTTCTTCATTGGCTGCACACTGATCTTACATTGCAAATATATTTCTCCTTCTCCACATGGTTCAGAATATGATGGGGAGAAAGAAACACCAACATGCACAACATCAGAAACCATGATGGAATTGCTGACAGTGAGTGTCCTTACATTTTTTGGTTTGCTTCACAAAAAAGAGGGGGTATGAAATTATGAATCTACAGACACTTTTACACAAATGAATGTCTGGTTTTGCATTTGTGTTACCTTTAGAAGAAAAATCCTTCTGCAAGGGTTATAAAATAGCTAAGATTTATTTACCTAGGAGATAAGGAATTTTATTACTTGCAAGGTTATTTATGACATAAGCAAAGACAAACAGGAAGATTAAAGGAAAGATAACATTTGTTGTAAATACCCAAGAGAAAATGTTCGTAATCTGGGAGTTTAGGAAGTGCCAAGTGGATTACTTTCCCTATTTTCATTTCTAGAAGTGGAGTTAGATGTTCATTAACATATGGAGGTGAGACCAGCATATGCTACACTATTTTGTCCATCATCTGAGAAAATTAATGACAATAATAAACTAACAGTATTAATTCAATATTCTAGGAAAGAATCACAGCTTTAATGATGTACTCATGATGGGGTAAATCACTGATTTTTTTTATCCCAGCTGTGTCTCATGAATTTGTACAAGAACATGGTCTTGCTGGACTGGGACAGGACAGAGCCAGGAACATGTAGGTCAAAAAGAAAGATCAGCATGTACTTGCTGACACTGCATAGGACATGAGTTTCTTGGAAAGCGATGAGCTAAGTACAATTTTGGTAAGATTCCAAACACAGTTCAGGGTGTAGCTGATGATATTTTTTTGTCCTTTCTTTGGAACTTGAGTTTTTTTAGTTTCTGGGTTTCAAGATTTTCTCACAAAACAAGGTGGTTAGAAAGTTTCTGCAGACAAAAGTCCAGAACTACTGTGGGAGTCACGTTGCCTCACTCCAGGGACTGGAGCTTTTCTGGAAGTACTAGAAAGCACATGATGAAATCACACCCTTGGGCACCACTTGACAGAGAAAGAGGAATAACCTCCCAGTAGAAAACCCTGGTGCAGGGTCAAGACACAGCTGCCTCCACCATCACAGAGTTGAAAACTTGTCTGGTGCATTCCATTGGTCCTCTTTATTCCTTTAGTCTCTTTCACAACCTCCCTCATCAAACTTTGAATTATGTGCTTGGTTGTTTTTAACACCATGCAGTGGTGCAACACAAGGGTTGGAGCACCACTGGAAGGCAAGAGGAGCTTTTTACACACTATTAATAAAATATAAAGATAGATAAAAATTGTTAGGTGTGCTAAGCAGGACAAAAATCTTACTGACATTTGAGTTTTTCGCAGGCAGGAAGACTTAGGAATAAATTTGGCTTGATCAGAAAGAGGTAGCTCTTTCTGATCAGAGGTGGATGACCCAGCTCTGGGCAGCTAGGGTGGCACTGTCCCTAGTGTTTGTAAATCATCTCAGTGATGGATACTGATGGCCCATCAAAACAATTTGGAATGAAGATACTAATTAAAACTCGGTATTACTAAGGACTCAAGCTGAGGCTGCTAGCCCAGACCACTTCTGCTATTGTCTACATAAAATGAACAAGGCCAGGTTTAGGGGCAGATGAAAGAGAAAACTGGTTTGTTTCTATAGTAATAGAATAAAATAGTAAAAGCAAAACAGGCAAATATGAATTATTTGCCAATTGCCATTATTTTCTGAGAAAATCAACACCAGTGAGAAGTACAGTTACTTTTTTTTTTTTTTATTTGGAAATCAAGATAATAGTAAAAGGTGATAAAATATAATCTTAGTAAACAAGGTAAGGCTAGCCCAGCTTCTTTAATTTTCTCATTTAAAACCATCAGTATTGTCAAATCTAGCCATTCAAAAAAAAATTACTAGAAGAGGATTTTCTCAAAAGGAATAAGTTTTGAAGGTGATGCGTATGCATATGTCTATCAGTGTGAATATCAGGATTGTGATATCAGAGTTCATGCCAGTTATGTTTTCAAACCTTCCTCAGCAATGTATAAGTTGTTTACTTATTTTTATTTCAGTGGAGATTCTCTTATTATCATTGACTTGAGGAAAGAGGTCTTTAATGTTCAGATGTGAATGCAATCAAAAATCAAATCTTAGAATAGTGTCCTGTGCTCTGATAACAAGATAATAATTTAAATTAGAACTTTATATATTTTCTTTTTCAGGTTTGGGTTCTTAGGTTGGTTGGTTGGTTGGTTTTGGATTTTTAATTTAATTTTACGTTGTTTTTATTTTATTTTTTTTGTTTGTTTCCATTAACTTTTAACACTTTTTAAGGAAAGTATGGATTACATAAGGTACATCTGTTTTACATGATCATACCTAAGACAAAAAATCCCCACATCTGTTTTCCAGCCAAGAAGTTGTGTCTCTTGTCAGAGTGCGTCTCACACTCTTGCTGTGCTTGTTTAAGCATCAAAGTCCAGCCTGGAACTTGTGCCACCCTGCTCCCATCAGCAGCCCAGTTATGTCTGGGGTTCTGACCTATTTGCCTGGCAGACTGCTAAGAGTTACAGCAATGAACTATTTCTGATTTCTCCTCCAGGCAGTAGAATAAGTTTATGGTGCATCACTTCCTCACCAACTGCAAGGTAAGAATAAGACCAGTCTTACTGTCTTTGAAGGCTCAGGAAGGTATGATAATGAATTCTTTGTGCTGTGCTTGTACAGTGCCCTGTTGCAATCACAGTTTGTCCTGCTGCTTCTCATTAAGAAAATAGTCCAGCCCATGAAAGAGGAGCTCCTGATTTAATGGCAATGGCATTGTCAGGTTTTTAAAATGTTGTTGCTCTGTGCTGGTGTTTCTGAGAAGTTGTGGGAAGTTCAGCCTTGTGTGATATCAAGATGACTGCTATAAACAGCTGCTCTCAATCATCAAGGCAGTGAAGGGATATGCCAGGGCTGACATAAGAAGAATCAGAAAAACAAAAACATTATTAATAATACTAATGCTAATACTAAGGTGGGGGAGGGGCCTGGGAAAGGGAAACCCGTCCTTGGTTACAGAAACACGACTCTGCTTCTGTTCAGTAAGCCCTCTGCCCAAGCTCATTACACAACACGTTTACAAGGGGGTTTCATACTTCTTTCCTGGCTTCTCCACTCTGATTTCCTGTTTACAGCAGGCTAGATACAAAACTTGTCAGAATAGCTGGAGAGCTGGACCCGGGCTGCAGGGGAGCTCCTGCCAGAGCAAGTTTTGCAGGATTTAGATCCAGAGATGTCCTGGCATTTTCCCAGTCTTTAACAATAAACACAATAGTTTCACTCCAGCAGCAGTTGTATGTTCTGGTATGCACACACCAGCTGTGTTCCTGCTCCTACAGTCAAAGTGTTTTCCCAGACAGAATACTTCACAAAACAAAAATAGGCTTGTGTGATTTACAAGGCCTATTATTTTTAATGCACCTTTTTGTTTTCCAATATATTATCTTATTTCTAAATTAAACTCATCAAAATGATTAATAATGTGGCTTTTAGAAACTTTTCAAACATATGGATTGAATATGTGTAAAGGAAAAAGAAGTGAGAAAATATATGTGCAGGTTTACTTTGTGATTTATTAAGCAAAAATTACCAATACTGGCCATACCATTAGAGGGCATGTGATAAAATAAAGGAAAATGTGAATCTGTCAAGTTTACCTCCAAAATTTCCTTTCTACGTACCAAAGAAGTTGAAATGCTTAATAGCTATTAGAACATCTGCAATAATAGATGAATCTATAGATGCTGTTTTCAGTGTTTTTCCTAGTGAAATGTATGTATATATATATAAACCCAGGAAACTAGGAAATTTAATATGCAGTCTTTTAATCTGAATCCTGTGTTCTACCAGGTTAGCTTCAATGGGCATTTTAGAAATATACCTCTACATAAAATAAAGTGTAGAACAAATTTATTCTTTAAATAAATTAGTTTTAGTTTTAAGCATTCAGAAGGTTGTTTACAATATTCTTAAATGGAAGAATAAGCAAACCATTTTAAATATGGAAAATAAATTGCTGGTGTCTTCTTTTATTTGCTTGAAAAACATCTTGTTTTGTAATCTTAAAATGAAATCTTAATTATTTTCTTGTCAACTTACTTGATGTAGGTTAGAATAGCTGGAGTGTGTTGCTGACTCTAGCAATTGCCTAGTCTTCCATTATTTTTTTAAAAAAAGCACAAGGACTTGAAGATCCATATTGAAAAGTCATTTGGGTAGCTCTCCCTAGCAAAGAATCGCTTCCCGAGTGCTCCTTGTGTGTTTCATTCACAAGAAATCTCATTTAAATCCAGACTTATCTGAGGCTTTACTTGGCACTTTATGGTCATGCTATGAGATGTGGGAGATGAAAAGTATGTGGAATATATCACTGTTTAAAGCTTGCACAGCTTTGGAAGCCTGAAGACTACTGAAGTCATAGTGAAAAAGGTAAAGAAGGTGGAGGCAAGAAAGTGTTCTTCAAAATTAATAATATATTATTAGGAAGAGAAAAATGAGATCACCAAAATGGTTTTCAAATACTAAGCCTCCTGCATGCTAAGACTCTCATGGCAGAAGAATTACTCTGGATTCACAAGCAAAAATGTATGCTTAGTAGAAATGATCAATGTGAGACTTTTGGTAGCTGTTTGATGTAGCTTACAGCTGCAGCAGTTAGCTTGGATAATAACATTCAAACTGCATCTGGCTGTAAGTGTTCCTTGTAAATGTGCTCTTCAAAGACACTGGTCACCTGGAGCAAACTCAGAGAGTAAATTACAGATTTTGAGTCCTATCTTGTCCCTATTTGTGCATATTTATTAACTCCAGTGGACACAGAATATTCTCAGTGAGAGACACTTCCTTAGGCAATTTTTTTGTTGTTGTTTAAAAGCAGATTTCCAAAGGATAGCATTAATATTGCTTAGTTCTTAGAGTTCTCCATTATCTCAAGAATGAATCAAAGGAGAAGATGGGCACCAAAGTGTGCCTAGTAAATGGGAGACTACAACTATGGTTTTTCTTAGGTTAAAAAGGTGAAGTCGCATTTGTTGTAAGAGTTAACCATAGATAAACTTTCCTCATGCAGGCAATAAGAGGTATTAGGACAGAGCTTTGGAACGTCTGTGCCTTTCTTTCACACAAGGGCAATACACACCACTCATGACTCCAAAGAGAAAGGCAGCAAAATGTTGTATTAGAAACATAACAATATCCTTGCAAATTGTAAGATTTAGTTGTCATCTGTTCTATGACCACTGTTTTAAGTAACTCAACAAGAAATTGCAGCACTTTGAGAAAACAGGTCACATGAACAAAGGGCATATTGGAGACTTGCTTTCCCTGCTTCAGCAGCCTCCTCTTAAGTAAACACTGAAGGAGTGTTTCTGTGCACAGCAGTGTCTGAGGCTTGCAGGAATATGGGGGTTCACAGCAGCGATCCTCAGTGCTGCCTATGCCTTAGCTGCATTAAACGACCTACTTTTCTCTACCCAAGTGCTAAGCTGGGGGTGGTGGACACCACTGGTGCCCTTCCAGAGTGACAGGACAAATAGCACATTGGTGAGAGCATCAGTTGCTTTAGAGAGCAATGGAAATTAGAGCAGTGTCTATTAGGAGATGATGTGGGTGTCAGAAAACTGAGCACAGGCTGTCTGGCAAGACTTTCTGCTTTCTGGAACACATAGGGACTTATAGGAAAAAACTGCATATAGTGTAGTTTTCAGTAATTACAAAATATATTTTTCTGTGAAAACCAAAATTTTCTTAATTTTACCTGACATGTTTCTAGCTAATTGAAGAAGTTCCTCTGAACCTGTCAGAGTCTGTGCAAAATGAATCTCTGGGCTCAATGACGTAACCAGTGTGCTGTCAGCCTGCCATCTACTAGACATGCAGAGCAGTTGTGAGTGTGCTGGTTGTACCATGCTGGATCTGTGAAGATGCAAGCCCATTGGAACATTCTGCAGTTTTGGCTGCAGAACTCTTAAGGCTTGGGCAAAAGAAATCATGAAGCAAAACTCAAGAATGCAGCCAGATAATTTATCTTAAGTAAGTTGCATGAGATAAGATGTGTCCCTTAATTTTTAGAGTGTACCTGCCCTGTAGGATGCTTCATTCCTTTCACTTTAGAAGTAAAAGTTTAAATTTCATAACCTGCATTCATATAAACTTTATAGCAATTTCCTCCTCATTGTTCTATGGAAGTGATATTAGGAGGGCTGATACCACAATTGAATGACTGTTCTCCATGACTGAAGAGAGAAATCTCTTAGAACCTCTCCTCTAAAAACAATTAAGAGAAAGGAAGTTTTTGAAATACTGTTTTGATGAACTGAAAGAAATAAATGTCAATTTTCCAATAAATAAAACAGTGCTTGAAGAAGCATACCTGATTAAAAACCATTATATTTATGCTTCTGCATATCCTAATCACGAGCCGACAGGATGAAAGACACCAGCAGAATGTCATCACTGCCAGATTCTACATCTGGATCTTTGATTTATTTGACAGACATGCAACATCCAAAATATCTAGGCGAATCGCCAGTGACTGTTCAGATGTTGGTACAGGGGAACACACAATGTTCTTCACAAATCTTTGTCCAGTTATTCCCCCGGAATTGCCTTTTTCTGCTTGTCTTTGTGTTGACCTTGCATGGATTGAGACAACTACTCCTCTATTTGTTTTTTTTCCGTAAAAGGAAGGTGACTGGGAAGGCTGAAAATTTCTTTTTCTGCAGGTTTAGTGATGCAGCAGTCATGAATCAGAGCTAGATGAACTTAAAGAGCCAAAAAGAAATTAAAATCTGTGAACTACAAGGAAATAAAAAGAATGGAGGAAATTTCATCCTTTTAACTCAGTAAACATAATCACTGAGCCACAAATCCTATTTTTGATGATAATTTTTGCCTTTTCTATATACTGTGTTTATGTAATATAATCCCCTCAAAAAAGAAGGAAAGAAAGAAAAAAAATAAATTAGGTACATGCACTTTCATGTAGAAGCAAATTGTACTTTCATGAATTTAATTGTACAGAACTGAGCTTGTCATAATCCATATAAGCACACAAGATGTGAAAAGGCTGAGCCTATTATTTCTATTTCTTTAATAAGACCAATTGCTTATATGCCATTTATTTAAATAATTGCAACCATCTTCTTCCCCCACCCTTGCTTTTTCCTTTTGGAGAGGAATACCTCCTAGAAATAACTAGTGTCAGCTGTGAATTCTGGAGGAGAAGCCAAGAATATAAAACCCCTGCATGTGTGGACAGCTCTGACCCTCACCGGGAACATGGTGACATGGTCTCTCTTCCCCACCCCCGACAGCCTGTTGTCAGCAGCACCTTTTAGAGACGGCAGCCAAGGGACCGATTTCCCCTGCAGCTGCTCCTGAGAGTCAGAAAGCTCTTGCTGAGGATGAGGCTGCACTTTCACTGTCCCTGCTCGGAGCGGATGCTGCCTGGATCCGGCTGACGGGGCCCAGCTCTCCCACAGCACCCCCGTTAAGGTGGCTGCCCACGTTTACATTGCTCAGTGTGGAGTGTTCTTTGTTCACCCACGGCATTCAAACCTTGCTGAGTGACGTAGGACTAACCTTAAATGGATGGCACTCGTGGCCTCTGAGGAAACTGAGTAGAGGCACCATGACAAGTTTTCTTGCTATGTCGTGCTAGCTATGTCCATGGCACACACTGCTTCCACTGACAAATCCCAGTAGCTTTTGGTTTTCAGCATGCACCACTGCTCTTAGGTTTTTTCCACTCTTTGTCTTCTTGTAAAAAGGCTAGCCTTAAGGCTTCTTGGGGGTCTGGGTTGCGATTTATGAATGTGAAACCTTTTAAAGGTCACAAGAGTGCTTGCTCCTCCTGTCAACAACTTTCCTTGTGAGAGGGCTGGAGAAAAGTGTTTGGTTCAGTTCCTGAGTACAATTCAGAGCACCATGGAATAATCCAGTAACAGCATTTTGAAACCCCTTTTTAAAACTGTCACCATGTTTAGAAAGATCTATGGGCTGCAGAAAAAGAACATCTTCTTATAAAGCTGAAAAACAAAACATCACGTCCAAGTCTAAACTGTCCTTGCCTGAACCGGACAGATCTCTGTTTTGTGTAATCAGTCAACAGATCTCTGTATCACATAAATCGAAGCTGTTCCTTACCAGCAGTCCCTTTTGTCCATGTCTGCCTGTGTTTGGGGCTGTGCATGTTATCCCTGTGGACTCACGCAGGTGGTGGAAGTAGATGCACGTTGGAGAATTTGCTCTGTCAGAGGTTCCTGAAGGGCCTCTCACTGCCCTCAGCAAGGGACTTTCCTGTTGCAATGCACTTTAAAATTGCAGATTGCACGACTGAGCTAAAAATATCCGTGTGCTCGTCAGAGGTGAGATGTCTGGCTTCTCTCTTGGTGGCTGCTTGGACACTCTGGGCGGAGGGGCCAGTCGCCAGTTGCAAAACTTGGGTTTCTTCCTTCCCCCTGCACTGATCTTTAATTGTAATAACAACAAATTTTCATTACTTTCAGATCCGTTCACTTTGAGCAAAGGGTAAAAGAATGATTTGTTGGAGTATTTTGTATTTATCAACTAGTTGCCGAGAGAATAAGGTTTAGCACAGCAGAAGTTGCCTTTTGCAGTAGCAAAACATGCTGCTTGTACTCTGTTTCAACCCTAACCATGCTCTCAAGTGTAATATTTCTTGTTTCTTCTGGTTGTGCCAGAAACCTAGCTAGCATTCAGTCATGCAAGGTCATAGAAGAGTACCAAATATATGCCAAATAAATCAGCATAATTTAAAATTACTTTCTAACTCCATATGGGAAGCAAAAAACTATAAGCATAAGTGTAGGGTAGTAGTAGTAGGTAGCTCTTCATTAGAAAAGTGTTTCCCTATGTTAGCTACATGAAAATGCTGCTTATAAACTGTTCTAAAGCTTATTTTTTTTTTATGGTTTGTGGTACTTTGTTTTTTTGGGTTGCTTTTTGGGATGGAGGGGTAATTGTGAGACAGATGTAGGATCTGATATCTCCCAGGTAAAAAGATGCAAGTTCACTGCAGTGTACTCTAAGATTAGTGGTTCCTCCGAATGCTTTTAACCTGTGATAAAATCACCTTCAAGGTAAGTCCATTTGAATTAATTGTGAGATAATTCACGATAATAATGCTGAAATACCTTAAAATAGTTCCCATATTGCAGCTGTTTATTTAGTAGTTCAAACCATGAATAAAATGTGAGTTTTATACAAGGAAATCAAAAGTCTATCTAGTCAATACTCCTAGGTTTTTGTTCCACAAAATATGATTGGGGGAGGAAGACTATAGTGTATTTTCAAGCTTGTTCTGGGAAGGTATTTTGGGTCCAAAAGTTGGATGAAATGGATTTTCTTTGAGGAAATACAGGCTTATATGAGGCTTTATGATAGGATAAGTTATATGCACAGAAAAAAAGTAGGATATTTTGAAGCGTTAAAAAGTTTGAGTAAAATATAGGAAGAATAAGACAGCAATTAAGAGAATTTATTAAGAGCAGATTATTAGTTCCTTTGAATTACTTTGAACTATGAAGGGAAAAAAGAGGGGAAAATCAGAAAAAAATAATATAAATTTTGTGGCTTTAAAGTTTACATTGTTCTACTTCTGCACAGGTATGGTTGTCTTCCTTTGTTTTGTTTGGGAGGTCAGTTTTACATGGTACAACTGAAGAATCGCTTTGTTACTTTAGAATAGCAAAAACTCTAGTCAAAACAAAAACTCTATCACCATAAACAGCGTTGATGGACTAAGAAAAAATAATGGGCAGCAGTAAAACTGTCTTTCCTGTCTTATCCTGTTAAATGATAGGGAAGGGGACCATTTAGTTTAATTTATAGGAGATAATTATATAGCTGTAAAACACTGGTTTCTCTTTGCTTATATTGTATATTTAATGCTGAAATATTTTTTTTTTAATTAGAGCTGCAGTTGTTACCATGATCTATTTTCTTGGAATTCATAACTGGACTACTTAGAGAAGAAATGGACTGGTTTCAACAGACGTCAACTGACTTAGGATTGATACCCCAAGCAGGAGTGTAAATAATAAAAAAAGCAATTTATTAATCAGAAGTCATTACCTTCTGAATATTTGACATGTTTACAGAAGATATTCTTAAATTCTGTTTCTTAGCTGATGGGCAATGTTGATAGCTTTGCCTTGAATGTTGACCATCTTCAGTGGAGAGTTTTGTTTTAATTCAAGGCAGTCCAATCACAGCAAAGTCTTTTTTAGCTCTGGGAAATTGCATTAATTTTCATATTTTGCAATAATTTTTCCCTTCTCCTATGCTCCAATCCACTATTCATCTGTAAACAAAAGCATCATATATCTCTTTTGAGAAAGACTGAATGGCATCACATTCATCAGTTTGTTCTAGAAACAGCAATAAACAGGTAACAGGTCGTGGCCTCCCCAATACAGAGCATTTGGTAGAGAGTTGGTGAGTCAAAGGTATGATTTAGCCTGGGGAGACTCATGATGGAAGGTGATAGGCTCCTGGTAGTGATGCATGGGAGCAACAGGAAACATTGTGTGCTTGGTTATTCCCCCAAGTGTCTCAGCAGAAGATCATGCACAGAGCTGCTTATGGTAGATGGAATGCACTGCCTTAGAGAGAGAGGAGCTTTGCCTCTGTGAGACATGGGAGAATTATCACACAGTGCTAGGCTATCTTTCTGGATGTGATTTTTAATTTTTTAATTGTACATTCCTCTCCCCCTTAAAATACATCTAAATAATTCAATTTTTAGGTGATATTTAGCGCTCTCCCCTTCTCTGATCCAGGTAATCGTCTTTCATCCAAATATGACAAACCTTTCAGGCAAGGTGCCTGAAGCAAACTCAGCAGGCAGTGTCCTTCTGAACTCTGAATCCCCCATTAGGAGCTGTACTAGGTGAAAGGGGCACCGTTCAACTTGGATTTCATGGCAGCACTTGGATTCTACTCAGAAGCTACTCCTCTGTCCTAACATCCACTAGGTCAGGAGACAGTGAGAGCCAGCTCTAAAAATAGCATGCTGTATCCAGGTGGAGTTCCAGGAGTGAATGACTGCTGGGAGAAGATATAGGTTACTTTTCTCCTATTTCCAGGATATGATTTGGAGGTCAAGGTGGAATGTGCCTGACAATGTGCCTTTGCAAGTGACTTTCACTAACAACATCAAAATCCAGGATTTAAAATCCACAGCAATGGTCGTACAGTGCAAATCCTGGTAATTCCTAACGTGGATCTCTTCAGGGAGACTCCACTCAAAATCCATGAGACATCTGGCATCTGTGCACCCACAACAGCTGTCCTCCTGTCTGTGGAAAACCTCTGCTGGGCATTTGTCTCTCTGCAGGAGCTGCCCATAGCCAAGTGCCTAGTCACAGGAATTGGTTCAGATCAGCAGCATCTGTGCAGACAAAGTTGTTTTCCTACAGAGAGGCATTGCTGGGCTCCTGCTGAGCTTCTTCACAAGCTGCTTCTGGAGACCCTTTGCTGCTGTGGTAGCTGGACTTCATGTTTGGTAGCTGTGCTGTGGAAACATAAGGCAGGTGAAAATCATGGCAAGGTAGTAGTCCATTTTTGTAAAACAAGAGAAGGCTCAAATCTAGCAAGGGGTTAAAAGGTACTAGGTACATGTTTTAACTAGCTAATTCCAAGAAAATATTTTGATCCATATTGCAGGATTGCCTGTCAAAGCTGAAGTGCTTAAGCAATTGTAACTTGCTGCTGTTCTGTACACTTCAATAGATGGCTGATGTGGGAGAGCCATTAGTTTTACATTCTGGTGTAACAGAATTTTGTACATATTTACGTATTTACATTTATGCGATTTATATAAAGAAATAAACATCTGTATTTAAAAGTTCTCAGGATCTCAAATAATAAAACTTGGATAACTTCCAAATTCATAACACTGAAAATACAGCTAAGTTTGTTAGGTAGAGATGCTGGTCTGAAAATGTAGGATTTCAAGATGTTGCACAGAACTGCTAGAAGAGTGTCATCCCACTAATGGTGCTAATTTAAATTCTAACTCTGTCACATAGTGCTAGAAATCCCTAGGAAGGGTTGTGCAGGAAATATAAATATAAATATAAATATAAATATAAATATAAATATAAATATAAATATAAATATAAATATAAATGTCACTTACTTGTGAAGGAGCTTGCTCTGGTTTTGGATGGAGTATTTAATTTCTGTCACAGTAGCAACAGAATTATGGGGATGTGTTTCAGATTTGCACAGAAAGCAGCTGGATTCTGACAGACTGACAGACTGACAGACTGACAGACTGACAACACAGAGATGTTCTAGCTACTGCTCACAAGGCATCTAGGCCTTTTGTGTTTGAATCACCCCACCAGCAAGTGGTTTGGAGGTAGATACGGAGTTGGGAGGGGACACAGCTGATCCCCAGTTGATCACAGGGATATTCTAGGACATATGGCGTCATGCTCAGCATATAGAGCTGAGGTATGAAGTGGGAGGACATTCAGAGTGATGGAGTTTGTCTTTACAAGTCACCATTTAGACATGATAGAATCCTGCTTTCCTAGAGATGGCTGAACACAAGACTGTCCACTGGAAACGGGGAATGAATTCCTTGATTTGCTCTGTCTGTGGGTTTTGCTTTATTAAATTGTATCTCAGCCCAAACCTTCTCACTTGACTCTTCTGACTCTCTTCCCCAACCCACTGGTGAGGCATTTAGCAAGAAGATGCACAGTCCTTCTTTGCCAGCAGAGGTTAAACACTAACAGATCTCCAAGAAGAAAAGCAAAATGACAACCTTCATGTTTCTTATTGGCAAAAATTACTAAGAGTGTTATTAATAAGGGAGAATTAACTCTATCCGCATTCTTCACCAAAAACAAACTCAAAATCAAGCTGAAATGCTATTTCAGAAAGGGAGGTCCTATTGCTTGTATGATGTAGGGTGTTGGATCAACATTTGATGTCACCACATGAGCAGCTGCACCACTGAAGTGAAGAAGCAGTACTGTGAAGGAACAGTACCCTGGGAACACAGCGGCCCAGTAGCCCAAGCACCAGGAGAGCACACAGGACAGGCCTGCCACTCATGCCCCTGATCTTCTCACAGGTCAAGTGGCATGCTGATCCTGAAGGATGATGACAATTCATTTTGCCCGTGTGTGACATACAGGACATGCACTGCCACGCTGCTGGAGACTCAACAACACTGCACAGGGCACAGGTGGACATTTTGACATCTCCTTACTTCAAAGGGAACAGCAAAGGACACCTACACCCCAAGTAAACAAACTTCATGTCAAAGTTCCATCTGGAAACCACACCTTTGAAGTCACTTCCCAATTTCCTCTTATCCCCCAAAATTTGTGTCACCTCCTCAGGGAAAGGACCAGACACCTCAAAATAGGGTCACTGCAGCTGTAATGTGATACAAACAGAGTCTTAAAAAGGCAATTCCTATCTGGGACCTGGCCCCATGAGCTCAGTGATGTAAATAAAAGAGACAGGATCCCAAAACTAGACTCTTGTGGTACTCAGTGGTATAGCTCTAGAAATGGCTTTTCCTCTATTTTTTGAGAAGGCAATACATGTTTTTCTGCAGTAAGTTCCTGTATTACGTGATACTTATGTTTTTTTTTCTTTTATGCATAGATATAACATTTAAAAACATTTTTTTTTTAAAAAAAGTTTATTTTCCACAAGGAAGAGCAATAGGAAAAATTAAACTGTTTTCCACATATTGTTTTCTTTAAACAAGAGTCTACAAGGACATATTCAGCACCAAAACTAAAAACAAAAAAACAAACAAACAAAAAAATAAACCCCAAAAAAAGTACAAACAGCCATAGAATATAATCTATAAAGCAAACATTTAATATTGCACTTTGTTTCTCTAATGTTTGGATTTTACTTACTTTTTCCTAATTCAGATCAGAATTCTCTATCAAATACTGGGCTAAAACCGTGAACCTCTAGTTTTATAATGCTGAGAATTGACCAATATTTGTGGAAGAGAAATGCCTCTGAGTAACAATGTAATTTGAAATGGAAGTCTTTATTTGATAAGTTGATACAATTTTTTCTTCTAATAACAAAGGCTGTGATTCCAAGCCAATTACTATGATATTGGTCAATCCTGCCTCATATGAAATTTTCTGTTGTATTGTGGTAAGTACTTTAATGCTATGTATATCAGCAATTGTTCCCTAGTCTGTAAAAATAACAAAAAAGGAAAAAAAGTAAAACCACCAAATGCCCTTTTATACCAACAATCCCATCAGCTTTAAAAATTGTCTGGTTGGAGAGGATAGAGGGAAGGGACATCCACAAAATTGGCCTAGTAACATCATCCATTTTCCTTCTTGCCAATATTCCCGCTCAAAGCCCAAGCATTTTAACTGAATCACTTAAAACGCGACTCATAATTTATATTTTATCACCCTGTTGTCATTTTTGAAACATGAATGGTCTTTCATGTTCTCATAAAGGCCACTTATGGAAAGCCTATTTTGTCGCATATATGAAGCCTTAAAAACAAGGCAGAGGTTTTTAAAAATGAGCGCCATGCAGAAACACCAGCCTCCCCTCTCCTGCTCTCTTCTGAGCTTTTTTATTGCACAAGGAGACAGGTATTTGATGAATTAGATCTTGATTTGTTCAAATAGTCAAGACCAGAACAGTGTCCCTTTGTCAGTGATCTGTGTTCTGTGGTTTCTGAAGAGCAAAGTTGACTTCCTTTGTACATCTCTAGCATGTAAGCACTGGTATTTGTAATGGCTCCACTGCACTCCTTTTCCTGGGTCACACTCAAGAGCAAGTGCTTTTTCCATACAGTTTCTTGCATTCTGTATGAATACATGGTATAATTCAGTGTTCTGTTTGTTTTAAAGCTCTTGAGAGTGCCAGGGAAGATGCAGTCATCAAGGCTCTCCCAGCTAACTCATATTTAAGTAACACTGATCTTTCCCACTTTAATTATACTTCTTATCTTGTACAGTATCATAAACCCTGAAGGTAATGCGAAGTGCACAAACTGAGCTCTTAGCATAAAAGAAGCTTCTTTTGAAATATATTTTCTACTAGACTCATCATAGAATTTTTGGTGATTAAGTAGCTATATATAAAAATAAATTTACTTTCCCTTCCTATCCCTACTATGGGAGATATTGATCTGTCTGTGAGTCCTAGACAGTGTACGACCACTTCCTTTTTAAAAGTCTTTTTAAGGAAAGAGCTGGTGTCTGCTGGTGCTGGTTTCATTTATGCCTTTTCTTTTAGAGCTTCACAACTTATCATTTTTTATAATGTAGAAAGAGAAATGGGAATGAGGTGGGTTTTGTAACTTTTGTGTATGTCCCTACTCCAGATCTCCCTCTCAAGTAAAGAACAAAAACAAAACACAAACACAAAACAAAAAAAAGAACTAACTCAACAGTGCAACATAAAAACCAAATAGCGTTCCAACAGTTTGGCAAGTGATGAGTTCACCTGAGATTAAGTGATTTTTAGGCAGTCTGTAACAAAATTCTGCTTTGCGATAATAGTAGAAAGGCAACAAATTCTTAAAAGAAATCAAGAAAGTATACAATCTTGATGAAGTCTATTAGTTTCTTTCTATTAACTCTTCACCCTCCCACCCTATCCCCATTATCTGTTGCTTATCTACTACAGTAGGCTGCAAAACATACAGCAAGAAGGATTGGCTTGAAGGCATTTGATGTTTGTAAATAAATCCACAACAGGATCCAAGCTGAAGAGGTGATACATGATCAGCCTACTAGGACAATTCTGAGCATGTGCATATGCAGGTAAAGTCCAGGCTACATTAAATTAAAAAAAAAAAAAAAGGAAAAGTCAGTGCATTTGTCAAAGTCTGTTGCTGTTGGGTTTTTTGTTTCTTTCTTTCTCTTTTGTCAAAGCTTTCTTTTGCTCCTTTTTGTGCGGACCACAAGAAATAAGAAAAGGGTAACAACTGTCCGGCGTAAATGAGAAACAGCTGTAGTGACACTGAACCGCACAATGTAAGCAATAAGCATGTGCAAATTTCCAAATCGTTAAGAGGAAGCCAAACCTCTCTTAATGTGGTTTGAGTGTCTGGACACACATGACTGTAGGTTAGTAAGGCTGCTCCTAGTATGTGCCAGTATTTAAGAGGGAGGGGGGAAAGCTCAGTTCTTCAAGCATGTGGAGCAGTCCTACAGTGTTACTGTAGGCTTCAAAGCATGATCACAGGTTGTTTTCATTTATTCACCACACAGGCAAGAGCAAACCCACTTTCTCTGAAAGTGTGTCTCCACTATGATGCCTTGACCTTCATCACAGCAGGTATGAATCCAAACCCAAGTCAAGTCAGCTTCTTATGGATTCCTTCAGCGAGAAGGGCAAGATGGTCTGTCATCTGTGGGTTGATCTGGGTTTGGATCAATCTAAACAAAAAAGGAAAAAACACAACCCAAGGTATTTTTAGAACTGACTGCTAGAAAATAAAACAGTACAAACACCAACATTTTTAAGTCCGAGATAGTGATAAATGGTATTCCCAATCCAAAGGCTATTCAAGTAACTGAAGTATCTCTAGAAATTATACAAAACCTTCAATTGAAATTTAGTAAGTATAGTGAAACATTTTAAACTACAGGTTGATGGTAGCTGAAGGATACACACAAAGATGTAATAAAAAATTGAAAAAAATCTGCCATAATAGCACAAATGTTCTAATGTTCTAAATTATTTATTGCACAGTTAGAAGACCACCTGTCTCATCACTGAACATGTAACTTAAAATACTAAGTTGATTTTTGAAGACATCTTAGTTAAAAAGGCACAAAATTATTAGTAAAAAGTTCTTCTACTAATTTGTAATGAATGAATCCTGAAAAACCCCATAAAATGTTTCAGAACTCAGTGTGTCCAACACAATATTCTTCCGTTCAATATAAGAATATTTCAATATTCCTCTTCCTTTCAACATAAAGAAAGAGGTGAAGAACACTGTCTCTAACTTAGGTGTCCAAAATTCAATTGGAAATACAGTTTAAATGGACACTACATAGTTTGGTCAGTTATTTTAAAAAGACGTTTTTCAGAACAAAGGGAAAGCTTATTTATAAATACTTAGAGTACCTGAAATAAAAAGGCACCGAGTTGTATTCCAGGTTTATATTACAGAAGAGTCTTCAAACAAGACACGAAAAACATGACACTCACTCACTAGTGGATTAAGTGATTCAAGAGGGAAAGAAAAAATCAAGAGGGGGTGGTGGATCCAGGCAAGATTTAGTCAAAGGACACTATTCTATTTTGTCCTATACCATTGCTTTTCCCTGAAAAATAAGGCTTTTGAAGCTTTTGAAGCCTAAACTTTTGTCCTAGTTATTGACTTTCATAGAACTAAACTTGAAGACAGAGATTGAACTGTGAATTTAGAGAAACCTGAGCCAGAAGGAACACCTTTGTATCTTCTCTGCATGGAAATTCTGAAAGCAATACATACAAAGAACTAAAAATACAGAGTACTTTTAGAGAGTAGAGGTGAAAAATAGCTTGTTGTCCATCTACAGACTGAAAATGTTGGTATTCACTAATATCATGTATTACATATATAATGCAATATAAGTTTACTAAGTTGCCCAGAGGGTGCAAAAGTTTCAGAATCTCTATGAAGCATTAGACTAGTGAAGAATCCCAGAAAAATTCTGATGCAATTTACCTGCACTTTGCTAAAACTAAGTTACTTTTTTCCCTTTTCATGTTTTTGCTTATTTGTTCTGGTTTTCGTAAAGTGGAAACATTTATTCCACATGACAGAATTCAGGCAAATAGTGCATTCATAATTATATTCTGAGGTACATACTTCTGAGTAGAGGGGTGGAGGCAGAAAACGAAACTCCTGGATGTATGCAAACAGTGGTCCTGGAAGCGCTCTCTCAAAGTCATCACAAGCACCTAAGGGTGCAAGGCTGGACTGTCGCTGTTCCTCTGTGACCACTTCTGCATAGCTGGGAGGTGCTGCAGGGAAAAGGAACACACAGTTAGAACAACAAGTTCTTATGCATGTCAAAACATATAACATGATAAATATTAAACTTTTATATTGCAAAATGCACCAGCATGTAGATAAATTACTTCCGTGAGTTTTCCAGTTATTGAACATGAAAAAGAGAATAGGCTGTTATAGTTTATTTTAAAACTATGCTCAAATCCAAGAGCAGACTGACCATTGCTCATTGTGGCTTAATTTTCACCTTCAAATTTAAAGCATATTCAGAATACTGAATTTCTGTTACAGGCAGGAATGATAAAATATTGCATTCCTCTGGACTCCATCATCAGTCCGGGATTTGTCCATCAAAATGTCCATAAGTTTATATGCAAAAAGAGGGAAGAAGCTACAGAGCTTCTCCTTTGACAAAAGAGATTCCCACTGAAATGGATTACATTATGTTTTCACAAAGTCTTAGCTACTAAGGATAATAAAGGTCATAATATAGCTGCTTCTCTGGCAGTTACACTGCCTTACAACCAAGGATGGGATACTGGGGGCAGAAGTAATTCTGCCCAGGTACAATGGCATTCTGTGCTTTCACTTGCACCAGCCTGCAAGCAGCTGAATTCCACTGCTTGTACACCTGAGAGAAGAAGGCAAAGAGAGGAACTCCATTCCTCTACAGAGAGCAAGCAGGTTGCAAGGAAACATCCACAAAGGATTTTCTATGGACCTTATTATGAAAGATGTAATTTGTGTCTGTTTGCATGGCAGCAATGAATAAAGCACACAAAAATCAAAACAGACTTGTTTTGTCAGGTTACCTTCTGGTCTTTCAGGCAGCGTCAGACCAAGCCAATTCATGTTCATGCTACACTGGCTGCTTACACTTGATGTTCTGCTACCAAACGGGTGTAGAGGAATGGTGCCAATGACCAGTGGTAAGTTAAGGAATAAATCCATGGCGCCAGGAATATCCACATATACCTAAAGAACAACAAAGAGGTATAGATTAAAAATAGGTTTATATGAGCACTTCGTAATTATTAGACTAAAAACTTCAGCCATGGAATTTTTCACAAGGAACTGAAATTTCATATTTTGTTTTCAGAGCCAATGTCCCCGTGGAGACAAAAAGCCCTCCAAGTCAAAGGCAGCTCCATATTCTTAACACAAATCCTCATATGGAAATGTCACGTACTTGCAACACATTTGCTTACAACATGCAAGATTTGAACTTAATTTATTTAGATAATTCTTTTCAGGACACCTAATGCTAGGCTATGTATTTTTTTTGTAACTAGTTAGCAGGTCACAATGTTTTGTTAACAGTTTTCAAGGACTCATGGAAGCGACTCATGCTCCAATGAAACAACCCAACATACCATCAGTGAATACTCCACACGGATTATACTACAATCAAGGATTGAAGGAGAAACTGGTGGAATTTTCAACTGTTTGCCATTCCAGGTTTCTGTTTTGCCAGATGACAAGGATTCCCCACGCAGATTGGCAACGAGCTGTTTGACTTCCTTCATTTTCCCTTTGGCATAAAATGCCTGTGTTTGGTAAATGGCTGCCTTTGGCACCACCACACGGGAAGAGCAGTTCTCAATCTCAGCAAAGATCTGAATTGATTCACCTGAAACAAAGCAGAATTTCATTTTATCTATGCTTTTGCAAAGCAACTAGGCAAATTGCCACACACTGTGTATTATAAGGCACTAGATGCTGCTAGCAATGCTCCATACTTTGAACAACATCCACTGATGCTAGCAGGAGTAAGATTTACCCCACCATGAGGTAAATCTAACAGGAAAATGCACAGGCCCAATAAAAGCAGATGTCCTTTAACAATATGGAGACACAGCAAGCTAACAAAATTAGTAGTTTAAAATAGCAAGACAGATGAATGCACACCAAAATGGTAAGAATAGTTGAAGTATTTATGTTATATAACAGCAGCTAAGTACAAATTGTCATTTTAAAAGGGAAGGAAAAACATTTCCTATAATTACTTCTGTTACGTACCTGGGGTGTAGCCCTTCCTTTCAATTTTGGCACTTAAGGATATTGGGCCTGAGGTACAAAACCAACAACAGAGAGTTTTTTCTTTTGTGCCTGCTTGGGGTGACTGCAAGAAAAGAACAATATTTTCCATTTAATAGAGTGCTCCATGAATCTTTTAATATGTTCTAATCAACACCAAAAAAAAGAGAAAAAAAATGATTACATACTTTCTATGCATTTTGACAAGCATATCTAGTTTTACTTAGAGGGAGAAACCTCAAACAAATTGCAAATTGCACTATGCAAACTGTAAGCTTTACTCCAATTCCACACTCATTAACACTGCTTTTTTGCTACACTTCATACTACAGTTACATTTAAAGCAGGTTTTTATAAATAAATAAATTTAGCACAGCTTAAGGAAAGGCTTTATAGCCTAAACATCCCACCATATTGTTGAAGAGATTTTAATTTACCAGTAAACTAGAATGTCTATCCAGTATAATATCTCAGAAACAATACCTAAGATATAGTACTGTAACCTTGACTCCTGCTATTTCCCATTTCAAAAAGATCCTGTTCCATCTGTATTAAACAGACTTTGTTATTTTACATGACACCAGGATTTCAGACTTGATCCAAAGCCCATTAAAGTCAAATGAGAGTCTTTTGATTTTAATGGAATTTGTGCAAGGCCAATGATCCTTTGCAAGTCTGATTTTTCACCCATACACACAAGAAACCTATTTCAATGGATTTTTAGATTTTTTTTCCCCTCTCCATGGGGGGTGAATTTGAAGAAGAGTCGGAGGGAATGGAATCTTAGGGCTGATTAAAATCAAATCCTCATTGAAAGCAGTTGTGAAACTGAAATTATTTTAATGAAATGACATTTCAGAAAAAGATTCTAGAGCATTGTGATAATTTCTCCCCAATGGTAGAAAACCATCTATATGAAAATTATCAATTATGCACATCAGTACATTATTTACTTTGCATTTTTAAGTTTGCAGTCTGTCACACTAAATATTTTAAGTTTCACTGTTCTTTGTTCACAATCAAGGAGGAACAGTTCTCAAAATTTTCCTTCTTAGTCACATTTAACAATTTAGTATTAATTTAAATTGACAAAACCATTTTATATATCTTAAAAGTAAAGCAACTCCAAGTACAGGAAAAAGTAGCTTTCAAATACCAGTACCTACGGAGTTGCAGAACTAATGTAATACTTAGAAGATTGGCTGTAACTAAGTATCAAATAAGTATTAGGAAATGTATTAGGTAAAATTAAATATGGATATTGTTTCAGTTATTAAACTTCATTATTTTTTAATGCCAGAAACAAGAAATGAATAATTCTGTCCATTCTTACCAGTAATGAAGGAGTGTTGATATCTATATGTTCAAAGACTGTAAATTCCTTCTTTAATTTTACTGGTAGAAACCAAGGCCTATGCAATTCGGCTTTCACCCAATAGCGCACACTGCCATGTCTGCCTTCGAATGAGGTAGCAAGTGGTCTGTGCAGGACACAAATGTCAAAATTGAGTAAAGTCCTTCTGTCTAATAATGATACAATTGATCAAGTCAGTGATTAGTATATAGAACTGCATTTTTAATGCACTGTAGTACTTAATGAAGTATATCTCAGAAAAATTCAAGATTAAAGATGGGAGAAAAAATCATCTCCAATTTATCCTACTATAGTTTTGCACAGATTTTAAGAATCAAGTAAGGAATTGTACTAGAAAATGCGAGGAGAACACAGATTTTCTTTAAGCTTAAGAGGCCACTTCCACATCTAGGGTAAAGCACGCCCTTTTGACTACCAATTTAAAATTACCATTAGTATCAACAAATTATATTTGTTATTATATTTAGTTTTGGATATCACATTTTGTAAACCACTGTGTATTGTTTACTTGGTCAGTAGCTCAACATCAGGTTAATTTTAGCTGTAACTCAGCACTTCCGTAATTAGGTTCACCTTAAGCAGAGTGAATATTACAACTTGGAGTTCTGAAGAGAGGCTATTTTGAGCACCTTCTAATCTTTCTCTACCATGACAAGACAGCTTAAAAAATTTATAATAACTAAAAATGTACATATATATGTGCATATATATTTATACATACATACACATATAAAATCATGAAGACTATTCTGAAATTTGTCAAATCAAGGAAGTCTGTCTTAGAAGCAGGAGGAAGGATGATGCAGGTAATTTTTCCAGGCCTGTAAGCATTGCCTTTTTTACTGTAGCATCATAGAATGAAAGATAAATAATCTTTGTAGTCCAATTATTTCCAATTAAAAGTAATTTCTGTAACTTACCTAATTCTTAATTTTAATTTTCTTTATTTTTATCTAAGTCTTCTTTTTTCTATTTTACCATGTTCTGGATACACTGTTATGTATACATTAAAACAAAGTACTTGTAACATTTCCATATTTTCCATAGTGAGTAGTACTAGCCATTCTAGTGCTTTACTAGAATTATTATTTCAATTAAATGTTTGACTTATCTATTTGCATATTTGAAATGTCTAGGTTTTTTCCCTAATAATGAGATTAAAAGGCTTTTCTAATCCAACTTCAGTGTTGCATTCTGTCCCATATTCTGTAGAGGAAAAGTCAGTAAGGATGATGCACATCTTTCCATTGTTGCTCTGAAGTTTAAGTCAGTTTTGGAAGTAGTCTATGGACACAAAATAGCAAGTAAGTAGGCAGCATCGAAGTTCAGACTTTTGATATCACCCTTTGTTCTTCCAGTATTAGTAAAAACTGGGTTAACATCTATTCCTTCATGGCACTAAAAAAGAACCTACAATTTGACCAATGCTTGTGATATTTTGCTATCTGGCTGTTTCACTTCAAGCAAAGCATTTAACGATGTTTCTAATGTTTTGGGTTTGGGGTATTTTTTGGGGTTTTTGGTTTTTTTTTGTTTTGTTTTGTTTTTTCTTTTTTAAATGAACCTTTAAACTCAAGGGAAAATCAGTACTGGCCTTACTACTTCTTGTAGTTGAGATTTTCACAGAATGTTAAATTGACCATGTAAAATCTCCATGTTTAAAGGCCTTCACAGAAAATCTTACTGGAACAGCATAGTAGTGTGCTGTTCACTTTCAAATTGTTAAAGTGTTTGTCATTGCACATTCTGCTAAAACCAACCTCCAGTAAACAACTTTAGTATTAGGCAGTGAGCTTATTCACATAAAACTGCCAAATTTTCAGTGACTTTCAAAATTTTAATGACCGCTACTTTTACAGCGAAAGGCTCATTTTTCATCCATACTCCCTCTTTTCCTGTGTATTTGATTTTACTAGAACTTGTATTTTTAGCTCATGTCCATACTGGTAATTCTGCTACATCCAATGTTACATCCATAGTGCGTACATTACGTATTTCAGACAGGAGTGGGGCAACAATTTTTATCTTACCAGAACAAACTTCTGCTCTTACTCTTTCTTTGCCTTTGTTTTCTAAAACAAATGGAATTTGGTGGGAGAATCTTTCTTACTTTATCCACCCATTCTTAAGTTTGTGTCCAGCCAGGTTTTCTGCATAAATAGCCACCCTGGGTACATACATCCTATCTCAGTAAGAACAACCTCCTCTTCAGCTGAAATCTAAGTAATCTTGCCACATCTGTTCCAGATGTGAGTCCAAACAATTCCACTGTGATCTTATCCCTAGGTATGCTGGTCTGCCTAGCTCCAGTAAATGGTTGAGTTAGAAAGTACCTCAGCCACTCTGCAGGACTCCAGTGACAGTTCAAACTCCTCTCCCTCCTCTTGGGAAAGGATAGTAAGATTGCAATGTCTAGTAAGTCAGCAAGACTTGGTAAAAAGGAAGTGAGCAACTGGGGAGCAGTGAGCTCCCTTTTTTGTGGAAACTTAAAAAAATAAGAGGGACAGGTATATCAGTGTAAAAGCAACCTCTTCAGTTTAATGAGATTATGTTCTCTACTGCATGTTGGAGCACAATTCCTACTACCATTGAAAAGGTTTCCCCTCCACCCACAGCAGGAGTTTTGGTTAGGCAGGTGGGCAGCAGGGCCCTGTGTGGAGGACTGTGAGTGGGTACTTACGTCTGTGGAAGCTCGAAGCTGAATGCATATTCGTGCCTTCCTGAATGGATGGTGTGAAGGCCTTCCTCTGAATTGTCATCATCTAAGAGAGAAAAAAAAAAACCAACACACTAATCCAGCTGCACACGTTATACTTTGCATGGGCTTCACTTCCAGAAAAAAAAGCAATCTGCTCACACATTACAACATTCAAAGAATGTGATGTCCCAGAAACAAGGGTCTCCAGTCCATTATTTATTAACTGCTGGAATGCAGGGACAACTCTGACAGAAAGGTAGGCAAGATTGCCACCTTCACCGCAGAGAGAAGCGGAGGTTAATTTGTTTAAATATAATCTTGCCTCTGAACACTGACACAGTTTCAACTGCTGCCATTTCAAGGCCTCTATGCAAGGTCTGTAAAGGAAATCATGCTGCTTTCCACTGCAATTGCTAGTCAGAATGAACTAGAGCTGGCTTCTTACCAGCATTAACAGCACCAAGTCTGCTGCTTAAGATTAAATTAGAAATTCGGCTTCTTTGTATCTCCTGCCTGGCAACAGTGTCCAGACATTAATCTCTCTCACACACACACAAAAAAAACGTGTGAGAAAGGAACAAGAGTGTACGAGCACCACCCAGAAAGTACCAGACAGATTCAGGGGCATAGGAAATGGCAAGCTGCCTAATTAATGCTATCTAGAGCTAAACTTTTTCTTTCTTTAATAGGTTAACTCGATCTTGGCTCAGACAGAAAGACCCAGATACTTGCTGGTTTTATGCCAGGAATGCTGACCCGTGTTTATGGTCATGATTACTTGTCCAGCTTCAAATGCCGCAAGAAAACTGCAGTTTATTCTGACATAAAACCAGAAAAACGCTGACTTGGTCAAAATAACCAAGTCGGGTGAAAAATGACCGAGCACCTCGCACATAAAAAGGGCTGGAATTTTAAAAGGGGACACGGCGTGACAAAATGAGAGGGAACAGCCTATGTGTGACTGTCTGAAGCGTTAATGGAGGCAGGCAGGAGGGCTCTAAGTTCCTATTGTCCTACACAAGCGCCGATGCTCCACTTCCTGCAGTGCAAATACCGAAAATTCGGAAATTAATAAACAAAACAAACAAACAAAGAGAAAAATCTCCCAGCCGTGAAGACGTGGAAATAAATGCACCTTCAGCACGCAACATTACACAGCGTAGGTCAGGAAAATGTGCCGAAAGAGCGAGGACAATGTGTCGGCGTGGGGGTTGGTTTTTATGCTGTTGGCTGGCGTTTCGGGTTTTTTCAGTAAATACGATTTATTAATTTTTGTTTGATTTTGTTCCGGGGTGTTGGGGTGTGTGGGACAGGGGGAAGCGCTGCTCTCGGCGGTGGCTGCGTTGCTCTCCGCCCGGCTCCCCCCCTTCCTGCCAGCTCAGCAGTCCCGCCACGCCGCGGTAAACAAGTGCTGAGCTGTCAATCAGCGCGGGCTGGAGCAGGAGCCGACCGGCCTGAACCGGCGCGCGCGGAGCGCCGCCAGCCCCGCCGCTCTCTCGCACGCCGCGTGCGCTGCGCCCGCCGGCTGCGCACCGAGGGCGGACCCTCCCGCCGCCCGCGCCGCGCCGAGACCCCGCAGGGGATGGGACCGACGACGGGAGAGGGACGTGACTGAGGGCAGCACGTCCTCCCGCCCGTGCCCTCCCTTTCCGAGGGGCTTCGTGCCGCGCCAGCGCCTCAGGGAGCGGCCCCGGCCCGCCGGGGGCAGGCAGCGAAACCTGCGCCCTCACCCCCGCCGCCAGCGCCCCGCCAATCAGCGGCGGGCATCGCCTTAGCAACAGGGCAACAAACCGCGGCCGGCCAATCAGGGGGCGGCGGGGGGCGCGGCCGGGCCGCGGGTCTGCGCCCGGGGCGGTCATTGAAACGCGGCCGCGGGCGCCCGCAGTAGCTCCCCGGGACCCCTGGCCCACCCGCGACCCCTGTCCCAGCCGCTCCCACGAGTGCTCCCCCCGCCACGGGCGGCTCCTGCGCGGGCTGCACACTCCCGTCGCCACGCTCATGGAACCCGCGGCCCGGAGGTGCGGGAAGTTATACTCAGGCGAGTGTTTTCCGAGGCGGTGGCACGACACGGGTGGGAGCCGCAAGTCACCTAGTTAGCGCGGTGCGCGAAGCAAAAAAAAAAAAAAAAAAAATAAAAAGAAAGACAGCTCTGAGCTCTGCCACAGCGTTGAGCTCGGGAATACTGTGTGATGGGCTCGGTGCCGCCCGGAGTTGCTCAAAAATTAAGTTGTTCTTTTGTTTTATTTTTCCGGAAAGAACGAGAAATATCGCTTCGCTGCAGTGTATATGATGCATATTCAGGAAAAAAAAAGAAAAAAAAAAAAAGAGGGGGGGACGAGCAGCACAAAAAATTACATAACCGGTTTTTAACATTATTTTCTTGCGCTGGGAATTAAGTCATCGCCACCACCTGACGCGTGCGGCCAATCTGCGCGAAGCGGGCGGCGCACCCCCCTCCTCCAAGCCGGTCCCAAACAGGATTGAACCGCTTCGAACAAAGGCTGCGAAGTTCGGGGGAAAAAAGAAATAAAAAAACCACACAGAAGCCCCAGGGCCCGGCGCTTCCACCCGCCCCCGAGGAAGGGGTCTGCACTTCGCGGGGACACCACGGTGGCTCGAGTGGGAAGTGGGGAGCAGGAGGTTCTCATCTCCCCAGTTTTGGGAGAGATGCTCCCATTACGCAACACCGCTTTCCCCCTCTCTCTCCTCCCCCTCCTTTTACTCCCCATCAAGGGCTTTTCGGACACATCTTTACATCGGGGTGACCCCACTGCCGAGCGGGGTGTAGGGGCGGCCCAAGGAACTTAAAGCTTTTTAACTGGGCGAGGGTAATACTGAAATGAGAAAAAAAATTACACGTGGGGTGGTGATATGTCAAAACAAGCAAAGGAGACTCTTTCATCTGCCGATAATCAGACATCCTGAAAAATTCATTGTATTATCACCCCAATAGTATCAGCAGAACCCCGCATGTGTCCAAAGCATGGTTTTTATGCTTTCACTGTGTTTCAAGATTTGTTATTAGGATTTTGCCACTACCCATTTGTCTGTGATTTTACAGCTGTTTCTCTCCCCGGAACGGCAAATCCTACCAACATTACTACCAGAAAAAAAAAAAAAAAAAAAAAAAAGGTAAAGCATTAGAATAAAAACTTATTAATAAACAGCTGTGATGGAGGGCACGTAGTTCAGGGAGTCCTCCTGCTTGCAGGTACTTTGCAAATGCATCTCCTGTAACTCCATCGCCGAGATATGACCGTGGGCATGTCCGGCTCTCGAATGCACCCATTAAAATAGAAAGGGCTAAACCGGGGTGATACAAAGACGCGTGTTTTTTTTCAATAAAAAAATAAAAGCAGAAGAGTTAAGGGCAGCCCTTACCTCTCTCCTGGCCGATCAGGATGTCTTTATGGTTGAAATATTCCACTTCTTCGGTGTAGTTCTGTGTATAGGCAGTGTTGGATCCAGCATTCCTCGATTCAGTCCAACGCACTTTAGCGTGCCCCCTCGCATGGATTTTAAGGGATTTCACTCTAATTTCCCCAGTTACTTCTAGACTGACCCTTCCTGAGACTGTATCCCCGCTAGAGTACACGGGGACATTGCTGTCATTTAGACAGTCAAAGCTTATCGTCAGACTCTTCACCTTCCCCAGCACCATGGTTTTATAGCAAAGTGTACAAAAATAGACTGTAAGAAAAAAAAAAAAGGAAGGGAAGGGGGAACTCAAAAACTACCAACGCCGAGCCCCTGGGGCGCAGGGGTGCGGCGGCGCGGACCCTACAGGCGGCTCATGGGGGCGGCGGGGAGCCCCGGCCCCGGCGCGGGCGGCGCTGGTGCCGACGCGGCGTCTCCCCACAAAGGCGCTGCCGCGCCGCCGCCGGCCCCGCCTTATAAGCCGTGTGACAAACAAGCGCGGCCGCGCATGCGCCGCCCCGCCCCGCCGGGACAGCCCCGGCCCCGCGGCGCGCTCGGGGACGCGGCGCGCTCGGGGACGCGGCGCGCTCGGGGACGCGGCGCGCTCGGGGACGCGGCGGCACCCGCGCAGGTGGTGCTCTGTCACTGCAGCCGGCCGCTCCAAGGAGCGCGGCTGCGTTTCAGCCTCTACGAAGAGATGAAAGTTGTACCTCACTTAACAGATCTTGTTCTGGAACTGGCAAATTCTCCCTTGCTGGACGTGGGGTTTTCGGTTTTGTTTCGTTGGGTTTTGGTTGGTTGGTAGGATTTTACTGCTTTGCGGGGTTTCTGTGTTTGCTGTGTTTTGGGTTTCTTTTCCTGTGTGTGTGTGTCTAAAGATGGGAAAGAAGCGAGCAAAGCTTGATAGAAAATGATATAAAAACATGGCAAGAAATAAAAAGCAGTCCTGGTTTTCAGGATACCTATTACACTACCTGAGAATCCTCTCTGGAAACTTTTGAAAATTAGTACTGAGTCATCTGAATTTAACAATTCCAGTATCAATGACTGCCTGTAATACAAATTACATTGTTTCAAATCCTCCCTGGAAGCCTTTCTGTCTGTTGATTTGTTTGGTTTCTTTCATTATTATCACTTTGGTAGTGCTGTTTCTTTGGCAAGCGCTTAGGGTTTGGTTATTTAATGCTACATCAGCTAATTCTTGCAGTTTCCCACTGACACAAAGTTTTCGGTGAGATGTACGATGGTGGTGGATGACACTCCCCAAAACACTGTGTTTTGGGGGGGACTAAAGCGAGATGTGCCGCTAACATTTCAGGCCAACAGTTAAGTTTTGAAAGTGTTTGCCTATTCTTGGTGGTTTTCCTCAGGTAAAAGAGTCACGTTTTTCTTGGTCTGACACCTGGTGGATATTCTCATGTGGTTTTTTTTTGTGGCGTTCAAAGGTGTTCAAGTCTCTTGTGGGTAAATTAGGACTTTCAATGCTTTTGCACCATCTCGTGGTAAGTATTCATACTCGCTTAGCTAACAGAATCATAGAATCATTGAGGCTGGAAAAGACCTTCCAAATTCTGAGGTCCAGCCATGAAAAGACTACTTGCAAGAGAAGCAGAGGTGATTTCATTCCTCTCCTGACAGTGCTTTTCCTACTCCTGTCATTCCTTCAGACTCAGCTGGTCTCTTGCATGTGTTTATTTCCACATTTTTATTCTATAATTTCAAAGATAATTGTGTCTTCCATGAGTCACAGAAACCACAATTTCATGGTCTACAATTGCTACAGGACTTTTGAAAGCTGGCAACCAGGTGAGGTGCAGCTTTCATCCACAGAGCTTAGGTTTTATCTCCTGCCCTGCCGCTTCTGGGCTGGTTCTTAATGTTCAATTGCCCATGGGCAAATCTGCAGACATGGTAAAGAGCAACTGCATTTTCCACGAAGCTGAAGATCCAAATCTGTTATTCCAGTGGATATTCATCTGTAATTTTAATATTTTTCTTTGTATTTAGATAGGTAAGGAAGAGGATTGTCCTACACTGTTGGGGTACATGTGACATACTTTGTGTACTGCTTGTGTTTGCCCATTCCAGACTGCCCATTCAAAGAATAAAGTACTTTGTTAAGCTGCTGCAAATCATCCCCTCTATGTACCCTGCAGACCTCATAGCCCTATCCTACCCCACCTCTCACTAGATACCAGCCATCTCCTAGACTTCGTGTATGGCTATATAGGACTTAAATCTGGACCACTAAACAAGCTGACAGGATTTAGTTATGCCTGTGCTATGTATAATAAACTTTAGACTGACAGCTCTGCAGAAGAATCTATGTATGTGTGTATGTATGCATTTCCCACATCCTGCCAAAAGTCACACATACACATTCAGCTTCTGCTGCTCTTTAATACTTCTGGTAGTGTGTTCATGTTACTTTTGTCTTCTTAAATTATACACTTCATGCCACCTTGTGGCAAATATGGTGAATTGCCAACACTACCTTTCACCAGTCTCTGGCCTCTGCATTTCTGCAAAACTGTTATTTTTCCGTGTAGCCTTTTTGTAAGAATAAAAAAAAAAAAAATAAAATATAAAAAAAAAAACTTCATTTTGCTTTTATTAAATGGAGAATATACTATGAGGCTTAGCCAAAAGTATCTAGCAGTTATTTTCAGAGGTTTAGTTAACCAAATATTAGTTATTTTTCAGGAGTTAAGTTTTTTCATTTGTCAAATGAACTATTTTCTGGTTAAATATTGAAATATTTATAGATCCTGACACAGGATTTTAAAAACTGGTTTCAAAGATGATCAGGTCTAACCATCTTAGATCAACAACAGAAGTGAAGTGAACAACAGCAGTGAAGACTTTGTACACACATAAAGTATTGGGAACTTTTGCTAACCTTTTACAGGCCTTATGCATAATGCAGTCCACATTAAAAAAAATCCACATAAAGCTAAAAAAATTATTTTTATTAATTTGATTAATATAATTTTTTTTTTTTCTTAACTGGTAAAACCCATGAAGATGATGCTCTGTGTTTTTGGATCAGTAGCTCCAAGGAAGATGGCAATATTACAGCCTCCATAAAGGCATAAAAATTATACCTCACTTTATGAACCCTTTCTTGAAACTGGCAAGCTTTCCTTTGTTTGTCTTTTCTTTTTTATTCTTTTTCTTTTCTTGGAAGTTTTAAAATTATTTCTCCTATTAAATTTTTTTCTTTTTTTTTCTAATAAACATTTTTAAGGTTTATTACATGCCTAGTTTGCACCTTTGTACATGCCTAGAACTTTCCCAACCTCCATGTGACCTAATGGTACATTCATGCTAAAGACCATTCAATATTCAGAGGTTAGGTTCATTTAGCATCTTAGTAGCTAATCAGTCTTCTCACTGTGCACTTGATAAATCTGCAAGGATGGGTGTGATGCACAATCATCTTGACAACAGTCATTACTGTTTCTAAGAGCAAAGCCAGAAAAGCTTGACTCATTAATAAACCAGTGTTAGTGGGAAGATCTAGACTTTGATCCCATCTTCCTACAGACCATCCTGGTTTGAGACTAGGCCTCGTTTGGTATGGAGACAGTATTTGCCCTCCCTGGGAAGCTATTTCCTTGTACAGCAGAGAATGGGCTAGAGAGAGTGTCAGAGCAGAAGCTATGTGTTTTCTGGAGGTTAATGCATCCTTTTCATAGGGAGAATCCTGAACAGTACATATATGGTGCAAAATGGTTTCTGTATTTCATGCAGTGAATGAACGTAAAATGTAAATTGTTCTCATAATGGTCTCATTTCTATTCATCCTTTTGGAGTCTGATCTCAAATCCATTCATAAAAATAAGAGAAATAAGAGAAATAAGATTTCCCCTTGTCATACCTGTTGAGAGGCTATATTTGTGAGATACTGTCACATTAAAATTTAGAGTGCTGAGATAAAAATGTTGTTTTATGATACGTGGATCTGTGTACTGAGGACCTGTTTCCAAAACTACTGGATTCAGAAGGATGTCTACACACCTTCATTTTGATATTATCTCCACTGGAACATCTGTTCCACTCTCAGAACTGTAGACAGAAGAGAAAATTTTGTTAAATAGGTTTCCTTTGGGCTTGATTTTATAACAGAGTTATAAATGGTCAATGATGGAAAGAAACTTGGAGGTTGTGAAATTGGTTCCTGAATTTGAAAGATCTAGGACTTGGGAGAAGCCTTTTTGCTGGTATTACCTGTATCTTTGGATATTAGCATTTATTACTGAGAAAGAATGTGCTGTATTTCTGATGATTCTGTTTTCAGAAGATGCATATTGTAAAGAAAGTATTCAGTCTCAAAACTCAAAATTTTGTTTGAAATGTTTAGTAGTTTGGGTTTTTTCTTTTTTTTTACTTTAAAATATTTTAGAGTAAGCTAATTCTGATTTGTATTTTCTATTAAAATCAGAACATTGAATAACTATTATTCATGCTGAACTGAATGTTTGGTTTGAAAAATAACTGCTATTGTTGTTAAGCTGAGAAAACAGTTAAACACATACTTGAAGCAATCCCTTCTGGACAACATGACCAAAGGACAAGTTTACAGTTGCAATTAGCAATATCTAAGCATGTGCTCCAGAGATGATGGTGGACAGTCAAACAAGGAACAGAGATAAAAACAGTTTAGAAGGTATGTGACCATGATCTGCACTGGGTTTGGTTGTCCCTTTTGTTACTCCCTGCTCCCCTTAAAGATTTACTGCCTTCTTGCCTTGAAGCTACTTCATCTGTAGGCTCCTGCCAACTGCTTCATCTCATGCCAAAAGGGCTGGCACAGTGACCAAGCTGGGGAGTGTGCCTAAGCCAGTCTGAGTTGATTCAAAGCCATTCAGTATTCAGAAGTGTTGACCCTGGGCAGATAGCAGATGCCCACCAAAGATCCTCTATCACTCCTCAGCTGGACAGGGGAGACAAAACATAACAAAAGGCTCACACAACACGGAGGGATCACACATCAGTTAGTCACAGGCAAAACAGACTTCAGGAAACATCTCTACTGCTCCCTCTTCCTCAAATGGAATGAGGTCCCTTCCCTGAAATGGTCTTCTCATGGGAGACACTCCTCCATAAACTTCTCCAATGTAAGTCCTTCTCATGAGCTACAGTTCTTCATGAACTGCTCCACTGTGGGTCCTTTCCACTGGTCAGTCCTTCAGGAACAGGATCCTCCAGTGCAGGTTGGACAGCAAATCTGTCCCAGCATTGGATCCTTTCTCCATGGGGCCACTGTTCCTGCTAGGATCCTGCTCCAGTGCAGGTTTCCCACAGGGTCACAGCCTCCTCAGGTCACCCCCCCTGCTCTGCTGTGTACCTCCATGGACTGTGGGGTGACAGTCTGTCTCACCATGTTCTTCATCACAGCATAGAGGGAAATCTCTGCACCAGTGTCTGGAGCACCTCCTCTTCTCTTCACTGACCTTGAAGTCAAGGTGTGACGTGTCTGCAGAGCTCTTTCTCTTTCAGATTCTCATTCCTCTCCCTGGCTGCAGTTGCTATTGCAGCTTTTCACTCATTCTTGAATACATTATCTCAGAGGCAGCACCATCTTCACTGATAGGCCTGTCCTTGACCTGTGGCAGGCCTGTTGGAGCCAGGTGGGATTTAGGTCCATGCCATAACTAGAGAGCCTCCATGCCTGGCTCAGGCACATGGCCATGTATAAAAATGTGGGATGGTCACTACCTTTGTAAAGCTTACAAGAAAATGCAGGATTATGAAATCCAAATGACCTAGGAGTCATTAAGCTACAAAATAAAGTAGGCCACAAACTGTACAGGGAGCCTAGGAACAAAACATGTTACACAGCTTTTCTGGTAAGGTTTAAACATGTCCTGTCACAGTAAGACAGACTTGGCTTTGTGTTCGGGTCACAGTGGTACTGAGGACCATGCTGTCATTAATTTTGCTTCTGCATCCCCTTTTCATGTTTATCTCTCCTTCCTAGCAGTTTGGAGATAAATACTGTGATATTTGTGGCTGTATAAAGCCCCTTTTTTATGCAAGGTGTGTTTTTGTCACAGAATCTTTCCAACATGCAATGACATTAGTTCTGTTGGTCAGTGTGGTGCTAATAATGCCAAGCTAGTGGGTTTGATCCTTGCTTGTATGGGCCATTAACTTAAGAGTTGGAGTCAATTTTCCTTTTGTGTCCTCTCCAACTCATACCATTCTGTGATTCTGTGATCCATCAAAACCACTAGAAAGATGTTTAAAGTATTTGAAATGGAGTTTTCTAAGAAAAATAAGAGTTTTTTCATTGCATTTTCTTTTGGTTTATCAAAGGGCACTCTTTAGCTCTATATTTCAAAATGGTAAGATATATACTGTGGTTTTATATCCAGAAATAAGCTGTTATTCTTTTGCTAAGCAAGGGTTGTTGGAAAGCTGAGATCTTTTATTAGACTAATTTGTAGTCTGGAAAAAGAACAGACCAGCTTTTAGTATACCAGCTCTTGCTTAGCTTGGTTTCCAACCTATATTAGAGCAGTATTTTTAGAACTAAAGTGACTGTGAAGCAAGATCACTTCTGTTTCAGGCCATCTCTTTCACTTCATCTTTCTGAGATAATGAAGCACATCTAACCTGCCTTTATTAGCGAGATAAGCATTTCAGCAAAAAGAGTGTCATGCAGATGACATAGTCATGCTCCTTGCTTTATTCCTGTCCCCTCAAACAAAGTGGAAGCATTGCCTCTCTCCTTTTTGCTGGTGTGTGCTGTTAAAAGGTGAGGACATGGGTGCTTTCTTTGCTCAGCAGCTGTGTGGAGGGTGATTTACATGGCATGCAGAGATATGCAGGGTACACCTACTTCAAGTGAGCCTTTGTGCCCAGACCTAAACCAGAATGTCAGGAGGAGTGACAGCAGGTGTGAAGGTGCTCAAACACAAAAGGACTGTGAAAGGTGGTCTATTGGCTGTTTAACAATTTTTAGTTTCAGATCCTCATCACATCCACAGGGAAGAATTTCTTCTTAATATCCAATCTAAACCTACCCTACGTCAATTTGAAGCCTATTGAAACATGTCGTTGTCAAAAGAACCTTTTTCCCTATTCAGGCTAACTATAATTCAAACATTGGGTATTTGCTGGCTACCAACCAACCCAACCTGAAAACATATCACAATTATGCCATGATGGCATCCTGTTCATATGACATGAATGTCCACGGGCACTTGTCAAATTTGTTTGGGACAGTTTGCAAGGCAAGGCTACTCCTGTGCTGCATTCATAGCAAATGTCTGGCAGATGACAGCACTTCATCAGTGCCTTCCACACAGAAGGCAGCCCCTGGCAGTGTGCTGGGTGCTCAAGGGGTTCAGGCATTGCTGTGCAGTGATGCACAATATGGGCCACAGAAGGGACTTTTGCCTGCTGTCTCTGAAAAAATCGTATGTCTGTAGGTTATTTGTAGTTGAAAAAATTACTTCTGGGCTCCTTTAAGGTATTTTGTTTTTTTAAAAAAAGGAGACCAGCCTTTATAATGCTTTGGGGGCTTTTATAGGGTTGCTTTTTTGTTTTGGTTTTTGGGGTATTTTTTGCATATGTGTGGGATTATTTTCATATAAGGATCATATAGCAACAGGAGAGGGTCTAGGCAGACAAAATTGTAACAGATGTAATTTGTGAAGGAATTTTTTTACTATTCAATTTCTGTGGTAAAATGTGTGTGCAATTCATTTTTTAATGAAACCTTACATGCCAGAAAATGCCTTTATTTATTTATTTATTTATTTATTTATTTATTTCCCCACAGCCTATCTAAAGTTTTCTCCTTTCCAGGCTTTGGATACAAAGCAAGTAGATTATTTTCCCTGCCACATCAACTTGGCAGCTATGCATCACCAAGAAAAGACTTCTCTCTCTCCTGAAGATGGTTTGTGGGCTACCACAGATAGCTGGGGATGCAGAGTAACATTACTTAGGGGTCTCATTCACAGATGTTTACTTCTCCATACATGCTGTGTTTGGACCAAGCAGAGGTGCCTGGATTAAATTATGGAGCTAGGCATTTAAGAGAAACATGTAGCTAGAGTTTCTCCCTGCTTTTCCAGGAAGCAGACTACCAAATTAGTCAAATGGTATTTTTCTAAATAGAAAGTACAGTAACAGAGATCTAATCACAGTATATATGTATATAAATGAAGATTCATTGGCCTGCTCTAATGTAGTTGGAATCTCAAAGATCATCTAAAGGCATCCTTTCAGGAGAGGAGATATACAGTTCATTGACCCAATCCTGACCTGACTAAAATGTGTTCCCCTGAGTCTTATACACCCCAAAGTCAAGAACATGGAATAATCACATATTTCTGGTGATATTTGGTGAATTTATAGCTCATAAAGGAGATAGAATAAACACCTGTCCTCCTCCTCTGACCTTCAGCAGAGAATCTTTGTGAACGTCCATATCTCCTTGGCTGACCGGATTTATAACTAGGCATGTTATGCGTGGTTAAAGGGGTTGAGGTGAGGCTAATGACTGGTACAGAGGTGTTGTTATGAATCACAGAATCACTAGGTTGGAAGAGACCTTTAAGATCTTTGGGTCCAACCCATGCCCTAACACCGCCTCAACTAAACCATGACACTGAGTGCCACATCCAATCTTGTGTTAAACACACTCAGGGATGGTGACTCTGCCAACCCCTTGGGCAGATGATCCCAGTACTTTATCACTCTATCAGTAAAAAAAATTTTCCTAATATCCAACCAGTGATGCAGCTTAAGTCTGCTTTTTTCCCCTGAAGTTTTTTGTATAAATGAATAACCTCATTTGACAGTCAAATTGTTAACACACATGGATTTAAGTATCTCCCATGAGTTAACCTTGCACCCTGTGGAGACTGTAAAAGAAAAGTCTTTTTCAGTAGCATGGCAAAATTGTATTGAGAAGTATATCGTAGCTGAGCAGGTTTGAACATGGTGCTCTGCTGGGACTGACAGTTGCCATTTTGTTGGACTGCTGGAGATATTTAAAATAACAAACACACTGAATACGGAAATGAACACACCTCTCATTTGAAACTAAAGAGGGTCACCATGTGCACTTTAGCGTTATGCTAGATTTCTCTCACCTGCATGGCTAAATCTGAGTAACAGGTGTGCTACCTACTGCCTTTTTACCCAGCATGGAAAAGGGTTAAAAATAGCAATTTAAAAGAGGAAAAGAGATGTTGCTTTTTAATGACCCATGTTACTTGCTAGTCAAGAGAAGTTTCTTGCACTCTGGCTAAGAGACACACAGATATATTTCTTGGATTGATTGTGGCTAGTGTACAGAAGGAGTCCCAAAAGATGTAGTGCTTCACTGGTAAAGGGTGTTGATTTATCCTTCAACAGCAACTTAAAAATTGTTGCAACTTCTCTACCAGTCAAGGAAGGATCTTGCTACTGTATAACATATGGAGTTGTCAGTAGTTTTTATCTTTGAAACTGCTATTAGTATCTCTTGGGAAGGAGGCACACAAAGAAGGTAGCAGAGCAGTAACTAACTTTAGAGAGGGATAGATTAAGGGAATATTATGGGCCTTATTTAGAGTTGTATTAAGCAGCTAAGTTATGGAAAACATGATGAATGTTTTCCATACAGATGACATATGAACATGACATATGTTTTCATTCATTAGGGCCAAACAGCTCTCAGATATTTAAGCCCAAGCTCTTTGCCAGGGTTTGTCAGTGAGTTGTTTCAAAAAAGTAATTTTTAAAATTAATTGACACTGTGAACTCAGAAGTGATCCTCAGGAAGGATTGCAAAGGGGAAAAGCCCTGTTTCCTGCTGAGGAAACAGAGGAACAACAATAACAACAAAAAAAATCCTAAATCACCCAACAGTTTCACGTCTCCTAATGCTACAGCTGACAGGATGCTTTTAGCATTTTTTTCTGTATTTCCCTTCTTTTTTTTTTTTTCTTTTTTCTTTTTTTTTTTTTAAATTAGAAAATGAGTAAACCCACTTAGCATTCGACAGTTACATGAGTATATGAAGCATTAGCTGAGAAGAAGTCCAGTATAATGAAGCATTAAAATAGGGGACAAACTTGATTTATGTAACATAGAGTTTGACAATTCAGCATAATGCCCTTCCCAGCCATAAACAAATTGTTATGAAATTAACCCTGAGTGATAAAATGCTTAAGAAATGTTTTTTTTTTAAAAGTTGCTGAAGAACAAAAAGTCCCAGGGCAAGGTCTTTGGCAAAATTCATGTACACCATCTTTCAACTACAAAGCTATTTATTGTCATCCACCATAAGCGCTTTTGGTTTTATACATGACTGTGTGTAGTTCCACATGAAAATAAAGTATAGTTAGCAATTGTGGCATAATTGAGTGAGTCTGAGAAAATTCTAGAGTTTTTTAATCTGCTAGCATGGGTGGTTGGTTGTTTTTTTTTTTTATGGATTTTTTTCCCCTCTTTTTAATCTGAAGGAAATTTCTTATATACATGACAGTACACCCACCAAGAATAGATTCTAGCATATGTACCTAAATAAAACCATTAAATAACGAAAATGAAACATGTTTGATGTGAAAATATGTTTACAAGTGATAGGGAGAAAAAGAAACTGTCTTTAAAGAGAAAAAGAAGTTCTTATGTTTTTTGACTGTATATTAAAATAATTACATTCTTATTTTTAAGGGAGAAGAGTTAAAACAGATGATAGTATTTCTGTACGTCCCAATGCAAGCACTTATACTGGTAGTATCTGAGATTACTAAATAGTAGAAAAAGAAGCATGTGAATTGGTCTCAGCTCACGACGATTGGTGTTATTAATTTAATTACATTTCAGGAAATACTTAGAGAAGAATGACAGAAGAAGAAAATGAATGAGGATATGGTGAAAATGAGACACTGTGAAAAGCTTTTATGGCAATTCATGGGAGCTATGCTAATACTTATAATTTCCAGGCCATATCAATCTATGGTGTGCTGTATTAAACTACTGTTTCACTGAGCTCATTCATGATGAGGCAATCTGGTAATATTGCTGAAACTGACACTTTTCATTTCAGATACATATAAATTTTGAATAGCCCTTGAGTTATATGACTGATTTTTTTTTGTTTGTTTTTACATGTCCATTGTCTGTAAGAAAGGAAGGCAGCAATTAAATGACTTTGAATATTGAGCGAAGCCAGAGTTTTGCTCATTAGCTAGGGTTTATTGCCATCTGGTGGCTATTCTGTGTATTTCTGACAGAGCAGATCTATTCCCATTTTGTGTATTAGTATTCATATGATTTCAGAAAGAAAGCATAAAATCAACATCTGTATAAAAAGTATTCAGTGCATTTAAAAATATTCTGATATTATTTATATAATATAGTAAATAAAAAAATATCCTCTATAAACACACAAGATTTAGGTACAATGAGATAAGGACACACATAAACAAAGGCAGCCTAAAAGTCCCGTTGACCTCCATAAGCAACAAAATACAAAGTGCAGCTTCCGGTGTTTACAATTGTCCAGAATTGTAGCATAAAACCTAAAAGTAATTTTCAGTGATTGTAAAATGGAAGAAGGCAATTGAGATCTTGAGGTGTTCTTTGGATTATTTCTTTTTTTATACAAGAGTACTGGATCTGGTTAATAGCTGAACTTGATGATCTTAGAGGGCTTTTACAACCTTAACAAATCTATGATTGTATACAGTATATTGTTCCTAAAACTCAACTGGTGTTTCTACTTCAGCATCTTCGTTTGCTATCCTGTCTCCTGCACTTAACTGCTAATAACAAATGCTTTTTTTAAATCTTATTGATACATCTGTGTGTTTTACTTTGCCAGTTAATTACCATGTTAGTTACCATGCCAGTTAGTGACAGTTATCACATGGTGATACTCCCATCAAAAGTGAGAGCAATCCTTCAGGAAAATGTTTAGATCAGCATCATAATAAGGTTCTATGCAAGTGCATTTTAGCCAGGGGGATGGAAAGAAGTCTGTTTCAATGCAAACCCAGAAAAAAAATTGAGTCCATTTCTATTGACTGAAGCTTTTAGATGAAAATTTAACATGATCTTTGATTCAACAAAAAAAGTAAACATCCTAACAGTAGGAAGATAACAAAAGGTGAAGACATTTCTAAAAGTGACAAATCTAAAAGTATGTTTACAAATTTATATCTTACTTTAATTCTCTATGCTAGCCCCATGACATGTGTCTGTGTTTGGACAACAGGAAATAAACAGAAAGTAATTTCCTCTTCAGTTACAGTGCTGATGCCATGTCTACCATCCTTGCTGTGCTCTTAGTGATACATTTTTATGGGGTTTTTTCTCCCAGCTTTGGCACTGAGGTAATTGTCTGCCAAGTTTGTCATGTAAACTTCCATCTTTATTTCTGCTGCTGTCTGAGATGATGAGGCACTTTGAGCCTCATTAGCTACAGTCTTTTGTTTTTGTCATCTTTTCATCCGTGTTTCTTCAGTCTATATTGGAACAAAAGCAATCTCCTGTATCTGTACAAGCAGATGCCTGCTGCAGGCATCCATCCAGACCTTGATGAGAACTCTTTGTAGAAGCAGTGGCCAGTCATCTTTATCTCGATTTTGATAAAGGCTCTCTGTTCTCTTGGGAAAGGTGCATACCAAAGGATTGACTCCAGACATTTCTGAATGTTTTCCTTTACCACCCAGAGCACTGGGAGGTGGCATGTCTATGGTGCTTGGTGGTGTGGCTGTTTTGTTGTTCCCTGTGTGCCTTGCCAAAACTTTCCCTAAACTTCCCCACAGTAGAAATATATAAATACTGGAATGTGTGTAATAAATATGGAACCTGCTAGAGGAAGAGTGGTCCCTGTTTTTATGTTTGCTGCATATCTGATGCTGTTATTAAATCAAAACTTTTAAAAACATGTATCTTGATGTTGTTTAATCATTTATTCCCAAAACAATGAAAGATTTGGAATATTTTGAAATATAGCAGACCTCTTCCTGCTAATTTTTTTTAAAGCATACATCTTCCTATTACACAGCACTGCCAGCAAACATGCTCTCCCCTTCTCTACTATGAATTTCCCTTTATTCGTCTCATTTTTGTCACACAGATGGGGTTAATGAGAGTGTCTGCATTTCTCTAAATGTAGAAAAAAAAACCCCCACTGTTGTAAAGCCCAGCCTTTCACTCCTGCATATTTCACAGAAAGGTCAATATCTTGTAACCTCCAAGAGCAGCACCTTCAGCACCATCTCAGCTGAGTGGGGAACTTGGTGGCAGCTAGAAATGGTACCATTGCCAGGATTGCCTCTCCCAGTTGGATTCCACTCAACTCTGCCTCTCTCACCATGGCAGAAAGGTTGATTTGCACCTCAGGACTTACCTGTATAGCTCATTGTGGACCTTGTTCATCCTTATAAAAGATCTCCTTTTATTGCCTATGAAACACTTCTGGACTCCTATTGTTTTTACTTTTAGAGAAAACAACAGGGCTGTTGGTAATTATGGTCCTTTTGTGTTTACACTAGGGATGGTCCCCTTTTCTGTTAACAACAAAGAAATATGCAAAACACTCTTGTGTTTCAACTCTTAACCTGTTATGTGCCCTAACCAAAACCAGGAGCAGGACTGAGTTGACACTTGCTGTGTCGTTTCTGTGTCCAGGTCCTGCCCATGAGAGGAATGAGTCACCGTAATAGCTAGTGGGGGAGGGAATGAAAAGGAGAAATATGAGTTTAAAAATTGTCAGAGAAGATAGCCCAAAGTACAATTTATGTGACACATTATTTAAATCTTTGAACTGATGCTGAAAGTGACACATTAAGTTAATTAGTCCATCACTGGGTACTGACAGTATAAGTAATGCCTTAAATGTTGAAGAATTAATTAACAAGTTAGACCTTAAAAAGTGGGTGGTTGTGTATCTCCAGACTTGATACTGTAGGTCTATGGTAGTGCCTTTTACCACCACACTGGGGGTTAAACCAGTACCCTCTTTCATTATGATGAAGAGCAAGACTTCCATGCTAGCCTGCAATATCTAGGGGTCATGCTGCTCCTCAGCAGAGGAGCTGACTCAGTCACCATCAGCCATCTGCTAGAGTACTTGTAGGAGCATTAATGCCAGCAGACACATTTTGAACAAAATGTATTAATACCTTGCTTGCCATTTGAAAGAGAGCTTCTTAGGAGTTTTAGTTTAGTTTTAGCTTAGGGGGAACAAAGATGGGTAATGGGTTAATTAATAATGCTCTGGTTTGGGGGGTTTTTTAATTCCTGAAGACTAGAGATACACTGGGATGTTTAGGAGAGATGGATAGACAGACAGACAGACAGACAGACAGATATATAGATAGATACATACATGCATACATACATACATACATACATACATACATACATATATACATACGTACATAGGTAGGATAACACCATTTAGGATAATTAGGATAACACTAGAGAGTCTTAGAAGTTGTAGGTTCTAAAGAGGTTGCAAGAGACCAGCATGGAGAGATCCAGAAGCCTGCTTCTCTCTGAGGACCAGAAGAATCTTCCTGATTCCATCATTCATTCAGGGACAAAAATATGGATGTATACCAAAACCTCAAAGAAGAATTGTAGTGAATTTGGCTGCCCAAGAAAGCATGGCTGTTCATGAAGAAATGGGTGGTAGTGTGAAGTTAAGTGGAAAGAGGGAGTTTGCATATGAGTTTATGTAAACCTCTTAATTTATAGTATTTACAGCCTGAGATTGAAGGAAAAAAAAATTCCTTAGATAACAGGAGGTGTTATGAAAGAATTTTCCAGTGCCAGTCCTGTTAAAGGAACAGTTTTGTTGAGAAAATGTTTTTACTGTAGATGAAAAAAACTATCTGCTGCAGGGTATCAGTAAAGAGACTATGGCAGAATTAAAATGGCACATAATAATTAAACTAATGGTATATGAGTCCTTAAGATAAAAAAATTTATTAACATATTTAGATATACTCATGTTCTACAGAGAACAAAGAAGCCTCTAAGTCTTGGCTTTCTGAAAAGTACCCAGAATGGTGTGGTATAATGGAAATATTCAGATTTATTGAGAAGCATGAAGACTTCATAGTTCCTCCCAGTACCTGAAGTGGGGACCTGCTGGGAAGCCAGACAGAAACTGTAGTGATAGGACAAGGAGAAAAGGGTAACAATTGAAACAGGGGAAATTTAGGTTAGGTATTAGAAAGAATTTGTTTTTACAAAAACAAATTGGTGGTGGTCGTGGTGAGACACTGGAACAGTTTGCTCAGGGAGATTGTGGATGCCCCAAATCTACAAGTGTTCAAGACCAGGTTGGATAAGGCCTTTAGCAACCTGGCCTAGTGAGAGGTGTCCTGGCAGAGGGGATTAGGACAAGATTATAAAGTTCCTTCCTTAATTGCAGATCCTCCCTAATGATCTCATAAACTAAGTCAATATAAATTTCTTTGTTGTTATCAGAGTCCAATTACACACACACACACATACAGAAACACACATACACACACACATTTTTCTCCCAAAACACATTTTGTCTACTTTTCCTGCAAAAACCCATATGGGGCAAAAATCTGTCTTGATCTTACTGTGCTACTTAGATTTATTCTGTTTGTTACATTATCACATTGATACTCAGTTCCCTAGAGGCATTTCATATATGTACAATTTAAAGAATGAAGTTAAACTTCCAAATGCTTGTCAATGAAAATAGGTGGTTGCCTTTGTGTAATCTTAAAGCATTTGAGGTAGATTTTCCAGTAAAGACTCTGTAGGAAAAATACATCAGTATAAAAATGGAGCCCTGTGATGTATATTATTAAAAAGCAAAATTTTAGCAATTTTTCTAGTTTTCTAGATATGTAAAATGAGCAAGAAATTAGCTTGACAAAGAAGTTGTCAAATTCAATAGGTCATGATACTTTTGGTCAACATTACCTTTGTCATGATAGGAACAGTAAAAGTCCTGGGCAAAACATCAAGCTAACTTTTTGAACCTTCACTTTTATGAGTTATGAATGATGACTGACAGTGGTGGAAGCTATGGATGGAACCTTGTTTGCAAAGCACATGTTACATGCATGGAAGCCACAGTAAAGATGCAAAAGAAAATAACCTGTGGTGGGACTTATACTTGAAATGAAACAAGTGTTTGTAAGGTCCATTGTGTCCTTTGAATAGAAGATACAATATAAAGGAAAAAGCAAACAGAACTGCCCTGGTTTTTGAGTAAACAGTGCATCAAAGCCCAAAGTGCAACACAATTTTTAGTTGCCGTTCTAGCTCAATGCTGGCAGGGTTCTGTCCAAACAGCTCTTGACCTGCTCTGTACTCTAAAAGTCAGTAACTCCAATGGACAAAAACATTTTTTGTCTTTCTGTAACCATTTCAGGAACTGATTTTTCTCACACTGTGCAAATGGCATATTCTCAGCCATTCCTTACCAACTTTGTCTGGCCAGTTCTTTCTTCTTCTGCTCTCTCATCAGGCAAATGATTCAGCAAACATTTCTTGCATTATTTTGATTGTGTACTCATCTCAGTTGTGATGGTCTGGGATAATTGTCTAATTTTTCCAAAATGAGCTTATAAAAACATGAAAAATATCACACAGAATCAAACAGGATTCTGCCTTAAATGGTCAAGGTTGTCCCTCACTAAGCATTATTTTTGATGAAATGCACCCAAATAAATTTTAATTTATTATGTATTTATATACTGAAATAGCTCTTTAGTAAAAATCATGTCTGTATTTTTACCATAATTAAGGATATGCTGCTTATTTAAAACAAGTATATCCTAGTAATATTCTGCTCTGAAACTGATGGTATTAACTGCTGATTTTTAAATGCTCTGCCTCAAAAAGCTAATTCCTCAGCAGCAGCTTAACTTGTACTAGTGTGAAGGAAAAAGCAAATTTGTAGGCACACATATTTTAGTATATGCAAAGCCTTCTTGCCCCATGTTTGGCATTTAGCAGCAGCAGCAGTTAGGTAGCCAGTACCACAAAGCTCTGAGTGAATCCTTCAGAAAAATTGCTACAGTACTGCTGCTATTTGCATGCCAGTAATAGTAAGCTTGGAGTATGAATAATTTACTTAGAACTTAAGTATTTCAGATTCTTTCCTACACATGCTGTTCTCATTTGTTTAGCTACTTCTGGTGTGTTATTGTATACTCATTTACTTTTTCTGTTTCACGATTTGTATGCACTTATTTGATTTTGGCTTCAGACACTCTTCCTACTGTTGTTTGGTTTACAAGTGTTCTCAGGCTGAAGTGTTATTGAGCCTCATCCGAAGGAAATCCCTGATAGTCCCTGGAAGGCAGAGGAACAGGTTGATGATTGCTTTTCCAAGCAAATGCTTCCTGAACAAGTCTGATTTGCTACAACTGTTTATGGCACACTTGAGTTGCAAAGATAACTGGGTTTTTTTTAAAGTTCTCTTCATCTCTCCATAGTTTATTTACTAGATATCAGCTGCAATATCAAGGCATATTGAGTGCATTCAATTTTTTATTGCTGTTTAGGTTCAAAAAAAGATTTGTAACAGGAATTGCCACCTATAAGCCAGATAAAATACAAGAAACATATTTCAAGAATGTCCTTGATTAGGGTTCAAACAGATACCCTCCATTTCATAAAAAGAAACCAACAAAGAAGTTTTTTAAAGGCAGATAAGTGGTACCATAGAGATTGAGCTGAGTTAGATGGCATCAGAGAAGAGAAAGCATAAAAGGAATTACAGCATTAGGTTACTACTTTGCCTGATTAAAGTTGTGGATGTCACCTGTATATGCAGGATGTTTTTGCATCTCAGAAAATTTAAAAATGCTGCCTTTGAATTATTGAAACTCACAAGCTGCAAGAGAGGTGCAGTAGTTTTTATTTGGAAATATCTAAAATATTCTTCTCCAATAGCAAGACCTGAGCAGGCCCTTGCACAAGAACTGCAGCTGGCTCCTGAGATTAAAAGAGCTTAGAAGGCAGGGACAAGAGGTACAAGAAATACCTCATTGAGGGATTGAAACTTCAGCACAGCCCACAGCAGTAGCCTTAAATATGCAGAGATGAAAGTGTATGCGTACACTACAGAAGAAGGCAGGAAAACAGATACTGTTTTATTGCTAACTAGAGTTGTCTCTGTCATGTTATGCTTCTTTCAGGTTAATTAAACAAAAAGCTCGTCAGAGTCTGTGATTCATCTTGTATGTATACAGCTTCACGCTGCCAGTCCTGGTCTAGTAAAGGAAATGGAAGAAAGGATACTTCTTGGTGTGCTATTTTTATTTTACAGCTAACAGTGTTCAACAATTCATTTACCTGTCAGCCTGATTTTCCCAGGAGTGCTGACATGATTTTTTACCTCATTTTCCTTTTTTTGGGATGTAGTGTAGTGTATTCTGCCTACACTGTCCCATGGGACACATTTCAGTCTCTTTGTGTTTTTCCTGTTATCATATAGTTTTCTGTTTTTTTCCCATTCACTTTCCTCCTTTATTTATTACTGAAGTGGGATTTCCTCTGCTGCCACTGTATTTCTGTATTTTATTTTGCATTACTTTTGTCTTCATCTTTCCTCCTGTCTCAACAATGTAGTTTGTCTCTCTGCCCATCTGCTGCTACTCTTCATCTCCCCATATGTTGCTTCTGGATTAAATCCGAAAGAGTTATTGTGATACCAAACAGCAAGAGCTGCAATGTTTAACTTCTTCATGACTCTACAAGACAGCAAGACCAAGCCTTTGTTAAATCCAGGAGTGTAGAGCAAACTCCTGTGAAAGATTTGTAACTTCTAAAATTTTGAGTTGCTTGCAGCAAGTTCATAAAGAATGACTGGCATAGGAAGGGGTAGGACTTGAGACACAGCATATATATTAAAATATATTTTGTATATGTGTTCTGAAATTTATGTATAAGTTTTGGAAACATGGCAGAGCTCAGTCTTTGCTTTTAATCACAATGAATAGTTTTCCCACCTATTTAATTGCCTTTTTAGAGCACATGTCACTTGCCTTCACCACAGTACTCTCCACACCCAAGAATGGCAAAATGTGCAGCTCTCCTGCTGGAAAAATAAGGCTCCATTTTCCCATTATTTTGAGAAGGAGTTGTTTTCTGATCTGGTTTTTTTATTTGAGTATGATACTCAAGATTTTTGGGGCCAAAGGAGATTTTACAAACCAATTATGTAGGAAAGGAGGTCTGATACCCATTTCTGAGGTAGCAGTATATGGATAAAAGAACCTTCAGCTTAGATTGGGGAGGAGAATGGTTCCTGACATAAGAAGGCAGGGGAGACCATTTGGAACATTGCATTTGTGTACCTGACTTCTTCCTTTCCCCCAGTCACCACTCTGTGTGTCAGAATAGCAGAAATTTCAAAACATAATCCTAAATGTAGACATTATACACAGGCTGTGATACTTGCAGAGCCACCTCTGTGCTGGAATCTGATCCAAACATGATGCATCAAGCTAGTGTAAAAGAGCTCTGTAGGTTTTTTTTTCCCCTTTTTCCTTTGGCAAGAAGCAACCACAGTCAGCTGTTCACAGACCCTTCATCCATTGCCAAGTTGGGTTTGTCATTCTTCACCAAAAATAAAGTGTGCAGTGAGCACTGATAATCAGGAACCATCTGTGTGAAGGTTCGGCAGAGAGCACCCAAATTATGAGTTGGAGTTTTGTTTTTCTTTATGTAGAACAGGGTAGGTCAGATTGATACCAGACACATGCATGTGCTTTCCCCCTTCAGGATCAGAAAAAGAGCCAAAGATTTAAATTATTTACAAAATTGGCAATTCTTTACTCTCGCCTAAAAATTATGACAGGATGTTGGAATGCTCTAGCCAGCTGTATGACAATCATGCCTCCCATATGTCAAAGACAGGTCCTGTTAGGACCCTCAGAGTAAGCTCCCATCCCTTATGATGAAGATGGGGATTGACAAACATGCCAACACAGTTTCTGCAAAAGCAAATTTCTATTAGGTTTTAGAAAAATGTGGGACTCATTGTGACAACATGTATCATCAATCTACTTTTTTATTGAGCTGAAAGTAAAATTTTAGATATGTGGCATTTAAAGACTTGGGCATGATGTAAGTAGAATTTCAGTACAGCAGTATATCTTCCTAAGAATTATGTTTTTAAATCTTACAGTACTGCGCTATAAATTATTTTGAAATACTTATGATTTTAAAATCAGCCATTCCTGTCTCTTGACTTCAGAGCTACATTGCTGTTTCTAGTTGTAATTTAAAAACAACACAATTCTTGATTATCCAACATCTAGTACTAAGTCTTTAAAGTGTCAAGCTGTGTAGGGTTTTCTTTTCTTAATATGCTAAATCAAAGTGCAGCCTCTTTGAGAGGAATAAAAAGTACACATAGTCTCTTACAAAATATATCTGCAATGCAATATCTTTTCATGGCCATAATTTCTAAGGGTATGGTAATACGCCCTAAGTGACTTGCTTACAGTGTGGTGTTCCCTGGAGAGTCTAAATCAATCAGTTTTAATTATCAGTTGTCACTTTTTCGGTTAGCCTTGCAGAGAAACTTAGATCTGGGCTTTCACCAACTTTTACCTCTAACCAGCATTAGTGTCTAACAGTCCTCATGCTCCTCACAAAATAGAATTTTATGTGTAACCTCATTAACTGTTAGTTCATGATACTAGAAATGAAAGCAGAACCAGAAGATAGTTGTTAAAAATTATGGAGAAAGTAAAAACTCCAAAGGAGGCTGAATTCTGTAAGTATTTTGCAGATCATTTAGTTAACTCTGAAAAAGGAAATTGTTCCTTTATGAAACCAACTGGTGCAGCAAAAAATATTTCAATATTTGATGAGTTCTAGGTAGATGATCCATGGTCTATAGCTGGGCTACTGTTTATCAGGCACTGCTCATCACTTGATAGCACCTTCAGGGAGAGAAAGAGGAAATCAGACCAACACCACTTGAGGCCACACAAACTGCAGCTGAACTGCAGGAACAGCCCATGCTGATAGAACAGGAGGAAGAGGCAAGGCCAGAGATAATCACTGATCCCTATCCCCAGGTTAGCTGCAGAATGTGCAAGAAGATTTCAGCCACCAGTCTGACCTGGCTGCAATATCACAGCTCACAGATATGTAACTAGGTGGTAATGAGGCCAAGCAGCCACGATCCCTGTCCCAGGATGTGGGCATTGACAAGGGGATTGGGAAGAGCACAGAAGCTCTCAGCCTTTGGGGATGACTCCTGTCAAGTGTGTGCACAACTCTCTGAAGGATAATCTAGTAGTGCACCCAGGCAGGTGGGACACCATGGAGAAGGCACCCAGTACCTCAGAGAACTGGCTGTGCTGGAGGTAATCTCCAGGGATTCAAATAATGAGCAGTCCCCTGTAGATGCAGATGAGGTCCAGGTGCACAATCCACGTGGCAGAAGTTTGCATGGAGCACATGATCATCGTACACCAACTCATTAGCACTGTTGTCCATGAACAAAGAGCTTCAGGTGATTACCTAGCTACAGCAATGTGATGATCATCTTTCTTCCTCCCTTTCTTCCACCCCGATTCTTGTCTGTGAAAAGACTGTCCAAGACGGTGGACAGAGTTGAAAGGCTTCAGCAGATTAGAGTGGAAATGTCCCATGCCCCTCCAGTATGGAGCAGAGTCTCTGCTATTGGGAGAGAGTACCCCTCTGTTCAAGAGAGAGGGTACAAACCACAAGGTAACCTGTGTCTTTTGCTGTGTGAGCACAGACAGGATGTGAGGAAGTGGGATGGAAAACCCACCTCTGCCCTGGCAGCACAGGTATGTGAATTGAGAGGAAGAACCACCACAGGAAACTCAAGGACAAATGCAGCTCCAGTTTCAAGTGAGAAAGTCCTCAAACAGAATAAAAGGGCTGATGTTACTGCCAATCTCCTTGTAAGGATGTCCAGTTCATATAGCAACAAATAGTAGAAACAGCAACAAGTACCATGACCAGAACTAGAGAGGCCCTGTCTCCAGCTGTGTGGAGAAAAGGGACAATCAGATCTATTGGGCTGTGTGGATCCAATGGCTTGGTGCATCAGACCCACAAGAACCTAAATCTTTAGCTGACAGGTGCACAATGTACCCTAATGCCATCAGTGTATATAGGGGCAGAATCCATCTCTATTTCTGAGGTGACAGGGGGATCCCAACACATGACTGTTCTAGAATCTGAAATGAACCTGACTGGGAATGAATGGCAAAAGCACCCCATGCCCTGTTCATCCTGGGCAGAGATTACCTCAGGAGTGGGTATTTCAAGGATTCAAAAAGGCCATTGGTAGGCTTTTGGGAGAGCTGCTGTGGAGGCAGAGGAAATGAAATAGCTGAATAGCTTGCCTGTTCTCTCAGAGGATCCTTCTGCTGAGGGCTGAAGAGCAACAGGTACCAAGCACTCCCACAACAGTGCACCATCGATAACTCCAGCAGCCAGGACTCTGAACCCCAGCCGTGAGATGGGTCCTGGACAGCCTGGGAGTGGCCAGCAAGGCTCATTCACTGTTTCATAGTCCTTTATGGCCAGTGTGTAAGTCCAGTGGAGAGTGGAGACTGACAGTGAACTGCCACGGTCTGAGTGAATTCACTGAGTCATCGCTGAGCACTTCTGTGCTGAGCATGTTGGAACTTCAGTACAAGCTGTACACTCTGTACACATTTTTGTACATTCTGTCATTAATATTGTTGCTGTTGAAGTTTGTTGCCCTGTTCTATTGCTGTTTCCAATAAATTGCTCTTATCTCAGCCCGTGACCTTTACCCTTTGTGACTCCAATTCTCTTCTCCATCCCACCACAGGGAGGGAGGGAGGGAGGGGAGCAAGTAAGCGACTCATGAATTGGAGTGTTTCATTTGGAACACTAAATTGGGAATATCATTTCTAAAACATGACAGACATCTGAATATTGGTTCTGGAATATAATTAATGAAATTTAAAAGTACATCATTAAAGAATGAAGATATTGCTTTCATATGTATCCCACTGGTATTATTTAGTCTTACATAACTACAGTATGTTGTATATACTGTATATGCAGTATTTATACTGTATAGCTATAGTAATAACAGATAATAAACAAAAAACCAGATAATAAGCTACAGCTTTTCGTTTACTGTGATTTTAAATCTTTTAGAAGAATGTGTTTATTGCAAGCATGTTACTTATACTGTGGAAAATGGTGATACAGTTATTTACAAGGGTAAAATGCAGCCAAATTTGTGTTTCCTCTTAATGAATATGGCACAGCAAAATTTAAAAGACTCTTCATCAACTCCATTTGGGGAATGTAAAGCTTTGAATGTAACTACTTGAGTAATTTTTAAAAAATACAAGTATTTGAGAGCATTTTGCTATTAAAAATTGTTATCAGAGGTCAAGACCTAGAGAGGTTGCAACTGTGAACTTTAGAAGACTGTACAAAATAAATTAGGGAGTCTCATAAAGTTGCTGGTTTTTCCCCCAAAGGAATAATAAAATATAATAGACCATCTGCAATAAGAGTGAGAGGAATTGCGTACTGGCTGGACCTGTTGAGTTCTGGAGATATAAGATGCTAGAGCAATTAACTGATATAACATTAAATGTCTATGCTGAGTTGGAGCAGGGACAAATACTAAAGAAAGTATATTTCTGTCCTAGAAGACAAACCTTTTATTAAAAAGTAATAAAATAAAAGTAATATTTTCTCCCTCCCTCCCTCCCTCCCTCCCTCCCTCCCTCCCTCCCTCCCTCCCTCCCTCCCTCCCTCCCTCCCTCCCTCCCTCCCTCCCTCCCTCCCTCCCTCCCTCCCTGTGTCACCAGGTGAAGGAGCTATAGGTGAGGCAAAGACCAGCTTGGCTGAAGAGAAATATTCTTTTGGAAATAAGGCAAAAATGGAAGGTGTGTGCCCAGTGGAAGCGAGGTCAGGTGAAATGGCAGGAATACAGAGATGCTGCTGCCAATGTAGGGAGAAAATTGATACAGCCAAAGCTCAGCTGGAATTGAAGCTGGCCAAGCCCATGGGGAAAAAAATAGAGAATTTTCAAATATATCAATGGCAAAAGGCACTGTAAAAATAACATCAGCTCATTACAGGATGAGGATGGTAACCTCCCCCACAGGGACATGGACAAGGCAGAGGTGCTCAATGCATTATTTGCCTCTGTCTTCAGCACAGATGATGAACCAAGGCAGTTTCAGTGCCCTGAACTGGAGGTCCATGGCTGTGAGAATGATAAATGCTCAGTCGACTCTGAAGTTGTGTGGGATCTGCTGTTCCAGCTGCATCTCTACAAACCTATGAGGCCTTATAGGATTAATCCAAGAATCCTCAGAGCTAACTGGTTGCATAGCAAAACTTCTCTGGGATGCTTGGGAATCTGAAGATGTCCAGCTGATGGGAAGCTGGTGAACATAACCCCATTTTCATGAAGGGCAAGAAGAAGGACCCCAGAAACTGTAGGCCTGTCAGTTTCACTTCAGTGCCTGGTAAAGATATGAAGAAGATTATTCAGGGAGATACTGAAAAACACCTGAGAGACAATGCAGTCATCAGTCAGAGGCAGCACAGCTGCATGAGAGGGAAGTCATTCTTATCACACCTGATTTCCTTTTATGACAAGGTAACCCACCTAGCTCATCAAGGGATGGCAGTGGATGTAATCCTTTTGGATTTCAGCAAAGCTTTCAATGCTGTCTCTCCCAGTATCCTTCTGGATAAAATGTTCAGCACAGAGCTGGATAAACACATCATGGGGTGGGTGAGCAACCAGCTCACAGGTCAGGAACAAAGGGTGACAGTGAATGGGGTGACATCAGACTGGTGACCTGTCACCACTGGGGGTTCCCCAGGGCTGCATCTTAGCACTGTGCTCTTCAGCATCTTCATAAATGCCTTGGGCAGAGAACACAGGACTGGAAGGGATACTAAGCAAGCTCACAGATTATACAAAATTGGGAGGAATTTTTGACTCCCTCAAAGGTAGGGAGGTCCTGCAGAGAGGCTTCAGCAAATTACAGCACTGAGCAATCACCAACCATATGAAGTTCAGCAAGGGAAAGTGCCAGATTCTGCACCTGGGATGGGGCAACCCTGCATGTATGGACAGTCTGGGGAATGAGATGCTGGAAAGCAGCTCCATGGAAAGGGACCTGGGGGTCCTGGTCAGTGACAAGTTGAACAGGAGCCAGCAGTGCCCTGGCAGCCAGGAGGGCCAAATGTGTCCTGGGGGGCATCAGGGCCAGCATCTCCAGCCAGGCAAGGGAGGGGATTGTCCTCCTCTGCTCTGCTCTGCTCTGGGGCAGCCTCAGCTGGAGTGTGAGGGACAGTTTTGGACAGCACAATATAAAAAAGAAATTAACCTGTTACACAGTGTCCAAAGGTGGGTCATGAGGATGGTGAAGGCCCTTGAGGGGAAGGCATATGAAGAATGGCTGAGGTCACTTGGTCTGTTCAGCCTGGAGAACTGGAGAAGAGGAGGCTGAGGCTGAGACCTCATGGCAGTCTGGAACTTTCTCTTGTGGGGAAGAGGAGGGACAGACACTGCTCTCTTCTCTGTGGTGGTCTGAGGCAGGATCTGGGGGAATGGTCTGAAGTTGTGTCAGGGGAGGTTTAGGTTGGATATTGGGAAAATGCTTTTCATCCAGAAGGTGGCTGGGCACTGGAACAGGCTCTTGAGGAAGTGCTCACAGCACCAAGGCTGACAGAGTTCAAGAAGTGTTTGGACAGTGCTCTTGGGCTCCTGTGATTCTTGGTGATGGTGCTGTGCAGGGCCAGGAGTTGGGCTCAGTGATCCTAGAGAGTCACTTCCAACTCAGTATATTCTGTGATTCCATGATTCTCTGTTTTTTGTAAGGGAAAATGTATTTGCTTATGCCTAGGATAGAAAAATTTTAAAGAAAAATATGGAATGGGAAAACTTTTGGCCTACTGGCTGAATCAAAAGAGTTAGATTAAAAATCTGCTCAAGTTTGCACTTTAAGAGGCTAAGAAAATAAATGAAATTTATAAAACTTTAACATGAATTTTGGCATTTCACAATTAATCTGGTGGGGAAGAGTATTAACTTGTCATCTCACATGCTGTTTCAGCAGATGTTAGAAATTCTCTACCAAATAATTCTTACTCCACTATTTCTATTCAAATTCATCAAAGCTACATGAAAATTATCCTAAAATCCTGTTTGTATCTCTTCAATGTAATATAATCTAAAGATAACACTGAGAAGAGTATTTTGCCATATGCAGCTAAAGAAGCTCCTCCAGAAAAGGCTTATGGTGGATCCTCAGGTGAAATCTCCTCTTTTACTGGCAGGATGGTGTGTTCAGGAAGATTATTCTTTTCACAGCCTGAATTTTGTGTCCTTTATTCTAAAATGTGAGGAAATATTAATGGTGTGTTGAAACCAGAGGGCAAGTGAAATCTATGATAACAAATTTTATGTATGTGTCTTGCTTTGTAGACAAAATGAAGTAGCAATTGCAAAATATGTGTAAGAACTGATGGGAAATACAAACATGTGCTAATTTTTTGACATAAAGACAATATAAATAAATAACAATAAAAAAAAGTTCAGCTTGAAAGAAATCACTGGCAGCTGTTGATTCCAATCTCCTTTTCTACTTTAACACTAGTAGTAGATCTGAGGCACCAGGGTTTTTTTTCACATTATATTTTATCCAGGGACAAGGACACTCCAGCCACCTTAGGCAACCTGTTGCAATGCTTAACCATGCACAAGGGGAAGAAGTTATTTGTTGTGTACAGCTTGGATTACTTCTTTTGTAACGTGTAACTGTTGACTCTCGTTCTTTCTTGGTGGACCTCTGGCAAGGATCCATCTTCTCTGTCACTCTGCTTTTGGTTGTGGAATATAGCAGATAGGTGCTCCTCAAGCCTTTGCTTCTTCAGTGTTCTGGTTTAAAAGTAAACTGGTGGGAGAAGTGAGCCCCACTCAACTACCTCAAGAGAGATTACAGGTCAGGATTACAATTTACATAAATTTATGATAAACACAATGATACAGAGTAAACTGGTTCTAACCCACAAAGTTTGAGTGGCACCCTATCGGTCAGAGTGATGCTTGCAGTCCTGTTTAAGGGATGCAGTCTTGTTTAAGGTTGCAGTCTTGAAAAAGCAGTGATCACAGTCTTGTTGAAGTTCTGGTTCTCCTCTGGATCTGTCAAGTAGTGGTGTCTGAAGTCCCCAAACCAAAGATTATATATGCTCAGGTTCAGGTGGGAGTGCTTAGTACCTTCCCCTGGGCGGGATGTGTCACAATTGATGGTGTAATAATTCTGTGAGTCCTGGGATATTTCTGGGAGTCTTTGATGGCCTAAGTCATTGCAGCTCCCTGTCATGCTAGTGCAATTGAGTTTATTTTGGCCCAGAGATGACCCCTCAGGCTGGGTATAAATGTACCCATGCTTCCCCAGAGGGGAGTTACAGCTGAGTCTTTGATGTGAAGGAAAAAGAAACCCTGCCCTGCCCCAAAGGGTTGCCTCTTTATCTCATCTAACACCCAGCTTGTAGCCTGAGGTGTCAGGTGGTTCTGGGCAGGTCACCAGAAATGACAGGGGGTGTGTGTGGGCTGGGGTGGAATGCATAACTTGGTTACACACACATAGTGCTAAACTGGCTCCCTGGTCCTGTAACCAGAACATTCAGGTAAACTATTTCAGCTCCTTTAGCCTTTACACATGGTCACTGTACTCCAGCACCCTGTCTTAGTGCCCCCCCTCCTCCAGAATTCCCAAAAATGTTGGTCTCTGTCTTGTACTTGTAAGTGCAAAAGAAGACACAGTGTTTCAGAAGCATCTTCTATCCATCCCTCCCTCTACCTCAGTAATATATAGAATCATTGAAGTTTTCAAGTTGGAAAATACCTACAGGGTCATTGAGTCCAGCTAACACTGCCAAGTCCACTGCCAAACCACATTTCCAAGTGCTACATCTGCATGTCTCCTAAATCCTCCAGGCATGGTGGCTCCACCACTGCCCTGGCCAGCCTGCTCCAATGACTGACAACCCCTGTTATGTGTGGTTTTGTTTGCAGCAACAGATTGATGGCTTGGCTCATCTGTTCACTCACCCATCAAGTTATTTTTAAATAATTTTGCTTCATGGCTAGCAGTTCAAAGTTTACTTCAAAAATATAGAATGAGCTCCTTGAACTCATTGCTTAAGTGAAGTTCTTCAATCACAATAACTCTAGTTTCCAGCACTGGGTATTTAAAATCACTAAAAAGACATTTATTTTTACATGACTTGTCATAAAAGTGTCATTGCAAAATAAAAGATACAGACATGTAGTAGTGAGGTGTGGAAGCAAGGCTTATGAGACTTTCAGGGTCTTCTGTATAAGTATTTCAGGTATTACAGTTAGCTTTGCCAGTTGTTTGTATTTTTGACAATATGGATCAGGTAAAGGATGCCCTTTTCATAACACAAAATCTGTGTTGGGTAACTTCTGCAAGTATTTTCATTTTCAATGCAGACAAGCAGTATCTGAACAAATAATGATTAGCTCACTGGTTGGAGAAAATATACAGAATTGTGCATAAGAGAATTTTACTAGAAAGAATTTTACTTCAGAAAGAATTTGGGTCCACAACCAGAACAAGAGCTTGTAGGATGGGAATGAATAGCATTATAGTTTTTAATCTGTACCTCAAAGGGCATTACTATATTCTACGAAGGACCAGGTGTAAAATTCACAGAATCTCATATTATGTCAAGTTGGAAGGACACATAAAGATTGAGTCCAGCTCCCTGCTCTTCACAGGACTACCTAAAACTAAATTACATGACTAAGAACATCAACTAGATGGTCCTTGAAGGTTCAATAGTGTTGCTGAAAGGATAAGAAGTGACAGTCGAAATAATACCCCTTTAGTGGGCTTTGGACAGCAGAGCTCTGAAAATTTCTCACTACTTATTTCCTTAATACCCTTTAATCCTGAGCCTGATCAAGAGCTTGTTGTCTTGTAGCATGGAGCAGAACAGATTTGGACTTGTCATAGGTAGAAATTTCTATTTGGAGTACGGTGTGGATTTGGCCTTTAAACTACTCATATCTTCAAGCAGAAATTTTGCAAATATAGCCTGTTACATAATGGGCATGTATACTCTAAATAAATAATACCCTGCTTTCTGAAAGTTGAGCTGGTTTGCCTCTACCATGGAAACACGTGATTGTGCTTTAGACTGATGTGCTTTGGACTAACTTCAAGTTAGTGAAACAACTACCTATCAAGTGATTACCAGCCAAAACTCTGGACTCACCTTCATAATTTATGGAGAAAGGCATATTTTCTTCTAGCTTATAATCAGGAGCTGCAGTGCACCACTTGTTGCTGGTGAGATTCTCTCATCACCAATGGTGTTGGGTGCCTATAGAAGCCAACTTTTGCCGCATAATTCAATTTAAGGTGACTGATTTAAGGTGCATGCATTGAGTCCCTCTCCACAATAGTGTCTGCTTTCAAAAGGCTGGGCAAGACAGCTATGCTGAAGTTCTTTGCTCAGGAAGTTGATGGGAGGAGGGAGAGAGGTTGCCCACAAGCATGAGAAAGGTGTTGAAAGGCCAGGATGCAAGGACATGAAGAGGTCCAAGCATAAGAGTATTCCCCAAATCAGGTTCCCTGTTTCCCGACCAGCTCCATTTAGCGAGACAAAATTTATCTTCTTGACTATATGAAACAGCCATGTAGTGAGCGTGATTGAGTGGGGTCTCATTCCACCTGCACTTCAGCTCATTGCAAGTGTAAGCTCACCCAAAAATAATTTATATAGCTGTATTAGTTTGCAGAACTGCAATTTGCTGGATGCAGAATTTTCTGGGTACGTGTCACCCTCAGTGCCTCTTTCCTCATACTTCCCCCATAATTTTTTTATATATGGTAGACGGAATTAACTAGAACATTGTCTGAGGGTGTTTCTCTTTCTCTTGCTGTTCCTGGATATTTCACATCTCAAGTCCTTGGTGCATCACTTAAAACATACACTGATTGCTTTGGGTAAACTCCTGGGTTTAACAGTAAATTACAGTAAATCAAATAGCACTCAAATAGCAATTTCATACTATGACTTATCACTGTGACATTTTTCCCTAAGGGTCTTGAGTACCTCAGAATATTTATCCCATCAAGCTAATGCAAACTATTTAAAATAACTGCATTTGTAGCTATTACTAAGTGTTGTGACATGCTATGATTTTTCTCTGTAGGTGTTTTTTTTTTTTTTGTGGGGTTTGGTTTTTTGTTTGTTTCTTTTTTGCTTGTTTGTTAGGTTGCTTTTTGTTTGGTTGGTGGTTTTTTTCTTATGTTTTTTTTAGCTTCCTCTTTTTTAATGTTTCCCATGGGATCTAAAGAGTCAGAAGTCTCTTTGGGCTTAAGAAAGGGTAGGTTCTAAGGAGCTGCCCAGAGAATGGCTGTTTGTGCTCAAGTGGAGCTAATATGTTTCAACAGCAACCCCACTATGCCTTGAAACAATTAGGTGTTTGAGCCTAAATAGACTTTACAGTATTATACATGAATGTGATTTTAAAATTCATATAAAAGCTTTTTCCATATCATGTTCATGCATATTTCATGCATATTTTAGTATCATGTCTTTTGCTTCTCTATGCAATTTCTGGCAGACCTGAAATACTTGCTGGAGCTGTAGGTATTGTTGATTACTACTGGCACAGTAATAAAAAAGATGAAGATACATACTGATTTTAATGCTTGGCCTTCCTAAGCACTATGATGTTGAATGAGAGTGTGGTGTGTTGGCAGGCCTTGTAATTTTTGGTTTTGGTTGGGGTTTGGGATTTTTTTTTTAAGAGTTTATTTCATCCATATATGAAATGTATCAACACACATTTGTTTTCTGTGAAGATAAATGTAATTAACATCTCCCCATATTCACCAGCATAACTGTTTACTGACAACCTCACCAATCCCCAAATATGAGCCTAAACGTTATCTCAATAGTACCTTTTTTTTTTTTTTTAGTAAAATCACAGTTATTTTGATTCATCTGGAACACAAAGTCTTAATGCTATGAATCTGCTGAGATTTCTCGAGGTTAGTACATCTTCCATGTTTTTTTATTTTTTCTGCCACATTGACTAGTACAAGGTTGAAAGGGAAGAACATCTAAAAAGCTAGAAAACTGTTACTAACACAATTTCTCTGTCACTTGCTTCCATTTTTGAACCATTCATATTACCCATGCATTTGCTTATATGCAAATTTATTTTGCACAATTGTCTTTTATCTGTATTATACTATTGTAAATAGCTTCTTCATTCAGCATTGCTCTCTAAATGCATGATGTTTTATACCTCTTCATTTTTCTATCAGTTATGGTAAAGGTCTCTGAACAATGGTGACAGTCTGTGAGCTTTAGCTACAGAGTTATTTTTCATGAGCTAAGTTCACTCTTTAAGCAGATGATTTATTAAAAAACAACTTGTTACTTCTATTCCCTGTATTTCTTCCCCATCTAAGTCATCCTCACTCTTGATAAACGAAGGAGGGACCACTGTAGTGAAGGGTTTCTGTAAATGGCCATATTTTCTGACAGTTCTGTAGAGGAAGGGTTCCCACTGGCATTTACTGTAGCTGTGCTTGATCAAATCCTGCAATTGTTTTCCTTTGCTGCTCGGCAGGACAGTGGTGTGTACTTCATGTCTCCAGCCTTCATCACCAGGGAGCTCTGGCATCTTTTCAGCATCTTCAGCATTTGTATGATGTTCCGCAGCAGGAGTTAGTCTTTTATCTACAGCTCAGGCAATTTTTTCATGCAACCCTACCAGATTATCTCCTACTGCTGGCGACAGACCTTGAATCTCCTCTCCTCAGATTAAAGTCTCTAAAGGGATTTGTTTTGAAACATTGCTGCCTCTTTCATTGCAATAACACTTGTGCTTTTTAGAAGCCGGAGAAATGTATTGAGAAACAGGTTGCAAAATCTCTGGTGGCTATCCCTGCTGTTTGAGAGTACCTATTTTCATGTTTAATTCATATTTTGATTCCTGAAACCCTCAAAAGAGGTGTAGACAAAACCTGTTTGCAAAAAATGTAAGCTGCTTCCAGTGACTTGGGAATATCTTGGGTCTCCATTTTTTTCAGGTGCTTTTTCGTAGCCACATGTGGGAAGGATATTACTGAGCACTGATACCTTGGCCAGATCTTTTGGAGCCTCATTTTGATTATCACATATGACACAGTGAAACTTAGTCAGTCTGCATATAGTGCACCTTCTTTGTTCCATTGAAAATAAGAAATTTAAAAACCAACTAGATGACTTTGTTAAATCCTGTAGTACTTGTTTAGAAGAGATGTGGTGTTTCCTGATCTGTGACCTAAAAGGAAAGCTTTCCTTGCAAAGTTATACTAAATAGTAGTAGAATTTGGCTAGTTATTTTTTATTTGCATTTAAATTTTATTTCTCAGGTCTACATGAATGTTTTTAAATATCTGTGTTCTCAATCAACTGGTAGAAATTACCCAGAGAAGCTGTGGCTGCTCCATCCCTGGAAGTGTTCAAGGCCGGGCTGGATGGGGCTTTGAGCAACCTCTAGTGGAAAGTGTCTCTGCCCATGGCAGGGGAGGTTGGAACTAACCAAATTGTCTCTAAGGTCCTTTCCAACTCAAACCATACTATGAATCTATGAATGTAATTCTTCAAAGACTGAAATGAAAAACTGTTTTATATTCTAAGGGGATTTTTGCTCATAGATTACTAGTTCATCTTTAGCTTGTGCCATTAAAGTAGGGAATACTACAGAAGAAAAAAAAATGTAGCCATGTATATAAAATTAGAAAAAAAACCCACAATGAACAGTTCTCAACCTCATGTAAGTATTTGGACACTTTCTAGCAAAATCTTAAAAAATAAAATCTATTTTTAAAAGCCACTATGCATTTGGACTGCTTTTTCCTCAAAAAGCGTTAGTTATTCTTTCAAGATTTGAAGTGAAGCTTCTGGTAGTAGCTTCAGTAAGAGAATTTTGCATTGCTACTAAGTAAAGAGAGTAAAAAGAAAAACTATCTTCATATTTATCTCTATGAGTTTTTTTTTTAATTTTGATAATACAGTATACAAGAGTATTCATATAGTTAGGAACATAACTGAATCAGGCCCTCAGTTTATTTGTTACTGTTTTCATAACAAGAAGGAGAAGTTCTGCTCCTTCTAGTAGTACTTTAACCTCTGTGTTTGTGTATACTTCATTCATTCTGTTAGGCAAACTACCAGATGTTTGTATTCCTTGAAAATTGGGCTGCAATGTGACAAGTTGCTTCATATTCTGCTGGAAATTTCCTTTCACTGAAGTGGCTAAAAGTCTGAAGAGCAGGCTTCATTTCAGCAGACACAGATGGGAGAACCATGATATCTGTGTTTTACTCAGCAGTTAAGTCCTCTTATTTTTACTGTTACAAAAGACAACATCTAGCTGAGCTGAGTTTCACACAACTCCAGCCTCAGTTTAGTGGGACCTGGCCTGTGAAACTGCATGGAAAACTTGCTGCATAAGCACCACGGAGCTCCTGGCTTGAATCTGTACGGTAGACTATAACCAGGCATGGGCATACGGTCACACCTGTGAATCATGGAAATTCAGCCATCAGCAGCCAACCCTATTCCTGCATTCGACTAGGGGCCCTGACAGTGATGTCACTAATAGCAATTATGCAAGTTTATTTTGCAAAACATTTTTTTTAAATCCTCAGAGATGTGGATTGACTCTTCTTCTTGACTCATAATTCATAAAAAGCTTCTATGAATATCAGACCTACAAAGCAACTTGTAGTTCTTGAATTTGATTGTATTATAGTTTGAAGTCAGTGGTGCGATCTTGCTTTGAAATCCTATAGTAAATAAACAAAAAAAAATAATCTTACTGTAATTAGATTTTCCCCTCACCCATAACATTGTCTGGATTAAGGCTCAATCTAGCAATTTATTGGGTACTTATGCAAGTTGCTGAGCACTCTGAGCTCCCACAGATGTCAATGGATTTGAATACTGATGACTGAATTAAGTACCATGAGAATATTAAATGTAGGGCTTAAAAATCAGTCTTTTCCCTTATTATTGATAGTGGTTATTGCCATTTATCATACTGAGTATTTCTTTCTTTAACCTGAAATTGTCACTAAGTATACAGATAGATTTTGATCTGGCATTGTGTTAATAAAAATCAGTTATTTTATGAAAAGCCCTGTAAACAACCCATACTACTAGCAGGTGGAAGAAAAAAGGAATTAAGTAACCTATTCCTCAATTTTCATATAAAAATATTCTCTCTCAAAACTGATGGAGAGGATACTGTAGTATATTGTTTGGGAATCATGAGGAAAGCTAATTTTTTGTCTTTTCCTCTTAATATAAGGTAGGAATTCAATAAGTGTTAATGGTAAAAAAGTGTTAAGTATATTTGATAATGGATTATACATATATTTATAAGCATATATTATTTCATTTTAAGGAGAAAAAGAAGCACCATACTGTAGAGATTCAAATATGTTGTTGTGTGAATAGAAATGTATGCAGTTAACAATGATGGCCAAAATCCAGTGCTGAAGTATGAAGAATAGATTTATTCAACCACCCTGCTGACAAAAGGAGGACACATACACTACTAAGCTTATTCCATCTTAGCAGGGGCAAAAAGTACTCAGGCAGTTCCTGGCCTCACATGTCAAAGGCCTGGGGCAGGCACAATCCTTCATAAGGCTGTGTTTTACAATGTCCAAGCTTCTTATCTCTCTTCCACCCATAGAAGGAGGCCCAAGTCTACGGAAAAATGATTTTAAGTCCTTAGCAACAACCTGTTATCTTCTTGGACAGCATTCCATTTCTTTCAGCAGACAGAAAACAACCCAAAGCAAACACAAATACATGAAATTTTCACACTGAGTATTTTTAGCATCTCCCAGGTGCAAGGTTGGTCTTTTTGCAAAAACAATTTTAGGAACAACTTATTTTCTTTCTCCTCATCAATCTAACATTTTTAAGATTTCTTTCCAGCACTCATTTTGTTAAAAACGTCTTTTTTTTTTAATTTTCCATTGGTTGAATTAAGGTATCCTAATTATATTCATAAGTTATTTGAATTTTGAACCTGCATCTGAAGTGACTATATATAAACACCTAATGTGATGACATTTGGTTACTTTTAAGCAGTGACTATGGATGGAATATTTTGGTGATTGCCCAGTTGTTCAGCCCAGAAAGTAGAAACAGGAAAGGAACAAAAGTATTTCATTTGACAGTCTTTTCATTGTAGTTTATTTTGTTGAAGCTTAAAATGTGAGATTTCTGAAGTACTTTAATAGAGTCGGTGGTAAGAAATCACTGGCAGAGTTGAGTTAGAAGAAACCACATGGGTTAAACAACAAGAGAAAAAAGTGAATTGTCTCATCCTTTGATATTGCAGTTTCAGCATGAGCTGAATTTCCCAGGAGTCCAGGAAAGCATCCTCTCCATTCCCACCCACTACCAGTTCACAGCACTTTTATACAGCTTATTCATGAATTATGAGCTGAAACACATTAGACTGTGACTTTAGCAGATGGATATTAGCAGACTGTCATGGAGGTTCATCACACTAGGACCATTCTTAGAATCTGGCTTGCTTGCTTTGTAGCTAGACTTCAGTGATTAATGGGGGGAAAAAAAAAACCAACACAAAAAAACCACCCCAAAGCACTAATAACCCCACAAAATAACAAAAACTCCCAACACTCCTACAAAAACCTGCCCTCTCATATTCCAAACAAATATGTAAGTGTTAAAACATGCTCTACTCTTCTTTATACTTTCTCAGTAGATGCTGTGAGACTTGCTGGCAAGAGACTCAGAAGAGCAAGTATCAGTCACATGCATTAATAGTTACAGAAACCACATTTTAAGCTCACCCTTGCACATTACCCATTGAGAAAGGGCTTGTTTATACACAGAAATGTAGAAGCAAATAACCAGTTGAAGCTCAAGAGCAAAGCTTGCAAAGCTTGATACATATTAATACAAGAATCTACAGAACAAATAATTAAAAATAATAAATATAAATAATGAATGCAACTGAGGAGATTTGGTTGATACTGCAACTCTTCTTCTTCTTCTTCTTCTTCTTCTTTTTTTCTTCATGAATTGACTAAATTCTTTACCTTTTGCAACTGACAAAATTTACTTCTCGCTGGAAGTGATGCAGTATCTGCACATGATTTCATAGTGCATGCAAAGAGTTGTGATCAATGTCTCATTGTTCACTTGGAAACCAGTGAAAAGCAGTATCTCTCAGGGGTTGGTACCAGAGCTGATACTGTTCATCGACTTTGCTGGTGACAGGGACAGTGATATTGAGTGCCCCCCCAGCAAGTTTTCTGGTGACATCAAGCTGTGTGTTGCACACACTGGAGGGAAGCGATGCCATCCAGAGGGACCTTGCCATGCGTGAGAAGTGGGTCCATGCAAACCTCATGGAGTTCAACAAAGCAAAGTGCAAGGTCCTGCACTTGGGTCGTGGCAATCCCAAACACAGCCCCGGTTTGGGCAGAGCAGTGACTGAGGGCAGCCCTGAGGAGAAAGACTTGCTGTGCTGGCTGGTGAAAAACTCAACAGGAGCCGGCAGCGTGCGCTCGCAGCCCCGCGAGCCAAACGCACTCTGGGTGCATCCAAAGGAGCGCGGCCAGCAGGGCGAAGGAGGTGATCCTGCCCTCTGCTCTGCTCTTGTGGGACCCCACCTGGAGTGCTGTGTGCTGCTCTGCTGCCCCAACAGAAGGAGCACGTGCAAGTGTTGCAGCAAGTCCAGAGGAGGGCCAGGAAGTTGATAAGAGGACTGGAGCATCTCCCCTAAGAAGACAGGTTGAGAAAGTTGTTGCTGTTCACCCTGGAAAAGAGAAGGTCGTATAGAGACCTCCTAGCATCCTTCCAGTAACTGAAGGGAGCCTACTGGAGATCTGGAGAGGGACTCTTTACCAGGAACTGTACTGAAAGGACACGGAATAACAGGTACAAACTGAAAGAGGGGAAATTCTGTTTAGATTTAGGAAGAAATCTTTTAATATGGGAGAGACAAGACACTGGAACATGTTGCACAGAGAGGTTGTAGATGCCCCATTCCTGGTGATGTTCAAAGCCAGGTTGGTTTGGTCTAGAGGGAGGTTTCCCTGCTCATGGGGGTTGGAACTAGATGATCTTTAAGGTTCATTCTAATCCCTCAACATCCTATGATCCAACTTGTGGGAAGGCTTGAAAAGATACTGATTAATTTCAGTAAACACTGCTTATAAATCACCTGACTCACACAGTGTATGTAAAAACTAGCTGTACAGGTCAGAAATTATACAGTTTGAAAACAATAATTTATTATAAACCTTCTGACTTGCATCTTGAAAAGCAAGATGCATCTTTAACTATGCAGTAATTTAAGATCCTAAGTCACTAATTAAACTAAAAATCTTGGACTGTGACTTTACAAGGAAGCATCAAAACCATCTAACTCAATTTACCATAGGACTTTTGAGTATGCGGCATTTTCTGACAGCTAATTGAAAAACATTTGTGGACACAGAACAGGCAAAATAAATGTTGCTGCCTTCTGTGCCTTGATTTCAGGGTTGGCAGAGTGCTTACAACAGCTGAAGATTACCCCTACATTATCTGTTGCTTCAACAGGTTCAGCTGACAGAGTGCAAGTTAATATTCTCACTGGCAGTGATTTATAAGTACACTTTACAGCAGAGATAATAATCTTATTAACTTTTACACAAGATAATCATCACTGCAGCAAGTAATTAATGAATTTTATGAGAATGTTGGATTTCTAGCTGTCATAGGAGCTGCAGACTGCATGCACTTGGTAATGCATGTATCACTACATGATGACTAATGAGGCAAGGTAAAGAAATTGAAATTTCTTTCATTCCATCAATATGTAGTTGGTGTAGGTTGCCAGATATAAAATCATTGGTGTATTTGCCACTTTTCCAGGATCTTCAGGTCATGATTTATTCAAACTTAGACAATCAGTATTAGGTCAATATTTTGAAAATTGTCAGATTCAGAGACCAATTAATAGATAAGTAGAAACAATACTTGTAAATAAAATATTGAATATATATTAAAAAGTTAAGTTATAATTTACAGCTTGATTTTTTGGGTCACAGTTGTTCTTCCCTGAAGAAATCACTAATGACCACTGTTCAAAATCCCCAAATTCTATCAGAATGACTCTATAACGAGACATATAAATTCTTAACAGCAATAATTGGAAATAAAACATGGCATCCTGAGAAAATTATACAAATTCCTTTCCAACTCTGTGTGGTATTTTATATGAAACAACTGTTTGAATATTTGTGAATCTTCCTTGTATTCAGCATATGATGCAATCAAATGGTCCTATTCATAAAAGTATCTGAGAAAGAGGATGAGGTAGCATGTCAAAACATAAAGATATATTTAGATAATTAATATGAGTCTGGTAATAGAACTTTCCACCTTGATATACAAGAATAAGCACTTAGAATTATTATTATTATTATTATTATTATTATTATTATTATTATTATTATTAATCATAATCATAATCATAATCATAATCATAATCATAATCATAATCATAAAGTAAAATTTGCATTTGCTATTCTGTGCATTAAATTTCTTCTCACAAGATAGATATATTTTCTATGGAGTGTATTTTTTAAGATATATCTTTCATAAAAAGGCTTGTTTTTTATGACTATGGCCTTTGGAGACCCAATACTCACATGATGACATTCTTGTACCTTATGTACAGGCATTTGACTTGTTGAAACAAGAAGATTATCTATCACAGACTTTGCCATCACAGAATCTTCTGAGCTGGAAGGGACTCACAAAGATCAACTCCTGCAGTGAATGGCCTGTGGATCAAGCCCACAGCCCTGGCGTTGTTAGTGCCATACTCTAACCAACTGTGCTAATCTCAGGGTTGATACTGCTCTCACAGTCTCCTTCTGGACAAAATATCAACTCAATACCTGTGTTAAGTGATGAGTGAGCAAGTGGCTCACAGGTTGGCTGCAAAAGGTTACAGTGAATGGGGTGGCATCAGATTGGAGACTCGTCACCAGTGGGGCTCCAAAAGTGCTCATCCTGAAGAGCCACCTGTGCTCTTCATTAACAATTAGGGACATCACCAATTTGGACAAAGGACTTAAAGGAATACTAAGTTTGCCAATGGAACTAATCTGGGACAAGGACAACCCTAGTTGTGTGTAAAGACTGAAGAATGAGATGCTGGAGATCAGTGCCATGGAAAGGGACCTGGGGGTCCTGGTCAGTGACAAGTTGAGCAGGAGCCAGCAGTGTCCTGGCAGCCAGGAGGGCCAAGCGTGTCCTGGGGGACATCAGGGCCAGCATCTCCAGCCAGGCAAGTGAAGGGATTGTCCTGCTCTGCTCTGGGGCAGCCTCAGCTTGAGTGAGAGGGGCAGTTTTCAACACTGCAATATAACAAAGAAATTAAGTTATTAGAGACTGTCCAAAGGAGAGACATGAGGATGGTGAATTGTCTTGAGGTGAAGCTATATGAAGAGCAGCTGGGGTCACTTGGTCTGTTCAGCCTGGAGAAGAGACGGAGCAGGCATCTCATCATGTCTTCAGCATCTTCAGTAGGGAACGTGCAGGGATAGGGACTGATCTCTGCACTCTTGTGAACAACGACACAATCTGAGGAAACTCTCCTGGAAGATATGCTAAGGCACATAGAAATAAGGAGGTGATTGATGACAGCTGATTGACTAAGGGCAAGTCATGCCTGACAAACTTGCTGGCAAATTCTGTGATGGTGCATCAGAAGATTTGGATGAGGAAAGAGTGACTGCTGTTGTCTACCTGGAGTTGTGCAAAACACTTGACACTGTTCTGCACAACACCCTTGTCTATAAGATGGAGTAGTATTGATTTGAGAGATGGATCACTCAGTGGATGAGGAATTGTCTGGATGGTCACATTCATGCATTGGGGTCAAAGGCTTGAATGTCCAAGTGGTGACCTTTGTCCTCAGGGGTTGGTATTGGGACCAGCCCTGTATAATATTGGTTGGTGACCTGGATAGTGGATTGAGTGCACACTCAGCAAGTTTACTGACTGTCCTTTAGGGCAAATTTGGGAGAGAACATTCAAATGGGGGTCCCCCTAGAAAGAAAATTTAAACGGCCTCTCCTCCAGCTGGTCTGGGAAAAAAGGATTTCCTTGGAGAAAAATGGAAAAAACTCTTTATTTAACAGAAATTGAATAATATTAAACAATAAAACCTCTCACTGTTTGATGAGATGGCAAATCCAGAAAATATGTGGGGTTGCTCGGCTCACTCAGGTTCTTATCAGTCCCTCTGGTACTGGAAAGTGCCGAGGCCCAGGCCCTGGTGGATCATTGAAAACTGGGTTTTCAGTTCAGAGCAGGTTTGAACAGATCCAAGAAAAAAGTTAAAAAAACAGTCCAGGGAACTTCTTTGCCTCAGCTAGCTAAGAAACTAATAGCCAAGGAGAGCTATTTGTCCTGCTGTCTCTTTTTGCTGCAGACAACACAGCCCAGGACCAGGATGCAAGGCATTGAGGGCTCTTTCTTAACACAAACTGCATGCTTCTTCTTCCCCTCTCTGCTCTCAGAGCCAGTCTAAAAGGTGCAGAACTTAATATGTAATATGAACAAGGCAACTGGGGATACAAGCATCGTGAAGTCACCCCAGGACATTCTATCACTTATCCCTATATAATCAACTTTTTACTAAAACTAATATATTCTAACTCTACAAACACAGACATTTTATACATACACATATATATACATATATACAGACAAGGGCAGTGATATTCAGGAAACAGTGGTATTTACTCATGGTTCTCACCCAACAATCAGATCTCCCTGAGGTACACATCGTGTTGTTCCAGCTTTCTGCATTATCCACCATATGCAACCTGGTCCCTGAGCAAAGATAACCCCACAAATGGGTTTATCTGTACTTGAAGCAGAATTGATCCAAACTGTCTTTTCTAAGAAACCTCTGACCTGTACCACTGGGACTTTGTCTCCATCCGCTATATGCAGGGGCTCGGATTGGGCTGGGCCTGCTTGGTTGGTGGAACCTCTGGTGTTGACTAACCAGGTGGCCTTTGCTAGATGCTGCTCCTAATTTTTGAAAGCTCCCCCACCCAAAGTTTTTAAGGTGGTTTTTAACCTTTTTAGGTCCATTGTACCTCTACACTTTCCCAGCAGCGGGTGCATGGTAAGGGATATGGTACACCCACTCAATGCCATGTTCTCTAGCCCAGCTGTTTATAAGGTTGTTCTTGAAATGAGTCCCATTGTCTAACTCAATCCTCTCAGGGGTGCCATGCCTCCAAAGAACCTGCTTTTCAAGTCCCAGGATGGTGTTCCGGGCAGTGGCATGAGGCACAGGGTAGGTTTCCAACCATCCAGTGGTGGCTTCTACCATTGTGAGCACGTAGCGCTTGCCTTGGCGGGTTTGGGGCAGTGTGATGTAGTCAATCTGCCAGGCTTCCCCATATTTATATTTGGACTAACGCCCACCGTACCATAGCGGCTTCAACCGCTTGGCCTGCTTGATCCTGGCACACGTCTCACAGTCATGGATAACCTGAGAAATACTGTCCATGGTCAGATCCATCTCTCGGTCTCGTGCTCACTTATAGGTGGCATCTCTCCCCTGATGACCTGAGGCGTCATGGGCCCATCGAGCTAGGAACAACTCTCCCTTGTGTTGCCAATCTAAGTCTGTCTTTGACACCTCTATCTTTGCAGCCTGATCCACCTGCTCATTGTTTCGGTGCTCTTCATTAGCCCGACTCCTGGGGACATGGGTATCTAAATGACAGACTTTCACAGTTTCTCTACCCTGGTAGCGATGTCTTTCCACTCATCAGCAGCCCAGACTGGTTTTCCTCTGTGCTGACAATTAGCCTTTCTCCACTTCTCCAGCCATCCCCACAGAGCATTGGCTACCATCCATGAATCAGTGTAGAGGTAGAGTTTTGGCCACTTCTCTCTTTCAGCAGTGTCCAGGGCCAGTTGAACAGCTTTGAGTTCAGCAAGTTGGCTTGATCTACCTTCTCCTTCAGTGGCCTCTGCGACCTGTCATGTGGGGCTCCATACGGCTGCTTTCCACTTCCGGTTCATCCCTACGACCCGACAGGAACCATCAGTAAACAGAGCGTAGCGTGTTTCTTCTGCTGGCAGTTGGTTGTACGGTGGAGCTTCTTCAGCCCGTGTCACTTGTTCCTGCTCCTCTTCATCAGTGAGACCAAAGTTTTCACCTTCTGGCCAGTTTGTAATTATCTCCAAAATCCCAGTGCGATTCGGGTTTCCAATATGGAAATGTGCTGTGTGATGAGGGCAGTCCACTTTCTCTATGTGGCATTGGTGGCATGGTGGATAGAGGGAACTTTTCCTTTGAACATCCACCCCAGCACTGGCAGTCGGGGTGCCAGGAGGAGTTGTGCTTCTGTGCCAATCACTTCTGAGGCGGCTTGAACTCCTTCATAGGCAGCTAAGATTTCCTTCTCTGTGGGAGTGTAGTTGGCTTCGGACCCTCTGTAACTTTGGCTCCAGAATTTCAGTGGTCAGCCTCGAGTCTCCCCAGGCGCTTTCTGCCAAAGGCTCCAGGACAAGCCATGGATCCCGGCTGCAGAGTAGAGCATGTTCTTCACATCTGGTCTTGTCTTGACTGGGCCAAGGGCTACTGCATGAGTACTACATGCAAGGCTACTGCATCTCCTGTTTGATCTGAGCAAAGGCTTGCTGCTCTTCAGGGCCCCAGTGGAAATCATTCTTTTTTTGGGTAACCAGGTAGAGAGGGCTCACGATCTGGCTGTACTCAGGAATGTGCATCCTCCAAAAATCTATGGCACCTAGGAAAGCTTACATTTCATTCTTGCTGGTCGCTGGAGACATTGCTATGACCTTGCTGATGACATCGGTGGGAATCTAAAGCCATCATCTTGTCACTGTACTCCCAGGAACTGAATCTCATGAGCTGGTCTCTTAACTTTGTTCTTCTTGATGGCAAAACCAGCTTTCAGGAGAACCTGGATGATTTTCTCTCCTTTCTCAAAGACCTCTTCAGCTGTCTTTCCCCACACAATGATGTCATCAATGTACTGCAGATGTTCTGGAGCCTCACCCTTTTCCAGGGCAGCCTGGATCAGTCCATGGCAGATGGTGGGGCTGTGCTTCCACCCCTGGGGCAGTCGGTTCCAGGTGTACTGCACTCCCCTCCACGTGAAGGCAAACTGAGGCCTGCATTCTGCTGACAGGGGAATGGAGAAAAATGCATTGGCAATGTCAATTGTGGCGTAGCACTTCACTGCCTTGGACTCCAGCTCGTACTGGAGCTCCAACATGTCCGGCACGGCAGCGCTCAGCGGTGGAGTCACTTCATTCAATGCATGATAGTCCACAGTCAATCTCCATTCTCTGTCAGACTTGTGCACAGGCCAGATGGGGCTGTTGAAGGGTGAGTGGGTTTTGCTGACCACCCCTTGGCTCTCCAGCTCTCGGATCATCTTGTGGATGGGGATCACAGCATCTTGATTTGTCCTACACTGCCGGCGGTGCACTGTTGAGAAAAGTGGAGAAAACTATTTAATAGAAATTGAATAATATTAAATAATAAAACCTCTCGCTGTTTGATGAGATGGCAAATTCAGAAAAAGTCCTTTTCATGGGGTGAGCTCCCAGGGTTTGTCTGGGTTTTCAGTTCAGAGTAGGTTTGAACAGATCCAATAAAAAAGGAAAAAAAAAACCAGTCCAGGGAACTTCTCTGCCTCAGCTAGCAAAAACTAACAGCCAAGGAGAGCTCTGTCCCACTGCCTGTCTGTGCTGCAGACAGCACAGCCCAGGAGCAGCATGAGATGGAGTCAGGGCTCTTTCTGAACACAAACTGCAGCTTCTTCTTCCCACTCTTTGCTCTCAGAACGAGTCTAAAAGGTGCAGATCTTAATATGTAACATAAGGCAATTTGGGATACAAGAGTCACCCCAGGACACTGATAAAGCCAAGCTATAGTGTAGCCACATGCTGGAGGAAGAGATGTCATCAAGAGGGACCCAGATAGACTTGAATGTGAAAACCTCACAGAGTTCAATAAGGGCAAATGCAAGGTCCTGCATAGGTGATGGGGCAATCCCCAAGCATAAGAGCAGGCTGGGCAGAGAAGGGATTGAGAGCAGCTCTGAGGAGAAGGATTTGAGTATTTTGGTGAATGAGAAAATCAACATGAGCTGGCAGTGTGTTCTCTGAAAGCCCTTTGTGTCCCAGGCTGCATCAAAACCAGCACGGCCAGTAGGTCAAGGGAGGTGATTGTGCCCCACTGCTCTGCTCTGCTCTGCTGAGGCCCCACCTGGAGATCTTGGAGTTCTGGGGCCTCCAACATAGGAAGGGCATAGAGCTGTTGGTGCATCTCCAGAGAGGCACAAGGATGATCACAGGGCTAGAGCATAACAGCTATGGAGATAAGCTGAGAGACCTGGGGCTGCTCAGCTTGGAGAAGGGAAAGGTCTGGGAGACCTTAGAGCCCCTTCCAACACCTAAAAATCTGGAGAGGGAATTTTGGAAAGGGAGTTTTTATGGAGTGATAGAGAAAGGATAATGGCTTAAAACTGAAAGCAGACAGGTTTGGACTGAACATTAGGAATAAATTCTTTATTCTGAGGGTGCTGAGATACTGGAACAGCTCGTGCAGAGAAGCTGTGCATGCCCCATCACTGAAACTGTCCAGGCCTGGTTTGAGCTGCCTGGTCTAGTAAAAGGTGTCCCTACCCATGGCAAGGGAGTTGGAACTGGATGGTATTTAAGGTCCCTTCCAGCTTAGAAGAGAACAGTTCAATTCAGCTGGAAGGGACTTACAATGATCTCCTTGTTCTACTGTCTATATATATATATATATATATATTTATAAATATGTATATATGCACACTCACATACATATATATATATATATGATATGCTTATGATATATATATAACATACATATAGTCAAGAATAGTTAGGTCTGCAACAAGTGTCTTACTATTTACTTCTATAATAACTTGATCATTCCCCTTTGTCATTTTGGAGTCCTTTCATAAACCCATGATAAGGTTTGGGCATCTCACAAAACTCAATAATTATGCTCATTCACAAGTAATAAAAACACTTGCTACATTTATGTGGAATTTTCCCTGACTGCCTGTGACTGTGTAGAGGATTTTATAGCGTAAAACATATTTGTGTATAGCTGGTGAAAACTATAGAAGTGTTTTCTTTGAACTCTTTTGCTGTTGCAGAAATGCTCAATTAATCTTTGCAGTTAATGTCAATGATTTTATTATATTCCTCAGCTCCCCGTGGTGCCTAGTGAAAATTCTTGATTTCCTTTGCTAGGGAGGCAGTGAATGATGAATAAGGCTGACCTGCAGAGTTTTTTCCTGCCCAGTGGTCAAGCAGGCCCCAAATTTTACTCCTTGAGAAATAGTAGGGTTGATGACAGGCTTGAATTGCTTTCTTCTGCTTTTGTTTAACTCTCTGAACAATTCCTCATGTAAAAACTGCTTTCCCCATACTCTGTCTGATGATCTGTCTGATGAAGACTGTTCCACTCACAAAAAGCACATTTTTAGTCCTCTAATTCAGGAAGAATTAGGGAAGCCATCAATTAAAGATCTGACATAAAGTAAATTGAAAGACTGCATTCAGCTTTTAAATCAGATCTTCCCTTCTCTCTTCCTTCCCCTACACATCATATTCTTCCCAAAACCTTGTCATTGGCATTATTAGTAATCCTCTAATTTTATAGGAGCAGAGGTCTCTGTTTTTAAAGAAAAAATATGTGTGTGTGTTCTGCATATAGAGAAGAATCCAACTTGAATAGTTAAAAGGCTAAAATAGTTTGAATAGTTAAAAGGACGAGGAAAGATACATTGCTAACATAGACTTCCAGTCTGATAGTATTTCAAGCTTCTGTTTCAAGACCTACTCTTTGAAGTCAGTACTAAAAATTAATAATTAAAAATCTATTCTCATTGCTATCTCAATTTCTTCATTAGCTTGGTTTGCCAAGGGTTTGTGCACAGTATACAGCCCAATATTTGCACAAACTCAGAGAAAAATGTAAGGTTTCATACTTGAACGCTTACCTTCATTCTTTGAGTTTATGATCTTAGATTTCTGAATGCCCACTACAGAGCAAAATGAATTACTGGTGAGTTTCATACATCATGCTGCCAGTAATTTAAAATGAGACACTAAAGAACCATTTTAATTGAATGAACCTTTGTAATTTTTTGGAAGTTTGGCATAAAGGAGACAAATGTCCCTTGCCACTGAAGGGAAAAAACAATACCACCAACATCCCAAAATAAAGAAAACCTCCAAAACCTACCAAAACCAACCCTTGCCATTTCCCCCTCCAGAAATACATCCCTGAAAGAGAAATAAAAATTCATTATGTCTAATCAAGTCTAGGTTTAAATGTATTTTGTAACAGTAATCTGCATTGTTTAAACAAGATATGAACTGTTGAGCGTTTAAATTCCTTGCTAACTAAATCCTATTTTTTAGATAGCTAATCAAAATTTATTTTAACATACTGCTTTTTGTTCATAGCTTAAATGCTTACAAGCACAGGTAAAAATAGTTGCTGCTGTAGAGTACTTTTAAAATGTCTAAATTTAAATGTAATCAATATTAAGAAATTAGGTATTGACTAAAATACTTTTATAGTAAGTAAATATTAGTTTGCTCTTTTCAATTAGACATTTTCACTGTGGGAATAAAACATAAATATATGGTCATGAAATTAGACTGTGACCTTTTCATACAGATTTCTTCTTTTTATGAAAACAGTAGGTTTAAACATGGCTGTATTGTACTCTAAACATCAATTTTTAATTATTTTTAGGTCAAGATTGTAACATATGTGATTAGAACAGCCCTCTGGCATACTATTTTTTGTTACAGGACCTTCACATTCTCAGCTTACACCCCCCATACTGCTGACTTTCACAACATAATGCCATTTTTTTGGCCAGCATTTCCCAGAGTATTCAATAGTTTTCCAAATACTTTTCTGCTAATATCTTTAGTAAAACTTCTATGGACTTTAGCAGGAACTGTGTCTGGTCAGCAATTGCTGAAGATTTCCACCAGAAACTGCCACTGCCTCTTTGGCTGTTCTGGCCTCTGGTTTTGTCCACAGCTTGCTGTTAATCCAGGCTGACAGCATTACAGCTGGAAGCTTGCAACACACAAACTTAGATTGTTTTCTGGTTTCATATTACTAAATTTTTAGTTTTGTGAGTGTTTTGATAATGAAAAAACAGAGTCCACTCCTTTTTCTGTTAAACTAGTTTTTACACTAGTTTACACACATGCAAATAAGTATGGAGAATTACTTTGCATATTTGTTGCTTTTCACTGGTTTGTCAGTAGTAAGGGTTTATCATACCAAAAGATATTTCATGCACATTGTCAGAAAAGAAAAAAAAATTTGCTTCTTATAGCTAGAGTTTTGGAAAAAAAGTCCTGGAATGCACTCTGTGATGACGTACTTCTATCAACTAGCACATCACTAGCTCATTTGGAAAGAAGAAAGGGATCAACCACAGTCTGTGGCAGTAGGTAGGCTGCACCTTTAGATTTTAGATACTCAGGTGATATGGAAAGTACTGTAGCACTGTTTTCAGTGGAAAGATTCAAAAAATGCTTTTAACAGAAACATGCTTTTCCAAACCCTCCAATATAACTGAAATGAACAGGACAAGAGTGTTTTGACAAGAAACAAGTTAAAAAAGAGAATTGTTTTTAAATCCTTTCTATCCTTATTACATCGTCACATTGTGTAGTTTTGGGAGCTGCACTGAGTTCTTGTAGGACCAGCTGATTGTCCTGAATGCAATATGTCTGTCACATTTCATGCCATTGTCTGAGGATCTTGCTGGAAATACAGGACTCACAAGGTGCATTAGACAGCTGGGAAAGGCAGGGATGGCTACAGAAAAAGTGGTGGCAATAGTTTCATACATCATGCTGCCAGTAATTTAAAATGAGACACTAAAGGACCATTTTAACTGAATGAACTTTTAATTGAATGAACTGACTCCTGTAGCAGAAGCTTTGTACTTTTTTCAAGAAGAATCAAGGGAATATTGTATCCTCCTTAAACATTTAAAGCATAGTATGAATGTTAAAGATTAAATTGCTTTTATGGGTTTCAAACATGATGCACTATTAGAGAGGGGACAGTCTGTAGATTGAAGTCACCTTCCTTATATCCATGTTTTTCTATCACGTTGCTTAGTCCCTGACCAGAATACCTTAGTTCAGGATGCATCTGACTCTAAACTTGCATTGTCCATTATCTATCTAATATTGAAATTAATGTGACTTTGTTGTCCCCTATCTAGTTAAAGTACTTACTACTTCGTTTTCAAACCCCAATATTTCAAATTCCTGACTTTTCATATTAATGTGGGTGGTGCCTCCTGCCAAACATGAATAGCTCAGGGAAGGTAATACATTCATATTGCATTCATAAGTTATGTGAAAATACTTGAATTCATAATTTCTGCTTGAATGTCATAGCTTACCATCAGAAGAAGATAATCACACTAAAGTTGACCTTTGATACATCTAATGGTCTCTCACCAGAATTAATTCTTTATCTCTTGCAATGAGCATTTCCACACCTGTTTTTAAAAAATTCGAGCAAATATGTGAGATTGGTTTGATGCAAACACAAGCAAAATTATAATGGACAATATCAATGTAACTCTCTGAAACTTTCCTAACAATGGAGTTAATGGAGCTGTGTTTTTTTTTTAAGAGGACCTAGTTCCATTGTTTACAGGATAAAATTTATGGGAGGATGTCTTGGTTTTTCAATATATATGTCAAGCATAAGTAGAGCAAATTAATTCAGTGTATTCATGGTGTGGTGCAGACAAGCCAAGCTTCTTTTTTTCCTCTTTACTTTCTATTAACACCTAAATAAAATCTGAAAGCAAGTTATCTGTTAGGTGCCCAGATTTTAAAGCTATTTAAAGCTTTGTGAAATGTTGTGCATTTACACTGTAAGTACAATGCTTTCTGAAGTTGTTTGTAGAAAGGAAATAACATATTTCATAAAGGCTTGTGCTTTGCACACTTTTATACTATATCTATCTTGCTCCTTTTCCTCAAAATAAATTCTGAATGAGTTACAAATAAATACAAGCAAGCAATAGTAAGTTAGTAATAACTTGATTTTACACTTAAGGAGGTGCTTTCTGCTGAAGTGATGTCTGTTAGTGAGTTCAGTGTCTTATTTAAGCTTCTGTGGTGTTTTGAGCTGAGCACAGCAGAAGAGCAGCTGCAGTATAATTCAATAAGAAACCACTAATTTGCTAAAGGCAATGTACTTAGAAGTGCCTGATGGATGTCATACTATGGAAAAGTACTGTGGTATATGTACAAACCAGCCATTGTCCACCACTTAATTTTATTTAATGTAATCAAAGAAAATCAAGCTACTTAAGTGTAAGATATTGTAAGATACTGTACTGTCTTTACAGAAAGACAGTCTGAGGGACAGCTATAGTTGCCTGTAGTATACCCACCACCCTTCTATTATTTTAGATATTTGCAGAGTTTATGTGATGCTTTATTAGCTGCCAATTCTGAGTTTGTTTTCACATTTTCAAGAATGAAAGGCACATGAGAATGTTTTGTTTCTGCACAGATAAGATTACTTATGATTTAATTCAGTGGGATTCATGTCTTTTCAGAAACACGGATGGCCCATGTAACATGTGAGGCTGTGGCTTTATCCCCTTTTTGGAAATGTCTTCTAGCCTGCATATACTTGAAGAAACATTACTGTTATGTTGTCTGAAGAATCTGGAGTTGCATGTGCTGGGATATGGGTCATGAACTTGCATACTCTATGTGTTTAAAGCTGAGCTATAAAGTTGAGCTTTTTCATCTTTTTTATTTCTGAAAGGGTATTCTTCTAAGGATCACCTTCTGTGCTCTTCATGGGTATGAATAGGGGTATTTTTATTTCTATCAAAATTCATCCCATTCAAACTGCTTCTGAATTCAAGTAATCTGATTAAAGTATTTGGCTGTTGCTTTAACTGTCTGTTTCTCACAAACAAGTCCCAAACATGAAACAGTATGATGTGTCCAAAGGAGAAGAAATTCCTGAATACTTAGGTCCAAAGGACACTGGCCTGATACTGACTGTGTTGGGGCTTTTTTTTTGTTGTTATTTTTTTGTTTGTTTGTTTGCTATTTTTTCATTCAGTCTGAGCATGGTTATAACTGTCAACCCAAGTCTAATGGCACAGATCCAAACTTGCTCTTTCCATTCAGGCCTGAAACCCTTTCTCTACAAAGAAAGAAAAAGATTAAACTTTATTTTTTCATAAAAGATGACTTTCTGGTGGCTATAAAGGAAACTGGTGGAAAGAAATAATGACCTTAGCGACTATACTGGATGTAATCCAGTATAAGGCAAACTGTTTCTAAAAGTTCAATTTTATCAGGGAAGAATGCATAGAAAACCAATATCAACCTGTCATGGTTATCAACCTGATCTTGGCTAAGCAGATGAAACCCTCTTTGTGTCACTTGATTTGTGTGAGTTGAAGTGCTTTGCATGGAGAATTGTTTCTGTTAGTAGTAATTTTTACTTGCAGATTTGCTGAGCCCTAGACATTCAATGACTGATCTTCTCTGCCAAATGTTGTTAAAGAAAGTAGTGTTGCATACTCATCTACATTTTTCCAGGTTAATCCTGAAGCTATCACCTGATCTGCAGATGTTGTATGACAGCTGGAGTAATGGGTTTAGGGAAAAAAATTATCTTTCTTGATTTTTTTTCCCTATCACTGGACTGTTAAAAGATTTTTAATGTTTATTTGCTGGAGTCTAAACTTGATTTTGATTTGAAGAATCTGAAAAAAGACAGAAACTCAAAACACTATTTAGCGAAGTATTTCTAAGAACAATGGGCCACAAAATCAATCTTCCAAGGGACAGTGCTCCTTCACCTCCAGACTGATACTCTGGAAAGAGTGTTACATGACTGCCTTAATTTTATTTTAAAAACAGCAACAGAATTTTTGGTTTAGTTACTGTCGCTCTGTCTTTTAATACTTAAGATGGTATCACAGAATTCAAACAGCAAGAAGGAATCTCTGTGCCTGCCACAGATAACACAGAATGCAATCTGCTTTATGTGAGTGAAAGAAATGGATCTAACAAGTTATTTAAAAATCCTATTTTTTCCACTGACATGAGTATGAGAGCTTGTGAATGGATTGTCAGCTATATCTAGCCATAACACTTTTAATTATATTAGTGATTTTAAAGTACTTTGTTATGTACCATGTAAGAAAAACCCTTGGATCAAAGAATTAGAGAAAAAAGGTAGAGAGACTAAGCCTATTTGAGCTCTTCATAAGGGCAAAGAGCCAAAGGTTTATAAAAATGAAATTCAAATCTACTGCTTTCTTTTTACTGTAAAAAAATCCACTTGCTGAGAAAATAATCTGCTATATTTTTTCTAATGTATATTTTTTTTGTTCCAAGGGGGTTATGCCTGCACAAAGCTCTGCAAGGTGTGTGCAAATGAGGCCAAAGTTCTTTTCCAAAGCAAGTAATTCTAGAGGAAAGTACACGAAGAGCAATAACCTAAAAAATGAAGAGCATAATAATATGATAATAACAAGGAAGAACAGTGTTAAATTATCACAACAAACTTCAGAGCTGAAACCATGCCTTGCATAAAATTAGTGAAAGCTTGGATATGACATATAGTGTCTTCTCCTCTTTAAACAGAAGGTATTTTGGAAATTGTGATGTGGGAGTGTGTCCTCTACAGACTGATAGTATTGTACTGAATTGCATCGTGGGTGTATTTAGATCTGAGTGCTACAGACTAATTGTAATGTATTGAGCTGTGGGGTAGGTGTTTTCAGAAGCTACTTTAGTTCTGAAATGTTTTAATTAAAAAATCTGCAGTAGACCTCTTTCTTGAGAAAATGTTGAGTGTTATGGCAGCAGACTTATCCTTAGGGACAAGTGACTGGCTTCTGCATTCCCAAGACTAGTAATTATGTCTGAGGTATGGCAATGTGCTGTTTATGGTAGAAATTGCTGTACCAGAACAGACTTCTGTCATGACTGAGACTATGGGTGGACTAAAAACTCTGAAGAAAGATAAGGAAGTCTACTACAGAAGATAAGACAATAACCACTTTATAATCATATAAAAATATCCCTCTTAAATTGACTCTGTTTTTTTCTCTTTCCGTGTGATGGGTAGCTAAAAGTGTAGACTGTGTTTGAAGTGATTCCTACTGTAAAATACTTTAATTCTAAAAGGACAAGAAAAAAAGAATTAGTGAAGATATTCCACAGGCTTCTGTTACAGCTTGTAATTTTTTTTTCCAAAGCTGTTCTTCTGTAGGTGGTTGGATAAGGTACATCAGCATCAAACAGCAATGTCTGGTGACTGTGAAGGGTAACAATGTGCTGGAGGTCAGGGTGCTCTTTACAGGAATACCCTGCATTCACGGGCATCCAGGTACAAACTACCCGCATGCAGCAGCTATAAATTATGACTTGACTGAATGCATGACTACAAGGAAGAAGAAATCTGACTTCTCAACATTTGCACTTAAATTCACTTAATTTCCCTTTATTTTATTAGTATTTCCTATTATTATCTTCCTATATTGCTTTATCATCCCATTTACTCCCACGTCTCCCAAAGCTCCAATAACTATGTCATTCTTCAGTTGAATATGACTTCCTTTGCCCTTCTTTAAACTTTGTTGCAAGAGGTGTAAAATACATAAGGAAATGGGGAATTTGTATTTATGAGAGTTTAATCAAGGTTCTCACAGTTCCGCTATATTGCTGGTGTCCAACACGTAAGTACCAAGTCTGTGGTATCAGAAGGCCACTGTGACACCACAGATTAGTTTCTTTCCACTACTAGATTTTCAGAGACTAGATTTGGAAATTGAAGAAAAAAAAGACTAGATGGGTATCATGGTTTTAAAGCATTAACTAAAAAAATTACTAGAAAACTTACTTATTTCTTGATGTGAAATATGGATTACAACAAGAGCAAAACAGGCTTAAAACTTAAAAGGAACAAAGGAAGTTTATTAACAAAAACTACAAGAATAAGAAACCAGAATAAAACCTCCAGAAACTCTCTTTTTCCCACTACCCAGCCATTCTCCTGTTGACATGACAACATAGGGACAAAAATCTTGGTGGTTAAAACAGTCTCGATTTTGGTATAGTCTTTTCATCAGTCTTTATAGAGAAAAAGAAGTCTTCTTCTAATTTATGGAGTTTTTTCACAAGAAAACCATTTTCTTCATGGCTTTCTATTTCTCTGATGCCAGCTGCCTGGAAATTCTGCCATCAGTTCTCTCCTCCCATTTCACATTAAGCTGAGGTGTGTTATGGGTCAATGAGTCAAGATGGGGTGTCATTTTTAAGGATGAGTTATTCAAAGGCAGAAGTTCTCTTCATCTGTTTTTGTAAGCATCTCTGGAAACAGAAGTTTTCTCTTTGCTTCTTAAAGGCCACAAGTCTTCAACAACTATCACTTCTCTTTTTCTGTTCCAGCATCTCATAGGATCACAACTACTTCACCATTTGCTTAAATCTACACTTTGAAATACTCCATTGCCCCAGAATACTCTATCATGAATTAAAGGAGTTTTTTCAGAACACTACTGTCCATCTCCATAGCTTTAACAGAAAAATATTTCAGCTTATTAAAGCATCTCCTTATTTCTCTCCCCCCTCTGAAGCTTAATTCTTCTCTTCACTGTCTTTGATAGTTTATGTTGTGTCTTTACATGTTGATCACTCTCTCTCTTCCCCTCTCTCTGGCAAAAAAAGGATTAATCTGCAAGCCTCATCTGGGTAGTGAAAGGGTTAAAGTCTTGCCCAGGCCTTGGGGATGGTCCCGGCATCTCTGCCAGAGCAGCGGCTGGAGCTGTCTGCGATGGAAGATTTTTCATGGCTGCTCTGGAGAGTGTGGCCACTATCTCATCATGCTGCAAGTCAGTGGCTCTCTCTCTCCCTACTCGGCAGTCTCTGGTGAAACCCAGCAGCAGCAGAATCTGCAGCCGAGCCAGGGACCGGCCTGGCCCAGCAGGCCCGCTGTACAAGGCCCAGCGAGCCCTCCGGGAAGGGGCTCTTGACACTTCACAGTCTCCATCCTCCCCGGGACCCGCAGAGCTCCGGCCAGCCCTGCTTCCCGCCCACCACAGCCTTGTCCGGCCTGGGGTTGGGGGGGCAGGCTGAACCGGAGCCTTGTTACCTCTTCAAAAGCCAGAAACCAAAGAGAGCAAGAAATTCCCGGGCTTAGGTCTTAAGGTGGTGTTCACAGGTTGATCTCACTTTTCAATGGTCAAAACTACTGTCAATTCTCAGAAATGGCCAGTTATTGGCCAGGAGAAAATCTCCCATCAGCCTCCAGAAGTTTCAACTTCTCTGGCTCTCAGAGCCAGCCTTAAAGGTGCAGAACTTAATACATAACATAAACCAAGTGTTTGGGGATAACAGTATCATAAAGTCACACCAGGAAAAAGGGGGTTCTTGTGGGCCAGAGAAAGAAGTTAGATAGAAGACATACCATTGATATAGAGTATTTTAAGCACAGTAAAATAAAAAATGCAAAACATGATGGTATTTAATGCCTAATGAATGTCTCTTCATGGTGGAAGACAGAAGATCTTTTCCCAAAAGAAAGGTGGACTAAGACCTAAAAGGTTCTCAATACATTTTTCCTGCACTTGGGAAAATGCCCTTGGTAATTTGTAACTTGTTTTTGTTCTATTGGTTGTGATGCCTTATTAAGAGAATAATTAAAAATAAAAAGATAGGGATTATGAAGGAATTCAGTTGTCTTCAGATACTGTAAAAGTATAGATTTACTGTAAAAGAAAATAAAATTTCAGCATTGCCCTGAAAGACATAGCTGGGACTTTACTAGCGTATCTATTTTTTTTTTTTTTGGTTATTGTTCTAAAAAGTAGCAATGTCCTAATCTGAGTAATTTACATTATACGTTTGCAAGAAAGAAGAATTTATGAAACCAGTGAAAGTACACTGAAAAGGACATTTTACCTGCTTTCTTATTGTGAAAAAATGAGCTTTATGGTAAAAAATATTCCTAAATATTTTTGTTCTTTCACAGGAAAGTAAATGATCTCTCAATTTCTTCAGTAGGATATTGAGAATTTACCCACTTATAAACTGATGAAAGAGCCTTCATGTCTTCTCAGTTAGCTGCATGATCTGTGATGCAACTTAAATGTCACTTTTCCCTGTGAACACTATTTGTCTCACCATTTGTCTTACCTTTGTTTCTTTATCTGTCACTAAGAGGGGGCTAATTGGTCCTGAAGAATGAAAAGTGCTATACTTATTGAGTTTAGAGTGATTTTTCCACTTGAAATTTTACATCTTATACGTTGTCAAACACTAACTGACTGAGGACTCTTAAAAGGAACGTGTTATTCTGATATATTACAGCTTCCACCCATTCCTTTGTAACCTGAACATGTGTATTTTTTCCATGCATAAGTGTATAGTCTTCCCGGTATTCTGCAATAGCATGTAGAAGCAAAATTTTCCTGTTAAACTTGTTGCTTTAGTATTCTTTGACAGCTCCAAACATCTGTGCTCTGCTACAGCTTAATGTAAAGATGTGTTCAAATGTAGGTGGGTTATTCCAGTCATATACTGGGTAGAGTTTGAAAGTACTTTGCAAGCAAAAATTGTTTTTCTTGAAATTGTTTGAGAAATAAATACAGTACCCCTCTGTGAATAATAAATAAAAAGACTATATAATATGCAAAGAAACATTATGGATAAGAGCTCCTTTCCTCAGAGAAACCTTCTGCACAGTTCAGAATGTTTCAAAACCAAACTGCAGAACTCAGCAATCACATTGTCCAGTTAGGGATGCCTGTGTCCATTTTGGTACAGTGAAGACAAAAAAAATTTAAAATGCTCCTGCTTGTGTTGTACTGCTTTGTTCCTTTATTTCACCGCATTTTCCTGTCTTTCTTTTCACCAAGCACCAAGCTTGTAGTACAAGTAATTTCATATCTTCCAGCTGATTTCCACAATTAGTTCTTGAGTAGTACCTGAAACAATGCTTATTTTCCAATTCCAGTGGTGTCTGAAGGAGGCAAGAATGGCCTTCCAAGCTGTTAGACTCTGAAATGAAATAGTAAATCAACTGCTGATAAGACATATATATCATATTAAACACAAGGAATCCACCAGAAAATCATTACACTAAAAAGCGACAATGTTGATTGATTAAAATGGTATGGGCTGGCTAGTATTAAATCATGCTGAGTGATGTGACATTATGATTTTACATATCATATTTCTGTCAAGACAATGAAGGTAAAAGGCATTGTCATCAGATGATAACGGACAATAAGAGGAATCCTGATGTTAGATTTATTACTTGGTTTAGATTTAGAAAGAAGTAATTCTTGTCTTGTGCCACTTATAAAATGACTGTAAATTTAGTGATGATGTAAAATTCAAAGGCAGAACCACTTACAGTTTTGACAAAGTGCCAGCTATAAAGTATTTACTGTTCTCAGTGGTTCTGCCTTGCACACTTAAATATTTATCAGAAACGTGAACTCTTTTGATAAATGTTTCTGATCTTTGTGAATTTTAAAAAATATTTAGATTTTTCATCAGAAGCTAACCTCCCATATTTCATAACAGCAACTAACTTTTGCTCTTTTTTAAATTAAAAGCTTGAACATTATTTATTATTTTTCATAAAGTACATTCTTAGCATATTTATTCCTTAGATTATGAAGCACATAGTATTTACAAGATCCCATTCCTTCTGAAGGTGATGACCACTTATAGACATAATTTGTGTCATGAATGCTAAGGATGGACATAATTTGTGTGCTTTATGGAGCAGCAGTCACAGAGTCTCATTGCTGCTCATATGCTCCTATTTCCTACCTCTGATGGATTAAACTTTTTCTCAATTGTTATTGCATTTACTACCTATATTTGTGACTGGAAGACCACTGTAACAGTTGAATTTGTCACCTGTTTATTTTCTCTGGAGGGAAGTCAGGGGACGCCATGAAGATTATTGTGGGGCTGGAGTATGTTTGCTGTGGAGTCAGACTGAGAGAGTTGTTCAACCTGGAGAAAAGAAGGTTTCAAGGAGATCTTAGAGCCCCTTCCAGTACCTAAAGGGACTCTAAGAGAGCTGGGTAGGGAATTTTGAAAAGGGCATATGGTGATAGGACAAGGGTGATTGTTTCAAACTGACTGGCAGCAAGTTTAGGTCAGATATTAGGAAGAAGTGCTTCGCTGTGATGGTGGCACAGGTTGCTCAGAGAAGATGCTCCCTGGAAGTGTTCAAGGCCAAGTTGGATGGATCTTTGAGCAACCTGGTCTAGAGAAGTCTGTCCCAGGCTTTTGGCAGGCAGTTTGGAAGAAGATGATGATCTTGTTCTCTAAGGTCCCTTCCAGCTCAAACCATTCTGCAGTTCTATAATTCAACCTTCTCCTGAGCTGTCTTCCCCAAGGAACTTGTAAAGCAAGAAGAGGCATCATAATCAGGTGTTGGTTGTGTGTGTCTGATAGAGACCCCTGAGGCTTCACTTTCTTTTAATGCTATTATGACAAAGTTTGGGGCGTGAGACTGGATGAAAAGAACCCAAATGTTAAATATTGCTGCAGAACTCCAGTCAGTGGTGGAAATGCTTAGAAAGAAGCAAGGGCAAAAGCTCTGCAGATGTCACTGAAAACATCTGCCATCACACCTGACTTCTCAAGGTCTGCTTGTATCCTGTGCTACTGGGAATAAAGCTGTGCATTCAATTATGCTAACTCCCAAATTGCTTCGGAGTAGTAAAGCAATGGCCTAATTTTGGCTTCACTGTGGCAGTGAAACTCCTGCCTCCTCCACCCCCCTGCCTCCTCTTTCAAGATTTCATTACTGGCTTAGCGTAGGATATAAGTGACAGACCATTGCCTTTTATACCAAATGACTACAAAAGTATTTAGCTGCAGAGGATTAATTTTTTCACATTCATGGTCAGGGAATGTGAGACTGACTTACATTAAATTTCCCATGCCATTTGGCTTTCTGAGGCCTGTGCAGTGAAAATGAAAAAGTTTCCATGGCCTGGATGAATTTCTGATGAATAGATAAGGCTGTGTGCAGAGCAGAGATCTGTGACCCTCTGCAGCTTGCAGTCAGGCACTCCACAGCTTCTTTGACATCAAAGGTTGCAGATTGTTTTGAGTGAATAGAGCCCCTGCAAATCGCGTCTGCTAATCACAGAAGAGCTGGGTAGCCGTCATCTTAAAAAACTTAGAGTTTGTGAATTGTGGCAGATTATTTAGGCCTTCTTTAAGGTACCTCATCAGCCTAAATCCATGGAAATTCTAGCTGAAAGTTAGCTTCTCTCTTACAAGCTTCTTTCATTCCTCACATATCCAGTAGATGCACAGATGCAATACAGCATAAAAAGGGGGAAAAAAAGTAAGAGCACCTTTTAATCAAAATTACTGGGCTGTGCAGTATAGAGTACCAGAGAAATATTCAAATTTCTCACAGGAACCATAAAATTTTTAAATTACAACCACACCTCCAGAAATTGTTATTTTTGCAAGCAGCTTTAGAGGGCTAGAATTTTCTGTAGGAAGAGTGGGAGGCTGGAAAGCTGTCTTGTTTCATGGAAGTTTTCTTTTGCTCCTATACAGTCTGATTATTCTAAAAGCTTGTTTGTCACAAACTTTCTTCTAGGTTGTTACAGGCCTATTTTTGGAAGCCTGTAATAGAGGTCTTTGTGATCCTGTAGCAAGAATTAAGCGGGGTTGAGCATTCTGGTGATCTGCCTGTACTTTGTCTGTTCTGACCAGAGCATTTTGTATTTTTGCAGCACATTCACCCCAAGAGCACTGGAAAAGAGGAATTTTTGAAATAAAATTAAAAAAAAAAAAAATAAAAAATCTTTTTGTAAGGAATTGTCATGAGGCGATTTCTTTCTCTCTCTCTTGATGATTTTATGATTTTATTCCTTGCCTATGTTGTGATGCCCTTTAAAGTCCCTTCCAACACAAATGTATGAGTCTACAATTCCACGATTTTATACAGAATCATGAAAGAGAAAGAAAGAAAAAGAGAGAAAGAGAGAGAGAAAAACAGAAAAAGAGAGAGAGAAAGAGAAAAAGAAAGAGAGAGAGCAGAGAAAAAGGGAGAAAGGGAGAAAGAAAGGGAGAGAAAGAGAGAGGAGAGAGAGAAAGGGAAAGAAAGGAAGAAAGAAAGAAAGAAAGGAAGAAAGGAAGAAAGAAAGAAAGAAAGGAAGGAAGAAAGGAAGGAAGAAAGGAAGGAAGAAAGAAAGAAAGGAAGAAAGAAAGGAAGAAAGAAAGGAAGAAAGAAAGGAAGAAAGAAAGGAAGAAAGAAAGGAAGAAAGAAAGGAAGAGAGAAAGAAAGAAAGAGAGAAAGAGAGAAAGAAAGGAAGAGAGAAAGAAAGAAAGAGAGAAAGAGAGAAAGAAAGGAAGAGAGAAAGAAAGGAAGAGAGAAAGGAAGAGAGAAAGAAAGAAAGAAAGAAAGAAAGAAAGAAAGAAAGAAAGAAAGAAAGAAAGAAAGAAAGAAAGAAAGAAAGAAAGAAAGAAAGAAAGAAAGAAAGAAAGAGAGAAAGAGAGAAAGAGAGAAAGAGAGAAAGAGAGAAAGAGAGAAAGAGAGAAAGAGAGAAAGAGAGAAAGAAAGAAAGAAAGAAAGAAAGAAAGAAAGAAAGAAAGAAAGAAAGAAAGAAAGAAAGAAAGAAAGAAAGAAAGAAAGAAAGGATTCCGCAATTTTCACTACAGTGAGTTCCACTTCTTGCAAAGCTTTAAAAGAAAAATAAAAAAAAGGGAAGAAGTTGGGTCTTTTTCTTATGAATTTATAGTCCATAAATTTTGCCCTTTTTTTTGATCAGTTATTCAAAGGAATTTCTCTTTTCTCACGCTATTATATACATTTATTTTTACCTCTGGTGCGTCACCTATACCAGTTTGTAGTTCCCTTATATTTCCAGAAAGTTTTATGCCGGGCGTCTCTGTCAGGTGAATTCCGAGGCGAAGGCTGTGTCTGCAGATGCGCTGTGCCGAGCCCGGGCGCTGGATGTCACTGCAGGACCGGGGACGCGGCGGAGCGCCGTCCCCAGGGTCCCCCGCCTCCGCCGCGGGACGCGGGCTGGCAGCGACGGGGAGGTGCGCTGCGCCTTTCGCTCTTGGAATTGGGGAATTCCAGGACGTGGGAAATGCAACAAAACCAGCCTCGCTGTAGAAAGAATCTTTGCGATTACAGTTGTAAGGTACTGGGTTTTTAGGTCCCGAAGCCTTTTACAGAGCTTGCTCAGGTAAAGTCAAAACTACAGATTATGGGATACTCGTGTGATTATTTACTATCGTGTTTAATACAGTCAAGTAGAAGACTTGGGGCTTTGCTTATTTTTAAATTTAATCTACCTTTTTTCTCCAAAAGTAAAACAAGCTGATCTCAGGCTATTTATGTATTTCATATTTTTATGTATATTCTCTGCCTTTCACTTCCCATGGCTTCACACACCTTTCCTGCATATACATCCCATTATCAAAACTCATTTTCATTCATTACTTATGGACATTTGCTTATGGACATTTATGGACATTGAGAGCTTTTATAGAAAGCCTCTTCACTATTTTTTACTTTTCTTCCTAACTATTTTCTTTTTTTTTTTTTTTTTCTTTTTTATTTTATGTTTTGTTTCTACATTTGACCTTTATGCTTCGGTTTCTTTCAGTCATATTCTATTTACTGTCATGTTCCTCTTCACTCCATTATGTTAAACATTCTACTCTGCCCACCTTTTCTACATAGTTCTTCCAACTACTATCACCCTTTTTTCTTCCTCCCACTTTGCTTTTCCTTTCCTGCGATGTTCCTGTTATATGTTCCCTTTGAATGTCATCTTTTCTCATTATTTTTTCCTTATCTGTTTTGTTCCTTTCTTCTTCTGTCCCGATCACCTGAATTATCATCATCCATACTATAAATCTCTGAGAAAGCGCACTTTTTGACTCTTTAATTTTTCTCATCAGTTCAGGGACTAGGGGTAAAGGACAAACAATGACAGACCACTTCTTGGCCAACATTTCTGCCACTGCAGTCAGATTTTACTTTGTCTGCAGAGTTGTGGTCTCTAGTAAAATAATGTCTTACAACCCAGACTGTGAATTCAGTCTTCCTGGCTTATTAGCTTGCTTTATAAGACAATTCCATTTTTCTCTCAAAACCTTAATTATTCTTAATTGATAAGCATGGAGTCTATACAGGAACATCCATCACCTGTGCACAAATATCTCATTCACTTTAAGTGATTCAAAATGAAAAATCAGTAGGCATTAGAGTGAACATATGAAACACAGGTATGTAATAAGCACAGAGACACCCAGTTATAAGTGAAAAAAAAAAAAACTTCTTTAGGATGTTTCATACCACTCATCCAGAACTGATTGCTCAGTTCTGAGCCCCATTTAAGACATGTAAAGTATCATCAAAAGACCTAAGCTTTGAAGCATGAAATGTCAAACTCAAATGGAAATTAACTATGTGAGTAAATAAAACCTTGACTTTACAGACTCTCACATATGCAGTGAACTTTTCCCTTGCTAACATATTTTTATGCTGGGAGAGCTAACATGTTTTCTTTCCAGCTGATTAGCCATTGTTATAAACACTAGTCTAAATTAATACAAATTATTTCTAACATCTACCCAGCATGGATTTTACTGTTTCTTAGCACATCTGATAGAGAAAATTTAAGACTTAAAAATTGCACATTGTTTCTAACTGCAGTGAATCATTTGGCCAAACTCCCCTACAACCCATGCTGTTCTCTATTTAGCCTGTCATTGCTACAATATCACTAATATTTGCTTATTTATAGCTTCACATGATATTTGGACAAAATAATATGTATTTCTTGATATTAAATATCGTTCATATTTTATGACTATGGGCTCTTTAATGAAATTTTAATTTTAGCTTTTTTTTTCTTTATTAATTGGGATTGCTGATTAGCCTCTAGCACAAGGCATGGGTTTTGCCCACCCCCCAGACAACCGATCAGACAATGAAAGATAATGCATACAAATAATTCAGCTGTGCTCTTAGAGTGAATGAGTGAGTTGCAACACATAATGATAGAGCTCCATTCCCGTCCTGTTTGAAGACTTAATGGGTGCCATACCTCTTGATAAAAAGCATTGCAGCTATTCAGCTACTTGTTATTCATGTAAATGTTTTTATCTCAAAGAAGGAGTGTTTTTGGCATTGCCAGAGTGGGTCAGAAGAGCCTTTGTTATGGTGGAGATACTAGACCAGCCAGAAACTAGAATCAGCTGTATCAGGGTTCAAACTGCAGTAGGGAATAAAATACCCTCTTAGGTCAAAACAGTGTTAAGCTTCTGTCCTGAAACCCAAGGCTTTTTCTCCATCCAGCACTCTTTCTCTTGATGTTTATTGCAGTAGCTCTTGATATTTTTATAAACCATTTAAGTGTCAACTTTCATAAACTATTGAAATATTAACTTTTTGAATCCTGGTAACATCCTGTGTCGCTGTTCAAGGAGCTGGAGCTTCTGGGTGGGTTGTTCTTGGAGTTCAGTGACACAGCTGTGACAGGCAGTCTACCATTGAACTGTGTTTTCGGGCACTGTAGCAACAACCCCACATTAAGCGCTGCTGCATGGCAAATAGTACATGTGCTCATCTGAATGAAAAATGACATGGTATGTTAAACTGTTTCTGATTAGTGCAATGTTGTCGCCCAAAGAATCCCAAAGGCAGAATCACCAGTGAAGTAAATCTATCTTAATGAATATATTGCAGGTAGACCACCTGTAAATTTGGATTGCACTGGAAGGATAATATTTGATGTACTAGATCATAAAATGCTATGAGACTGTGCAGGGGATGGTGCATTTCCAGTTGCTGCTCTCTCTCTTTGCTCAGCAGGTTGCTAGCCACATGTAATTAAGGCAAATAAACTCTACTTTCTCTGGAGTTGTTTTGAGCATGTTTGTTTTTGCTAAAGCAGTATGGTGTGGCTTGAAGAGGAAACAGAGAAACCAGCTCAAGTGTGGCAAGACATAAGCTGACCCTTAGCTCAGGACACGTTGCTGTGCAGCTACCAGGTAAATTCAGAAAAGAGGTTAAAAGATATCACCAAGCTAATACCACCCTAGCTGAAAATCATCTCCTTTTCCAATTTTTTTCCTCATCTTTTCCCTTCTCTCTTTCTCCTTCTCCCTTCCTCTCTCGCTGTAGCTCCAGGTGCCCACCCCAGCCTGCAGCTGGGTAACAGTTTACGGGGCACATTGCTGTGTTAATACATTGTTAAGGCTGTCTCAGCTGCTGGGTCTCAGAGAGGTTAGTGTCAGGACTGCTTTACTGTGAACCCTTGATGTGCAGGGTAAAGCTGGGGACAGGTAGAGCTCCCCCCCTCTCACACCGCAGGGAGCTGAGCTGCTGCAGGCACCCCCTCCCACAGTGTTGCACTGCTGGCAGTGTGGGCAATAAAACAGAATATGTTTCTGATCAAAAGTAATTAGGGCTTATAGAAGCATGTGTATTAATGGACTAGACACCACATCACAGACATTGCCTGGTATCTCTTAATTCAGCTTGGTAGAGCTGCAGGTGTTAAAGAGCTGTTGAACGCTGTTGTCTGTGCAATGCAGTCAAGTAGCAAAAACAATTCTGCAGCTCATAAAGTAAAAGTGAAAATAGGAGCAGACGATTAAAACTACAAAATGTTAGTACAATTGAACTTCTGACACTGGTGTCTGAATCTGCTGGGCTTCTAGCACAGCAGAGAATATTACATGTAAGGCAACATCTGGATTTGAAAAGGCAGGATTGCAATGTCGCTTTTCAGTTTAAGAAGATGTTGTATATATTTTCATAGAATTTGTTTGAAAAATATATATTACACAGACAATAAGAGAGAAAGAAAAGTAAAATCCAGCTTAGAGATCAAATACAAAAGGAATTTGTATTTATAGTATTTCTAGCACAGAGGGAGGAAAAAAGGTTACCTAAAACACAATATTTTTCTTTTTTTTCTTTTTCTGGTTAGTTTTAAGATGCATTTTGAGTGGTTGATTTTTGCCCTTGGTTGCAAGGTTAATCATAGGCCAAGCATATTGATGGTTTTGTAATAGCAGCTTTGTTTACCGGCTCTGTCTACATTTTTAAAGATCTGTTTATTTTGTGATATATAATTAATGAAAATTACTTTTCATTGGTTATTTATTAATTTGGAATGCATGAGAGTCAGTGTAACATTTATGTAGTGTTTGGTGCATATGTGCATATCCTGACAGCTAGGAATGTAATGAGTACTCAGAATTGAGGAATAGGATTCCTGAAAGTCTTCTACAGGGTGTGCCTTAGATTGTCACATAAATCAATATTGCCCTTGCAGGAATGGAAATAGGAATATAGCTCAGACACAGTCACACATTTTACAAATTTACATATTTTCTTTTTTTTCCTAATTTCATGTTCATTTATTGAAGATGCTTTAATTTATTACTTAAGTGATAAATTAACCTTAAGAGTCCCAGCTATACATATGATCTGCACATGAGAAATTAATGGTACAATTGCCTTTAATATGAACCTAACGTAATCCTTTCCTTTCTGCAAAATACATGTGAGATATAAGTTAAATTTGGCTATAAAAGTACAATGCTGACCTAGACCCTGTAAGGAAAAGGCAGATTCAGAGATAAGACTGTCTGCCAGTGCAGACATTGGCTCAAATGCTATGTAATCAAAATATATTTTTCTTCTAGGGGTGGATAAACAAAATACGGAAATTTGCTGAACAGCATGAGCATCCTCTGTACTGGGAAATCTCGGTTAGAAAATGGATACTGGAAACCTGCAAAGCATACATGCCAAAACAAGGTTACTGGGGATTTTCAATTCTTAGAATCTTATCAAAAATTAACAGGGGAAAAGTAATTATTTTTGTGGTACCAAAAGGCTAAAGTAAATTCTGGTGCTTCCTATGAGACTGTTTGGTGATAGAAAGAGGCGGGGGATTAGGCAGAGAAATCCTGCTAGTTTTTTCTCACTGTTGATTGAAGTGTTAGCACAGAAAGAAAGGAAGAGAAATATATATACCTCAGTAGTACATATTTGACAGGTTACAGTAAAAATTGCTTTATTCTTTCAAAGTCCATTCAAGCTGTAGTGTTGGTGCTGAACCTAGTTTTCTGTAAACACACACATTTCTTACATCTTTATTTTAAAGGGAAGCATAAACCAAATCTGTAAAAAAGGCATGCATTACATTTGCAGTGGGTCAAATACCTGCTGCAGGTGAATGTGCAAATGATTTTCAGTCAGAAGCTTTTTAGTTATTTGGCTATTTGCTCATGCCTTTGTATGATTGATAGGTGCAAACTTGGTTCATAACTGTACAATTACATTTTTGCAAAACTGTCTTCTGTCTCTCCCTGAGGTTTAGAAGTTGTTGATTGATGTTATTGTTAGTTACAGTTCAAAAATACAGGTTTTCCTCTTATTCTGCTTTAGAAGGTATGTATCAGAGCAGTGACAAAACACTTCCTTGCACTCTTAGTCTCATTCTAGTGGGTTTTTTTTTTTCTATTCCCAGCAATCTTCCACATCCTTTCCTTGTCAATTCCTCTTTATCTATTGCTTCTATTGCATGAACGTGACCTCATCCAGAGCTATTTTGAACAGTATGTGGTCCCTCCCTTGCTTATTATCTCTATACTAGTGATGATACTGGAGGGGATGAGTGGGAGCAGCTTAAACAGAGAAGGGTAGAAAAGAAATAGCAAAGCACCATAGAATTTTTTTAAGACTGGAAATTTAGACAGAAAAGAATGGGCAAAGTGGTGGTCATAATGACCCTTTTATATTTTTAAAGAAAAATGTAAGCCAGCAGCAGCTAGAAAGGTAATGCAGAAAGGAGATGATGAGGAATAAAACTGATTAAGGCCTGAATAAACTAAAAGAAGAGTTCCTCCTGCCCAAAAAAGGCTCATCCTTCCAAACCACCCCATCAGCAGAGAAGACAGAACTACAGATAACCTCGGTAATAACATCTGTTCAGGATGGATGTCAAAAAATATTAACTGGAGGAGCTGTGAATGCTAAAATAGCTGAGTTCTGCTGGAGATATGCCAACAAATGATAATGTGGCAGTCTTTTCAAGAATTAATATTCTTCAGGCACTAAGCTGTCCTTGTCTTTTATATCAGGTCTGGTGTCTAAGATGCTCTATCTGCCAAGACAAAACTGCATCAAGCAGATAGCATGTGTGGCCAGAGAGGTCAAATAACCGCTTTCTGTGCCTTCTCATCAGCTTGCTTTCAGCCCTTGAATCTGCCAATTAACTAACTTTGCATCTCAGAAATGACCATTTTTATGTTAATTTACTCAGCCAGGCAGTTTTTAACACAGTTTGAGTACAGTGTTTTGGTTACATGCTAGAACAGTTACATGGATGCAATGTATTTTCTAATCATGAGTAGAGGAAATGGGTGCTATTTTACTTTTTCAGTATCCTGAAATTTTTGCTGGAATAATTTTGAACTGCTACTAGAATTTGCTTCCTCAGAAACCAACACAGTTGTGCTAACAAAGTTATGATGGTCCTAGGCAATGTTAGAAAAGTTTTGGAAAATTATCTTGAGCACAGATAGGGGTGGAACTACTTTTTAAGCACTAAACTGGGAATTGTATGCTTGACTTCTGTTCCACCCTCTTTTCGGTTTAAAAAAATTTAAAAACATTAGACAAAAAATTATCGAGCCTAGAATGCTGTAGAAAGGCAAATGTGTACTGACAAGAGTTAAACAGACACCATAATTCCTGTCCTGTGGAAATTAAAAATAGTACCATTCAGAACTGCAACAAAAATGACATTTTGAAATTTTCCATGTAATGAAAATTCTGACATTTTGCTTAGAGAAGGTCAGAGTGACATTTCATTGTGAAAGACTGAGAGTGTTTCTGGGGCTTCTTGGGTCATCTCTAATCGCCTGCCAGGTAGAAACCCGAGGATTTGGGGGTCCTTTTTAGCACAATGTTCCTGGAGTGCTGGGGGGCAAACAGCTTGGAGGCACGGTCTCTGCAACAGCCTTCCTAACACGTAGCCACTAGACCAGATGAAGGGGGTGGCAGAGTGCCAGGCAGAGCATTTTGACTTTTATTAAGATTTAACAATAACCAAAATATTCTCTCCCAACATTCTAGTAAATTAGGAGTTTAGAAAATCAGGCAAAAACCCTGGAACTAACTGCTTATGTTTGCTTTAAGGTGCTTTGTACTTCGTGGGTAAACTATCTTCCAAACCAGGATAAGTATCTTGTTCTTTCTCATTTCCTGAACATTTTAAACTTACAAAAACATGATTTCTTCTTCAACACAGGGAAGTATGGGCTTCATATTTTTATTCTTTTATTTTAAACTTTGGGATGATTTTACATTCTGTGGCTAAATTCAGTTCTCTTGGGCCCTCTGTGGTCATTGTCTCATAACCTTTTAGGGGTTTTGGCAGACTGGTTGGTCGTCCGGTTGACTTTTTGGGGTTTGTTTTTTTGATGAGTTGTGGTGGGGTTTTGGGTTTGATTTTTGGTTGTTTGTTGTCTTTTTTTTTTTGTTTTTTGGTTTTTTTTTTTGTGTTTGGTTTTTTTTGGCCAGGTGTGTCAGTATATGTGGGATAATTCCAGAGGTTTAAGAGCCTCTTTTTTTTGTTTGCTTTCTTGAAACTGTGCAGTCTGAATTCTGCCATCTGTGTAGGAATAAGATCGTCTGATGGAATAGAATCATTTTATGTAAACTATGATTAATGCATTATATGAATGGGAGACAGAGCTGTCAGTGAAAATCCAGTTGCACCCTTGATCATAGAAATCTTTCCCTGACTAGAGCAACTAAACCTTTTTCCCATGCACAAAATGGAAGTTATAAGGGTACAAATACTGCAATCATCTATACTGGATCTATACAAGCAACACTCAGAATCAATGTCTGAGTTCCATCCTCTGGTGTGGGAGGGTGTTCTATCCTCCCCAGTACCCTGATGTCAAATCCATGATGCTGATATACAGTAAGATTCAGTTGTGATATAAGGCAGAATACCTGTCTTTCCTTTTCTGTTGCCTTCGCCTGCCATTTTGTGTGTCACAGTGGAGGAGACTAGCAGAACATCCGTGTTCTGCCCTCATCAGCAGCACCAGGGAACTTCATGCCTACATTTTTGCGTTGTGTTCTTACCTTTCCTTCCTGCCTGTTAAGGAAATATGAATATATGGGACATCTTGACACCAAGAATTCTTGATCCCAAGGGTACTCAATGCTATTCTTCCTAATGCAGAAATATGCCAAACATTTTCAAGAACTTTTTCAAGTTACATTTTCACCCATGCGTGAAGGTGAAATGTATGGAAATAAATGCTGTTCTTGGTTCAACCCTTTGGTAGTCTACAAAAGTGATTTTAGTGTGCCTAATTTAAACTATTATACAGGTTAAGCTCCACCTGGAGGACCAGATATCTTTGTGAAAAAAATGAATGCTTATGTCCATTCTCCAACTTGCAAAATTTGTGGGGGTGAAATAAATGCTAATAGATGTCTCCTGAATTATTTTGCTAAATAAAATGCAGTCTAATACTGTCTCTTTTTCATTGTTTTAACAGTTTCAAAATTCTTTGTAAACGTATACAACACATACTATATAAAGTTAGATTTTTTGATGAGGAGAATATGGTCAAGAGTTTAATTACTCTTGTTTAGAATCTCATAATCTCTACTGGCTAAGGTTTACACAATGACCCAAATTAACTCATTTAAGTATATATTTCGCTTCTAGGGACACATAACTCAAGGGAGGTCTGCAGTAATTTTGCAACTTGAGAATTTGCTGTTTTCCAAAAACAAACTTCAGGACATGAGGAGCATCACTGATTAGTTTCAGGTGTTTCTGAAGCAAGGTGATCGTGCACATCTGGTTCCTCATCATGCCTTTGGGCTGGCTATTCAAATAGAATAAGAATAAAACAAGAAAACAAAGTTTTCAGTATAAGAGTTGACTTCTGGAACTGTATCCATGCATTCCCTCATGCTTCCCAGGGAGACGGTGAGGGGTTGCCTTAGGCAGCACTCTCACCAGCTCACTCCCTCTACTAATCACTCTGCTTCACCTCCACAACCAAATTGGCACACTCCCCGACACCTGACCACCCTACAATCACCACCTCCCGAGCAGGCCTCCTCCCAGCCTTCAGAGTTAAAGCCCCCCTGTATGGCCACAGTAGTAGGGCTTTGTAGAAGTCCCAGTCACTGTCTTCATCCTGCTTTCTACTCCTAAAACTCAGAGGATACGGCATTTTACAAATCCTTATTCTAGTGGACTCCTCATTAAATGACCTACCCTCCTTAAATAACTATCCCTTTATCACCCTAGCTCTATGAAGAGGTCTATAACTAATCTGCCTATGACAAATTGACCTAAAATCACTAATTGCCTACTCATCTGTCAGCCACATAGGCCTAGCTGTAGCTGCAACCATAATTCATAAATCCATTGAGCATTCTCAGGTGCAATAATCCCAATAATCTCACACGGTTTAACCTCTTCAATATTATTCTGCTTAGCCAGCACCAAATGTGAATGTACCCACAGCTGAATCCTCCTACTCACACTAGGCCTCCAATGCCTCCTACCACTCATAGCCACTTGATGTCTCCTGGCTAACCTAACAAACAGAGCCCTTCCCCCAGCAATCAGCCTCATGGTGGAATTAACAATTATAGTTGCTCTTTTCAGCTGATCTTCCCTCACGATCCTCTTAACAGGAGCTGCAGTCCTACAAACTGCCTCATACACCCTACATACCTCAGCACAGGCTGCTTGGGTAGCGCTGCTGACTTCAGTGAATTGGATCCAAGGAACCCTCTGCTCCTGTTCAACTTCCTTGAGCTACAGAGACCTGTTGGGTAGTTCTGGTGGAGCACATTTGCTCTATCAGATATGCTAAAGCTATTTAGAGCTACAAGGAAAATTACAGCTGGTGACTAGGAGAGGTTTGAAGGAAAAATGTCTGTTATTCAGATGTATAATTACTTCTGCCATTCTTGAACAGGGGATGACTTTCTGACCAGGAACTGAAGCAGCTGTTCCAAGTCCACTGACAGCAGGAGAAGCACAGCCCTGTGAGGGTACCCAGACTGCTTGAAGAGCATCTTCAGAACTGGCTGGCTTTGAGCTGAGCATCTGCCCCAAGAGTCCTGAAAGCTGGAAGCTGTAGTCTGCTTTTCACTTAGAAATTCAGTTAATCCTTCATCAATCTTTAGTCAAGAAATATTGTTATGATTCACAGCATTGAAATAAAAAAATTAATGCCTTTAAAGGTAATTAGTAATTTCATTAGCTCATTTAGCCTCTGAGTCACATGACAGTGTTGATGGAAGAAGGGGGAAGGGAATGCTGCAATTTCTCCCTGCAATTGTCATAATGTAAAGGTAGTACAGAATAGATAAATAATTTCAAAGTTTAAGTAGGGTAAATTCTGCAATTTCAGGCTAATGGCTTTGAATATGTGATACAATGGTTGTTGAATCTTGGAGGTGTGTGCTGTGTGTGCTCATATGGCTACCCAAAACCAGACAGTCTTAGCACCCATTATGACAAAAACAATAAAAAAGGAACGGGTAGATGTGCAACAGAATCCCTTTGACTTGTAATGACACCTTAGAAGGATTAGGAGTTAAAAATTATGGAGGATAGCCATCTCAAATTTATTTTCTTCTGAGACTTTTCTGAAAATAATGATTTTATTTTGCTCTCTCTGAAGAAATAACAATATAAAGAAGATATTACCAAAGGTATTTGAAGTTAGTCTGACATTCTGGTGAAGAAGTTTCATATTTGAGGACTGACTGGCTGTACTTGAAGTGACTAGAGAAGGTAATCTGGAACAGCTTGCGTGTGTTGCTGGTGCTAATATTCAGTAGCTGTTACAAAATTTGGCAAAAAAATAACACAAGAATTGTTCACTTGGGCATTAATGAATACTGGAGCTTCCATTTTAGCCATGATTATTATTCTCATGGCAAGACTAAATGTGTATATCTTCAGTGCTGAGACATCACTAGTGATGCAAAGGCTGCAAGCCTTTGAATATCTCTCTATGCCAGCCTAGAAAGGGTCAGATTTGAAATAAGAACTTCACATAAATTCATGGAATATGCTTAGTCAGAAGAGAACTTAGTAGGAATTTTAAAAAATGTGGAAGAGGGAAAACTTTTCAAGAACTTCAAATTTCTGTCATTCAAATTTTTGACAACAGCCTGACTGGACAGTGGATATGTGAAAGAAAAGGTTTGCTTTCATAGAGGAAATGGTTTCTTGCAGAGAATAGATAATGTGATTCCTGGAATATTTGAATTATGGCATTTCAGCATCAGAAAAAGTATCTGAAGTTCTTTTTAACATTAGAAAGATTTCTGCAGAAAAGCATAAATTTTAAAATGGTAAAAGGCAGTTTTTTGTTTCCAAGATAATGTTCATAAAAAGCTTATATTATATATTTATTAGCAGAGAGTTCATAGATGAGTTGACTAGCAGTTCACTTTACAGACACACATTGTTGACTTCATGAGCTAATAGAAAGAAAACCATTTCTGCATACCTAGCCTGCAGTAGTTAGATTTACTAGAGAATGATGCATACAATCTCCATTTATAAACCAGTCAAGGGATATTTTCTACAAGCTTAAGTGCCTCACATAATTTATTTTTTTTCTCCCAACCAAGGTCTAGCAACTCTAGCTTGTATGATTACTGAGCTTTGTGTTCTAGTTCTTGCCATCAATTCATTCTAAAACTCATAAAATGCAAGGTCCTGGTGTGTATTTTTCTTTCCAATTCTTCAGTGAATGAAGAATTCCTTATATTAGAAGATAAAATCTCTGCACAGATATTCTTCTTTGCACTGGGTGAAGTAAATACTGGAGTATATGATCTGAATTGTCATGCATCTCTGTCTGAAAAAGAAAAAAACATCCATGCTGCATTTTAGGGCCAGACCATCAGCTAGAATAAAGCAGCCTAGCTCTTGTGATTTCACATGATTTCAAATAACACAACTAGTAGTCCAAAAAACAAAAAGAAACTGGCTTTGTTGCAAATCCATTCTACCAGCCTGAAATAAAATAGTAGCTGCAGAGGGTAATGTGTTGATAACGAGACAAAGGAAAGGCCTCTAAGTTTGCATGGTTACCTTAGGAGCTATCAAACACATCTGCACACCCTTTTTTTTTTTTTTTTTTTTTGGATAGTATGAGTTTTCACTTTAATTGGAGCTATTATTTGCAGACAAATGTTGAGTTAATGGAGGAAGGGAAAAAGATGTGATACATAGTTTCAGAAGGAGATAAGTATCTTGATGAAAGAAGGCATAGAAGGACAGAAGCATAATTAAGCTGGACTGACTGTGGAGGTCATGGTAGAATAACAAGTATCAAAGGATGCAAAAGCAGAGAAGCGTTGGCATGGAGACTGGGAGGCACTTTAGTATTAAATATAGTACATTTCAGATGGAAACATGGAATAGCAGCCTGATCACACATACTGCTGGATTTTCAGTTATTCACATTACCAAAACCTAAATGAAAACCTTGGTCTTTTTCTGTACTGAATCAATATTTTGTTTCAAGTAAATAAAAGTTTTTTATATCTTCATAGATTTTGAGGCTTGTAGTTAAGTTCTGTTACATCTTGTATATCACAGACCATTGCTTTTCATCAGGTTATTCTTACTGGTGTCCCTTACATTCTTTTAAAAAGGAGATTCCTGTTTTCTATTAAACCATCATAGCTGTGATTTTTTTGTTTTGTGGTGCACCACTGTGATGAGTTAGAAGATGCTGTTGTTTGTCCTCCAACTGGGACAGTGTTTCAGAGATCTCTGAAGACCAGGCATTGTACCTGCCCCAGAGGGAAAGGGTTCTTGGTAACAGATCCTTTGGGGTGAGTTAGAGTGAAATAAAACTGATGTGTGTTTGTAAATATATTTATGAAGGGTTTATTTTAGAACAATATGGCTGCAATGGGAAGCAGGTATGTAGCAATTTTATTTACTATTATCTATAGTAATAGAGCAGCACGAAACCATAAAAATATTACCGGAAAGAAGGAACAAAGAAACAAAAGAAGGAGTAAAAATATATCATCATCCACAGATCTTGCAACAAGACTCTGTTGTTGCAATTTAGTTGTCTGCTGGCAGAAGTGATGCTCTTGATTCATTGGGGATGACAGATGAAATCCTGGAAACACAAAGTGCATTGGGTTTTTGGTTAGGTGAAAACAGCTGGGTACCACCCCTGGAGTGAAGAGTTTTACACTGGATGATGTAATAGCTGATGATGAGACATTTCAGGAGTCTGACACCTTCTGATACATTACAGCTGACTTCTCCATCAGTGCAGTTGAGTCAGCTATAGCCTATTATGGGGCCATAATGTGGGAGTTATCACAGCTGAGTTCACCTGAGCAAAGACAAAGGAACAGTACTCTGCCTCACAGGGTTTGCCTCTTACTCAACACCCATTTTTGCCCCTAGCTGGCCCACGTGCTCTCCCTCTGCACTGGGGTTACTGTGCATGTGGGCATCTTCACCGTGATTTTCTGAGCCATCAGCAACCCTGTCTCTCCCACATCCTTCTCCTTATATCTGGGATAACTGGGCAATAGTACCACCTTGGTTTCATCTCAAGTCTCTCACCAGAGAGCAGTTATACAAAAAACCTCCCTTTACCTATACAAGGTTTGTATACTGTTTTTTGTTGTTTACTGTATTTTGAAAGGAGCTCTTTACAGGTCAGTTGGCTTTGAAAGCTTTATTTTATTAAAGAACATGCATGAAAGAATAGAGACTTGCTTGTCTGCCTGTGAACCATAAAATAAATATTGGCAAATTGACCACACTTTCACCTGGTATCAGTTTTCAATGATACCAGGTCTTTACAAAATTACTGAACATATGGTTGGGAGACAACACTTGTGCTATGCTCTCTTCAAGAAATTATTTATTTCAATACTGTAATTGATTATTAAGCACAAATTTATATAATAAAATTATAGCCATTTATAAACAGTATATTATAAATAAATATAATTAATAAATAATTGACTGCCAAATCAGTCAAGCTTAGAGCTCCATTTTAAGTGAGTAGCTCCCAGAAATCTATGGACTATTGTTAAATAAAGGTCACTACAAAACCAGTAGTCTTACCTAGGCAGATTCTGAGTTCTCTGTGGGTGCTGGTGATAATGTGAATTTGTGTACGTGTGAGCTAGATTGCATCTAACCGTCATTTGTCATAGATAATGATGAAATGTACAGGTACTGTACATTTAGCATGGGCAACAGAAGAATCCCTTAGAGCTGACTCCATAGTGCTGACAATGAAGACAAGAAGGTTCTGTAAGAGTGTAAATTGCTGTTCTTGCATTTCTATGTTTTATTTACAAAAGCTCGTATCCTTCATAATTTTATTTTCCTTGTGCATGTACATATGCTTGTGCACATTTGCATCCATGAAAAATTGGTGTCATTCAAAGTTGGTGTAACTAGCTGTACTGGGTTTATGGTTTAAGGTTTTGTAGCTGTGGGGTTACCAGGCTTCCATGCTGGAAACATCCCTCCTATCTAACAGAGGCAAAGCCAGACAGCTTCAAGACAGACATGTGGCCGGCCAAGGCCAAGCCCAAATCCATCAGTGATGGTGGTATCATCTCTATGGTTATATATTTAAGAAGGGGTCAAAAACGTGCAACAACAACTGCAGCAGGCCTGCTGGCAGGATTTGTGACTGTGGGGGAGACCCATGCTGGAGAAACAAGTTCCTGACAGACTGCATCCTACTGAAGTGGTCCATGCTAGAGCAATCTGTTCCTTCAGGGCTGTGCAGCATGGGAGGGATCAGCTCATGAAGAACTGCAGTCTGTGGGAGAGACTCATGTTGGTACAGTCTGTGGAGGATTGAACTCTGCTCTCCCATGGCAGTAACTCCATCCTAGAGCAGGGGACGAGAGTAAGGAATCCATGAGGAGGAGGGAACAACAGAGAAAACTTGTGATGGACTGACCACATCACTCATTCTCCATTCCAGTACACCACTCAAGGATGAGAAGGCAGAGACATGAAGTTGAGCCCAAGAAAAAGGGAGGGGTGGGGGAAGGTGTTTTAAGATTTGTGTTTATTTCTCATTATCCTGCTCTATTTCATCATAATACATTAAATTAATTTCTCAAAGTCGAGTCTGCTTTGCCCATGATGGTAATTGGTGAGTGATTCCTCCTTGTCTTTATCCTGATCTTTGAGTCTTTTGTTACACTTTCTCTCTCCTGTCCTGTTGAGAAGGGGGATGATGGACACCTGGAGTCTGCTCAGGGTCAACCCACCCTGCCAGCACCAGGTCAGCTTGCCCTGTTTAGTTCTGAAAGGCAGCCTTCATTTCACACTTGGAAGTTATTAACGTGGCCTTCTGCTTAGCTTCTAAACTGAGCTGTGATGTCTCTAGGTCCTCTTTTTGTACCTAATTTCTTTCTAGTTTTTGCTTGGCCTGGCCAAGCAAACTTCTGTGATAAAATTATTAAAATACATTTAATTCCAATCTGATCTAGTCTTCCTATTTTTTTAATGTAGGGGTTATTTTTGTTTTCCTCCTTCAATGTGCAGATGTTGTTTTTCTTTGTATCCTGTGTGAAAATGAAATTTTCAGCTCTAGAGTACATAAGTAGGGAGCTTATGCAGTGTGTGTACATCTGATAGGGGATGATGTAACAGAAGTATTTTAAAATTGATCTCCCCTCTCTCTCCAGGTATTTTTTCCCTTTCTTTTTAAAGCTAACTCTGTGATGCTAAACCAGTTTGTAGGTATAAAATGTGACAGAGAGGGTTATATGTACCTGTATTTTTTATCTAAACAGTTATCTATCTATCTGTCTATCTATCCCATTTATCTATTTAGATATATTGTAAAGGTGTTTCAGTCCTATTTTTTTCTTTTTTTACATTTGTTGCCAGATGTTACTTACTCTATTAAAAGTTTATGGGGTCATTCAGCTTGGAAAGGATCTTAAGATGTTATTAGTCCAACCTCATGTTCAAAAAATGCCCCCTTTGGTCTTTTTTTGAAGGTGGCTGTGATGTTTGCTGATTTCCCACTGTCAGGTATCTTCCCTGATCACCATCATCTTTCAGAGGTGGTGGAGGGTGGTCTTGCAAGAACATCAGCCACTTACCACTATTTCTTGAATGCTTTTTGTCTAGACTGGTGGATTTCTATGGATAAAGCTGTCTCTGGTAATCTCTCATCTGACTTGATGCTCATCCCCTGGCTTTAGTCCCTCAGCATGGAGGCCTGGGAGAAGTTGATGGGGATAACTGTGGCAAAGAAGGTATGGAGTAACTCATACTCATCTGTGTCTGCTCTTGGGAATCACCCACATTCTTCAAACATGTCTCTACTTTTTCTTTGTTCGGACTTTGATGTAAAGCAAAAGCTCATTTTGCTTTTGAAATTCCTTGCAAATGTCCAGTTAAGCTGGTGTTTTCCCCTATAGCATCCTAATACCATGCCCAGGAACTGCTTCCAAATTTTGTTGTAGCCAGTCCCTGCATCATCCTTCCACTCTTGCTCTGGAGCTCTATCATGAGTTATCTGCCAAGGCAGACTGGGCTACTTATTTTCCTACCTTTTTTGCAGAGTATTAAGTTAGATTGTTCTTGCATTTGAAGACTGCAGTCTTTAAAGCTCTACAGTCTCCCTGAGCTCTTCTGTCATGTTCCCAGGATAGACACATCCAACAGCAGTGCTGACATTTCTGACACAGACTCACAATGGGATTTGTGGTGTAACTTATAGAGCAACTGGCTTTTTCCCAGTTTACGTCTGATTTCTTCTACTATTTTCTATGTGAATTTCAGGTTTTAAAACTTTCTAATCACTTAACATCATCTGAACCTGAATATTCCCTGACTGAGAAGGTACTGAAGCTATCAGCAAATAAAACCTGTTTGTGCTGCCCAATTCCAAGCAGAATTGCGGCACTGTTCCACAGTATCTCTGCTGGATGAACCAGAACTGGCACATCCATTGATTTCTACCAGCTGTTTTCTGCCAATTCCAGTTCCTGACAGGTAGCAAGCTGTGTAGCTGGCAGCAAAGAATCGCAAACAGTTCAAATATGCCCCAGGGAGGGCAAATGCTTACCCAAAGCCCATCAAGGAATTGCTATTATGCTTCACAAGATACATATACATTCACCACATCTGTCTCCTATTATTTGTGCTCAGAACTGACAAAGGACTGAGATAAACATGTGCCTGTTTAATACTGTACAAGAACAAGGTGTTTGAAACATTGTAGACATTTTGGTGAATAATTTGCTAATGAAACCTCTTTTGTATATTCCGTGAAATGTTTTTGTAGGTGATCCATACTTTAAGAGACCAAATTATCTATTTAAATACCAAGACAACCTATTCAAGTACTTTAAATCTAAATTTGTTCATTTTCACCAGGTGCTTGACAATCTCACAACATAGTACAAGCAGCCTTTATCTGGGGACCTGCTGCCTTCTGCAGGTCCTTTTTGATTTCTCTGAGAGCTCTTTTCACAATGAACCAACCAGAGGATGCTAAAAGGCTCTCTGGAATATTAATGGCTTTGCAGCAAGTCACCATGGCTTGAAAAGCTCCCTTTCTCCACAAGAGCTACGCAACTGACCATGTGCAGGCTTCTAGTTCATTTCAAATACAACAAGATTTGCCTTTGGTTTCGCTTCTGTAATGAGCAAAAGCATTCTGTTATTAGTTAATGCAGGTCAGATGATACTTTAGCCATGGAAACATATTTGTTTGTGATTCCCTGTTCTTCATGTTATTTTAGGAAAAAGTGGGGTAATAATATTGAAGGAAGTTTGGTGCCCATAGATTTTTTGGAATTGAACAGAAAATGAAGTATTTAAAAAGTAAGCATTATTAGGTAAAGCAAAGACATGTTTATCGCAGAAATATTAATATGTCTCTTTGGGAGAGCATATTTTGGTAATAGTCTTACAAGTCTCAAAACCTGTCCAATGATTGCTTTTTAAAGATCTTGAATGGATTAACAGCCACTAGTATAAATTCCCAATCACCTCCAACCAAAATTACGGTATGAGCTCAGGCATCTGAAATAGAAATATTCAGGTGCCTTTTATCTAATAGATGGTAGCAGGTGTTATGGATGGATGTAGCAGGTATTATGCAGAAGAGAGACGTTTGTGAAGCTGCCTGTTGGCTTAATTTAGGAGCTGTTCAGTTTCAGAGCCCCAGCATTTGTACGCATTGTGCAGAGGTTTTTTTTTTTTTGTGGGTTTTTTGTTGTTTTTTTTTTCCTCCTTGAGGGCTATGCAGAGAGTACAGATGCTCACTTTGTAACTGATTTGGAGTGACAGGGGTTTAGTGTAGCCCTGCAGTTACTGACCTGAAGCATTCATGATTCTGTGCCTTAAGCAAGAAGGAATAAATTATTCTACTACCTTTCACTGTCATTTTAAATCTGTAAGGGAGCTGTACAGTATAAAAACTTTAAGACTGAGATTCTATTGTTAACATATGATTTTTCTAAGTCAGCTGTCAAAGATGGAAACACTTGCCCAGCGCAAGTGTTGTTACTATTTTTCAATCAGAAATCAATAAAACATTTTATAAAGGGATTCTGAAGTGTACTTGTTAATTACAGTCATCATATAGTCTTTCAAATGCTAATGGTCTGACTCAAATTTCACTTTGTTTAGTTGTGTTAGAAGTTATGATTAAAGAATGGTATAGCTTTATAGTTGTTTTACTGCCATCTGTGTGCACCAGGCAATAACTCTGTACAGATGGTCGTGATTCAGAGACAGGTTGCCACATGCAAAAAAAGTATGTTTCAGTTATTTTAATAAGATTTATTGCAGCAGTCACAGTTAAACGCTTGAGCCTTAATGATAATTGCCACTAATCCTTCAAGAAAAATGATCAGAGTTCAGTAAACCACAAGAAGCAGATTTAGCTATAAGCCTCAGAAGCATCTCACTACAAAGGTATGCTTCCTTTTTAATTCTGTGTTTTCTCCCTCTACCCTTTCTTTCTTGAACATTATTCCTATACCTTTGGTCTTGAAGCATTTGGTATGAAAAGACAAGAGATTGTTCTCTCATGCTTTGTTTTCCTTTCCATTTTTGTTTCCATGTTTTTTTAATATTGAAACACCTGGACAATCACCAATTAATTTAAGTAAGTGGTAACAGATCTGATGGTAAAGGGGATCACCTCACAGAATTCTCAGTGCCTTTGCGTTAGAGACTGGGCCGCATTCAAACCCCAGACATGCCCTTTTGTTTCTGTGCCTGTGATAGCAGCAGTGATTTGTATTACCCATTTGGGCTGGCATCTTACATCTCTATTTGGCTTCTGTAATCAATAGTCACTTCCAAAATTATATTCCAGGCCAAGACTTAGAGAACCTTTGTAATATCCCAAGGATTTTCAGGTTTATACTCTTTGTGAGATGAGAGGAAAAAGATCCCCTGTGTGTGATCTCACAAAGATATAGCTGGAATATCAGTTTGTGCCTAAGAGTTCTCTTCAGCCTTAACAATCCAATGACCCAAGAGGTCCAGTTCTTTCTCTTGGGTTTTAGCTTAGATTATCCTTTATTTTCTATTGGATAGTGAGATTTTCAGCTAAAAGCATGCAGATGTGGACATACAAAAATGAGGTGTGTGTGCAAGGGTGCATGTATATAGGTACATGTACACAGAATGTATATTTACTATAAATCACCCTAATTACAGATAGATTTAAACAACCATTGTCTTTTAGATACTATTCTTGAGGTTTTCTTTCAATATAGTTCTTCAGTTTTAATTTATACAGGTCCCTTTTTTGTGTGTGAGACAAGTTCAGGCATACAACTGATAGGAGTATGTGAGAGCCAGACAAAGTCCAGAATCCAGGAAAGTTATATCAATTTATTTTTATGTGCCTGTCATAATACAGTTTTGACTTTTAATGTTACAGAAAATTGGAATTATAGTGCACACGTGTACAATAAAAAGATAGATACTAGACAACTATCTTAAAGGTTTCAGAAAGAATTGTAATCGTTGTAGCTTGTTTTTCCTGCTTGCTGTTGGTGTTGAGCTTGTTCCATAAACTCTTACCACCAAATATACCTTGAATTGCTATAAGTATTCTTGGGGAAATCACACAAAAAAGCTATGATGGCCTTACTATTTACTATTATTTAGTATTGAGTGATCCAGTATCAATTTGTTTTCCAAAGTAGTGATTTAGTTAGCATCTAAACTCTAATATAATAAAAATTAGGGGAGCAGCTTGTTAAAAAAGAAGGTTTTCCTTTTCCTTCTCATGTTTGACCTCTTTTTTTTTTTTTTTTTTTTTTTTTTAAGACTCTTGCTTTGCAGATGAATTTCAGGACTAGAAACATTAAAAAGAAAAAAAGAAAGGCCAGCAAAAAATGACCTTTTCTCTCATCTTTTTGTATCTTGTGAAATATAGTCTTGCAGTGCCCCAAGGTGAGAAAGGTTGTCACTTTTTGTCTGTCCGCATTATTGTTCTCTGCCACCATGAAGCTGTATTTAAGGGGAAGGGTGCTAAATTCTATTTTCACTCAAGGCTGTGATGAAATGGACTGAGAAGTTCCTGGATTGTTGACTTTTTTTTGGTATAAAAACCCTAGTTTCTAGGGAGAAAATTTGCAATACTGTTCTGACAATATGGAAAAATAAAAGTTTACAGGTACTTTTGTCTCTAGAATAGATTTTCTGAAGTCCTCAGTTAGATTGTGAGTACTAAAAATGTTACGGTTCTCTTTCAGACAGAATATTTATTTAAAGCCAAACATCTTAATGAAGGTTACTGAAACCACATAAACAATAGCTTCCTAAGCATTTTAATACATACACCATTTTTGTTAAGAATTATTCCTGTGAGAGTTGAAAAACTGAAGATTGGCAAGGAGAGACAAAAATGAGTTGTTTTTAGAACTGTTTTCTTTTAAAGACCAACCCTGCACATGGGAGATGTTAGAAAATACTCAGTGTGAGAAAATTCAATGCTTGTGTTTGCTTTGAGATGTTTTCTGTCTGCTGAAAAATAAATGGAATTTTCTCAGAGTAGATAACAAGATGTTGTTAAAGACATAAAAGCCTTCCCCACAGGCTGGGGCCTTTTTGTAGGTGGGGAAGGGAGATAAGAGTGTTCTGAGATTGTAGAACACAGCCTGGTGAAGATTTGTGCATGCTCCAGGCTCTTGGATATGCAGGGCTCTGGCCTTGTCCTTTTTTGTCCCTGATAAAACTAACTTAGCAGTGCAAGTGTCTCCACTTGGTTTTCATAATCCTCCAGCCAACAAGATGGAATAAATCTACTCTTTACATTTCAGGGTTGTAGTCGTCTTCACGTCACCTGAATCTATTTGCTTTGCACAGTCCCAGGGATAAAATCTTAATGCAGTTTCTGGTGGGCACCTGTGACTGGTTAAATCAAAAATCAGCACTAGGAAAGTGTTTAAACACTCTGAAGACTCTAGAGGCCCTACCTGAAGAAGCTGGCAACTGAAGCAATTTCAGGTAAAGGCTGGCAGATTGTAGATCAGTCTTTGAGCTACTTCATGGTCATTGCCACCTGCCATCAACAACCAGAGGCTATTCCTGTGGAAGTCTGGCTTTCCAGTCTGGAAAAGGGGGAGCATGGAGAGGAGTAAAAGACAAATACTGCAAATACTTCCAGGACTGCCAAGTGCATAAGTATTAGAACACTTTTTTGGCTATTTTGGACCACTGAGCTACATGGAGAGGCTGGAACGAGCCAAATAAATGGCTTTGAGCTCCGTAAGTAGTAGGTGTTGTTTCATGCTGCTGCCCTGGCCCTCTCTGCTCACCCTGCAGCAGATCAGCAGATCTGCTGTTAACAGCACAGCGTTGCAGGACTCTTTGCAGCAGGGTTAGCTGTGACATTAGGAGACAGCAGACCTGGTATTAGGAAGGCACAGACTGTCTGACTAAAACTGGAAATTTCCAGCCATACTGGAAAATAAGCTTAAAGTCATATTGTAACCAGCAGTATTTTAGCAGCTCTACATGATCATGAAGGGGCTCTAGAGAAGAACTGCATCCCTTTCTGTCCTAGCCTTACCTGCTGTGTGTCTGTCTCTATGTACAATAGTCTATAAATATGTGTGAGCATCTGTTACTATATTCCTTCCCATCTTCCCTCCACAAGCCAAGATTTCCATAGTCTGCTGCCACGGCACTTGTATATGACATTTTGAATGCATGAAGTGCAAAAGTATGACATTTTGAATTAGAAATTAATTTAACAAACGTGTCTGTTGGAAAAACGTTTAGATCCTCAAAATTTGTCAAATGATATTTTTAAAAGTTAAAAAGAAATTGCACAAAATGAGCTGAGGAAAGTTAAATGCAAAAGTTAAGGGAAAAAAATGTTCAACACTTGAGAGGCATTATGAGTCTAACAGAGAGGACATGAATATGATGAATAAGGCTAGTCACTGCTTAGTGCTGTTGTTTCATTTCTGTTCATCCTTTCATGTTTAAACTTCTTTGGAGCAAAGAACTCACAGTGGAGTCTCCAATGATGGCTCAGTCCTATTTGCAAAGTTGAATGCAGTAGACTGCACACTAATGCAGTGTAAGCAGTAACTATTTACCATTTCTGAATTGCTGAAGCAAGTTAAAAATAAGCTAGTTGAGAATGGGCAAAGTTGTTAAATTATGTAAGTACGCAGATGCAAATCGCTTCCAAATTCAATTGGCTTGCAACACAAATAGATGCAAACTAGTACATATATTTAGTTATAGCACATGTCACATAGAAGCTTCAGACTAGTGACCTTGGATACTAGATTGGACTTCTTGGATTAAAAACCGAGACATCCCTGATTACTATTTTAGGTGTTAATTTTTCGCACTTTTTGAAAATGAAATTTTGGAAGGGACTAAATTATATGAATGAGTTCAAAGCTCCAAAGTGGGTGCCTCTCTTGCTTTCAGATTCACAAAAATTGAGGCTAATATTGTGCTAAGGTGTAGTTAAGACCATCAAGCTTCCTGCTGCTTACAGGACTGGGGCCAAATGATGGCACCAGCTATGGAAAATAGATGAGGAGCTTTCATGCTATGTGGTACTGCAGGTTTTCCTTCACATCTTGAAAATTGACAGTATTTCTCTTCCTGGTACTGTGGGTGTGCCCCGCTCTAAAAAACTCCCTTACCACCCTGGAATAGCAGTGAATGGACAAGATTTGGCCTCTTCATATGAAAACACAGGGAAGCAGTTCTCTGAGACTCAGAAAGCATTTCTTCTCTTTCTATAAGAGGAGGAGACAAGGAAGAAAAAGTTCTATTGTGTAGCTACTCATTTGATCTTTTTTTTCTTTCTGCAAGTTCAGCTTTCACAATACCTTTTAGAATAAGCACTTTGGATGGAATAATTTGGGGGATTTCCCATTGGACGACTTCTTCAGTGGAGGTCTTCTGAGCTTCTGCACATTGCTCTGCATTGCTAAGGATTGTTCTGTTACACCATGATCTGAAATTTGATGCATGTGTAACATCAACATTTCTCATTATTGCACAATGTACAGTGGAGTAATATATTCATGTTTATCAAGTTAAAATCCTGTTTGCTATGAACAGTAATCACACTTAGCTACAGTCATTTTCCACTTCATTTGATACCCTACTAATTTTAACTGTATGAGAATATTTGAGAATATGATAGCTACACTTTATATCTTCTTTGTATTTATTTCAACTTTTTTGGTTTGTTGGCTGGCTGGTTGGTGGTTGTTTTGGTTTTTTTTTTTTGGTTTTTTTTTTTTTGTTTTGTCTGTTTGGTTTTTTTCTGTTTGGTTGGTTGGTTTGTTCTGTTTTTTTGTTGTAATTTTTTTTTTTTGTTTAGTTTTGTTTTTGTTGAAGAACCGATGGAATCATATAAGATTTCTGTATCTGACCCTTTTGAGGTCTCCTAATCTTAGTCCAAACATTTGCTTTGTCTCCTTACACAAAATCTATGGACTTCACAAATTGTACATCTTCTGTAGGGGTTCTGTTAGTGCTTTTTAAGTTTCATTTGACCTCCAAATTTCCTCCTAGTTTCCTTAATCACTGAGTTCCATATTGGCTGATGTTGGAAGGGACCACTTTAGGTCATCTGGTCAAAGTCCCCTGCTGAAGGAAGCAATCTAAAGATTATTGTCAGGATCATGTTCAGGTGGCTTTTGAACCTCTCCAAGAATAGAGACTTCATAAGCTCTCCAAGCAACCAGTGACAGTGTTTGGTCACTCTCAGAGTGAGAAAGTGTGTCTTGATAACCACCTGGAGCCTTATGTGTTTCAAGGTCTGCCCATGGCCTCTGGGCTTTTCACTGGGTACCACTGAACAGAGCCTGGCTGCATATGCATCACACCCTCCCTTCAGATACCAGTACTCATGAGTAAAATTCCCCTGAACCTCCTAACAGCCACAGTTTCCTCAGCCTTTCCTCACAGGAGAAATGCTCCATTTCCTTATTTATCTCAGTGGGCATTTGCTGGACTCTGTTCAAAATGACCATTTCCTTCCCATACTGGAAACCCAAGAACAACACCCAGCACTCTTGTCCAGCCACCAATGTACCCCTGCTTCTTCTTTGTACCTACTTTCATTACCCTTCTTTTGTAGCCTGTCTTGTTTCTGCTGTTTTTAAACTATTTTCTGTTATTTTTCAACAAATCGTACTGTGAGATGGGAAAAGAGTCTGGATGTTTTCTAGAGCCTGTGATGGTTTTGCTAGCACTTGACATACATGTGGAAAGCAGAAGAAAGGCCAAGACACTCTACAGAGAGACCATGGAATGCTTTGATTATAGGACAAGCAAGAGATTTCAATACATGAGAGGTAGAAAAAATATAAATGTCAATGCAAATTGCAAAATGTATACATGAATTAACAAATTTTTCTTTTTGTCTTTAGCTGAGAACATTCTTTTAATCTTCACTCCTCAACCCATCCTGCTCTTATCCCTTTGTTGTCAAGTAAAATTTATATTTGTGCCACAGTTAAGCACTTCTGAAGCATTTTAAATGCTGGTATTTCAAGGTATCTACTGGTTTTTGTTTCACCAACAACTTTACTAGAGGATCTGTTCCCTTTTGAAAACAGGGTTTCAGAGACAAAGGGAAACTCTATCTTGCCCAAAGGTAAAACAGTAAGCCTAAGACAAAGAGTTGCAAATAACCTTACAGCTCTGAATTCGCATGAGCCAAGAAATTATATGATTCTTTTCCACTAAACTTACTAGAAGTAAGCATCCAGACATCTTTCTTTAAGAAAAAAGTACTTAAGCAAGGTCATACAGAAGTCAAAAAGCAAGCTCATTAAATGTGGAAACAGGAGCAGTCTGCTCTGCATGTTCAGAATTTATAAACATTCCAGAAAGAGGCAAATTCATACAGCCTCTCAGAGTAACAGCTACCTAGAGAGTCCTGCTTTTTCCTGGTTTCATCCTTCTCTTTCTTTTTTTGTATTCACAAACAGGCTCAAGAGCAAATTTACTGTGTTAAAAATGAGTATCTAAAAAGATAAAATTACCATGGCCTTTTTATTCCTAAGGATGACATCAGTGACAATTTGCTATGGATTTTTGTCAGTCTTGGAGGAGTTGAAATGTTTCTGATTTTTCCTTAGTGAGTCCATTTGTAAATCCACCTACCACTGCCATTGTGATCAAAACATTACTTGGGTACAGTCATTTTCTCCACAGGATACTCACCCCCACCCCCCCATTTCTGTTCTCCACACTTCTTCCACTTCATCAAGTCTATCCTTTTACTGACCTTTCCATGTCATGACATCTTCCAGTTATTCTTCTGACTATTAAGTGTATTTTTTAAAAGTCTCCGCACAGTTCTGCTTGGACCTACCTATCAGATGTCCTTGCTTAACTTCTATTTCTAATTTCACTTAATTTTTTCATCTTTGGGCCCTTTGAAGTTTCTTTGGGTGTTGTGTGTCCCACCCATTTCACCCTACCTCCCTCCTAGCTGCCAAAGTATTCCATAGTTCTGTAAGACAAAGACTCCCTTTTTCAGAAAACACAAATCCCATCCAATTCAAGTTCTATCAGTCAATTTTTCTTTGCCACATGACTGCATCATGTAAATGAGAAAAGTATCCAGGCAAGAGAAACAAGAAATTTGTAGGTGAGATAAAAAGAAATATGAATGGTTCAAATACATTGCATAAGTTTGGTGTTGTAAAGTCTTTTCTTCTAGCCCTGTTCCACCTTTTTTTTTTTGCATCTGGGAGATATAAAATTGGATCACAAATTCTTCTTGGCAGAGGGGGTGTCTTTTATTTGTGCTTTAATGCACCAAGCGCAGCTTGTAAATAACCACACCATTAAACATAGACAATTTCCTTTTTCTTTTAAATAAAATTTGAAAAGAATCATTAATAACATCAAGCTGTACTTTAGCTCCCAGTTTTGAACTGGCAGTAAAACCCCATCTGTTAACTTTGCTTTCGTTAGTTTCAGACTTATCTATAAATGTCTTTGTGTTGTAAAAATTGCCATTGGTTTTGGACTTTTCAGAAATCTTCCTGTAGTAGATAGACCTTAGTAGATTTTTGTCACAATACAGAACATGTGTAACAAATTTTGTTTATAGCAAAAAGACACTGAAATGTTAAAAAGTGAAAATTGCTTTTCACCAGTTGATCCATGCCCCTTATTCTCAGGAAGGCTGTGTAGAGAAGTGCTAAAGAGCAATGTGTTTCAGCCTTGCCCAGCCATCAATAAGATCTGCAGCTGAAGATAATGGGACATGAGCATTGCTGCCATGAGGCACAGCTTAGCTGTTGTATAATTGGGTTAATTACACAGCAAGTCTGGCTGAGCTCTTTGCACCAACAGACTGGGGAGAGAGGGTCTGTGGGATGGCTCTGACCCTTGGTGGTGACTGCCTGATTTTCTCTACTTTCTTATCTTTACTCCCTGCTCTCTTTCTTAACAGTAAATAAATGTGAATTACAATTCTGGTTACCTACATTTAGCTTCTTTTGTGTCTTAATCTTGTGCTGGCTAGATTTGAACTTTTCCCCTCTTTACATATGTGGGTTAGGACAGGCTGTTGCCATGAGCCAAAAAATTGGAGCATTTAGAACAAATTGGAAAGGACTCCTTATCACATATTTCTGCTCATTTTTCTTGTACATTATTTTGGAATTCTTTAGCATTGACAACTATGATGATGCTAAACATAACCAAGAATATAGGTCTGATCTGTGGCCTCATGGACTGATGGTCATAAGGAGCTCTGTATTAACTTAAAAACCTGGAGGAAGCCATTCTGTATTTGCATTGTCAGAACCCACCGTGGCAGACTGAATGGCTGGCTCCTTAAAGTAAATTTATCTTTTGGTTAGATAGTCATCCTTAGGGATTATCTAATACAGATACAGTGGGAGGTGAAAGGTAAATAAAAACAATAGCATGGGCATGTAGATCAAGACAGTGTCATTTTTCTGAAGGAGGCTCTGAAGTGCTTCCTGCTTCTACCCATGAAAATAAAACACATCATCATAGAACTTGACATAGAAAGCCATAAGATTTATTTCAGTATTTTTTGTGGGCACTGGATTGCAGAAAACAATGCCAACATTCCAGAAAATAAGGGAAACAAGAAAAGAAGAAGAAAATTAGAGGCCACCATGCCTGATTTTGGAAGAGTTCTTTTTTTTAATAGAAAAAACCATCATCCCTTAGATGAATACACCGTTACATTCTATACTGCTTGATAACCTCTTTTAGTTAGATGAATTTATAAGTTTTAAGAGGAATAAACCCATTCATTTTCATTGCCAATAACTAATTAGAAATGATATGCTTGGTAAAATGTATTCTAACAGCACAAGTTGTTGCTTTTTCTTTCCACAAAACAGAAATGAAAGTCTTACTTGACTTCTGAATGGCCATTCAACATTATTTATTTCAAGGCAAACTGGGCTAATTGAAAGGCTTGGGACTTAAAAGTTTCTGCATGAGTTTCAAAATAACAGGGAAGATGAGTGGAGCATCCATCAGTTTGTTCCTTACCTGAGGTGGCTGTTAGATCATCACTTTCTTTCTATGGAAAGTTGTGTCTAAGGCAATGCTTAATCCAGAGATAATCCAGTGACAATGGTACTCTTTTTGGGAAATAGTTTATTTTTAAAGATGAGGATGATGATCCTTTGATTTATAGCTAAATCTTTTAAATATAAAAAATATACCAGTATATCCCAATGGAAATGGGAAATTACCAAAAGGCAGCCTTTTGACTGGCCAACTAATGGGTAAGGCATTTTTTGGGAACCTGATCTTCATAGCTTTCAACTGCAAATATATTCAATATGACTGGTATTGAATTTCCAAGGAAAAGGAATACCATTGTATATCTGTATTTAACTTATACTGAAAGTAATAAAGCTGATATAATACTTGGCTTTATACCAATCTCTGAGAGAAAAATTAGGGGATGTGTCAGCCTTAAATTTCAATTTGCAAATCTTTTTTCTGTTTATTGCCTTCCTTTATTTTTTCCCTTGTGTGCCTGCATACACCTTGAGCTACTGGGTACGTTTATGAAATAATTCATGCTTATACAGTAACCCAAGAGGCTTGAGTACTCTAAATAAGCTTTGTGTATTGGTATGCACTAAATTACACAAAGCATCCAAATCTTTTGGCTTTTACAACTGAAACACACATTCAGCTTACACTATTTGTCCTTAAAAAGTTTATGGGGCTTTCACTTTCTTCTTCTCCTCCCATCTCTTTACTCATTAATATTATGTGCTTGAGGCTTCTTTAAGCAAGGTGAGAGAATAATTTTCTCACCTCTAATTAATTTCAGTGGGAACTGTGTGGCTAAACACCTTAGTTTGAAAATATCAACCACTTTTCCACCTGCACAGACTTTCCTCTCTGGTTAAAGAGACTTTGTTTTTTCCCAAACCTTACAACCTCTCTGTACTTGTTTAAGTAGCTCTATAGAGCAAAAACCAGCAAGAAACATGTCCAAAGGGACCTGAGGAGATTAAGATTTTTATGGGTAGCGTAAATGTTTTTGTTGTTTATGAATCTTATCTAAATGTGATTGCACTACTTGAATTTTCTTTACAGCACTTTTATTCTGGAAATTTCCAGAAGGAAATAAGCATCTCAGGTTTCCTGAGATGTTTTTAATACTTGAACAAGTATTGCAGAAGCAATTTATTTAGGTATTTTTAAAATAAACCAACCACACAACATACCATCCACTTATGCAATAATGTCAGCATATTAAATTTTTCTCAGTAATTTTCATGTCTTTGTGATTTTATTGTTTCTTCCTCCACATTTATTAGTTTCATCCCAAATTTCAGGTCTAAAAGGCGACAGTATGGCTCTGATCCATGATTCATTAACATTCAGTTAGGAGGGTGACTCAGCCATCAAAACTAAAGACCCCAAACATCTCATAGTCTGGATGAGTGCCTTTATCTGAGTGGCAGAAGTAGGGAAGATTTTGCCTCCGCTTGGCAGGCTTTTTTGCTGTGTCATTTCTGGTATGAACTACTGTTACATCTTGAAGCTGCCTCCCTGAGAACTGTTGCAGCTTGGAGCTAGGATTGAAATATTCTCATCTGATGAATGGATTCTGTTTTTTTCCTTTTATGGGGAAAAAATTCAAAAGTGTCTGAGTAATGTAGAAGCCTAAATCCCATCGAATGTCACTTAGAATAAAATTATCAAAAGCTCTTTTATTCTTAGAGCTTACACTTGTCAGATGCACAATCTGCCATGGCTGTCACAAATCATCTCTTCTAGATCCATTTTCACTTCTAATTTTCTAATAAAAAAAAGAGTAACTTAAAAGATCAGAGCAGCAGAATATAGTCCATTTTATTTAATGCAGGGGTAGACTGGATGGGATGTAGTGGGTTTTGCTAGGTAGACTCTGCACAGCCATTCAGGTCTAATACCTTAAAAGATATTCTTTTGGGCCACTTGACCTTTTTGTTATGCAGATATTCTTGCAAGAGTATAGCAACAAATTGAATTTTACCTTGACACTCCTGCTCCATTCTGGCAAAATGACACAAAATCCATACTGTACCCATTAGTGTCAGACTAACACATACTTGTTGCTGCAGGTTTTACTGTTATTGCTATTCCCTCAGCTCTCCTTTGCACCCCAAGGTACGTGCCTAAAAATATGTGCACTTCATGACTCATAAGATATATTTGGCCTGCACATAGATACAAACAGGTAGAAAGGAAAATGATGGTTAAAATGGCCTGTGGCAATGTTCTTGGAGAACTGCCTGCTACTGACCTGTGTCTGCTATTCTGTGACCTCCAGAGGTGCCACAGCCTCTGGAGTAGACGTGTACTCCACTGTCTCCCCTCTGCAGGGGCCTCCTGGTGCTCCATCCCTTTCAGGATGGGACCACAGCTGTGCTCTCAGTGGTTTAAGTACAAACTTCCCACCTTTGCATTTCAACCCTTATATGCAGAAAACTCCCTAACTGGTAAAAAAACCTTCTTTGGGGAATTCACTTCTGTCAGATACAGATAACGTAGCAGATACAAAGTTCTGTAGACAATGTGCAGCCTTTCAAAGTGTGATTAATTTCTCACATTTGATTGTTAATACATTGTGTCATAAAAAAAAAAAAAAACAAAAAACAAATCTGGTTCTTCTTGTTTATTGCCTGAAAACTGTTTTCCACTTAAATCCTTTTTGGTTGGTCAATATTCTGAAACATACCTCTTTAGCACTGCACAGCAAAAATAAGTGTCAACATATTTATTCATAACATATTGTAGTGAGTATCTATTTATTGGCTCAGTCTCCTCATGACTAAATGCTCTATCTTTATTGTTTACTGTGCCATTTTCTTTACATCATCTCTTAATCCTATTGGTTTGTGCAAAAGTCACTCTGAGAAGAAGCTTTACTGGAAATATTTGATAACATTTGATAATGTTTTCAGAAAATGGGATATAATACACAAGAAATGTTTTATAAAGAGATTAGGAAAGAACTTCCTTGTGGATTTCTTGACTTATACCTGTGCAGCTGACATGTTTCAAAACAAACAAAAAAAAGTAGTATAATTCCTTAATAATTGATAAGTTAGTATTTGTGAAATAAGTCATATTACAATAGTACAAAAATATAACTTAAGAAATAATGAGTTAAAGTGGAAGATTGTTTCTTCTATTGCTTATAGAGTGCTGAGACTATGGCTTTTCAGTATCACTGGGAGTGCAAGATTGTGAACATATCAACACCAAATAATGTATTCAAATAAATGAATGCCAGTAAGCTTAGGATTAGCTAAGAATCTGATTGCTTTGTGCAAGTCTGTGAAAGAGGATAGCTGATTCTGAGAATATTGTCTTTAGAATTTAACTCATATTTTTCAGATTTTGGTTTATAAATAGACTTATATATTTCATCCAGAATACAATTTTTCCTTGCCAGTATGCTTTCCTAAATTACTTTTGACATTCAATATAACAGCAAGGATATTCCATTCTCATTAACACTGAGCAGTAATTAACCCTTCCCCAGAAATGGTGTATGTAAATAGGGCCAGTTAAGAATGTGTACAAACTTATTCATGCTTGAGAACACAGATAGAAATAACTTAGAGAAATTTAGTAAGCTAAAATGTGTTTTTGTGCTTGGTGAATACGCTATTAATATTTTGTTAGCAATGCTAGATCAAGCATTTCTGAAGAATTTCTCTGTCACGGAATTTTCTTAAACTGGTTTATAAACAAAACTTGTTTTAGAACTGTTTATTAAGTATTTATACCTACCCTTTAAATACTAAAACTAGATCTTAATATGATAGGTACGAAAATGCATTCTTGTAGCCACAAGAAAGACATGGAAAGAACATTGAGGGGATCCAAGAGTCTCTCAGCCTCAATCTTTCTTTTCTGGGTAGAAATGTACAGCAGTACAGAGATGTATATGAAATAATAGCAAATCCAGACCAAATTATACCTCCACCAAGCGATGTTTGCAGCAATGTCTACTGTACATCTAGAATGAAATTTGAGCTTTTCATTTATACGAAGGAGAAAATTTCCTAATATTTGTAGGTTTGCTCAACACCTCCTGGCCTTCCATCACTGCCAAAAAATCCCAAAGTAAACCACAAAAAAAACCCTACCGAAAAAAGAAACCCTAAAAAACACTCTTAAAGCCGCCAAAATCACAAATCAAAAAATCAAAACCAGAACCAAAACCAACCAACACCCCCAAGCAAACAAACGAGCAAACAAACAAACAAACCAAACAACCAACCAGCCACAGAGAACCCCAAAAAACTCCCAAAAATTTGAAAACCACCCACACAAAACCAACCACAATAAACCAAAATACCTGGGGTATATGAAAAAATCTTATCCTGGTGTCCTGAGGTGACTTCATGATGCATAATTGCATCCCCAATTGTCTATTCTATTTATGCTGGATATTAAGTTCTGCACCTTTAAGACTGGTTCTGAGAGTGAAGGGGAGGGAAAGAAATGTGCAGTTTGTTTTCAGAAACTGCCCTAAACCAGGACACCTGGTCAGTGTTTGATAAAAAATGGGTGAACAGGCAGAATTTCCTCTCTGTGGCACTCAGTAGAGTGCACAATCAATGTGGTGGGTGGCATGGGATTTGGTGGCATTTGAAGTCTGGTCCCAGAGGAGCTAAACTGAAAAAGACAGGACAGCTTTTCTTGGCATTCAGAGGTTCAAAGCAGACAAAACCCCTCACTTTTTCTCACATGATTAAGTTTAGAGCTCAGGTTCTCATGCAATGGACAAGTTATAAATGGCTTTTAAATGTATTTAATAGCTATAAAATGTATATGAAGATGTGGATGTAAACGCTTCCTGAGTACATGTGGTAGGGCCAGGAATTAGAACACTACCCTATCTCTTCAGCCCCTTTTCTTTAGCATCCCATCCTCATAAGAGGCTTTGCTGTTAATGGATCTGCTATTGACCATTTTTTAGCCCTGTTATGTTGTATAAATTTGATAAATGGTTAGCTGGTTAGTGATAAATGGCATGGAAGCCAGGACCTGCTGTTACAGGCCAGGTGCTGTACAGCAGCATTGGGATGACACAGCTTCCCGATCTCTTTTCCTCTCTTCTCATGCTGAATTCTCTTGTAAAGGGGTAAATTTTACATCTACCTTTCAGAAGGGATCATAATTTGACTCCTGTTGATAGCTGTTGATAGCCTGTGGTTAGCTCTATATATACCTTGCCTTTAGAAATTCTTCACGCCACACAGTTGCAAAGCTTGGACCTCTTTCTGTTCTAACACCTGAGAAATACATTACTCAACTGAGGCAACAAAGTACAACATAATTTTTGCCAGCTCACAGGTTTCCTTCCAAATCCTAACAATCCCTCCTTTCCTGAAAAATTTTTGGCTCTCTGCTAGTAGAGTGTATGCTGTGCTTTGGCAAAATTTTGTCTGGACATGAATAACAAACTGAACAAAAACCATGGTTAGTGTTTAGCCTATCACAAACACACTTAGATAGCTGTTGCACTAGCACACAAAATCAAGCTGTTGTAACTATAGTAAATGAAGTTCTGAAGTTTAATGCATAGAAATAAATACATTGATTTATTAATAAATAATTTATTAATTTATTTTCTGTATCCTGCACCATATAGAATAGAACCAGCTCCTTCATGTTCACCACTAAACTGTGACCCCATTTGTCACATCCACAAGCCTTTTAAACACTTCTAGGACTGGTTATTCCACCACTTCCATGGAAAGTCCATTCCATGTGCAGACTCTCTTTTCAGAATGCTTCATCTGAGACATGAAAGTTGTTTTCTGGCTGCTACAAGGTAATTTGCTTTCTGAGACTTTTTTTAGATGCTGTTATTTTTTATACACTATTTTTCTACCCCATTATATAAGATCATCATGAGGAATGCCACTTGGCAACCTAACTCTTAATCTTCTGTAGAATAACTTATCTGGTAAAGAAATATATGATGTAGAAACAATAATCACTGACTAGCAGGATCAATGTCAACTCAATTTGGGTCTTGTTTCTCACGTAAGAGTATATATATATATATGTATATATGTATATATATATATATATAATTTATGGTGTGTATTTCAAGTAAGTCATGTTGCCTTTTAGTATAGTTGAATGGGTGATATTTTCATTTCTTTTGTCTTAATTTTGACAGGTTTTTTTTTTTACTCTGATGAAGTAGTTTGGACCTGGAGTAGTGCATGTCATCGACTACGGGATAATTATTTTCTTCTTGCTCCGTTCTTCTGCTTGCACTTTTCTATTAGTTGAAAGATAATTATTTTCCCATGTCTACAGTATAGCTCAGACCTTACAACTTTCCCCTTTCCATTGTCCTGTCATTATCCATCTAGGTTCAGAAATAAGAGTAGCTGGAGCTGGACTGTAATACAGAATTACCACACTAGCCTCTCACCTCCAAGACCCAATTCCACATACAAGTGTCAATTATAAATACTTTTGCTCTCCCTTTTGCCCCATTTGTTCACAAAATGAAAGCCACTGCACTGCCTCACAGAGCTGTCCATCCTCTCTCTGTAGCAGTGCAGGGGTGGGATGACAGAGGTGCCATGCTGGTCTGGAATTAAGTGCTGAACTTGAGGTTAGCAGGGACACTTCACTACAAAGTGAAATCCTTATTCATGCTTAGGAACTCAAAATTCTCTCTTTAGCTGTAAAGCAGTCCCCCTACTGGAAAGTCCTATAGCAGCTCATTCTGTCTTGAAATCTTTATGATAGAGAGCTGTTTTGGTTGGTTTTGTTTTGGCATTTGTTTTTAAAGTCTTCATGTTGTGATATGTATTTCTACTTATCTGGAAGGTGATATTCCCCAGGTAACAGCAACATGATGTAAAACATCTACTGCACATCTGCTGTTGTTCTATCAGCTGAAGGGTTATTACTGCTCCAGAAGACAAGTAGGGTATATGAAAAAAATATTTTCAGTTTCCTTGTGTTTTCTTGCTTCTTTTATTGAAAGAAGTATTCAGGTAGCAGGCTGAAAGTTAACAAAGGAAGTAGTTTCCATACAGCTCTGAAATGTGTAGTGCAACTCATTGCCATGTGCTGTCATGGAGGTAAAGGCAACAGGTTAGATTTGGTTATGATTTTGAATAGTAAGTCCTCATGGCTAGTAAATATGATTGGAATGTAACCAAGAGTCAAGAAGATGCAGCTGTTGAAAGATGTAATGGCGTACTGGGATTCCTCCATGAATCTCCTCTTTGATGTACACTTCCTTCTCTAGAGGTGGTACTAGGGACAGGTTTCTGCCTTACAATTTTGTTCTGACCTGTTACGGTGATGTTTTCCTTTCCATGTCTTCTGAGGTTTTTTTTTTAATCATAGCTGTTGTGAAAAAATACATAAAGTAAAACTTCTGATAGTTCCTAGGAAATTATTGATCTGTCAAAGGAATTTAGCATGGGAAGAGTTAATTTAGTTATTAAAAAAAAATAAAAATCACAATAATAAACATAAACACAATGTTTGTAGGATCATTTCCTGTTTTTCTTCTGGGTTTTGGTATCATAAGGATCTAAGGTACTTTTGTAACTTTTTTGTTGACTTGTTGGTTTACCAGTTATGTCTCTTCTTGATGCTACAGGACCTGCATCCCAAAACCTGAAATACAATAATAAAAGAGGCTATTATACTGATTCTGGTTTAAATATAGTATGATATTTTTTGATATTTTATTCCAATTTAACACCTCATTTTCTGCTTTTATCTAATTCTGAACAGAAATAACTACATATGAATAGTTTTAAAAATGGCTTTTTTAAAGGCATGTTTGATCAGTGGAAAGCAGCTTGCCTTTCCACAGGTTTACCTAAGCTAATTTTACACCTCCTCTTTTCATAATTGTCACTGTCTCACACCAGTGCATTAAATTTCCTCAAAACTATTGTTGCCAGGTAGCCTAAGAAGCTTTATTACTTCAATTTTTAAAATTACGCAGTGATACGATCTCAGAGTTGTTCAACCAGTTATACTTTAAACCTCTCATTTTCAGTGACTTACAAAGTACAATTCATTACATATAATTTTACTCTTCATTTAGTTGTATGCTTACAGACAAAGCTGTGTGAATTTTCTAGTTTAAGAAACACAATTTACTTGTTAAAAAGTTGTAAATTATATTCAATGTCATTTATGGTGTTCTCTTTCTTAGAGTATTTGATTTAAGGTCTTTTAAATCACTTATTGGTTTATGCAGCTTAAGTAAATGTATCCCATAAGAAAGACAGGAAAACAACTAAGACCCAGCATAGAGAAGGACGAGGTACTCAAAAATATTTTAGCTCAGTGTTCAGTGATAATCTCTCTTCCCCAACCTCTCAAACATTTGAACATCAAGGCAGGAATTTGGGGGATCAATTCCCTCCTATTGTAAGTGGGATAAGACTCAAGACCACCTGAGGAACACATAAGTCCATGGGATGAGATGCATCCTAGTGTCCTGATGACTTAATTGCCAAGTTCCTTATCATATTAGAAAACTCATGGCAATCAGGTGAAGTCCCCCATGACTGAAAACAGGGATAAATCATCTTAATTTTTAAAAAGAGTTAAAAAAGGAGAATCCTTAGAAATACTGCCCATGGCAGTATTTTACCTCCATGCCCAGTAGGGAACAGATCCTCATGGAAGAAACGGTGAAAGACAAGCAGCTGATTAGAGACAGCCAACATGGTTTCACTGAGGTCAGGTTGTGCCTTATTCATCTAGTGGTCTTCTGCAATGAAATGACTGCATCAGTGAACTAAGGGACAGCTGTGGATGTCATTTACCTAGGCTTCTGTAAAGCTTTGATATTTCTTCTATAAATAGGAGAAATATGGTTTTGATGAAGGGACTACTAGAATAACAACATACTGGCTGGATGGCCTTGTCCAACATGTTGCAGACAATGGCTCAGAGTTCAAGGAGAAACCAGGAAAAAACAGTGTCCCTCAAGGTTCTGTACTGGGATCAATACTTCTTAATATTGTCATCAATTGCATACACAGTGGGATGGAGTGCACCCTCCGAAAGGGTCAGCAAATGGCCCCAAGATGAGGGGTGCTGCTGCTATGGTGGAAGGAAGGTTTGACATTCAGAAAGGCCTTGACAAGATGGAGAGGTGGGTCTGTGTGAGCTTCTGTCATGAAGCTCAACAAGACCAAGTGCGAGGTCCTGCACAAGGGTCAGAGAAATCTTCAGTATCAACACAGGTTGGGCGATGTACAAACCAAGAGCAGCCCTGAGGCAAAGGAGTGGGGGAGCTGTTGGGTGAGAGGCTGGACATGAGTTGTCAGTGTGCACCTGCAGCCGAGAAAGCCAAACGTGTCCTGGCCTGCATCAAAAGAAGCGTGGACAGTGGGGCCAGACAGGTGATTCTTTACTCTGCTCCTCTGTTCTTAGGCCCCATCTGGAATACTGCATCCACCTCTCCAGCACAAGGACCTGCTGGAATTAGTCCAGAATAGGACACAAAGGTGATCAGAGGGTTGGAGCACCACTGGTATGAAAACAAGCTGAGAGACTTGGGTTGTTCAGCCTGAGGAAGGGAAGACTCTGGTGAGACCTTAAAGAGTCTAGAGAGTGCCTAGAGAGACTACGAGAGAGCAGGAGAGGGACTTCTGTCAAGTGCATGGAGTAATAGGATAAGGGGTAATGGCTTTAAACTGAAAGAGGGAAGGTTTAGATTGGAGTCTAGGATGAAATTCTTTGTGTGGGTGGTGAGGCAGTGAAACAAGTTGCCCAGAGAAGCTGTGGCTGCCCCAGCTGGAAGTGCCAAGCCCAGAAAGGATGGGGGTTTGAGCTAATCTGATCTGGTGGAAGGTGTTCCTGCCCAAGGCAGTGGAGTTGGATTAGATAACTTTTAAATATCCCTAATAACCCAACAGGCTCTTTGATTCTTTGGTTCTGAAATGGTTCTCTAAATCCAAGAAGAAACACCGAAATAAGAAGTATTGCCTTTTTAGTGGATATTTGTCTTTTATTGCTCTGGGGGCTTCAGATAAACCCAAGAACTAGAACAGCATAAGGCAACCCTTAGGAAAATCCCTAGACATTTTGAATTGCCTGTTATAGGGTCTTTCGGCCAGTCAAGATTGGAAGAATCATTTTGGGTCTACCTTAATAGAACTTAATAGAAAGGAGAATAGATATTTGTTTGAGATTTGTGTGTTGCAGTGTGTACCATGTAATTATTTTTAAGTATTATCCTTACATTTACCATGATATTATTATTATTTTTATTAGTAATAATGTTGTGGCTTGTTTGTATTATAAATAGACAAAGATCACTTGAAAAAGAGCATTGCATTGTATCTTTCCAGTAGCACCCTGAAGGATATGAGGGGAACAAGGTTTCATTTAACAGTGTGATCAAGATGATATCTCAGTAATCAGGATGTGAAGTGGTTTAGCTATGAGGATGAATAGGTTAGACAGAATACTGGAGATTTTTCTTCAGGCAAGAAAAATCAGCACACTAGCTAAAGCTTAGGATTGAAGCCTTAGGAAGAGAACCTAATGAAAAATTATGCCAAATTATGCAGGACTGTGATGATTTCAACGGACATTGAGAAGAGAATGATAAACCCATGATCTGAATTCAGGCACATGTAATGTTCGTGGCTTGTTTTGTTTTATTTTAAATTAATAAACTGAGATTTGGACCTGGATCATGATTATGAACTTCAAGTATTTGAGGAGAAAAATAATTCCATTAATTTATACTTTACCACAAAACATAAATGATAGCCATGAAAACCTGACTTTTGATTTTTTGAGAAAATTCCAGTGATGTAGCGGGTTTGAGCATGTATTGGTAACCATGTGGACAGGTTTTCTTTGGAGTTTTCTTGGAGCATGATATATGATATTCTTGAGCATTAGTATTATGCAGAGAACTGGACATATAGAAGGATGCAGACCTGGGCTTATGCCCCTTGAATCCTTTTGGAATCTGTACTTGACAGTACCCTGAGCCAAAGATTTCATCTGATTATCTGCATAATGCACTTGGCCACTTTTGTTTGTGCTAAAACTGGTTCCCTAAATGTCTGCTAGTTCTCAGGCTGAAACAGCTATTAATTATTCTTTAAACATCTCAGTGTACCCTTAATAACTGCAGAGATCTTTGTTTTATGATTCCTTATCTTATTACTTTTAGGTTCTTTTTTTCCTGATACATTCCTAACCTCACAGAAAATTGTTCCCTGCATTGGATCTTTGTCCATAGCCCTGCCTTGCTCTTTGATGCTCTTCTGAGTCAAAGTGATTTGAAGTTGTGCTCAAGATCTGACTTTTTCAGGATTTCATAAATAGTTTTCTGTTGTTATGTGACCCATTTTCTACTTGGTTCTCAGTCTACTCTTAAATTTTAACAATTTTAATGCCTTCTAGCATTTTTAGAGAGCTCTTTCCCGAGAGGCACTAACATAGAGCCAAGGAATAGGGATGTTTATAAGGATTAGCTTTTTTCCTCCTGTGGTGAGTCACAGAAATAATAGGGCCAAAGAGGCTGTGTCATTGATGGCATGAAAGATATTTATGGTGTGAAAAGGAATATGGATGAAGAGGAAAAGGCAATTAAAGACTGGCAGAGCTCTTACCAAGGTGCAAGTATGATTGGGACTATCAAGGCTGGATTCAGATAAGATTAATTCCATTTTACAATGAATGTAAAAACCTCATTAAATTTCTTTAGCACAGAAACAGAAAAGAGAGGTCATTGACTATAAGAAGTAAAGGGAATGAGATTCTGTTACTTGTTTAAATGCAGAAACAAAAACAATTAAATTATTTTACTGTCCTTATAAAACTTCTATACTGTGATGTGTTACTGGCTTTCCATTGAACACAGATCCATTCAAAGTTGTGATTTACAAGTCCTGGACTAGTCCTCACACCAACAGAAACTTTTCTCAATCACAGCATTTCTTTGCAGTGCTCAGTTGAAACAATGAAATGTTGAAACAAAAAAAGCAGTAGTGCCGGAGCCAAAACCTTCAAAGCAGTCACATCCGAAGTGTCTAGAACCCAATTAAAGGGAATGAGACCAAAAGAACCAGCCAGCCAAAAAAGACAGCCACCAAAATTGCTATTTCTGCTGTATTCAGGACTGAATGCAAAACTTGCTTTATGCTGAAACATTCTGAAACTGTTCCTACTCCAACACTTTTTACCCTTGCAGCCAATAATCTCATCTTTAAAAAGAATTCTAAAAGACATATTGCTAGTGGGGAAGAGGATGTGGTTGTCATTGTTTCTTTTGTGAGAGCTTCAGGTTTAGCAGTGAAAAATCATGTATTTGTCTAGAAAGATAGGTTCATCATTGTATTTCTACTATATTATATAGTGTGATTTCACCCCTTTGCTTCCTTCTCTCCAGAACTGTAGCTATGTCAGAAATGCCAGAATACATTTAGTTAATTAACAAATTTATAGACTACTTTTTTTCCATTTCAGTTAGTGAAAACATGAGTTGCCTAATTAAGTAGAGCTAAGACACTGATTTTTTTCTAATATGACATGGATGCCCTGAAGAAAATCAGTATTTATTACAGTAATTATCATTTTCCGCTTGGCTGTTTTAAAACTGACCTCAAACACTACAGTTCCAAAGTTAAGCAATTTCTGTTAAGCAATACCATCTGTATGTACAGCTACTGTGGATGCTACATATGTAGACTGTCAGGTAAGGTATTTCACAGTATCACACTTAAACTGGTGGGTATATTATTAGTATTAGTACTTTCTGAAATTGCATGCCTTTTTAAAATAAAATGGATTATACTATTACTCGTCCTCTTTTAGGAGATGTATTTAACTTTTTAGTTATGAAATATTTGATGGGAATGCTCACTGGGGAGTTTCTTGGCACTTGAAATTAAGTTCACTTGTAAGGTGGAGAAGGAATTTTAATAATTGCAGAAAAGGTAATTTGATAGATTCTTAGCCTATGACAGCATGCTTACTGCCACAAATCAGACTAAAGGCTCTGTTCGTGAATGAATCATGTCCCGTTTACCCTCCATTTTTATGCAGTGTAAGTTTAATGGAAATATCTTGACATGTGTCTTTTGTGTAACATTTTAACATTGCACTCAGTCCTCTGTGGCTTAAACATGCAACGATGCCTTTTTTTTAAACTGTGGGAAATAAGATAAAACAAAAATAAGGAGGTGTGAAGGATGAGAATATTAGAGAGAAAACTCAAATGAGTTTGTGAAACTTTTTTTTTTTCCCTGCAAATTGCTGATTTACAGGTCTACTTCATGACTTTCAATTTCCAGCATTAATTTAGCCCAGGAAACTAGGAGGAAGGTTGTCTGATGTTGGGCAACTGCAGAATCTGCACAGGCTGAAATAGATGGGGGAGGAAAGGAGTATTTTTTTCCTTAGATATCTCAATCCTCTGCATATCTTATTCTTTCTCATCTTCCTCCTTTATTCTTATTTTATCAATCCTTGATTTTATGGATCTTTTCATTAAGGGTGAGTTGGGTATAAATATGTAGATTGCATTTGGCCTGTTACTAGGTAAAGGAATGAATTAGGCTAGAATTTGGGGTGAACAAGCAAACAAACCAGGAATTATGTGGTCCTGTTTGTCTAATCCCTGCACATCACTCAGTTTTGGTCTCTTTTCTAATATTTTGTTCTAATTTTGAGGGGTTTTTTTTTTCCCCCACCACAGAGTTTCAGACTTGCTAAACTTGTAATCTGGAACAATACCCTTACTTTAATCTGAAATATGTGTAGAATTAAAACATTTTCATAGAAGGAATAGTGTGGGACTTTGTGAAACCACAAGTGAGGATCACGTTTTTTTATAGAGACCAAGTCACCTCCATATGTGGCTTTATCCTCCCCATTTCCATATCAGCTGTTTTATCCTCCATTTTGTTTTTCTTTTGTGTTCCTTCCAGACTGGACTCCTTCTGCCCCAGAGGGGTCCTCTAACCTGCCATTTGCATCTGTACCATAAATATTTTATATAGCCCACAATGCTTTATGCATATTTTAACTGAACAATACCATTTTGTAAATTGTCTGTCAATATGATGTATGCCTGGGTTCTGCCATTAAAGAAGTGCTCAGTATTGTAATAATATCGAAATATCAGTTGTCCCTCCAAATTCATGCCATTTTCCTGCCAGTGCTAAGGAAAGTAAAAATGGTCTGAAATTCTGAACTGGCTTTTGAGGAGATGTGACAAACTGTGTCAGTTTCCAGGAGTCTGCATAAATATGCATAGCTCTTCTGCTGAGTCCTACTGCCAGCCTGAACCGGTGGCTCTCATTAGCTCCAGCTTGGGAGGATAAAAGGTAAATGTCCAAAATGAACTTATATCTGTTTGCTGTGACGACAGGTTTAAAAGCTCAGACTGTGTCACATATTTGCAAGCAATGCTTCAAAAACCAGCGTGCACTGTGACACAAAATAAATATTAAATCTTTCATAGCTATTTAGGAATTCATATGTCCACAGAACTGTTGCCTTTAAACTTCACTTTTTTTTTTTGTGCAATTCTATGTTAAGGTCTAGGAAAATCATGTTAAACAGGTTTATGTCATTGAAAATAAATGGCCTGCCAGTTTGAGGGGCATCAAGTATTGCTAAACACTTCAGTCATGCATTGGTGAACAACTTTTTGTATGATCACTGACAGTACATGAATGCATGACCATTTCTGAAATAACGGGTGGATATGGCAGGACCTGAGGGCCTAAACTGTATCTTTCAGGAGGAAATAAATGACAAGACCCTCAGACAGGTTTTACTGTGAGTCCCAGCTTCTGGAGCCATTCTGGCATGGAAGTGTGCTTTTCCACAATATCATTCTGAGAGTTATTTAAAGGGACATCTTGACAAATAGGTGTTAGGACCATATGGAAAACCTTACTCCTATTTAAAAAGCTCTTCTAGAAGATATGTCTGAGATGCCTGCAGACTAGTATTATCTGCTCTTTAAAAACCTTCCCTTCACATAGTTAAAGAAAATACCTCCCTCTACCACCAATTCCTCACAAAATGAACAAACCAGAAAATCATTGTTCTGTTTTTTCATAAGAATCGTTCATATGAGTGAATCAATCATATGAGTATGATCATGACTTTTCTTTTGTTGCTATCAGTGTGTGATCTTTAATATTTATAAACAGACCCTTGAAATAAACCCTCCTTATTCCTTTCAAAGTGGATTCACTGAATTTAAAGGAATTTCACTTAGTGCTGTAACTACACCAAGAATCTGTTGATATGGAATTTTAATTGTGGTTATAAACCTCAAAAAACCCTTGTCAATTAGCGGCAAAACATTCACTTTCTCCCCAAAAAATGCTATGTTCTTCTTATACTTCTGTTTTAAAAACAGATATGATGGCAAAATAATTTTATATGCTTTACTTTTACCATGCAACACATACTTGTGTTCTTCCTGGTACTAAATTTGTGGTAAAAAGTCACTGGGTTGTTATGTGGGTGTTCATAGTGCATTTTTATGTGCATTGATTAATTTTACATTCTTTATACCATAAATCAAGGTAATAAGGAAAATTTTCAAATGTGCCACTTGAAATATATCTTTCACATTGCCTTTGTTCTATTTATAACCTTGTTTTTCTGTACATAAAGTGTTCTTGTATACTGTAGAATAGCTGATATATAGTAATGGGTGCAGAGCTGTAAAAGTCTCTCTTGGCACTCTTAACATGGTCAGATTATTACTGTGTTCACCGATTCAGCTAGATGTGTTCAAGGATCTTCTCTGGTCTGAAAGGTCAGCTGCTTTTAGTTGTGCACTGGCAGAATACTAATACTGTCCTTATTCAAATTACCTGCTACAGTACTTATTAAATTGATGGCCTTGTGCTCTAATTTAATACTGCCGTCGTTCAGAGGCAGGTCGCAGCTGCACTCTGAGCAGAATTAGGTGGTGCTGAGGCAAAGTTCAAGCAGAAACCACAGTTTTGGGCTGCATTTCACCACTAAATTAGCAGTCAGATGCAGTGTATAATTAATTAGCACAAACCAGGGAAAGCTTGTCATTTAATAAGCCTTTTTTATTTCCACATTACACAAACAGTCGGAATTGATCCATTAAGTGCCTAGCTATTAATGCTGTTAAATGTATGTCTGGTTGTTAAATTGAGATGTCTAGTTACATACATTCAGTATTTAAGAGCTTCTCACAGATTGTTCAGTGTTTGCTGAGATTTTAAGTCACGTTCCACAAATCAATAATGGCTTCATTAATGAATTTGAACATTGCTGGTTCAGATAAATAGATCTGAGATGCATAGAAAAGAAACAGTGTCTTACATTGTGGTAGTCAAGACAGCATGGTATTTATTTTGTTGCCCTAAATATCAAATATTCTGTTTATATCATGCTGCTTATTCCCTACATTGCAGCCTTCTTTTTCCCTATAATCCTTGTTCATAATTGCCTAAGGCGTTGTATAACTTCATCTCTTCAGAGTCCTACGTGGTATTAAACATGCAGAATAATACATTTCAACAACCACTTGAAGATGTCTGAGGGAGCACAGAGGATTCTTGTCCTTAAAAAAAAACCTAAAAACGTCAAAGGGCAGTGTTTGAATCACTCTTATTTTTTGACAACTGTATTTCTCTACTGGAAATAGCTGCGCTCATCTAAGTCTTATAATATTCTAGAATTTAAAGGTTTTAACACACTATATATACTATAACAAGTGTGTTTCTAGAAAAAAATGCATATTGGCGATGAGTCATAAGACTAACTGCCAAATATAATAAGAAATCTTGTCTGTTTTGCTCCTGTATGTTTATTTCATGTGGGAAGTGGGGAAGCATGGTATTTTGCATAGGGGTCCTGTAATCAGAACACAGTGATCTCACTTATTCAAAATAAATGATTTAAAATGAACCTAAGCTAAAGGCTCAAAACCAGGGAATAGTCTTCAGCATTTCCCCATGATGAAGGCAACACGCCACAATAGAGATAAATACCGTACTCTTTACACTGTCTCTCTCTGCATCTTGGTTGATTCTGCAGTTTCTCCAACAGATCCTTCAGTCTGTTTTGTCTGGGTCTTTCATTAGCATTTCAGATCTTCCCTTGTTATTGTAGCCCATAAAACATGAAACCTCCAATTGTAACCAAGAGGAAAACTTCTAGGCAGGTAAAACTCGAAGAGTGTTTTCCTGTGAAAAGGGCAGAATTCTGTTGTGAGTGGAACACCCAGTTTGCTGTGGTTTATAACACAGCTAGAAGAACACAAGGTTCATCCTCAGACCTGATGGCTAATGAATCACCACCACATCTGCTCCTGTGTGCATCAACAGCAGCTGAGGGCTATGGAGACAGAGGAGAGTTGGGTAAAAAAGCTAAAGGAGATGCCTGTGCGCCTAAAGTAAATTAAATCGGTTTAAACTTTGTATGAATTTATACAGCTTTGTTTAAAAAACCCCAAAATGTAATGAGTTTGGGGCTCACACATACATTTCCTAAAATATATTTTATGATAATAAAGTTCATTGATATTAAATGTACTTGTTGTTCAAACAAACTTACTTTAATTAGTGGTGACGGGTGCTGGAAAGAGTTACTATATTTATCTAGTTATTGTAAACAGTTTCTAATATATTTAGTGCTAAGATGCTGACATCTTTTACTCGCATTTAATGTGCTGCACACACCACAGTCAGATGTTTTCTGGATCGTGGGTTGACAGTGTGATCATGTGTGAGGAAGACTAGTGTATATCTGACAACTGATAAATGAACCCGGTACCCTCCAGACTGCTCATCATCCCTCAGGATGTTAGGCAAGCAGCTGCCTTGTACATCCACCTCTCTTGGACCTGCTTGATAGGGTAAATTAAGCTTGGTATATGAGATTAGATCACATCATCAGAAAATTTCAAGGCTTCCAAGCAAAATAAAACCGGAGTAAGAATAACATTCTTCATGCTTGGGTATAATAAAAGGCTGAAACAAGATAAATCGAAGGAGCTGACAATGCTGTTGATGCTTTATTGTTTCCATTTGGCTACAAAACAAAAGAGACAGCAATACATTGATATGCAGGGTGAAGGCCTATATGCTGAGATAGATACTTTTTTGTAACCAAAAAAAAACTATACATATTTCATATGTCCTGGTTTTAAAGCTTTTTGCAATGTTTGCGATAAAATGTACTGCAGATTTGCATGTTCAAAAACATCCTTGACAGCTATGGAAATTGTGTAGTTTGACAACTCCTCATCTTAGCTAAGGCAAACAAATAAGGCCAAGTTGACTGAAATTTAAAATCTTTTCCTAATCCTGGGGATGTGATGGCAGCTTGCTTGCACTGGCATCCAAAAGCTACAGTATTGTCAGAAATTGTAGCAAAGCTGAGGTAGCTTTGACTGGACTGACCTCAAATACGATGTGAACAGCTGTGTGGGGAGAGGGATGAGAGGTTGTGGGGGGAGGCTGTCTATACGCTCGTTTGATCTTCAGTCAGCATTATGAGTAAGCACAGTATTTAGATGACTGAGAAGATGATAAATCATCAGTTATGAAAGGAGGTAAGAGCTTCACTATTTTATACTGTCTGTTTGCTCTAGCTCTAGATGAGGGTCTCACCATGGTGGGCACTGTGCAATGGCAGAACAAATAATGTGCATGTAAAGATTAAAGGCTTCTTTATCCAAGCTAGACAAACCGTGCTGTCTTTGACTGACTCACGGAGAGTTCTAGTTCCTCTTGTCAGCTAGTTTGTGCTGTTTGATAATCACAGTCAAGAAATGAAGTTGTGAGGCCTGACTCATAGGACACGTATGTATATTGCAGGTAAAAATGGTGTTTAAAAACTATGTATTTTGTACCAAAGAGACTGTGTGCATGTGTCTCATCTCTGAGGGGAAGTTAGAGGCTTTTTTTCAGAGTGTGGTCAGGCAAGCCCAGACTCCAGCAGAAATAAGAGATTTATCACAGCAGCTAATAGTGTATTGTTTCAGCCTGGGGATGAATCACATTCTTGTGCTTAATGATAGCTGCTGAAGACCTGGTTTGGAGTATTTATGCTACGTAGCACCCAGAACAGTGTAACCCAAATGGTGTGCTGCAGTGGCATCACACTTTTAAGATGAAGAGCGCTTACATTTGCTTTCCTTGAGCAAAAGCTACTGCCTCTGTCATTTGATGTCCCCATTACACCCCAGATTCAAGCTTCTGTTTAATGATAGTATTTGCATTTATTTGGCTCTTGTCATAAAGAATGACATATTTGTATAACATTTCAATTCAAAAACTGATGATATTAAAACCAGAATAAGGCTGCATGGTAAAACAGCTGCATGCAGTTTCATGGAATTATTTTTCTCCTTCTTCACAGGTGAGGAAAATTTTCAGGGCTGTTGAATATTCCTGAGGTCAGGATTCAGGATGCTGCACTCTCCAGTGGCCCCTGCTATGAATAACAGAGAGAGGACAGCTACAGGTGCCATGCCTTTGAGGGATACTTTGCAAAGGCCAGCAGGATGTAAGGAGGATAGCAAGTGAAATTATGGAGAGGTGAGGAAAAACTGTGCTAACTGGAGGCACACAGTGTAGTCCTGGGCATATACTTGAGAGATATGATGTTAAAACTATGAGTAAAATATTTGGCTTACAGTTCCACAAGTTCTTGTTTCAGACATTGTGGACATTGTAGGGAATAATGTCACTTTAAAAATGGTATGAGAGTTTTGAGAATAGATGGGATTTTCCATTACAATTGAAAATAACAGGACATTCTTCCTTTCTAGTCTCTGTTATGGTGATCTGCACTTCCCAAATAAATAAGAGCTTGCAGAAATTATTGAAAGAAAGAAAATAAGAAGGTAAGCAATATATGCTCTTTACCATTCTGGTTTGTTTTAGTTAGGTTTGGTGACCTGTCTTGGTTTTAGTTCTTCTGATTGAAGAAGCTATAGCATGAGAAATATCTGAGAGCTTGCTTATCCCTTTCAGCCTGCTGTGGTGTCCATTGCAACTCGCAGTGACATCAAAAGCCACATTTACTCTTGTGCAGCTGGAAGCATAAACTGTCTTGTCTTCCCAAAGCCAGTGGGTTCAGTTAGGATGCCAGTCTTGTTCAGCATGCTGGCATTAGCTGCTGAATCTTCTGGGTCACTAGAAGTCAACCTTAAGCAGTTGGAGACTTCAAATTGAAAATTTTAAGAGATTAGAAGAAATTTTAGGAGATTAGATAGAAATTTTAAGAAATTAGATATGCACATATGTGTTCTCAACAGGTTGCACCTGAGTGCATGAAATCCACTGCGCACTTCTAGACAATTCTAGAAGAAAAGATTGCATGTGAAGGTTTGGTGATAGCCTCATTTAGAAAAGATATTTTTATTTAAGTTTCCTACAAATCAACATTTCAGTCTTGCAGGGAAACCTGTCCCATAAGAACTCTAAGACTTGACAGGGTTCTTTTGCTGTCTTGTACTTTACTGCTGCTGAGAAACACTAGCTGTTGGAGCAGAATTCAGATTACTCTTGTTTGGGGTGGTTTTGGGTATTTTTGATTGGGTTTTTTGGGTAGTTTTTTGGGGGGGAAGGGGGTTGTTTTTTTGTTTTTATTTTTTTTAATATGGATGTATTTAGTACCATTTCTCATCTATAATAATATGCTATTTTTTCATAAAAAAGTAAGATTAACTTTTCCATTATTTTGAATGTGCTTTTCAGGTGGTGTAGTAATATGAAATCAGTACTTGTGTTTCCTAAGAATTAAATTCTTAAATAAATATTTTAAAAATTTGTAATATTTGGAAAAAAAATATTTGTGTATATTTTAATTTACTTCTTGTGCTCTGATAATGTTACATAACTAAACTTCAAGTGCTTCCCAAACCCCAAAGTCATGTACAGCTGAAGATTAAACCAAAAAAAGTGATAAAAAAAGATTAAACCAAAACAGAATAGAAGAGCATAAATCAGAACTAGTAACAGAGTTGTAATAAACACTTTATTCATGATTGATTCATGTCTTCATTCATATCACATATAACTTGCACATGAATGGAGATCCAAAATCATTCTGTACCACTCAGTGTATAAGAGGCAGTTGAATCTGCTTGTATAAATCTCACTGATGCTGCACTCTGTCACAAAGCAAGCATTTTGCATAATTAGTCTGGAAACTCAGCTATATTTTTCAGAAGCCAGCTAGTTCACTGCCCTCACTGCAATAGGATGGCACTAAGTAAAATAGGTGCTCCTGGCTGCTTAGCAGCCTCCATAATTAAGCCTTTTATTTAATTGCATAAATATGGATTCAGAAGTCTAATTTTAGGCATGTGGTTTTTTCTTCTTTTTTTATTTTATTTTTTTAAATTTTTATTCTTGGTATCCTACTAGGTATTACAGGGATCTTGGTCTGAATGGCCATTCTCTTCTCTCTACAACTTACTCTTTTTAAAATTTTTGTAAATTTTTAATCTACAAAATGCCTTCTGTACTAGAATTCCACTGCAGTACCCAAAAGAGAAAGAATATCCAGCCTTGTTTAGCCCTGTTTTTGGATAAAAGCTGAAATGTTTGAATAATTAGATCATACAGTTATGCTAAATTTTCTACCAATAGTTTTTGGCCCAGTTTTTCCATCTTCATATTTTTCAGCTTGTTTATTTCATTAAGTGATGCAAAAATTCTGGTTCTTATCTATGATTTTGGGATATTGCAGAAATATATGGCTATTCTTCATATATGTATTATATTTGATTTGGACCTGTATGCATTCATGATAAAATTATTTAGGATTAAGAAAGATACCATTTTGTACACTTCTGTATATAAATTTGCTGAATGTTAACTTGTAAAGCTCTACCAGCAAGACACATCTAATACTATTTAGTGCTGGGGGAAAAAAAAAATAAAAATTAGTAAAGTTCCCTCTTTAAGGTGGAGACTCACACCCAACAGGGTCAGCAAGAATATGTGTTTTTCCATAGATGGTCCTGTTGTCTGATAGATTGGGCACCCACTGGGCCTGCGGGCAAGATTCTGAACTTAACGGTGCAGTGGTCTGATTGAGTGTGACAAAGTCTTTGTTGTCACAAACTGAGATTATCCAAGGCATTCTTATTTTAAATAAATTAAAGAGAGATTCTTGTACAAGTGAAAAGACAAACTTTCTTTTCTAACAAAATGGGTCTTATTTTTTAATTTTTTTTTATTTTTTTTTTAAGTAGGCAAACTTTTTTTTCTGTTCTAGACATCTTTGGAATTTTTTTTTTTTTGTATCTCTGAAGTATGATAGCTATTCCCATTGAAATTTCTGTATGAAATTTTAACTAGAAAGGTGATAGGGGTTTATATTTCAGATTGTGACTTTGAAACCTTTTTGGGAGAGGAAAAAATCAACATATGTCAGATATTATAAATCTGTTGACTTGAATTGTGAACAATTTAGAGTATTTTAAATCTAGAAAATAAAGCACAGGGGCCTGGGGGGAGAGGGGCTGTCTTGGTCTTTAAGAATATTATTATTTCAGCATCTTTCTTAGCCTTTTATGATATTTTTGACATTTCCTATTCAGAGCAGTGAAAGAGTGGAAAGAAATTTACTGACTAAACATTTAAAATTATCAGTAACAATTTATTCCATCAAAGAGAGTAAACTGGTTGCCGTGTAATGTATATTTTCTTATAAAAACTAGCCCATTTTCAGTAAATGTAACAATGAACATTTTGGTTTTTTGTTTTTTTTTTTTCACTGATGAATCTTTTTTGTAAGACAACACAGTATCCCACAGATGCAAGAATTCAGGATTTTTTTTTCCCTTTAATTCACATTAAAATATCTTTCTTCTATGTTTGCCATACTGTTATTGAAAACATGACATCATTATTTAAAACAAGTCAGAAGAAATTTCTAAATATCTCTAATTGTGGGGAGAGAAGGGTGTTGAAAATTCACATAAAGGATTTTTGCATACTTAGAACCTAAAATAAGGAGTAATTAACTGTTCCAAATATCCTCCCACTTATAATAATAGGATGTCTTCAGTCAAATTTGCAGAATTTAGTTTATTTTGCTAATTGATTGATATATTCATCATTCAATGATATATTAGATAGAGTTGGATTCTAAATTACTTTTGTCTGATAAGCCTTCCAATTAATTCTTCTCACACTATTTTCCTAGTGACATCTGAACTTCTTTCATTATATAAAACACATCTTGAATAAGACATTGCTGAATAATAAGCAGGGATCCTAACATGTTCAAAATTAGAACCCTTGACAAAGTCAAATGCATTCACATTTAGACAATGACCTCACCTAATGTCATTTTTAGTGTATCATATTGAGGGGGAGTTTATAGTCTTCCCCTTTTTGCCTATCTACCCTCAAGTTAGAAATTTTAGAGGAATAGAAATAGAAGGAATTTTACATACTATTGGTTGTGTGGTATCACATACCGAAGGCCACTTAGAATATCTGTGTTTATTATATTTTTATTCTACTTTGTCTTAAAATTTTCCTGTTTTTTGTTTTATTAATCAGTCTTCTTAGAAGAGTATTTTTTTATTTGGGCAGACAGACATTTAACATACATTAGAATGTATGTTAAATGAGGTACACTATTACATTTGCTTGCAATTTGCATTTTTCTTAATACATCAGCCAGATTCCTTTTGCATAGATAGCATTTCATAAACCAGAGAACACTGATAATAGCTGATTTAACTGACTCGCTAATACAAGGAGCAGATCATTTTAAATGGACCTTACATCTTTGTAGGATGTTAGAGATGAAGACATTACTTCAAAATGTAGGTAATTATAGCCTCTTTTTTTATCAGTGCTATTTTCTGAGGTATTATCATAAGATAGCACTTTAGTATTAAGCAGGACCTTAGAGTGGCAATAAATCAGTCCAACTGAGTCATCATTGTCCAAGGCATCTGAACTACTGAAATGTTGTGGATCCTACAGAGAGTGTGAAATCACTTGACCCTTGGCATTAACCTTTACTGAATGAATAGACACTGCTTTCCACATCGTGGAACAAAAGCAGAATAGTATTGATTAAACACCACATTCACTTGATATTAAATACTGGCTGAACTCACTTTTTGCTTTCCAACTCCAGTGGGAAAAACTCAGAGAGTTGCTGAGTCTCAGGAGAATGCATGTTTGTAATTCAGAGCAATGTTTTTTCCTGCAAAGTTTTCTTTTTTTCCCCTCTTTGGATCAATAACTGGCAGCCATGATCAGCCATGAGTATGTATTGTCAATTCTGACCTGTGTACTTTATCACTTGGGGTGAGAGGTCACAGTGCTGTGACTAATAATGCAGTCGTCCCAGGCATGAATAGTTTCCTGGCTGTAGTGCTAGTGCATATATATTTATACCTATATATGTGTGTATATATATATATATGTGTATATATATGTATGGATATATTAACATTTTGCTTTATTATAAATCTTGTTTACCAAACCTCTCAGCTATTTGCTTTGAAAGTCTGATTAATCTGCTGTGTGGCATCGTATTTACAAAAGCTCTTAGAGATTTACTAAATGGTTTTGCTCTTGGCAGGAATGTGAGTTCCCAGGAACTTGGAAGTATCAAAGTGGGAATCCTGGGAATTAACTCTACCGAAGTTATGGAAGAAAGCTATTTCTTCATTTGATAAGTGAGGAAATGGAAGAAATGAAATCAGGAGAAGGATAAACAGAAGAATTCTTTCAGTAAATTCTCCTGTGTTTCATTAGGACAGATTCTCCCCTCATGTGCATAGCTGCAAGCCCAGAGTAGCTCAGTAATGTGCTCCTGTAGTGCATAAGTCCTTCCCTGACACAGTTGATTTAACATAAAGGGTTGACAGTGAAGAAAACATGAAATACAGTATAATGAATAGAATCAGCTGCAGCAGCATCACTGTCTACAAGGAGGTGACCATTCATTCCTGCTTGAAACTGCATTCCAAAAAGTTGCCTGAATTTAATTCCTTTTTGAAACCAAACAAGTTCTGACTTTAGCTCCATAATTACATATTTGTAAAGCAGGATTTATAAAATTGCTTTGGGAAAGCTCACCAAAAATAAGGGTTTTCAGAGCTAGTTTAGGGTTCTGACTTTTTCCACTTCAAAAGATTTTGTAGTATTAAAAGCCAATGGAAATGCAACAGTTCTCACAATTGTTTTCATCTTGGTGAGTCTGTGCTCGGTCCCGTTCTGCCTGCAGAATTCAGCCTCCTAACTGTTTAAGTTGTGACTGCAACCCATGTAGCTTTGTGGCTGGATACCAGCATTTTCTCTGTGGAATATACTTTAGGCATGTCAGAATCCATGCATATGAACAACTTTTAAAAAATTATATTGAAAGACTGAAGAAAACAGTCCATAGTGTCATGCAAATAACTACATGTTCATATACAAAATCCCCCCAAGGCTGAAAATGAAAATATATCAAAAAGGAAAATCCATAGTCTGGTTTAACCCATACAAAAATATCAGTTCATTTCTCATAAAATAGAGACACTGAAATGTAGTAATAATAATAACAACAGCAGCAATAAAATATGTTACGAAAACTTGTAAGAAGCTTTATTAGTAGAAAGGATAGAAAATTTCTGGAGAAGAATACCCATCAATTTTATCTTAGCAGCGTGCTACTTAGGACTTTGTAGAGATGTTGTATAATGTAGATTCATTGTGTGACTGTGCAACTGTTTTTTCCCAGCAGCAGGAAGGACTTCACCTCATCTGTGGAACTGCAGCACAAACGTTTCGTTTTGTTTTGGGTCTCTGTTATTGTTTGTCTTGCATTTTTTTTTTTTTCTGTGGCCCAGATCACATTTGAAAAACAAAAAAAGCCTGAGTCCAACTTATTCCTTTTTTCTAAGACCATTTTACCTTCATGCAAGTGGTGAAAAAAGAAAGTAAAAAATACACCCAAAGCTATTTAGTGGCCTTCAGCTAATTTAACCTAACTCTGAACCTTGAAGTGGTGTCTCTCCAGACTATACAATGCTCTCCTTTATGCACCCAAAGGGAGTTTCACAGTGTGGACATTGTTTTCATACCTTTCTTGACCTGCCTGTTTATTAAGCTTATGTGGAAAAGCTATTCCTCGTCTGAGGTGATCTCCAGCTATGCAGCAAATATTTTGCATGTAACTGTATGGATGTGCTGTCAGCCAAACTTTATAAAACAGGGTTTTATTTATTTTTTTTTCCAGTTATGATATTAATCATACATAAAGAACTAATAAACAGGACTATGTTTATTTAATATATCTCTAGGCACACATAACAAGAGTACACTACCATAATCTAAATGCAGGGGATGTTTTTTCTCATGTAATACAGGAGCTCATACCATGTGGCTGATAATAATGAAAAAGATAAAAGGATAAAGCCTCTTTAATCCTTGCTTCACTGTAAAGCTGTTAATGTTTGTACATACATGCATATTTCTACAGAGTAACAGGTATTAAAGGCAGATAAAGTAATCTGGAAGTTTATTACAGTCAGGAGAAATACTGTTAAAGATTGTCTGCATGCCAATCAGAGCTCTACTTTTTATACAAAAATTAATATCTACAAATACAGCAGTAAAAGAATTTATTGATTCACCACATGCCACCACCACAAATAACCTTTTAAAAGTACTGACTCAGTCTTTTTTTCTGGAAAATAAAACTGCCTTTGCTTTTCAGACATTATTTTTGTCAGTGGGAGGAGCGATAGTTCTGGTATATCCTCAGATGTTAAACTGCTAGTCAGGAATGCTGTTTACTCACACAGAAACAATATTAAATTTTGAGGCTATTAGCCAATGCCAATGAACGTATGCAGACAGAGGGAGTAGCTTGCTTACAAAAACATCCATATAGGCATTTACCCTTTCAAATGCTACATGCTGTAAATTAATCTGTTCATTATGGGTAGTCAGACACTGCTGTTGTGATTCAGGTGCCCCTAGGCAGGCACAGAAAGGACAAATTTCTACCTTATTGAGTCAGGTGTGCTCCAAACGTGAAATATGCCACACATATAAACAGCTTCAGTAAGATGCATCTCCATAGGTGTAACAATTTTATGTTATAAAGTAATCAGTGCAAAGTGTTTTACAGTGTGAAAGAAAAATCTCTTATAGCTAAAATCTTTAATTCATTGATATTGTCTTTATCTGATTGTCATATTTAGTTAGTTTACTAGCTTAAACATCTGTCTCACTACTGCCCATAAACAGGATAACCCCGCATTTTGTGACATTAATGAAAAGTCATTAATTCATGCTCATGATATTTCATCAAAATTGTTTGGGCAAGTTGTCTCATGACCACAGAGATAATAGTAATCTAAGGGTACAAAAGTATTTTGTTATTTTACATGACAGTGTTCATAGTGTAGGTGAATGTCTTCTTCACATCCAGCCAAATATGATTAATGCAGATCCTTTCTGGGGGTAAATACCACTCCATTTCATGCCAAAGCAATTAACTATAAGGCAAATTCTTTCTTGAACTGATAGGAAATAAGAAGCTGGGCAGATCCCTATAGAAAAATCCTAGTTCCACAGATGCCAAGCAGAACTTTTTGTCATAGCTGTCAATCAACACAGATTTCACTTATTTTGTCAGGAAGAATATCTTTCTTGAACAATGGATTCATAGCATATTCATAGCCAGGTCTAAAGTAGGTTTGAAAAGCCTTTAAGTAACTTTCCAGACTTTACCATCACACTCATCCTTTGTATTACTCTTCCCACCCCAAAACCTAGTAGAATTGGGTAAATGATTTTTTAATAAAGTTTTGTTTTTCCCAGGGATTAGTCTTTGAAATCTCACCTATCATGAAATTTTATATATTAATAATTTTGATTTATTTTTGAATGGGAGATGATTGTGATAAAAGCTGAAAATTTCCACATTTAAAAATCTGTCAACAGACTTCTAAATGCAGTTAATAAATGAAACAAATTCTTATTTGCCATTTACTAACACAGCAAAAATACTTCTCTAATTTTGAAATAAAATATTGCTCAGGAGGACTAAGAGCGATAAACGAAGATTCCTTGAACAGACAAAGAGACTATTATTTATTAGCAGCACAGTATAGTTCTGTAATATTTTTGGTAAAAAAACCTATATTTTTTGAAAGTACAAAGAACCAAAAGAACAATGAGAATCCCCTCATGCACTCTTTCTCCCTTCAGTCTCTCTTTTTCTATCCAGGAGCAAAGAAGTCTTCTTCAATTTTGTGGCGTATCTCCATTTTTGGAAATGGAGAAAAAACTTTTTTTGGAAAAAAGTGAACAGGCTACTACTAGTAGTACTGCATTTTTAAAGACTCAACATATTTAAAACAATTCTTTACATCAGAACAGAAATAAATACAAATAAATCTGCAATATACGATTGAAAATCTATACCATGATCAAGGGCCACTGTGATACACAAAGTGTCACTGAAGAAACATGAAGAGTGTAATGAATTTTGTTTTAGGAAGTAACCTCACAAATCTTTTTTAGAATTTAATTAAATGGATAAAGACCTATAATGACTTTAGAGTCTCTATGACAATTAGATCTGTTCAAGGTAGTTACTTTACAACCAAGCAAAACATGCAGAACTTAGGAAAATAGGTTATGTGCTGCAGTGAGATGCCTTTGAGAAAAAATTGATAGGGAAAACACTGAATTGACATAAAGTAAAGTGAATATAAATAGAAAGCCTGTTGTATTTGTGTTACTTTTTGATGGATCAGGTCTCCATTTTTCAGCAGTAGTTAATCTGGCAGTCTTGTTAAGTTGGTTTTGGTCTATTCAGCCCATTTTCTGTTTTTGAACAGCAGTTCTGGCAGAAAGGTTTGTCCTTAATTGTCTCATGTACATGACTGTAAATTAACCTCTGTTGTTTGATGCCCACTTAGGATATATGGCATTGACTTTGTAATAAAATCAATATTCCTTGATCTGTAAATCCTTTCTTTTGTTGAAACTGGGAAGTTGCAATGTGCAGCCTGGACGAAAAAGGGTTGGAAACAGTGGGAAATGGATCTGTGATAGGTCATCTTTACCAGTGAAACAGAAATGAAGAAAAAGAAAACAAGGTATATTCCAGTAATGTATTATGTTTGGGGAAATGGTTCCAACTGGCATTGGATTGGAAAAAGATTCTGATAATTTAACGTATTTTTAGTATTTTGCCTTTAGTGTTGCTCTTGACCTTCATGGGTAAAACTGGCTTTACAGACAACCTCACATCTTCATTTTCTTGTGCTGCTTCAGTGAAGGAACAGCACAACAAACAAGCTTATATGGGAAAAGAACACAATGGAGACATTATTTCCAACTGAAATATAAAGCAAATTTCCCACTGTTTAACTTTGTGTTTAACACATAGTTTATTCAGTGGGTAAGTCTATTCATTTTCTCTTGGAATTATTCAAGGAATGGAGTATTCAGGTACAGCTGAATGTAAAAGATTATCATTTGTAACTGACACCCAAAACCCATGACTGATCCTAATTGGCCTGCTTATGATTTAGTTTAGTGTGTACCACTTATCACATGGATAGCAAAAACAGCTCTCTTTCCAGAAAAAAGAAGAACAGTACTGTAAATGAATGGCTTTTTTTAAGGTCAAGGGAAATGCTATGACTCCCTATGTCTTCGGAAAAGCTAATGATAAATGTGTCTTCTTCTTCATCTGAAGGTAAAAGTTTTGTGTCTCTGTGCACAATGATAAGTTCAATACTATACAAAAAATCATAATGTTGTTGATGCTGACAAGAATAAATGCCAAGTGCTCTCACTGGTGTGAGACTTAAACAGAAAACCTTGCTTTTCGTAAAGATTCTTTAGCAAATGGCTCACTTTCTTGTGTCATTCTTAGGTCTGTTACTGAAACCAAAGTAGGAACATTTTTCTGAATAAAATTTAAGTGGCTGCTGACATTTTGATTGTGACGTTGCACAACTGAATTTTAGAACAAATAAGGGATTTAAAAACCCTGGCCTTAATTGTGCAGGTAAAAGATGGGCAATGATAACAGACATGTTTTTCTTTCACTAGCTGGCCTAACTAAAGAAAAAGTTTATAAAATTCATGTGCCTGTGAGATAAGAATAGCTTAAAGTCCCAGAACTCACCCTCTCTCTTTGCAGACCCCTCTTTGCATGGTGTCCTGTGTAGTGATTTAAAACAGGTGTTCTTCACAGCTGTATATCAATTCTGCAGCCTGAAAGCCTGCATGCTCTAAAAGTATTAAGGCCAAAAGCAAAAGTTTTGATTCTGCTGTGTGTTCTCCTCTAGTACAAAATACAATGATGCTGACTTGTGTTATGTGTTCATACACATACATGTACACATGTTCACTCTAGTATTCCCTGTGCATACCCTGTGGATGGAAGAAAATTGGAAAAGTGCTAAGTGTCAGTGCACATGAAAACTGTGAATACCTTAATATTTTGTAAATAATTTGGTAATCTATACTGTATGTCTATTTAATTAACTGGAAAAACTGTGTTTAAATTCTGAACTTGAAAAATTTTATAATGTAGGTATTGGTGGCTCTGTCCTAAGCCCTCTGACTGCAACAAAGAGAGGAAGTTAGAACTGTGTGAGCTGCTAGAGACATGTAAGTATGTATGGGCACCTACAGAATTGGTATCTACTGTTATCTATACCCTCCCTCCCTCCCTCCCATTCCTTTCCCTGCCTTTCCCTTCCATCCTCCCTCCCTCTTTTCTCTCTCCTTATAACAGTTTGCACACCTTTGTGTACGCAGCAATACTGTGAAAAATACCTACTTTGGATTGCAAGAATAGCAACTTTTGTTAAATTTCAAGAGACCTCTAAGCCTGTCTATTTGGCTCAGTTTTCAAGAAAAGCCTGTGTTTTGAGCTGTGCAGTACTTATGTTGTTCTTCTGTGTTTTCCTGGGTGTTTTGAGCCACCTTTCCTGGTGCAAATATTTGAGAAAAAGATTAATAGAGTTAAATTAGTAGGTTGTGTCATTCATATATGACTAATATGCATGCAGAAAATTACTATTTTTTAGTCACACTATCAATTTTTTCAGCAGAAGAAAAGTTGGTTAGAAGATCATGTCACTGACATTGTAGCAGTAAAGATGGCAAAATACTTTTAAAAAAGGTGCTTGATCTTTCTGGCATTTGTGCTACACTTCTCCAAAAGAAAGAATAATATAAAGCAAATGCAGTATAAAATAATGCTTTTTAGTCTGTTTATGAATAGTGAAAATGAAAATATGCAACCTTGAAAATTTAGGCCTGTAATAGACACAGTCATGACTTTTATTATTGTGTTAGTTTTGCTGCAATCTCTTTATAAACCTTGATAAAATAGGAAAACAGTTCATGTATACTAATTCATAAACTGTTGCTGATTTTGTTGCATCCCTTCTTTTCCATTTTTCTCTCCCATTTGACTCTGATCTGAAGGGTCTGAGGATTTATCTGCCTGTCATTTGTCTTCACATGACTTTAAGATAATTAATTGCACCGTTCACTGATGATTTATGATTTCTACTGATGTAATTAATGATACACATAAATTTTTCTTATTAATTGAAGGAGTCACAACAAACTTTTTCTAATATATGATAAAGGAGGGCAAAATAGCTTTGGAAAATTACCTTTAGAATTTTTATTCTGTATTGGAAGGAACTGGGAAGAGAATTAGCAGTTTAGGACTGAAGACAGCTGAAGACAACTTGAAGAATGGAAGTAGAGACATTTTACTGCCAACATGCAAAAGAACTTGATATCATAAACATCAAAATAATGCCATTACAAAAAAATTAATTAATACTTTCATTTTAGAAGCAAAAAGTTCATTTAAGTTAAATAGTTAATTTTAATGTACTTTCATTTTGTTGTTTTTATCCCTTTCAACTTTGAGTTAAGCAATGAATAATGAAAGGAAAACTTGTAAACTTATTTGAAACCAGATAAAGGAAAATGTATTGAACTTTTCCTTTTTTACAGAGAAAAAAGCTTACTTCTGATTATTTGATTTGCAAGCCAAAAAGGTATGAATAGATTTGAAGCAAATTTAATTTTCAAATGTTTATTAAAAATCACAAACTTTGAAGTCGTACAAATGAAAGTTTTCTTTTTCAGAACATAGCTGTATTGTGGGGTGTGAGTCACTTCCACATTTGTTTTCTTGTCAGGTTTTAAACTTTGAAAATGATATAATGTACTGAATTCTGTGAAAAGAAGCAAAAATTACCTCTTGTCTATCTGTTACACTATTTTGCATGCTTAATCAATTAGTGCTTAAGGGAAACATGTATCTGAGTTATAAAAAAAAAGCAGTTTCAAAATAATGTTTTCTCTATTATAGCAATTCACTTAGAATAATATAATTAAGTTGAAATTCGAGCAAAGACATTGTTAGACAGGCACTATTTCTACACAATCTACTTTTTTTTGACAAGTAGTAGAATTATCCTTAAACAACACTTTATTACAATTTTTGGGGGTTTTTTTTTTAGTTTTTTTTTTTTTTTTGGTTTTTTTTTTCTTAATGCAACAGTGGATGCGTCAAGTGTTGTGAACTTGATTTGAGCATTTTATGGTACTGGAGTCAGCTGCCTATTAAAAGTGTGATCAGGTAGTTTAGAGTGTGACTAGCTGTGTCAACAGAAGGAAAGTGGAGGATTAGTATCTATGGCAACAACAAAGCATCCCTGTTTGCAGACAGACAAATTCTGCTACATCTGAAAAAGATTGACAGGTCTATTCCTTTGCAACTGACCCATAGAAATTAGCAAGTAAAAGTTATTATACTGGGTTGTATTGAAGGGTTCTCAATATCTTAAAGTGCTCTTGTAAGTTTTTCTGCGTCATTTGCATGAGAAACCTGGCAGGGATTGTTCTGAGGTTTATATCTGTGGTTTGATAGATTCTTTGTGGGGGAGTATTGCTGGTGAGAATAACTTAATTTTCAGTTCTCTGTATGACAGAATTGTTGGAGCATGGATTGAGGGAAAAACACACATCAAAGGACTAGGGCTGAATAATATGCTACATTCCAAAACCAAGAGACATTGCAGGAATATTATAGATGCACCTTCTCAAATATGGAGGTTTTAAAAGTATTTTCTTCTCCAATTAGCTAAAAATAATTCCAATCTGGGTTTTCTTAATAATTAAGATTTCCATTGGAACGATTTCATGCCTTTCCAGAGATTCTGTAATTTAAGTGAATAACATTTCACTTAATGCACCAGGCTTGAAGCACAAGAAGTTCTGCAATTGAAATAGTCTTTATCAGAATTAAAAATATCACTTTTTGTTTTTCATTTAAGGGAAAAAAAACCAAAAACCCAAACCCAAACAGTTAAGAACTTATTTATCTATTTATTTGTTCATAGATTGTGTGTTTGGTACTAGATATGGAAAGGAAAATTCATGTGTAGGAGAGTTATTGTAGAAATATCTTGTGTTTTAATCTACTTGTATTTTGACAAAAATCCAACTGACAGAGGAAAGGTCAGGATTATATCTCTTTTTCACAAAAAATATACATTTAGTTTTCTATGAGTGAGCACTTTTTTCTTAAATTCAGTCACTCCCTGCAATATTTATATTTGGAAGCAAAGTTTTAAGCATGTTTTAAAATTGTGCTAAGAAAGTTATATGTGTGTTCCTCAGAGATACATGCAAAAATCACTAGAAAATATCCAGTGTGGTTTCTTTTTCGACATTTTAAAATTTTGTTTGTGTCAGGAAAATAGTAGTTCAACAGCTTCACCTGATTCGATGCAGAAGGCATGGAGTCTCCTAAATGGCATGGTTCTTGAATTTACGTTCCTTTTTGATCAAGAAGTACCATTTGATCAGTTTTATTATCTGTGTTGCATCTGTATTTTTTTTTTTTTATTATTTTTTATTTTTTTTATTTTTTGTGTGGAAACAGAAACGGCAAATGCTTTTGATTCTCAGAAAAGAGAGTTCTGGTTTCGGCTCTGTAGAAACAAAGTTTTTAAGCATCCCTAAAGTGCTGGTTGCATACAATCAAAGCATCACCCTGTGTACATAGGTTTCTGTGCATAGCTGGGCCTGTGGCCTTTTAAATTCTGTACGCTGTCGTGAGTGCTGTACCTAAAGCAGATTAGAGTAAGACAGCTGCAGTTGCAGGGTTATTGCTGTTATGATTGCTCCTGTTCATTCACGCCCATGCAAAGAAAGCCAGGAACCCCCTTTCCCTTTTCCAATATGACAATAAAGTTTTGGGGTTTTTTTCTTCCCCCTAAAATGCAGAAATGACAGACTGGTAGGAACTGCTGGTATAGGTTGCTTCTGGAGGGTTCATTTCCCAAAGTAAGAATATTGATAATGGTTTTCCAGCAGCTGAGGATGCTCTGATTTATACATCAGATTTTATTTGTGTATGTCTGTGTGTTTGTGGATTCACAGAGGCTGTAGGAAGGTAGCAGGAGAGTTATTTTCTGTAATCCCCTTAGCATGTTCCCACCCAGGTTTTATTTTCCAAATATTTATTGCATTGCACTGTCCGTGGTTAGCCATAACCCAGGAGGCCAGGTCTCTGGCGTGCTGAGCATGCTGGAAAAATACAGCAAACGATGAACCCTGCACAAAGAGCTTCTAGTCTTTAGCCAACCATTTTACAAATGCACTGCTCCCAATTGAAACAGGCTGACTAGGAAAAATGTGCTTTTCTGCAAAAGACACAAACAAAACCTGAAGTTTTGACCTTCAACCTGAGTGAATATGTGGTCTCTCTACAGGGTATTTTTTAGCAAAGGTGACAAACTTGCTGTGGCAGAAACTGTGACTTTCTTGATTTATAAGGCACCAGAAAAGCCAGCCAGTAAATAAAAATAATAAAAAGATGTGTCGGAATATTCTTGGTTTTTTTTCCTCTATTAGTAACTTAAAAGAAAATTTCTTTTGCATAGTTATGAATATTTTTATGTCCAAGAAGCAAGTGAGATCAGTTTACAAAGACTTTTGTCCTGCTTTTTTTCTCCTTTTCTTTTGCTTATGAATTTTTTTTAGCATGTATTTTGTTTACTCTTTCAGAAAAGTGAAAGGCAAGTCTTAGCTAAGACATCATCCTTAGAATTGTAATTCACTGTTTCTGGGATACATTTTTACTTTTTCAAATTTGACAATCATCATATTTTTTCACTGCCTAAAATTGACACGGTACAAACATGCTGATCCCTATCACTGCTCCTCCTTCATTTCTGAACAGGCCTTTGCATATCCTATCAATGAGCTGATCAAACTGGTGACACTGGGATTTCGTGCCTTTTGACAGCTGAAACTGCTGTGCTTTTCTCAAGCTAATTATTGTTTTCGAGGGGCAGTCACTATCAGATTCTACAAGCTTCTTTTTCCACCCCCACATCAAGCTAGAAAATGCTTAAAACGTTTGCTTCTCCCTCCCTCCCTCCACCTACTAAGATTACTTTGAGAATAAAAGAAATGGATGTTAATACGAATTGTTGAGGGTTTGCTTCATATTTAAATTATTGTACAGGAACTAAAAAAAAGGCCCCACTACTTCTGAATCATTCTATAGAGATTTTATAATTTTAAACAAAATACTGTCTTGGATGGGCTTTTTTGGATCTTTGCTACTGTAATCTCCAGCCAACCTTTAATGGTACTATTTTAAAAAGAGTCTTACCTAATGCTACCTTAAAATCTTTGCAGGAAATATTTTTTGGCCTTTCCTCAGTTCTTTTGTAAGCCACAACAGTTATGGATTTTGTACATGCGTTCATCAAGGGCCAAATAAAGAAAGAAGCATTTATCTGCATAGAATCTTAATTTTTGTTATTGGGTAGCTTTCCTGGAATTCTGTGGAGGCCCCATCTTCCTGTTAATTACCTGCTTCTGTTAATTACCTGCTGAATAGAGACACTATGGCAGTTTTCTATACCTTTTCTTTTCAGTGCTTGGTATGGCAAGAAGTTTAGGGGTGGAAAGATGGTGAATCGTTAATCTGTATCATTAATACCACATTTCCCCTTCTAACAGCAATACTATAAAATGGATTAATTTGTACTGGTATAGTGAAAAATATTTTTAATCCAATTAAAGCTGTAGTAAAAAAAAATCTTGAGTTTTGTTTTGCAGTTTATGTTTTCTTATACAGATGTTCTCTGTGACATTTTACTGTGTAAAGATTGTAGCCTTGCATTATATCCATGTCTAGCCTAGATGGGGAATTCTGAAGAAATGTTCAAGCTGAAAAAATTGCCTAAAACAAGAGCTTTGTGCAGTTTGTCAACAAATCAGAGCTAGCTGTTTTTCAGCTTCAGTTTTGGACACTCGATGAGTTACTGTTAAGCAATTGTTTTGAAAAATGGCAGGAATTGTGAATTAAGTTATTATAAAGTGCTATGGATTATAGGCTTTCATTTAAGAATTTAAGAAATTCTCACAGATTTGAGTCCAGCAGACAGAAAGGTCCTATATTTTAGTCTGTATTTATTTACAGATTTTAGAAAATAAACTGGGAGACTTATTACATTTTCCATTGGCTAGGGACACTAAAACAAAGAAATTAACGAAAAGAACAACTGCTCTTCATTGAAAGACGTCCCTTTCCACTGCTTTACAGAAAAATAACCCAGAAGGGAGTCAGAGAAGAGGAAGAACAGACTCTAGGAGCATGATCTGCTGTGATTTACAGACTGCATAGACAGGAGTTTCATTTAATAGACTTGGGGGAAGACTTGTGTAGTATTACCAGTTTCATTCAGCAAAATCAGTACTTTTTCATTAAGGAAATAGCATGTGCTCCACTTGCAGGATTTAAGTGTACAACTCTGTTTTGTAGAATGGTTAGTGGACATGCAAAATAGAAGGGGCTAGCAAAGCTGAGTACAGTTACAGCTTTTCTTTCCTCAAAGAGTAGAAAAAAATGGACAATTTTGAAAATGGCATGTAAGTTAAAACTGCCACTGGCCAGCATTAAATTATGTGATTCTCACTTAGACAGGATGTTGCTAGAGGAATTCCTTGGCTCTCATTAACATGGAATAATCCCTCTAGACTTCACACACTGCAGACATACACAGACACATACAAATTTTTACTGTCAGTTGCACATTTCCAACTGCAAAACAATACACAGTCTGCAACAGTTCTTCAAGCTAAAGATTTTAAGTTCCCAATATCTTTTCAGGCAGTCCTCTCTTTTGTTTTGGGAATAGTGTTGAGAAAATTTGTTTGGAATAATGAAGAGTGATTATCTACTGTGCAGCAGCTTGAATGCCGTTTGTTTTTCCTGTTCACAAGGCACAGAGATCCATCTTCAAAAGCTACACTGAGCTTTTGCTTCTGCTGTAACCTTGTGGTCTGTCATAAAGTGTGAAGATTCTAAGAAGGGGACAAACTCTAGTAAAGCACACTCAACTCTAACGGGCCATATAGGAATCTAGGTCTTAGTTTTCCCTCTAAAATCTAAAACTCCTCCTGAAAACAGTCATAGTCAGCTACAGCATCTTCCTATTTACAATCCCTGACTTTAAGAGTGCATTGAAAACTAAATAGCTTGAATTACAGGTACCAAAATCAGGCTAGTGAATGCCATTTTCATGTGAACTGCTGCAATTATAATTTGCAGAAGTCTCAAAGCACTGGTATGTGTGTGGCTGTCCCTAGGCACTTGGGATCTTCTGTGAAGGAGATCTATTCACAGAAAGTATATGGTTTAGAGCTAGAAGAATTTGAGCTTGAAGCTTGCCCAAGGCAACACAAGGAGTCTTTTCTCCCAAACAAATTAGTTGTTCCTTTTCTCTCCTTATGTTACTGATTCATTTCCTAGCTTGCTAAACCAGCCTTCATCCTTTCCCAATTTCTTTCCAGGTGTACGACCCTTTGCACAGGAAGGTATGAGAGAGCTGAGGCCATTGTGTGAAAAAATCCAAAAAACTATTCAGTTTTGAACAAAGACGGTAAGAGAGGATGGAGCCCTGCTGTCAGACGTTGGCTGATAAGGAGAAATAACCAAATTCTGACTCCTCTGAACACTCTACTGAGGTCAGCCGAAGCAAATCCGTACTCCCACTTGAAGGCATTGCACAAGGACTGATTGCCACAGTGTAGACTGTACCAGGGACAGCACAACAGGGACAGAATAATATAAACTCACATTCATTTGCATTAGCTTCCCTGACCTGGGGATTGTGGGGAATTTTTTGCCTTAGCTTTCTCTCATTTTGGGACCAACTTCTTCCAGCTGGATAAATACTGGTGGATAAAACCTCTATTGCCTCAGGTGAGCTGCTGCTGCTGCACATGTGATTTATGGAGAAGATGAAGTAGAATGGGAGGGCCTGGATAAGGTTTAGATGGCAGAGAAGGTCCCACTACTTGTTAGTTTTGTAAGACTCTACAAGAAATCTGCCTTTCTTTCTTTCTTTCCACCTTTGTGGTTCACCAACATGAGCCACACATTGCATGAACCATTACATGTAAGCATCTTCTGTAGAAAGTAGGTCTGTCAAGGTTCACTAAAAATGTTCTTGCTGAACATAAGGTGCAAATCAAATTTTAAGCACGTGGTGATTGTGATCTTAATCTCTCCCTGCAGCATGGGCACTGAGAAGCCAAAGCAGTGATGGTAAAACCAGAAGTGAGCCTGGCATGTGCTGAACGCCCATGTCATCCATGGACTCCAAGCTCCTCTGCAGTCAAGCAGCTATGAATTACACAGCTGAAATTTACATTGTGTGTGAGTGCTGAGCTCTGTCAGATGTGTTGTGGTCACAGTGTGTGACACACATGCCGATATGGCACCCTACTCTCTGGTATCTTTTTTTCCCTGCTGCAGTCTTATTCCTGCATAAAAATCATTTGCTGTCTTATACCTCAAAGCCCTTTCAATGAGTTTATGAAGACCCATTTCTGAATGACTTTTCTGTTTGGCATATGATTCTTTATTTTTTTATGTTTTTTTTATAAAAATGTTACTGCTTGGACTCTTGCTTTTTTTGCCAGAGAAAACAAAATTAAATGGTGGTTATAAATAGAGACACTTAGGTTATGTAAGTTTGCCATGCTATTGTTTTACTGGAAAAAACAAAAGATTAATTGGTTATCATATGGTCTCTCACAATAGTCTATGCTGATCACTGATCCTTGCAATAATGTATTATCATCTAGTTTTATCCACTGCAACTGTATTTTCATTTACTCTTGGCAAATTGCTGCAATCACTGTTAGAGGTTTGGTTTTTTTCAGTCGGTTTTAAAATTAGCCTTAAAAATTGCAGTGCTACAGACTAGGAAGTTCAGCCAAGAGAGAGAACATAAAGCGATATTTTTAAGAAATATGCAACATTTTGAGTCTTTCTCTGTAATTGTACACAGCTACTAAAAACCTGTTTTAGAAGAATGACTGTGGCACAATTTCATCTACACTGTTTTCTTGAATTCAACTTAGGCTATTTAATTTTTTAAAAATACTTATTTCCCTAAGCCACAGCATTTTTTCGGGTATAACTGTTTGTTAGGTGAATGGCAGATATATATCTGATTTACAGCCTTGTGCCTCATGCAAGACTGTAAGGACAGTATGTCACTGAAACAAAAAACTCACAATATATTGGTACGCTCCTCTCTGCATTGCTCCCTCTGCATCTTCTGACTCCAAAAAAATTATTCCCTTTAGTGCTCATACTTCATGACAATTCAAAGGTCAGGCTCAGCTGACAAGCTCAGACAGCTTGGTGACCTGTTGCCTGTTAATATGATATTTTCTGTCTTGAAATGGTATCTCCCCACCAGCATCCTCTTTTCTGGAGTAATGGAAGTGATGTACTTAGCTAAGTACAAAAATATCCAAGCTCCAAAATGTGTCAGTCATGTAGTCTTAAAAATGTTGGAGCTGATTTATAAATGTAAGTGGGAATGCTCATGAAGAAGATGAAGCAAGGCAGTTTCTGGATGCAATTGTTTTTTGCAGAGAAAATTTATAAACTGGAATTTTTTATTTAAAATACCTCTTTTTAAAAGCTTTTACATTTTCTGTAATTGTAGTGTAATGATGAGTAAGGAGACACAGCCAGTAAATGAAAATGGTGAATTTGAGGAGTGTGTGTGCAACATATGTATTTCATACTTTTGACTTGCCTGAAAAATGTGATTTGACAGAGAACTTATATGCTTTAAACTATAGGGATGCTAAAATTTCTGATTGAAGAAGGCAAGATTTTGATAAATAACTAACATTTTTCTGATTTCTGTCAAAAAAAATACAAATTTTTATCTGCAGTTGTCAGTGAAATCTATAGCTTCTGTTTTTGCCATATTTCATGAAATCAGCCTCTTAAAATTTGTGACACGAAGCGCAGTTCCAAATATATTTAGTGCAAGAGTTAGCAGAAGTTAGTGTGCTATGTCAGAAAACTGAATCTCTTGATATTTGTGTGTGAAGTGATTATGGTGAGAGGGAATATGTTCAGACCCAGATGCAGAAAGAGGAAACATCAAATTAAAAGAGAGCATTATTTCTCCAAAGAATTACTATGAAAATATTTGAGAGAGGCACTTCACAGCCAAAACATATGCTTAGCCTCAATAAATACTAGCTTTCAAGCTTATTAAGATCCTGTTTTAAGTCAACACTTCTGATTACAGCAGTAATTTGTTCCTGGTGTTATCTCAAGGACTGTGGACTAGCTTTGCACAAACAGCTCCCAAACAAGTGCCAGGATCCTCTTTTTATCCCTGAAATCTGCTGTTGACTTGTTTGTGGTATTTTTATAGAAGGTCCTGGAACTTCAATATAGTGTGTAAGTATATATAAATATTAAACAAACAAAAAGAGGCCAGATCAAGTTACCAAGAATATTTTAAAAATGCCTTTTTAGTGTCTTCATGAGAAAATAAATGGTTTTTCAAATTAGGAAGAGACTTTATTTTTTTTCAGGACACAATTTCCTTACTATTATAATACATTAATTAAGATCTCAGTTTGGTAATTACTAGGAAATAATCATAATCTAAAATAAGGAGTAAGTAATATCAAATAATGCAAGGAATGAACACACGGCTTGCCCACAAAACAGCATCAAGATGCAGCTGCAAAAAAAGTATCGATGTAGTGCAATCAATGCTGCAGACAATATCTTTTACATCTGTCATCCTGCCTTTTGCCCTTTATATTAAGTCAAAGAGAAGGGGCTATAATGATGAGCGTGTCTTTATTCTCCTCAGCACCAGTTCCGTACAAACCTGGCAATATGACATTCAACGTGATTAATTCTGGATTGTAGCTCCAGTTTATTTTTTCACATGTAGACACATAAAGTGCTTCTATTATTTAAAAAAAAAAACCCAAGCCAGATATAAATTGAGACTAATTCCAAAAGTTATACTGCAAGATGACAGACTCAAAAATACAAGGTTATTTATATATTTTTAGTAGTGCATTACCTAATTTTTCATATTTATCTTTTTTCTCCTCTTTACAATAATGTTTTGCAATGTGAAAGTGCTTAGCCTTGTGAATGCAAGGCTGGTCAGTTTATAACTAGTGTCTTTATAGGTTTCCTGCATTTAAAATAACACTTAACTGGAAGAAATCTCTAGGTATTAGAGCATAGCATGAAGTATACTCTGCAAAACTTTGATATTTCCTCTTATTTTGTATCAGAAGGGGGCACTAGTGATCCATTATAAATAGTAAGTGTGACTGCTTTTGTTGTGCCATATTTAATAATTATAATAGTAATAGTATAATACCCCCATTTAATATTGAGGGAATTTGTGTGCAAATTAAGATTCTAAATATATAATGATCATTCAAAAATTTAAAATAATTAATAGATTGTAAAGAATATCTGTCGTCTTGCATTGTATTTTTTATATTATCATTATTGGTTCACAATTCTTACAGTTTACTTATTGCTTGTAATGATAAACTAATGCTGATTATTTAATAGCTAATTCTGATAATTACTAGTCTTAAGTGAACTTGAATTGGAAAGCATTTTGGTAATGTTAATAAATATATTTGTGAGAACGTCAGAAAATTGGATCCTACTGTTATATAAGTCATATATATGTTTTGAGATTTAAAGTATTATTACAGTTATTACAACAAAGAAAGTGTGTTACATAATGGTATAATAACATTTGTGTTGTTTCATATTGGATTAAATGGATGAAAAATAGTCTTTATAATGATTTTTACTTAATTTTTCTCATTGGCTTTTCTGATACTGTATGTTTTAGCAGATTTCTTGCTATTGTTTTGGCCTGTAAACTCAAGATGAAATGGCTTTAACATTTCATGGAATCAACTTTGGTACATGAGCTCTGTTTCAAGAAAAAACAATGAAAAATACTATAGTTTCTATCCTTAGTCCTCATTTCCTTGCTGTTAACAGGATAAAAACTGGAAAAGTACATAAAATTGCCAAAAAATATTTGTCAGTAACAGCAGGAAAAATAGGTCTATTTTTGATTTGGAGGTTGCTGAGTGATATTGTATTGTAATAAAATATGTACTTATTAGACATGCAGATGGAAGCATTTGTTAAATAGTACCTACCCACAGATAATTAGACACTCTTTTGAATTTTCCACTGTTATTTTCATATATAGAAATGCAGGTCAATGAGAAGCTGAATTTATCACTCAATAAACTGAGTCAAGCTCCACAAACAAATGCAGTGCTTTATAACATTAAAATAGGTGCAATACGAACTTTTCCAAATCTCAGACTTTATTTAAGGCCAAAATATTTTTCATTAAAATAATTTGCAAGTTATCATCATATTGTTCTTTTCAAAATGCAATTAAATTCCAAAATGTCAGTAAAAAGAAAGGTTCATCATGCTATAAAGGCAACTTCAAGGTATATATTAATGAATACAGATAAGTTCTTTATGTGTGAATATAACCAGGCATTTGTCAAACAAAAGTGCACTTTTTCATGCAGGAAACTCTAGTTGTTCCAGGTCAGCTATTAAATCCAACCAAGCACATACCTGACCTCATACCCTTGAATCTTAGGTCCTTTCATTTCAATTTTCCTAACACCAGCGGTCCTTTCCAGATAATTATCAGTGAAAGTTACTGCCAGAATAACTGGAAGCTCATTGTTTTCTAATGAGAGAACCTATTTGAAGACTCATCTATCCTGCCATTCTTTAGTGAAGCCTATTTTTTTCTTTTTTTTTTCTTTTTTTTTTTTTTTTTTAAAAAAAAAAAAAAAAGAAAAAGGCTAGGTACCAAACAAGCAGTCTTCAAAAAGAGGAAACAAGTCAAGTTACCAGAGTAGTTTTTCCTCCAGCCTAGGTATAGACAGGAAGCATCGACTTTGCAGTATCTTCAGTCACTGAATGGATTTGGTTTTTATACTCCTTAGTTATAATATATTGATAACTATAGTACTGTAGAAACATTAAACATGTAGACTTTGGAAAGATTTTTGGAAGCTGAATTAATAGATATGTATATGTATATAACACCTCATGAATTATTTTATCAACTCTGTTCTGAGTCCCAATCTTTTTTGCTTTTACTGCCATCAATACGTGAATTTGAAGCTTTACATTATAATCCAGAACCAGACTGAGAGCCTGAGAACTGTCTCATTTCAGTAGTTAAAATTTTGAGGCTTATTTGGTTTCACTTCATATGTCACCATTCATAACTGTTTTTGTTTTCAGCCATTTCAGCTGATATATTCATTACTTGGTACAGTGGTAAATACTAGGACGGTATTGAAATTGACTTCTTAGTGAGTGCAACTTGACCTTCAAACACAGAAAACCACACTTTTGGCACTTATCTAAAGTTATCACTTATGTAGTCAGACATTTTTCATGAGAGGTTGTTGAGTTTTTATATTCGTTATTATGTCTAATTTTACTCCATTTAATTATCCCTGAAAAAACTTGCTTATATCTATTAATGCATGAAGTCAAGATACTTAGGTGTATAAAATATAAAATAAAAAATAAAACCAATAAAAATGCACTGCCTACCATTCTGTATATTTCCTGCTGTCTAAAATTGTACTTTTTGTATAAAAGAAGCAGAGATTTTCCAGAGGTGCAGAGGCATTCCTGAGTCTTTCTTCCTCCTCCACCCTTCAGTTGAAATATTTCTTCAGTTCCATGATGATTTAAAGATTACCATTTTGATTCCCCCTTTCCTGAAATTCTTTCCCCAATGTTTTTTCACACAGAAGATTCTAAAAAGAATTCTCCTTCCCATACAGGACAAACCCTGGATATCACATTTATATGTACATATATCAATATACATCTCTGGCATTCTAATTTCCTATATTCATAAAAAACTTTTATTTGGTATTACCCCTAAAGATGGGGTAATAAAAAACTCTAGTATACTAAATATTCAGGTGTTCAAAATCACATTTGACTTAAAATTAAAAATAAAAATAGTAGGAATCTATGCAAGCAACCACAATATATGAAATTTGGTACATATAGTTAATATATTAATGAATTTCAAATCTAATACAGTGAAAAGCAAAATTTAATTTTATTGATTGTTATTATGGCATTTGCATTTACTGAAAAACCCAGAAACAGATAATCCCAGGACACCAAGCTCTTCAGTCACTCCAGAATTTAGGATTAAATTGATGCACGGAACACAGGATTTTGATGAAAGTGAAAGCTAGATATTTGCAATGGTGTAAATGTAAAAACACAGCACAGAAGAGTTATCCCACACTGAAATATGTGTATTATATCAATATCAATGCTTAGTCATATCAGCTCCTAAACTGATAAGAAAAGAAAGAAGTCAATGAAGATAAGCAATGAAAAAAGGCTTTTGAAGCTCATAACATCCTCATAGGCAAACTCAAGAAGTGCAGGGTGTATGGATGGACTCTAGGCTGGATTGAGAACTGGCTGAGTAACAGATTCCAGAGGGCTGTGATCAGTGGTACAGAGTTTTGTTGAGGTCTCTCACTATGGGTTTGCCCCAGGGTTCTGAATTGGGTTCAGTGCTATTCAACTTGTTCCTCAGTGACTTGGATGAAGGGGCAGATGCCTCCTCAGCAAGTTTGCAGATGATTCAAAGCTGGGAAAGTGGCCAACACCCCAGAGAGTTGTGCAGCCCTTCAGAGGGACCTTCACAGACTGGACAGATGGGCAGAGAAAACTCTGAAATTCAAAAAGGGAAAATGCAGGGTCCTGCATCTGAGGAGAGACAACCCCAGGCACCAGCACAGGCTGACCTGCTGGGAAGCAGCTCTGAGGAGAAGAGCCCAGGGATCCTGGTGGATTGAGCCAGCAGTGTGCCCTTGTGGCCAAGAAGGACAAAGGAATGCTGGGTGTATCAGGAGCAGCATTGCCAGCAGGTTGAGGGGGAGGATCCTGCCCCTCTGTTAACCCTGGTGAGGCCCCATTGCAGTACTGGGAGCAGTCCTGGACCCCTCAGCACAAGAGAGACAGGGAGTTCCTCCAGCAGGTCCAGGGAGGAGGCTGTGAGCATGACTGGGGGACAGAAGCATTGCTCCTGCAAGGAAAGGCAGACCAGGAAAGGCTGAGGAAGGAGGACCTGTTCAATCTTGAGATGACTGAGAGGGGACCTCATAATTGTATATAAAAATCTAAAAGGGTGGTGCCAAGAAGATGTAGCCAGGCTCTTCTCAGTGGTGCACACAACTAGGACAGGAGGTAACAGGCAGAACTTCATATTCATATTCAGGTGGAACTTCCTCAAGCACAGAAAGTTCCACCTGAATATGAAGAACTTCATATTGCTAGTGACCAAGCACTGAAACAGATTGCTCAGAGAGTGTCGAGTCTCCCTCACTGGAGATATTCCAGAACCATCTGGACACAATTCTGTGTCATGTGCTCTAGAATGACCCTGCCTGAGCAGGGAGGTTGGACCAGATGACCCACACTGGTCCTTTCCAATGTGACCGATTCTGTGATTCTGTAAATACTTATGTGCTCTTGAACAGGCAGAACTAGCAGACTGTAGCTTCCCAGTCTCAAAGTTGCAATGCACTTACACTTTGATGGACTGTCAAAAGATCTACCTGATTCAGGGGAGCACTAACAAGATGATAAAAAAATTTTTAGCTGTATCTTCCTGCTTCCTTTCTGAAGGTAAATAAGCAGACAACTTAAAAAGATTAATAAGTTTAGTTAATTCAAATACAAAATTGGAGAAAGAAGATAATTTCAGTGTATAGAGTAAATCCCAGAGGACATGCAGAGGTCTAGTATCCTTAACCTTTCTACAGACTGAACCAGGACTACCATGTTTAAATTGTTTGTACTGATCAATCAGTATGGGGAAAATACAAATGTTCATATTGAGATCATCTTCTCAAAGAACAAAAAATACAGTTTACCTTCCCAAATCATCCTTCAATTTCATACTAAATATGCAGGAGACTATGATCTGTCATAAAACTATGACATATGACATATGACAGAAAAATATGACTGTCAGCTGTAAACAAATACTCTTCTATCCTTTTGTGCAGTGGTGCTCATTAATCACAAAATGGTGTGTTATTTTCATGTATTATGGAGTTTCATTGTCTTGCTTAACAAAATAAAATAAAGGTACAGAGTAGTTCAACTTTTTATCCAAGGTCACATAGACAGCTTGTAACCAGTTGTTAATTGACAATTTTTTCCATCCCTACGGCTCTTGCACTTACTCTAAACTTTTTCCTCTTGAAAAATTTGTCTAGTCATTACACTTCACTTCACTTGCACTTCTGAAGACTTGCAATTTACCTTGTTTTCTGATCGTGGTCACTTTCCTACTCCCAAAGCTCAATGGCCTGAGGAAGCTAACATGTCTGTTCAACAGAAAAATGGAAGCAGAAGACTGGGTGGAATTTGACTCTGATAATAATTTCATATTAAGGAGAAAAAACCCCAAGCAAGCAAGCAAGCAAGCAAAAGGAATATTTTTAAACAGATTACGTGTACAAAGAAATATGATTTGCAATTTTCTCTCTAGTTTCAGAAAAGAACTTATTTAAATGCAGTAAGACATCAGAAAAAGTTTAATTGAATGTATTGCTTATGCAAATATTTTGTTTTTAAAGGGTTTGTTGCTTTTGTAAGGACTCTGGCCTTAATATGAACTTACTCTGTTCCTTTAGTTGGCAGCTGCCATGCTATTGTCAGCATTTTTTGGTTTTAATTTTATTTTATCAAGAATAATATTATTGGTTTTGGCTTTGTGACATACTGTTTTTATATTATAGTATCTCTTGCATTCCTCTCTCTATGCAAAAGGCTTGGGATACTTTTATATTTTTTAAACACCTGTGACCGGTATCTAGTTCAGAGCTTGAATACAGAGTTGCTCAAGAGAAATGGGCTGAACTTTTTGAGCTGGCAAAATATCAAGAATATTAGTGCTGACCACTGTTTGCTGGAATCCTTCCTTGAATTTCATTAAACAAATTTTATTCCCAGTTGCTTTGACAGAAACACTTTCTGTTTCTTACAAGACACAAATGGATCTTCAGGTGTGCTTTGAAAATCCACTAAAGTATAAGCACATAAGTCATATTGAAGTGTTATGAAATTGCTTTCTTTTGTTAATTACATTTTGCTACTACGTTGGTTGCTTTTTCTCTATTAGCACCCAGAAACAGAGTCAGGGCTTATGATCTCCAGGACACGAGAAGGTGTAAGGGTGATAAGGTGAACAATCACTAAGAAGAGTCAAAAAGCACTAGGAAGAGGATTTCCTAGTTTTGATCAGCTTACCATGAAAAGGAAGAAGAGTATTCATAGGCTGTGGAAATGGGAGGAAGGTGCTAGTAGATGATGAAGTAAGACTTAAGTGTCATTTTTTCATTGTAAGTGGGCCTCAGAGTCAAAAATCTTGACATGATTACACTGAATATGCATGGCTTGGTATGAAATCTTAAAATAAATATGGTTCATCGGTTTTACTAAAGATACATAAATATAACTTCAATCATCAAATATATAAAACATTAATAAAACTTTGAAGTAAAAATCCTTATTACTTTTCTAGCTGCAGGATGGTTTTTTTTTTTTCAGGGGTTTCTTTTTGAACATCCAACTTAACAGTGTCTTAGAGGTGGGAATAGGTCTCCTAAATAAGTAAAACATTGTTCAGAAGGGCTGAGGTTGCTTATACTGTTATTGGTCGCTGACTGTTACCTTGAGATGAAAACAGATGCATGTAAAAAATGAAAAGAACTGCAAGAAGAGAAGATACAGTTTTGGTTTTACATGTTTTTTTCTCCAACCATCTTCCTTTGGAAAGGTAATGGAAGTATATAATTCCATTATGCCTTCAAGAGATGTGGCAATTTGGATCAGCTGGAGGCTTTTAACTATCTTTTCAGTTTCAGGATTACTGTAAGTGTTGCATAAGAACAGATGAAGTGGATTTTAATTATGAAGCAGAAAAAGAAAATAAGTGATATGGGGAAGGTGAAATGATAGATAATGTGACAGAGCAAACACAATTCTGGCTGTTCAAGTGAACTTCAGGACATAGTCATCACCTATGGAGTTAATGGGTTACCTGCAGTCTTTCTGACTCATCAGGTAAATTTTCAAGACCTCAGTGTTAAAGGGAAAGAGATGCCTTGGTAGTTACCATGTGATAGCTATTATTTCAGTTATTTCATGCCCCTCATTTTAGTTTCCTGTCTCCTTAGCTCTAATAGCAGTTACTAGTCCCATATTAGAACATTTTTAGATTTTGGCAAATCTGTTTTTTTATTTTTTATTTTTTATTTTTTTCCCTTGTACTATTTATCTCATGACCTCTTGATGTTTGTGGATAGGAGGGGATCACTTTAACATTTTATTATTTTTTTAACTTCGTAAGGATTTGTGTTTTGTTTTTTATTTAGGGTTTGTGTATAATTTTTTGATTCTGTAGAACAGAATGGATTGGACTACTATTGTATCTAGGAAAGCTTAAAATAATGGTACACATTGGTGTTCTCTGGATCCCATACCGTGGACTCACTCACGACATGTGGCTGGATTAAAAGTTTACATGCACTCTTCTGCAAATGAGATAGATCTTGCTTTTACAGACAAAGCCTCTTACAGCTGAGTGGAAACCAGGCTGCACTTCCAGAGAAATTGATCCACATCCCATTTCCCTTTTACCTCAGTGCACTGCCATGTCTATCCCACGATATAATCGGTTGAAAACTCACCAAATGAAACAAAAAGAGGTCCTTGTAAAGGGTGAAAACACAAGGAAGCAGCTCTGGTTGGAGCAGTTAATTCAGCCTTTCATCCAGTTTATTGTAGCTCATAGTCAAATGGGAAAGGATGAAACAGGGACAAGATGATTAGATAACCCATAGGAAGGAGAAAAGAGTGACTTCTAGCACCTTATGCGTAAAGCATCAGTACAACAGCTCCTGAGGAGATGAGAGTAGACCATAAGAGATGATAAGAGTACTGATGATTTAATTTGTGTTTCCACAGTTGAGCAGGAAGAAACAAATTTCAGCTATTTGAATGATGATTTTCTTTGGGAAAATACTGCAAGAAGGCATTTCAATGTTATTTACCCCTTGATTAGCCCTACAGTCTTATCCACTCTGTGCTTTCATGTCTAATGACTAGTTTGTATTAATATGAAAAGAGTTGAACCCCTCCTCTTTACATAGTAACTTAGAAGAAGAAATGGTTCATATACAGACATAGTGGAACACATCTGGGTGGAAAGGAAGAAAAATACATAGCACAGCATGAATACTTTTTTCATCAAAGGAAACTGATTTCATTTGGAATTGGTGACCTGGGTATTGTCTGACAGCACAGTATTTTATTCCTAATATATTTTAATATTGTTACACTACTCTGAGCTATGTACTGCATTTTATCTCCTTTTCTTTATAGTTGCTGCCTCTTAATAGTTTGTCTAACTACTACTGGGAAGTTATCTCAGTGGTAGAGGCTCAACACCAGCTGTGCATATGCACGTTGGCATTTCATTTCTAGTAAGCAGCAAAAGGTAATAGATTATTTGAATTCAGGATTGTATTTTGCTCAACCTACTTAGTATATAAGTAAAGAAATGAAGTAATTTTCAAACCATCAAGGGATTAGTTGTTCTTCTTTCCTTTAGCTGTATAGATAAATATACAAAAAAGTTTGACAACATGATCTCTGTAAGAAAAATTATCACAAACACCTACTATTCTCTGCACAACTATAACCAAATAATCTTCATATTAAAAGTTTTAAAGATGAATACAAAAATATTTGGTGGCAGAAAGGATAAAGAGAGTGTTGTGGAGCATAAAGTGATAAAATTATCATTTAGACTGTTATTAAAGCAAAGAATTTGTGAGAACTTCACTGTGTTTATTGAGCTATTTATACCTAGGAATGTCCAGGAGAGCAGAGAAAAAAGATAATTTTGGGACGGTTGTTTACTTGACAGGTTACAGTTCATAAAATTTCAAGAGCAGAAATCAAGAAGAGGCATATAGGAACAGCAAGCAGAGTGGAAGGGTCTTCTTACACTTCTGGCTGTTGCAGAAAGATTTTAATTGCAGTATTGCCACAAAACCAATTAAAAATAAATGTTGAAATGCAACAAGCCTTTGAAATAAACATGAGAGTTCCTTTACGCAAAATTAAAGTAGAAGATAGTCTTCAAGAACTTCAGAAGACTGTCTTGGCTTTAACTCCAAAACTTGTAGAAACAGAAGAACAGAAAGTTAAAAACATACAACAAAATTACATCAGAAATACATTTGCTATACCTAGTTGATGTAAAACCACTAGTATTTCACCTGAGGATGGAGAGAATGTCTTCTTTATCATGTTTCCTTATTAATTTTATTCAGAGATGCAATCTCAGCTACAATTGCACATGTGATGTAAGTTTCAATGCAGGAATACATTCTGGAGTCATTAGCTAACATCTTAGTCTGAACTTTCTGAGTGTCTGCTTTCCACTTCTCAATAACAGCCCAAAATTTGTCCGTGAATGAATTAAGTATGTATGTCTACATATATTCCTATATAAGCAATTTGGCTATGCCAAGAAGCTTGGAAAAGTATCTGATTCAGGAACAGGTATAAAAGCTCCCATTCCTGATTCGTGGCAGCACGTAGAACAATTCCATATTTTTTAACTGCACTTACAGCTGAAATAAGCTAGAACTTGTCTTAGAAAATAAAGTTAACACTTGACAAGTCAATGGTAACTTGACTGCGTCTACTATGCTAACTGGTGTTTCTCTGACACAGCAGGGATCCAATCCACACATTGTGGGTACTGTCATTCATCCTATCCCAAATAAAGATCATCAAGTTTCTCTTGCCTTCTTCTTTTTTCTTCTTCTTCTTTTTTTTTTTTTTTTTTTTTTAAATATGTAGACTCAGAGAGATAAATGGTGTGAGACTGTCCCTATAAAGAAAAACAAAGTAACTTTGCCAGTGGCTGGAGAAATTACATCATCAAGTGACAAATGAATACATCAAAAATAAAAAAAAAAGTAGTGTTTCGTTCATTACCTGGTGTAATGTATGTGAGCATGTATGAGCATGTATGGTGAGCATGTATGTCTCTTAACCTTCCTCATGCTACAGTGTGCAGGGGAACTTCAGGAACAAGCCTGTTGAGCACAAAGAATCCTGCTTAAACCAAAAAGCCTGGTCAGGACCTGTTACTCTTCACCCATCCAAGCCGCTTTATGATTTATACCAAACAAAGAAGCAGAAAAATATGTTGAATCAGTGACTTGGAAAAACGAAGATGAACCCAGTCTGTGTGTGAATAACAGCATCAGGCTAAGTGTAATTCACAGAAAGAAAAGATTCTCATTGGTTTCAATTTTAGATTGAATTTAGATTCAATCAATTGGATTAGAAACACGATTTAATTGTTTAAACACAAAAATTAATTGTTTCTTAAATCCATTTTACCTTCATTACTAGATATCCCAATCTTTCCTTAACACTGGTAATACTTAATCTCAAAGGTTGGAGGTTTTCTTACCTAAATTTTTCTGAATTTTTTTCAACAGACTTTTTTTTCTCCCTTGTTTAATTATGCCTACTATTTGTCCTCTTTCAATGATTAGACAGTTGTCATAAATTATCAGATGTTCTGTGAGCTGGATGGCAAGTGATATATGAGGATTCCCATGATTACTCAATTTATCAACAGTGATCAGCCACACAAATGGATAAATAATTCATAGACCTCCTTCTTAGCCAAAGTAATAATGTGAAAACCTTACTGTGATACAAAATAGATGTAGCAATAGGTACTACCAGATGCATTTGTAAATAGCTCAATCAAACATTAACAAATGAATATTTACTTATTAGCTTAGCCATCCTCATCAGAGGTTCCATCTCTATTTCCTCTAAGACTAATGAACATGAGAGGGCTTGAAGGATCACGGACATGATCATTGTTAACAAAGCTAACCTTTAACCCTCTAGAAAGAGAATAACAGCTTTCAACTGTTTTATTGTTTGTTCCTTTTTTCATTCTTTTTTAAACCAAGTGAAGTAAATATTTTTTAGAATTTGTTTTTCATTTCCTTTCATCGTACAAATATCCCTTAAAATACAAATTGTTGTGAATGAAACAGGCAGCAGGGCTCAACTGACATGGTCCTGACAGGAACCTGTGGTAGAAGACTGCAAAATGTCCTGGTGCTCACTTTTCACGACATGATTGGAGGTTTTGCAGTGGAGAGGCCTTTCACTCCATACAGGACTGCATTCAAAATACATCTTTGCACCATCTCTTTGGACAAAAGAAATCAAAGCATTTAGAACATGCTGGGGATGATCTTTTTTTTCTGCATGCAGCTGGGCTGACTGACACCATCCCTACACTGATTCAGCCTCAGAGAAGTAGTGGTGAGGACCTTTGGCGTTCTTCAATGTCCTGCGTTGATCATGCGGTGATTGTTTATATGTGACACTGCTGTGTAGGTATGACCTTCTAGAAACACAGGAGACCTCCTCTGCACCAGGAAGTCTGTGAGCTCCCTTCCTCTGTGAGGTCTAAGCCTTCACTGTGGAAGACTGGTATCTCAGATACATGTTAAATCTGAAGACATCAGCACACCATTTAGGCAAAGAGATGTAAAAATTCAGGAAAAAAAGACCACTTCACAGTTGTACCGCTCTTCTTGATTTGGTACTTCCTTCATAGACCTTGCCAGCTGTGGTAGGAAGTATTGAAAGAATTGTGTGATCTTTCTCCCCTATCTCCAGGCATCACTGCCTGGTTTTAGCTATGCTATTCAGTGTGCAACACTGTGGGCACTCACTAGTGCCTGTCCTAATTGTCAGTCTTTCCTATTTCCTTCTCCTTTGAAACAGCGACACTTTGAGAGAATGGGCAGAGGTTAAGCTGCAGCAGACATTAAGAAAAGTCCTCAGAAGTACAGTTGTTGTAAACACAGGTATTGCTCTCCTGCATACCACCAATGTGGATGGAGAGCAACATGTATCCAAGAGCTGGTAAGAGGTCTCTTTCATTTTCTCCACTGTTTTGAACTCACAGCTGGACTGAGAGGGCTGGTAGGGAAGGAAGAGCCAGTTTACTTAAACGGCACATAAATGTTTCCAGAACCTTTCCTCCTCACTTTCTGTACTTAGAGGAAATATTAAATGAGCTGTTTCAAATTTCTCTCGCTGTTTTGAAGACAAATTAGGTTGAATAGCATAGAGCTAGGAAATTTTTATTTAACTATTGAATTTTGGACTGTTTTGCAGTGTCTGGATGTAGGTCAACTTTCTACAAATAATGGGATCCCTGGCTTTTATGGGAAGTGGAGGTATCAATGTCCTTATGGATTAAGGTTGTGTCTGATGGGTTTCTTCACTCACTGTATGATGAAGTGTATGGATTTCAAAAATGAATCCTAAGAAAATTTCAAGCAGGTTACTCTGAACTGCTCTCAGCACTGGACATAATTAAATACCTCCTGTGAAGAGATGGAGGTGTGGGATTGAGAATTCTTTCTAGTGTTAATAGCGAGGTTGGTTGCTTAAATCAATCTGATTTAACTCCTTATTATTTTTGTGTATCTCAATAAAATAATTTTAGCCTGATTTGTCCGTTATAGAAAATAATCTGAGAAAGACAAAAACCCTAAACAATCTGTAAGCAGTATTTCCTCATCAGTTTGAAACAATGACCATACAGCTTTTCTATACAGTGAGAGCTGCCATCTAACTCTGATTCAGCAGCAATTTGGTTATACTTAGGGGCAAGCTGGACCCTTTCTCCCTTTATGATATGTTTTATTCCTGCTTTTTGTCACACATTTTCTTTTATTTTATAAAGAAAAGGATTCTTTAGTAAACATGACATTTTCAAATCTGTAGAGAGCACATAAATTATCTGAGATAGCAGATAACAATAGAGTTTCTCATTTTTGACAAAAATTTCATAAGAAAGTTCTACTGAGAAGCAATTTTTACACATAGAAGTTTTTACACATATATTTTTTTTCCCTTCTTGTGTTTTGTCTTCTACTGTGCTTAAATTACACTTTAATGCCATTCCCATTTAGGCCCACAGATATAACTACTACCCAGGCTGGAGGGCTATGCAAACTCTAGTTTCATTCCCCGGTGCTCCTATCAGCAGCATTGGAATAGCCCAAAAATTTAAATCACATTTGGTCCTCACATGCCTTTTACACCTGGTCTGTTGTATCTGCTTGAAAAGAAAAACCTACTGTTTAATGCTATACAACTTCTGTAACGGGAAATACATTTCCTGTTATCCATGAGCAGTGAAACAAATGTGCTGTTGTCTATAGATGTTTGCTACTGAAGTAGAAGTATTATGTGCTCTAAATTTTTTTATTTTTTCAAACGTATAGGTGAGAACACCAAAACCAGAAAAAACTTGTACTTTTGTAATTTATAAGACTCTGGTCAGAATATATCCTTGATCAAAGTCCTAAAGAGGTAGCTGTAGCACACACAAGGAGTTTTGAATCATTAGAGCTACAAACCAGTCACATAAAATTCACCCCCATCATGTTTTTCTGGTTTTTTTGTATTCACTGTAAAATAGAACCAAATTATATTGCTTTTACAAGACAGATAAAGACATTCTACTTTGTAGATATTTTGGCCTATTTCTGCCTAATAATGTTTTCCTTTTCTATCTCATTCTCACTGCTCTAGTGACTAATCCTATAAAATCAGAATTTTCTTGTGAATAAAATATAAACAACACAAAGCTATTCCAATCTATTTCTTATATATGAGAAGTACACTTGTGTAGGTGGAAAAAGATTAAGGAGAAAGATTGTATGGAGTGAATAGGAAAAGCTTCCCCGATTTCATTTTCTGTTGTTCCTGACTATAATGAAAACGGAAATTTCTTTTAAAATTTTAAGTATGTAGTTATGAGAATTGATCTTAGATTATTTTGACAATTATTAGCTATCCACTGGAATATTTATGCTGAAGAACTTGCACAGTCATTCTACGCTTTTTGAGCCATGCTACATGGCTGGTATCTTGAATGAGCCAAATATATGATATTTCATGTTATGCTCTTCATCACTGTTATGTTTGCATTACTAAAAATCTTTGCACAGATGGGCAGAGGCAGTACTGTCAGAAAATGTTCAGTTGCAAATTCTTTGCTAAATCCAAGCTTTTTCTCCCTCCAATTGTTTAAAAATAAAACAAAACAATATGCATAATATGCCTAGCTCTGGTTATCCTTTATGCTAACTTACTTCAATAATGTAGTGTTGAACTTTATTTTTATTTCTACAGTAGAGGAATTTTTATAAAGAATAGAGATTATTTAGTTTATTTCATGTTAGTTTTTTTCTGTTTTCAACAATTATTTCTTTCATTCTTTCTCTCACCCCTCCGCATTATCTTTTTTCTAATATGGTTTTATATTACCTGGAGCAGATGAATGAAATTATATCAAATAAGATCAAAGCCCTTCATACTTTGTATAAATGACAACCTGAGTGTACCTTGATCTTTTGAACACTTCAACTAAGTTACTTTGAATACTTCAGCTAAGTATTTTTATTCCCTCATGAGCAAAACTGGATGTTTCTCATACTGGCAATTAAAAAAAATGGGAAACCCACAGCCTGCTGAATTGGAAAAGAGTGGTACTAGATTATTTCTCAGTAGTTCATGTGTAGGAGCAAGATTCCCTCCTTTTTCACTTCTCTTTTATTTGTACTAATACTGTAATAGTGCAAATCATATCATATATGCAAATGAAAATTCAGATTATTTTTCTATTATGCAATCATTGGCACTCCATGAAAATGTTAAAAGACAATTTTCCAGTGATTTTCAAATAGTTGCATACAAAAAATTCTGTAGTGTGAAATGCAGTTTTTCTGGACATTATTCACTGCATAATATGTGCCAATTCCCTGTTTAAATAGATTCCTTCACCCAATGAGAAGTAATAGATTATAACCATGATTATTTCTGATCAGCTACAAATTCTAGAATTCTAGAATAACGAGCTTATATGCATGCTATAAGCTGAAATATGTTTATGAATAAAAGTAAAAAGTTCATTTTTTCCTGAATGAGAAATATACCAGTAGAAATGGGTCTTGTCCCCCTTTTTTCAGGTTGTTGAGTCTTAGTATCTACTTTATCTCTATCTGCTCCTGAAGGAAAGCACTGAACTTCTGTCCCTTGAATAGCTCTCTGCTACAAGTTCAACAAACTCACCTTGTTATTGTTGTTGATCAACCAGAAGATTTAATTAAGAGGATTTTGTAGGAATAATACTATTTAAAATAAAGACATCTTCAAGATTATCACTGCAATAAAAGAGTAAACTCATCCCTGCTTTCTGACTTTCCTAAGAAAAAAACCCCAAAAAAAACAAAACCCAAAACCATCAGGGGAATAAGGTATCAGAGAACATACCTGAAATAAGCTGAAAGGTTCTTGGGATATTTCTGTCCCTGGGGTTGTTCAGAGTCAGGAGATGAAAAGCAAATTTCATCAACCTTTGTGTTTTTACTCTCTGGGAATAGTTTTCTAGCGGCAATCTCCTGTCAATATTTTCAGATTTTTTTAAATTTTTTTTTAAAATTTTGCTCATTGCTAATTAGGCTACTAATTTTGTCTGCATCTTAATCTGTAACAAACTATATGTTATCTATACATATTTATGCATGCAAACACACACAAGATCACACATATAGATACAGATATACATACACATATTTATGCATCTATTTTGCAAACATATTATACATCCTTAGGTATATGTAGCTAAAAACAACATTAGTATGTATAAATATGTGTTAGCTGTCATTAAATCTGATTATGATTTCTTACTTGCAGAAAGTGCATGAATGTAATGGTTTGTATGCATGTAATTCTTTTTCTAAGACTTGCTGCTAATACATTGGTATTTGGTACTCACAGATTTTAATATGCTGCATGCCTGAATGACAGATGATTATCTGACAAAGGAAATCTGGTTTTAAACAAAATGAGCTAGTACTACATTTAAAAATTCCAATTCTAACACAACAGCAGTTAAGTATATGTATTGCATTTTAAAAATTTAATATGTGTCTATTGCTGGTATTGCCTTTGTCCGTGTTGACAACAAAAGGATAAATACAGTGCATACAGTAGGTCCCTCTGGTTATACCATGAACATGACACATGTCATCCTATGATAAATTGGCTCTGTGTCTATTCAATTTCAAATCCAAAGCTCTGGAGGCAGAGGTGTTAGGAAGCAGGCATAATTCTGGCGAGCAGAGGCCTCAGATGCACAAAATTAGTGTGCATGGAACAGATAACAAAAAGCAAGAGGGAGACTGAGAAGAAGTTTGCACAGGTTTGTCAACTTCCTGCAGTTTAGGTAATATTGGCAGATGTTGGGTGTAAGAAAAAAAATCTGTAAGCATGATAATGAATGTTACCAGAATTAGAAGTGACAACTGTATCAAACACAAATGCTGTCTTGTTTTTTGATTTGCATACCAATTAAATTAAAAGACCCAAATATTAGGTTCCAGAATTTGTTTGGATAATAATCTGCTGGGCTCCCTCCGTACATCTGGGTCAGACATGCTGGCTGTATGACAGATGCAATGTCAAAAGAAGATTTTAACATAGAAAAAAATGCATTCAGATTGTTACTAAGTACTGTACTTAAAGCAGAGATTAGAAAAGGGTCTAGTTCAGAAATTGCTTTAAACATAGTGGTATCTACCTCTCTCTAGGCATTTTATTGTGCATTACTGTCAGGTCTGGTATGTGAGACATCTTCCTCACTAACTGCTAAAGAAAGGAGTAGGCAAAAATAGTGCTGTTCTGTACCATTATATTGTGCAGCTATCTTATTCCCTGGATAAATACATATGTTTTGTGGGACTACTCAAAGAGTAAGAGACTATTTGATGTGAGCAATGATGGCAGAATCAAGCAATACATGCTTAAGCATTTCTGCAGAATTTTACATTTTTCATGCCCCTCTGAAATATTTACATAGTAGTTCATGTCTGGTGAAGGTTCAGGTCAGTTCTCGTTTTAGTAAAACAAGTTCACTTGACCCTGATTTTAAAGAAAACTTGAGTCAAAGCAGGAAACTGTTCTCTTAGGCAAATGCTGCTCCAGTACCTGAACCTATGTGCCTTGCTGATACCTATACCATTTTAACAACTTCTAGGGTTTGACACCCATATGGCATTTCATTTTTCACTCTTTCATGCTGAATTTCTCAGCAATGAACACTGGATTTGACTTTCTACCGAGCCAAAGTCATGACCTGTGATTTTTTATGAAATCTACCTCTCACCAATCTTTCCATGTTTCTTGATATTTGAGGGTCCAAAGATGCTACACCTTCAGTAATATTAAACAATGAGGCAAGGAGCATCTATATTAGTGTTTGGAGATGGATAGGTTTGTACATGTATAGGCATGGACTGTAGCAAATACCCAGTGAAACACCAGCTGTGAGTACTCTGCTGTTCAGAAATGGCCTCAAAACAGGAAAAATCTTTCTAGTTTTTTGCACTTGCATGCTGACCACTGGGTTGATGTAGTCCAACACTGCTGATATTCTCAGGAAAATAATTGTGATATTTGTGGCACTACAGGGGTAATTATGCAATGATGCACTAGTAAAATGAAAATAAGAAAACTGAGATGTAGCATTTTGCTCAACATTAAGAAATAATATCTGTAATTTTTTCTACTTTTTTCCTCATTTTTATTTTTTTTATCAAGGAAATGAATTTACACAGGTAAATGTAGTATTTAAATATTTAAAATTTAAATGAAGAAGCTCCTCTTGAATGCACCTGTATGTACTAGATATGTCTGAGTCCATTTGGTATAAGAAAGTAGGCCATGAAATTATGTGTTTAAAGAAGTCAAACTACTCACTCACTCACAGAGAATGAAAGTTTTTTAAACTCTTCTGTATATGGTGAACTGCTTTTGAAAATCCAGGCGGACAGAACCCATGCCATTAACAATGCATAAAGGAACAGTTTTCTAGAGTCTGGAAAATGGAGAAGTGGAACTCCCTCATGTAAAAGAATCAGAATGGAAAAAAATTGTGTTTTATGTACTAAAATGGTGAGTTTTATAGCACATAAAATCTTTAAAAATAAAGTGAATTAAACCAGAGCACTCTGGGTTATGCTATGTGGAAGCAAAAAGACACATGGTTAGCTTTGAACCAGCAAGTGTTTCATACTGCAACCAAGGGATGCATTTTTCAGGGATGAAATTGAGCAAAGGAAAATTTAGTCTTATTACCAGGAAAATGTATCTAATAGTGAGATGTATTAGAATTGAGGAATAGTCTCTTGAGAGAAGTGATGGAAGCCACATAGTTTGAGTCTTTGGAAAATGGTCTAGAGAAATGTTTTCTTGCTGGGAAATAGCTTTGTGTTGTCTATAGAAGGGACAGTGTCACCTAATGGAATATTTATGCATCTGACATCACCTGATTTATTAATAGTATGTTTATGTAGAGTTTCACAGATGTCTGGAAAAGAAGAGAGGGTGTCATCTATCTTATTTTTCATGACACGACAAAAACAAAGATCTAGAACATTCTATCCTGTCTCAGTATAATTGCTAAGTATTTTGTCATATTCATGAAGTTTCAATAGGCCAAGGTTCCTTTATGTTGTCATTCGTTTTCTATTTTATTTTATTTTGGCTTTGTTTTTAATATGGTTTTGATTCCAAACATCATGAAATCACTATGACATAAGGGAAATAGTTCCATGGAGGAGGTCTACTTTCTATATAAAGTATATATTAATATGTATTTTAAAACATATTAATATAACATATTAAAATATATTAATAGATTATTATTATTCTATTAAGATATGTCTAAGCTTTAAAAGAAAGTTCTTCACACAATAACTTGTGGTGGTTTTTCACTTGTTAAAAAAATGCACATAATATAATTGTTCATTTAAATGCTAAACATAGATGTGTCTTTGTGTATTAGCAAAACCAGTAAAAGGTTATTTTGAATGCTTTAGTATTCACACCACAAAGTATACATTTCTCCAATAAAATCTCAACTTCCTCCTAAATAAATAATAATAAAATGCAATTTCTCTCTAGCTCTTCAAGTTATTCCTGTGAAATAACTTGCTAGCCACCTGTCCATTTCCTTAATGTCTACTGAGCATCACAGAGGGTTAACAAGGAGGAACAGATCTGAATTACCAGGAAAAGCAAAGGCTCCTTGCACAGATTCCCCTCAAGAGCTTTCACCATATTGTCCTTCTTTGGACATTCTATAATAGCTTTTTTATCTTATATTGTGATGCCTAGCACTGAACACGATGTTCAAGGTGAGCCACCAGCAGTGCAGAGTAGAGAGGTAAAGGTGAGATTCAGTTTCTTTTCACACATTCTAATATTGCCAAGAATAAACCTGATAATGATCATATTCCAACTATCAACAATGATCTGACAATAGTTAAGTTGCAATATAAAATGTTAAATACACGAACCTAGTAATTTTTCAGACGTTTCTAGGTCGAAATTTTCTCAGAAGTTATTTTACAAATATGAGAATGTATAACTAGTGATGGTGGAGTGCAGAAGAGCAAAGGTTTGGCTGACACCTGGTTTGTATTTACCTAGTTTTGTGATCAGTATAAAAATGAAATTGCTTTTTCACTGAAACCTGCTCTCCAAAGTGAGCCAAGTATTTACCTTTCACTCATAAATAATACCCAGGTTTCAGCTGGATGTTTGTAGAAATGGATTTGAAAAGTATCCCTTTAGTGGAAAATATTTTTACATTTACTTTAATTTACTGATCATTATTCCAGCGTTAGAGTTTGTCCAAGGAAAAAATCTATTGTCAATAGCTTTGTTCCTATAATATAATATAATAGCTATGTTTCATGATTACTGCTATATCAAAACCTTCTCACTGGAAGGTCTTATAGGAATTTGTGCTGCTGATAGCATGGTGGTGGCAGCCATCAGCTGTGTTTCATTTTATCTTCAGATCTGCTGGATAAGGTCATTTGGATGTCTACACAGCATGAATTCCCTGGAGCCTGAACAGATTTTAAAACTATGTTCTAGCAAATTTTATCTTTTTTTCTGCATTGGTTTGTATTTTCTTGTTTTCACTTACCTTTTCAAAATTAATTGAACAATGAATTTCAGCACAGAGCAGAGTTTAGAAATTTTTTTGATAGGGAATATAGATTTTCTGATTTCAAAGTAAATCACAAAATTATTATAGTGTAGAAAATTATCAGTGCACTACAACAAATCCACAATTATTAATGGATTTTGTTTCACTTTTAAAAATCTAAGCTTACTTTTGTGAATAATACCAAATCTAAAGTCATTTTGCTCTCCCAGAGTATTTATATTGCATCCCGAGAAACTAATGGATTACTTGTTGCAATGCAGATGTGTCTAGATAGATTCTGTAAAGTTTGACTTTCCTGTCAGAACCAGGTCAGTCTCCATCCAATCCAACAGGTAGGGAATGGTGAACCTATACAAGATAGGGAAAGGTGAACAGAAGAATAAACAGCACATTTAACCTCTGGAACTGGAAATCTGATAATTCTTATGGTATGATTATATTTAATTAGATTGGATTTTTAAATGCCTTATATGTGAGTGCATTTATAATTTTTTGGGACAAAATTTACTTTTTAAAGTACTCTTTAAAGTACCTAGAGAAATTACAGAATATGAAGACTCCTGGTCTGTTTGAAAACAATTTGGTGAGTTCACTTCTGGCAAAAGGCTTTTAGGCTACTTTCACTAGATTGCTAGAAACTGCACCAGTTTTGGTAAAAGAATGGCTCTCAAACTTGAACTGCATTTCAGGACATAAGTATGAATTTATTGCACAGGAAATTTTGAGGATTATGGAACTATAGCTTCATTTTATCCTGTCTTGGCTATCTAGACAATGTAAGAAAATTGTCATTTCTATATTTTATCAGCTAACTCCTGCTGTGCTGAGTCAGAAGACTCTGCTATGCAACATATGTGTGGGATTCTGTCTTCAATCTGTTCATTTTTTGAGCTGAATTACACCACAATAATCCCAAAACTGTGCTACAGTTTATAACAGAAAAAAACCTATGACCACTACAGCTAATGGGGTGACAAAACTGAGACTGAAGAAGAGGAAGATGTAACTTAGGTGCCAAATGAGCTTTCAAGGAAACTCAATGTTCATGGAGAGCTGCTGGCAAACGATCTTGTAAGATTCTCAGACATTGCAAAGTGTGAACAATACAGAGCCTGATTTGGCAATGCTCTTCACAAAGTCTGTTCTTTCACAGGCAGGAACTTCCCTGGCATGGCTGAATTAAATGCTGTTAGACTTGCACATCTTGTGGATATCTGTGCAATATACCATCAAGTTGTCAGTGTGGCTGCATTGAGGTTATGAAGTAGAATATATTACTTTCTGTAACAGGAAGGAACTTGTCCAGTTGAAATGTTTTCAATATCTCAATTTGTTCTACAGTTCCAAGAACTCCTTACAGTATGTTTTCATTTTTTAGCAGTTAGGTTTTCATACTTTAACTAGGGTATCATAGATATCCTAATGAAATATCCCACGGCTTCATTAAAAATTTATTTCAGTGTCAGGTAGCGTAAACCTGGACTCAAAAACGCTTCAGGCTTTATCTTTGTATACACCAATACAATTCAACACTTTACTAATTACTAGTTAATTTCACAAGAGGTGTGTTTAGATGTATCTGTTTTCACCTTGAAAGGTCATTTTGCATTGCTAAAACATCACGAATTCACCTTGGTGCAAATAAGAACCATTCTTGAACCTCTAAAACATTAAGACATTTACCTGGTATATATTTTCTACTAAAATGATTGTATTTAATAATTTTGTCAATAATGATGATCTGTAAATTGCAATCTGGTTTTGATTTTTTCTAATGTTTCTAAAACCTTTTGGGTTTTTTTTTGCCCTTATGCATCGAAATTTGGCCATTATGATAGCATTCACTACCATTGTAAATCTCTTCTTGATCATGACCCGAAGTGTTCAGACACCAGTCTTGACTTTTAATATGATGAACATTCCAATCAAAGCAACCATATTACAAGACTCTGAAATCTATGAACTCTGAAATATCTAGAACTCTTAAATCTTTAATTAAAGACAACCAGTAGCTGCTTGGTTTTGCAAAAATGGGCCCAATTCAAATTCTAAGAGGAAAAGTGTAAATGAATGTTGAGATGAACTCTAAATTAATAAATATCATGGGCAGATTTTCTTCTGTTTCAAATTATTGAAGTCAACTTGTAAAACAGCAAATAAATAATACATATAATAGAAGTTCTTAAAAATGTATCCCCCAAAAATTTTCCTTCCAGGATGAGACAATTTCTCCTGAATATTTTAGAATCTCAAAATCTCAAAAGTAAGGGTTTCGCCATAATCCATCTGTGTACATTATATTCCAGCATCACTGAATATTCTGAACTGGAAGGGAAGCAAAACAAACATGGACTCCAGCTCCTCTGCACAAGACAGCCCAAATAATTACACTGTATGCCCAAGAGTGTTGTCCAAACACTTATTGAGCTGCCAGGCTTGGTGGTGTGACCACTTCCCTGGGGACCCTGTTCCAGTGCCAGGCCACTGGGCAAAAGTCCTTTTCCTGATATCCAACCTAAACCTTCCCCAGTACAACTTCAGACCATTCCCTCAGGTTCTGGTTACCAGAGTGCAGTGTCTTCCCCTCCTCTTGCCCTCTCAACGAAGTTCCAGACTGCAGTGAGGTCTGCCCTTGGTCTCCTCCAGGCTGAACAGACAAGCAACCTCAGCCTCATACACTTTCCACTCAAGGCCTTCACCATCCTCACGGCCCACCTTTGGACACTCTCTAATAGCTCAGTGTCTTTCTTATACTGTAGCACCCAAACTGCCCCTCACACTTGAGCTGAGGCTGCCCCAGAGCAGAGCAGAGCAGGACAATCCCCTCACTTGCCTGGCTGGAGATGCTGGCCCTGATGCCCCCCAGGACACGCTTGGCCCTCCTGGCTGCCAGGGCACTGCTGGCTCCTGTTCAACTTGCCACTGACCAGGACCCCCAGGTCCCTTTCCATGGAGCTGCTTTCCAGCATCTCATTCCCCAGACTGTCCATACATGCAGGGTTGCCCCATCCCAGGTGCAGAATCTGGCACTTTCCCTTGTTGGTGGTTATTGTTTCAGCTTGGTTTGTGGCTGCTCAGTGTTCTGATCTGCTGAGGTCTCTCTGCAGGGCCTCCCTGCCTCTGAGGGAGTAAATAGTTCCTCACAATTTTGTGGATTTTCTTAGTGTCCTTTCCAGTTCTGTATCTATGTCCTTCATGAAGATGTTGAAAATCACAGGGCTGGGGACAGAGCCCTGGGAGGTCACCAGTCTGATGTCACCCCAATTCACTGTCACCCTTCATGCCTTACGTGTGAGCCAGTTGCTCACCCACCCCATGATGTGTTTATCCAGCTCTGTGCTGGACATTTTATTGTGGGACTCAGCCCTGCTGGGACGCAGGGCCAGAAAGACTTCACCCCTGAAGCACCAGGCTTTAAGTTCAAACCTTGCTAAGTGCTTGTTTAAGGATTTATGGCAGCTAATATGTTTATCAAGTCACTCCATATAAGGTTATGCTTCTAGAATGTTCCCACTTCTCTCCACTGATTGGGCATTATTTATTTCAGTATTTTGCATGTTTCTACCCCCAGTTTGTGACTGGACCCATGCCCTCAGACTTCACCCTCAGACCCACCCTATATATTGTTGTGTCAGCCCCTAGTCCTGGTCTTTGAAGCTTGTCCCTATACTGCACACAGCTTGTGGGCATCATCCCTACTTTATTTTCCTATTAAAGTTCTTTTGTTTTCGGGCCCTCCTTTGAACCCACTCCTTTTATTTGTGCCTGGTGTCAGGGGACCCTATAGTGTTAAGGATTGTCACAGCAACCCTCACCAAGACATTTGATCCATAAGGACACTAAGAGAGATAGTATCAAAAGTTTGATTGAAATCCAAAAACTTTACACCAACTGGCTTTGTTCTATCTGCTAGGTGGGTTACCTTGTCATAAAAGGAAATCAGGTTTTATAAGCAGGACTTTCCTCTCATGAATCTCTGGTGGTGTTGTCTGCCAGGTGTTTCTCAACACCTCCCTGAATAATGTCCACAATCTTAACAGTCACTGAAGTGAGACTGACAGGCCTGTGGTTCTCAAGATCTTCCTTCATGCCCTTTTTGAATATTGGGACAATGTTAGCCAGCTTCCAGTGAACTGGGAACTCCTTGAATTCCCAAGAAATTAAAAAATCATCCAGAGATTTGCATATACGCTGGAAAGGGAACAAGAGGCACCTCTTATCCTTTCCAAATTCACCTGATGATAAGATATGAGTTCTGAGAAATGCAGTCTTTAATTCTGCTGTGTTGAGCTCTACCATTTATAAAAATCTTTAAAACCATTTAGAATTTTTTTCAGCTACAACGTACAAAAAAAGAACAAATCATGTAATTATGGGTTTTGTGGTGTTTTTATTGTTTTAATATTTTAAAACTCAGCAACACTAACAAACAACTGTGGTCTTTATATCTAATCTTAGAACCATTTTGTATTGAGGACTCATATTCTAACCTTGGAGAGAGGGATGAAAGGATTATACCAGGTGGAAAATTCTGACCTTAACTAAAAATACTGAAAAAGTAATACAGGAATTTGAGTGTGAAGGAGTTAATGTGAGTTGAAAATAACTGGTGAAACTTCTGAAGAGATGTAGATTTATTGGATTTATGGATGTGTATCTATGTGTGTGTGGATGTGCATGCAAATGACTCCTTCACTGTATATGCACTACATGAATGTGTGACTTGTGAATATCTGCCTTCAAATACCCTTCTATAATGTAGTCTACTGTAACTCAAGCAAAGAAATTTACATGAGTAAATTGTGGAAAGCCCATGTAACTCTATGAATAAAGCTGATTAATTATGTTTAAATTTCTCTAATCTGTTAAAAGGGTCATCCCCCAAATTACAAGAGTTTTCTATATTCCTATTATAAAATGTAGACACCATGCCTGAGCTAAATTAAATTTTTAAGCAGCCTCAGGAAAGAAGAAAAGATTTAAATTGCTGCCACAGGGAAATTTAAACCTGACACATAAAATAGAAAAGTGATCATCAACCGCCTGTAAAACAGAACGTCTGGTTCTATTTCCAATTTGCCACTTACTTTTTCTCCGTAATTTTCTTTATTCTTTGTTTTGAACACAAAATTCTACTAAGAATGATAGTACTGTTTAGAAAATGCTCCTGTGGTACAAATGCAGTAGTGTAATCACATTTTTTTTTGGTGTTTTTAACAGTGTTTTAAAATTGTGACCATATCTCTCACTGCATTTTGCCACTTTTGATTGTTGTGCTATCAGTATATCATCAAATAATGTAAAAATATCCATGCTACATTTCTAATTATTGAAATTATATTATACCAAATTATAGTTTACCAAATTTTATTTGAAACAATACAGCAATTAAAAATCTGTATGTCCATATACACTATTCATTTAGGATCTGATCTATCTGACCTAGAATTTATTTATTGCTATTGAAAGTCTATCAAGATAAACACTGTTCCTCAACAATTATTGTAAATCTGCTTTGACTGAATAATGACTGAAATTCTAGTAACATCAGTGCATAATGTGGGCAGAAACACTATGAATTGATCTGCTTTAATACACTCTGGTGAAGTCTTCTGACATGTAAAGGTGGCATTTAATACTTCTATTAAATGCTAAAGAGCATAGATTTGGATGACATTTCATTAGGCATTATACACCTGCCTAAAAACCTAAACACATAAAAGGATTGTTTGCAACCCAAAGCATTTTCATTTACTTCAGGATATAGTTTAATCAAAGTCTACTTCATATCCAACCAATGCTGTAGGATAACTATCCTCCTGTGCTGTAGGGCAGTGTTGAGAAAGCTTGCTCATAATGCTGAGGAATATATTTAGTGCAGGTAGCTCACTGTGCAGCTGAAAACTGAGAGCTGGGTGGGGGAAATGGTAGGAGCCCAAGGCAAGAGGCCTCATATCTTTGCACAGCAAAAGGCTGAAGGACCTGCAGCAACAGCCAGGTTGTGGCTGGCATTCAGAGACATGGCAGGAACCAATGACCCCCAGACTCTTCCATGCTTAGACTGCAGAGACATAAATTCCCAGGGGTTCCTTTGTTTAAGATCTCTTCTGGAAGGCAGTAGCTTGAGCTGTTATTCTGTTATTGAACCAAGATGAAATTCCTTTATGGATTGAGATGTCTTACTATGGGAAACTTAGGGCTGAGCCAGTAAGGAAGTCTGGTCTGATTATGGGAATGTGGGGGTTGTAGCTGCAGGAGGTCCTTGGTCCCAGCTCTAGTAGCATGAGTATCACAGCCAGAGAGGTTACAGATGGTCAGACAAGGAAGTTTCCTTAAAAAACAAGAACCTGAAGTTTTCTGGAGAAAAGTGTGTGAGTGAGTTCAGTGGGCTTGGGGAATCTGGATAGACTGGGTATGGGGAAGTGTCAGTGTGCTGAGTGGTGTCCACCTGGAGATTTTTTGTGATTTCACCACAGTAGCTGTACTATATCTAAACAGTACAGGTTTACATATTTGTTAACACAGAAACATTCAGGCCATGGAGGTAAGGCTTCATGCTGCTTTTTAGCTATCAGTTTTTATATTCTTGGAAGACCATGGGGAAAAAGAGTTCTGGATACTGATGTTGTTGGGGATATTTTCAATTTTCATAATATATTTCAGTTGTAGCATACTTCAGAAATAAAGAGATGGGTGTGCTTACATATCAGAGGCTAGCTATAAGGTGTTTGTTCTGTATACTTTTGCAATTATATTTTAATTTTCAATTACTTATGTCAGAACTCTTTTATATGACATCCTCATCATCCTCATCAGCTGCCTCTGGACAAACAATAACCTTGTCTAATATGTAGAATGAAAAAGGGATTATGATTTGAATCAAACTGAAATAATGTTCTCCAAGGATTATAGAATATTTTTATGATAGCACAGTATATTTAAAAACTTTGTTTATCAATACAAGTGTGAATATCAGTTTCTGTGAACTCACCATAATATGGCTTTAATTACTGCAGTATTTAGTGGCAAGTACCTCATGTCAGTTTCTAATTAGGCAAGCACACAGTTTTCTCTCTTCCCTTTTTCACCAAAGTCTCAGCAGATGGTGACCCATGTTTCATCGATGTGTTCCTGGATCTTCAAGACACTAATTATAGGCTGAAATCTGAGTTTGTGTCATTATACAGGCCATTCTCAACTGAGTCATTGGTTTATGGTTTCCATGGGTTGTGGAAAGTAACATGACTTAACTAGCATGTCACTGAACACAGCTTAATGAAAACTGATATCAGATAAATCATGTTTAAGAAAAGTTTGATGTCATCATAAACTACAAAATCTTCTAGTGAAGCTGACACATGAAAGTTAAAATAATAATCAGTCACTAACTTTTTTTTCTTTTTCTTTTTCTTTTCCATGCCTTATCATAGGGCTGGGGCTACTTGTGAAATCACCCAGGCAGCTCAGTTCTCAAGAGAAACACAGCTGCCCTTGTAATTTCTGGTACAGTCCTGTCCAAACTGCCTATAAGGTCTTTGTAACCTCCTAATTTCTCATGGTGTTTACCATGCTAAACGTACCCTGCCTATAGTACAAACCTGTGACCTTTCGTCCTGTTTCCCTAGAGAACAGTGTTTCTTTTCCCTCCATAAAAATTGTTAATATTTTGGAATTTTTTTGCAGTGTGGCCCTTTGATTTCCTCCTCTCTAAATGCACCAGTTTCTATTTATTATGTATTTCCTTATAGATCATATTTTCTACATGTCTGCTATTTTAAATCCATGTTTTCTGGACTTTGTATAAGCAGTTAATTTCTTCTGGAAATACAGAAGTATTTCCAGAATTCTTCTGGAAAGATGAATTAACATGGCAGAACAGAAAAAAAAGAAGACTATTTCATATAGTCTAGATGTTTTCAAAATGGAAAAATTGCTTTTTCAAGATTAATTATTATTTACAAAAAAGCTCTAATTTTTCCTGGTGAATATTTTGACTTTCCCTTGTTCCCCAGGCTATAGAGATGATTTTTTATTTTCTATTTTTTCCCCTACCTGTCTATAATGTTTTGCATTTGCTTTTTTTGAAAATAAGCATATTTTCAATGAGCTGTTTTTCAAGGTGTTTTTAAACTTTAAAATCATCTTAAAAGTTGTTAGTAACCCTTGCCCTAGTGCAATCTGTAAATGTATTACATATACCTTTGATTTCATTACACAGATATTCCCAATTTTAAGTAATACATGTGTAAAGTGCTTTCTTCTTGACAGTTAACTACCAATAACTCTTCATGTATGCTTCTTGATTTAGCTTAATATTCACACTGTGGTATTTAGATCTATACATTTATAAAACTGTATTTCCTTCAGAGATCTATCTCTGATAAAATAGTGTTTATTGTTTACTTCATGACAAGTTAATTCTTCACAGATTTCAAAGACAGGCTCTACTCTTTATTTAGTCAATGTTTGAGTGTCTAGCATAAGCACTTTCCCATCTCAGACCTTTAAATTTTACACCTTTAAAGTATGTACCCTTTGTACATCTTTTTTTTACATCTTTTGTTCTTCGACACTTAGAGGATGATCTCTGTCCTTCATTCCTTAGCAAGAAGCTCTTATTTGCTTTAAAAAAAACCCTTGCATAATACTGAGAATTCCCAAGCAAGCAGAAAAAACACTGTGACTGTACATTTAATTATTTTCTAGAAGGTTTCATCACTAGCAGTGTGTTTGGCAGTCAGTTCACATTATTTTCCTGAAATTGATCAATTTTTAAAAAAGCCATTTTAATATGTACAGCTGTTAAAGAGATTATCTGGATATTTACCACGCTCTTGGTAAATATTCTGGAATATATCTACAAATATCATATGTCTCTCAGGTGTGTATCCTATTTCCAAGTGAAAGATTTAAAGATGATACAAACCTCTGCTTATTCCTGTGTGAAGTGTCTTTGTTAAGGTTCTTTCAGCAATCATAACCCATAAATTGTGTTCATTTTAATCTCACATAGGCATGCCAAAATAAATGATGAGTCACATGTTATTCCTTTATACCCTAGCTTCAGCTGATTTTATTTTAAATGGGTTAACAACTAACTTCTATTACATTTTGTGATTAACAGATTCATGTCATTGTGAGAAGATTGCACTCTATACCTTTCTTGTTAGTCATCTGAGGAAATCTGGTTAAATGTGTACTCTCATTGTACCTAACACTCAGGATCTTTAATGTCCTCCATTTCCCCTCATTATAAACATTTGCATCTCACAGCTTTTGGTGTGGCCATGTGCCTACACTCCTAGTATCATTACCAGTCCAAGTGGCTAGAATAAGCACTTAGGCATAGTCTTGACATAAATTATTAGCCTAAAAAAAGTCATTTATTTACTAAGGCAAATGCTAAGTATGGCCACAAATTTACTGAAATCCATATACATACTTAGTCCTAAATTCCACTAACCTTTGTTTCTTGGGTTTTTTTCCTCTTGGTTATGTAGTAATGTAGAATTTAAATTACTGACTGTTTTGCTCTAAAATGGAAACTGTTGCTTTCTGTGGTTTTGAAAAAAAAATTAAAAAAAAAAAAAATTTTTGCACACCAGAATCTCATCTAAACCTTTGTCTTCCTCATGCTACTTAAAATTTAATGTATTTACCTGTGAATTACGTTGAATATTGAATAGAAGCCAGAAAACAATCTCCAGAATAAATCAGAAGACTACAGGTTGAACAGAAATGTGTATTTTTATTTTTGTAAGACCTGTGAAAACTAGGCTGACATATCAAATATAGCAAACCTCTCACATAAAAATTCTGCACTTTTTAGGTAAAGTGTTTTTCCTTAATAACAAGACATGTCCTTTTTCTGTTATCAATACACCAGGTCCAGGATATCTGTTACTTTATGTAGTTGGCTACATACATTGAACATCCCCAGAGACTTCTCCAAGCAACTTGTTCCAATGTTTGATTTGTAATTTATTTTTTTGTTTGTTTGTTTGTTTTAATGTAGCTATATCTGTATTGCCCATTGCCTCTTAACCTTTTTCCAGGAACCACTGAGAATTTAGGTCTGTCTTCTTCTCTTCCCCTCCAGGTATTTATACACATAGGCAAGATTTCTCCAAACCTCCCCTTCTCTAAGATGAACAGTCCCAGCCCTCCTTGCATGTCAGATGCTCCAATTGCATAGTCCTTGAGGCTTTGGACTCTCCCCAGCATGCCCATGTCTTTCCTGTACTGAGGAGCCCAGAAATGAACACCAGTTGTGCATCCCAGTGTTGGGTTGAAGACAAGCACTGCCAAGTTTAGTATGATTCTTTTAGTTATTTCAATTTCCCTTCCTAGCACCCTTAAATTGATTAACTTTTCTTTGTAACCATGAGAATCAGTTACGTTCAATGATTTTGTTCTGTTTTTTCTTGAGAGTAGGGTGTTCCTTGACCTCCTATCTAACTCTTGAAGATCACTTACCAAGAAAATATAGTGTCTTATTTTATGGAGTCCTCTCACCTTTACTGTACAATCTGGAAACTAAATAAATGAAAGCTTGGGATGAGTAGTAAAAAATGTGAATAAATATAATATTATATTTAGCTAGCAAAGCCTGTAGAGGATGTCACTGCCTTAAAAGGAAAACTGGAATATATTTAATTTTACTTCAGTATATACTTTTTTAATACTTTTAGTAATAAACAAACAAAAATAGCTGGTAATTAAAATTATATTCTTTTTTATATTTCAGTCAAAAAACTTACCAAACTCACTATTATATATGCAATGCTACAAATGTATAATATAAGTATATATAAACCAGTTCTGCTTTTAAGCATGTGCCACCACAAAAAAGTCAACTCAACTTACTAAAAAATGTAATTTCTGAGGAAAAGATAGGCTAAGCTAAAATTAGGTACAGATACAAAGGTCTATGGTTTAAAAAATATCTGAATTGTTTGTTCTATAACATAATAACTTTGGGACAGGACCTGTTTCAGAACTGGGCTCCTAGTATCCTTTAAACATTTTTCAAGAAGGAAAAAATTTTTCTATGGGATTAGAACCACAAATAAATAAGAATAAGCATAAGAAGTCAAACAACCATCAGCATGTCCATTAAACACATAATTACACTGGAGGAGTAGATGACATTAGCCTTTCAAGAATGTCATTGCCTGTGACTTTCCTGAGCTTTTGATATTGTGTTGCAGTTTACTTTATAGAATTTCATCCCTTCTTCCTGTATTTTAATTTTAAAATGTCTTATTAACTCTTCCACTTTTTTTTAAATTATTTTCCTGTTACTTTTTAGGGGTTTTTAATTCAAAAGACTTAAGAATTGATGAAGTCCTGTAATGATTTTCATAAACACTATTTTTTCTTAGCTGAGATGTATTGCCCTACCCTTAGTGTTGAGGATATGCGTGGCTTGTGCAAGAATATGTTACAAAATTTTCCTCAATAGACACCTATTGCAATCCTTGTCTGCTCAGGAAAGAATTTCTTTGTGGAGTTAAGCTAGATTTTGACAGTGGCAGTGTACTGTGTGCTTGCAACATTGTTTTAATTGTCTTGGACAGGATGTCTACCAGGGTAGCTGCAGGGTGGACACCACTGCAGTAGGATTACAGCCAGACCTTTTTTCCCCTGCCACATGCTTTGTGTTAAGTCCTCTCCACTGAGTTCTTCCCATCAGACCTATGTTTTGACCACAGCAACTGAAAACTATCCCACTGAGACCTCCTTTCTCCTTTGCTTGACGATTTGTATTGTTTCAGTAGGATAGAAATACAAAAATATTTTGCATTTTTAAAATTGACTTGAAATACTGACAGTAAAGAAGTTTTCACATTGTTTGTGCCAGCATGAGATAAAACTGAGCTTAAAAACTTGGCTTGTAATACCACGACTATGATAGATTCCTACTTATTTTGCTAAGCATGAAAACTGAGAAAAATAAATCAACTTCTCAATAGGTTTGGTAAAATATTTATTTCAGGAGCTTTTTATGTTTAAATATGTATAATGCCTATAGAGAACTTTGAGAAGCAGCACAGTGACAAATTTTTTAACTATCATTAATTCCTCCATGCTGTATATATTACTATTTTAAAAATATGTACAGAATCAGAGCTGCTTATTAGGCCATGTGGTTTGATGCCTTAATTGAGGCAATTGGTTTATTTCACAACACTGAGAGTTACAGTAACTACCGTGTTTTGGGGATTTTTTTTTTATTTGCAGCTTTTGCACAGATATCAGAAAAATCTTGTATTCCCATAGACGATAGCACTATTTTTCTGCAGCATATCACTTCAAATCCATGTGCAAAAGAGTGAAGCACTAATGGCTGCTTTTTTGTTTGGGTAAATATCAGGACTACGTGGACTTTATAAGTGCCAATTCTCAGTGCTTCCTAGAAGCTAAATATATTCAAAAGTTAAAAAAAAAAACAACAACTTTCAAAAAATATAGCTATTGGAAATTGATAAATGTTTTAGCATTATAAATTTCACAGGAAAGAGAGAAGAGGGAAATATATGTGTTAATGGATTTTCTTTTTTTCTGGGAATATCCTCCGATGACTTTTATTTTAAAGTGTTAAATAAAATTGAAGTCTGTTTAAAGACATTAGTCTTGGAATTTTTGCATCAGAACTTATTTATTTCATCTGAATTTCTCCATTAAATAGTATTTTGTTGCAAAACTCTAGTACTTGGGGTTTAGCTGCAGTTGCTTTCATAGAAAATACAATTGATTTATCAAATTCAGCCCTTACTTCCATAATTTTTTTCTGTTGGCTTTTGAGTTTTGGTGGTAAGAGAACAGTCTGGTTTAATTAGGTTACTTAAAATGTTTTTAGTATATTACATTGCTAATTTTTTTCCTTTGCCTTTATTTGACTTAGGTATGTAAAATATATTAACCAGTTCATTTAGCTTTTAACAATAAGGGGATATTCTGGTTTGGTAAAAAGGGATTATATCATTATGTGGGGGGTTTTCCTCACCCACGGGATCCAACACTGGAGTCCTGAGCTGCTCTATTTTTTCTTTTATCAGTCAGAGCTCTCCTGTTTAGTTTCCACTTGGGCAGAACGTAATAAAATCACTTTTCTTCTGATAATCTATTGTTGTGTAAGGTCGTGTAGCACAGAAAAAAAAGCAACGTGCGAGACAATGTACATTTTAAAAGGGATTATCTGTAAAGCCTTGTACCTCGAATCTGTGCTGTCATCTCTCGGTACACGTGACTGGTCTCATGTTGCAGTCTGTCAGTGTTCCTCAAGTCCATCTGAGCCATGCATTAGCTTAGAGGAATCTAAATCCCCAGCAATCACAGATGGATGTCTGGACAACACAATGAGGCACCTGAGTTGTTCCTTTCTGTAGACACTTCTCTGTGCCTTCTGACATTTTACCAACAAATGCAGACCAGCGTTACCACTAACGAGAATAAAAAAAGCTATTTTCTTCAGTCACTACCTACAAAACAATAGATGACATTTCATAGAGTGTTTATGTATTAATAAATATTACCATAAGTGATATTTGAGAAATTTATCAAAGCTTTATTTATTACCTATAAATGTTCAGAGAGAAAAAAAGACACCTTTGCTCATTTTTTTCTGCAGATTTAATTTTTCACAGTGCTAAAAATCTTCAGTTAGAAACTAATTAATTAATTTCTACTTGCATAATTTTAGTATATATAGCATGCATTATTTGCAATACAGGGTTTGGCACTATCTGACCTATTTTTATTCCCTGCATTCACCTGGCAAGCTTTGTCATGAATAAGGCTACTACAATAAAAATTCACACATAGAATATCTGCGCTAGAATTTGATACTGTATTAACCATCTTGTGTGGAAGTGAATACTGCTTGAGTGAACAGGTATAAATAGGAACATGTGTCAACTCAAAGCTTCATGACAGATGCATTTAGATATAACACATGATACATCACACAGTAACATCTTAGCCAGAAAACTTGAAAAGACCTGGTTTTCTAAAGAATGCAAAGATGAAAGATAATGTTTTCCAGGGAGAAATGCCTTTATATTTTCTTCTGAAAGCTCCAGGCCTTCAGAAAATGTTTTAATAGGTGTTTGTTATTTGAATCTGTGTGGACAATTACCGGGTCACATTTCTTTGTAATTTTCTTCTCTTTGTTCTGTCTATGCTTCAGAGCTTGCTCTATGCTTACTTTTCCTTCCTTGGATGCTCTGAATGATGAGACAGATCACGCTGGAAGACAGAGAGGATCTGTAGTCAGATACTTAGGCTGGAAATGCCGTTTATTCTTGCATACACTTTTCAGAACTAAACAGCATACTAAACTGATATTGTTTTCATGGCTCACACCACCACTAATGCATTGCTCTTCATCACAACCAAGCAGCACGCATCGCAAGCCATGAAAAACAATGGAAATTTTCTTCTTCAGTTTTGGAAACTAAAAAGTGTTTTTACTTGTTTTCTATTAAGTATTCAGGAAGCACTAGTCCCCTGGAAAGAGCAACTTTATAAGCAGGAGCACTGAGACTAGGTCAGCATTACTAAATCTCAACTTAAAAAAACATATTTTTTTGTTTTGACACAAGCTGTCTTTCCTGCAGCTTAGCTCAGGGAATTGAAATTAACCCAGTTGTGTTGATCTCAGACTGATAAACTGGGACATTAACCTACAGCTACAGCTGGGGGGGAAAGGATTAGATTACATGTTAACTAAGGTCAATATGAACTTAATTTCCTCTTATACAGATAAAGTGTGAACAAATAAATTTATTTGAGGTCTTTTGTTTCATAAGTAAATTGAAGTAGTTTGATAACATATAATCCTAATCACTCTTATTTAGAAATATTTAATTCATTGATGCCTGTTATTGTGTATTTTTGCATAGAGAATATTTTCATTGATGTCAGTATCAGAAACAGAGTAGTGTCACAGATGCAAAACCTTACCTTTTTCACCAGAGTAAGTTTTATGAATCTTATGTTGCTGTAATCAGAAAGTTACTGAAGCCTCGACAGCCATTAAAAATAGAATCCTATAATCATAGGTCATGGAATTGCAGAATCATTTAAGCTGGAAAAGATGTCTAAAATATCAAATCAAACCATAAACCCAGCACTGTCAAATCCTTCACTAAACTGTATCCCAAGTGTCGCATCTTCAGCTCTTTTAAATCGCTGCAGGGATGGTGACTCAGCCACTGCCCCAGGTAGCCTGTTCCAGTGCCTGACCACCCTATCTAGGAAGAAATATTTCCTAATACCCAATTTAAACCACCGTTGGTACAGTTCCTTCATGTCCTATACCTTGTTACTTGAGAGAAAAGCCTGACCCCCACCTGGCTATAATCTCCTTTCATGTTGTTGTTGAGAGCAATAAGGTCTTCTCATCAGGTTAAATGCTCAGCTTCTCTTCAAACTTGTGCTCCAGACCCTCAGCTATGTTGCCCTACTCTGGACACATGTGGACCGAGGTGCTTACCATGTAATGAGGTGCCCACCATGTTATGGGGCGCCCAAAACTGAACACAGTTACAATACCAAAAACAAAACAGTAATTTTTGAGAAGAAAAGTCATGCAAGCCTGAACTAAGGCTTTGAAGGCTGGAAACTGTAAGTCACCCAAATGTAATCTAAAGAATAGCTTTGTCCAGTAAATGCTCTTATTAATAGAGGAGGTCTGGGTGGACCAAGAAGCCCCTGTGATCCCTGGGGTCATGGATGGCCAGGCAGCTTTAGTGTGTGAAATCTAAATTCTCTCAGGCTAATGTGGTCATCCAGCTCCTACGGGACAGATTTCTGGGTTCAGGTTCTATGTGACTTTTTTTTTGGTCATCCTTGCAACGGTAGCCTGTAACTGAGCAATAATGACAAAAGAACAGAGAAGTGCTGTTAGCAGAAACTGCAGAGTTACCAGAAAGTGGTTTAAGGAAATGTGACACTTAAATATGAAGACAAAGGTCAAACAAAAGAGATAGCATATCCTGTATAATGTACAGCATGTTGCTCTGATCCCTAAGCTGAGATTGGCATAAGTCCGTGGGGAGTCTGTAAGTATGTGTATGTGACTTATTACTCTGACATGACACTATTATGTTTTAGTTTTTAGCATTTTTAAAGGGTAGGTAATAGCTATAAGAGATGAAGAACTTGGAATTAAGTACTGCAGTTATACACAGAAGGATAATTTGGTTTTGATAAATTGTCCTGAGCCTGTTAACTAATAATACAATTTTTTAAAGTGGCATCTTACCAGTACAAGAAAGAGGTAGTATCATTATTAATGTCTAAACTATAGTGTGTTTCACACAGGATTATGGTAAAGGTCAAATCATGTTTCGCTGAATTAAAAGCTATTCTGAGCTATAGCATTCCTAATCAACTCAGACCTAAAGGTGCATAGCTCAATTATAATGAGACACAATGAATTTAAATAAACTTTGCAACACAGTGTAGTGATTTATAAATGCACTGTGATATCCTTTTAACTCATTAGCCATGAATGATACTACTATATGTATTCTTCAGTATTTTCTGCTATGCAATTATTTTTACTCACAATGCTGTTTAGTGAAAACACTTTTTTTATTTTGTTCCTTTATAGCATGCGGGATGGTAAATCAAGAGAAGCTATCTTAATAAACACAGAAGCTCAGCAAACCAAATCCTCAGCAGTCAGTAGAGCAGAACATTAATTGCTTTTAATTTGAAAACATGTAACCACAAGTCTGTACTCTTTGGAATACAGCTACTGTAAGGATCAAGAATGCTTTCTAGGATTTGTCATGGAGTGTAAGCATTTTACCTGAGAAGATAATATAAGGATGTGCGAGTTTTGGCCAAGGACGGAGTTAATTTTCTTGCAGTTGCCATAAAGGGGGTGGAGCCTGAAGCCATATGGGCGCCCCAGGTTTTTATTCTGTAGCAGGCATGTCATTCCTGGGGCTGAAGTAAGGGATTCTCACTTCTGAAGCATGGCTTGCAGTGGAAGAAGAAGGCCTTGCATGGAGAAGCGGTGGCCATTTTCTTCCTTTCCCTGGGGGAGCAGGTGGCGAACAGAGAGGCAGGGTGGTTCCACATATTTTGTATGTGATCACCCTCTTTTATATGCTGTTGTTCATAGTATTGCTGCTGGTACTTCTAGTTTTCTTTTCTCATTGCTGTTTTGCAGTAAATTGTTCTTATCTCAACTAAGAATCGCTGCCTTTCTCTCCCTCTCACCAGAGGGAGTGGGCGGAAAGGGAGCAGCTGCATGGGGCTTAATTTCCAGCTGGCTTTAAACTACAAAGGAATAATTAGGGGGAAAGGATTTTCCTGCATCTGGGACAGAGCCACTAGAAAAAAAAAAAGGGGTTGAAAACATGTTTTGGTGGAAAAAGACAGCATGAAAAGTGGATAGGAAATGTAATTTGCAACATATCATGCAATTTGTGGTATAGGAGAAAACTGATATTGCAGTTTGGGAATGTCAGTTTGTAGAAGGGTGACATAAGTTGTGAAGCAATGTTCTAAAAGCTTTTGAATGTTATACAGCTGGTTGAAAAAGTTGAGAAGAAGGTGTTAAATAATTATTTATTAATACATTAAATTATAACTGTTATAATTTTATTCCTATTTGCCAGAATGGAGAACAATAAGAAAGAAATGACTGCAGGTTCTGGGCTCTAAATCTCGAATTTTCAAAAGAGTTGTGTCTCTTAAGTCTTTAGAAGGTACTGGCAACTGTCATGTGGCTAATTTTCTGGAATACTGAGCCTGCATTATCTCCCAGTTTTGTGTGTTTTATTAGCATAAGTATAGATGTAAGATGAAGAATAGTAGCGTATAAGTATCTGAAAACAGTGAAGTGGCTGATTTTCCTCCCTTATTCTCAGCAATTTCAAAAAGAAGTTTGGCTGTGTAAAAATATAAGCTTTGTGAGCAACTGTTTAAGTGGGGTGCCTGTAAAATTTTATCTATGCAGGTGGTAGATTCATAATATATACATTTAGTCTATAAACAATGTTTGTTCCTGGAAATCTTCCCTTTGACATACTTAGTTGTAGAGGAGGGCATATATAAATTTATATGTGAGAGTGACTTTTGGAATCCTGTTTTCAGTCCAGCCACCCATACGTACACATATGTATACTAGTTTTTTGTACGCTTGATGTATCTCAACCAAGACTTGCAAAGCTCGCACTACATTTTTAACAATGGTTTATGTGACATCAGATTCTTGCTGAATGTCAGTTTCTTTCAGCAAATGAAATCTCATAATATAGAGGTGATATAAGATCAATGGGCTTTCAATCTCCCTCACACCTTTTAAGAAGAAAGAATAGGAAAAAAACCAAAAAAAATTTGCCCTTTTTTTCCCCATCATCAGAAATGTTTTGTCACAAATGGAGGTACTGCATGTTAACAAGCTTGGCAACAACCTGATCCCCTGTAATAGGAATAACCTGACACATTAACTGAAGATCCCACATCCTCCCAATTAATTTGTGTAATTTTCTTCTATGAGGTGAGAGACAAAGATACTTCTGGTTCAAACTCAAGTCAGCAGGGCTAAAAATTGCTAGAAATCATGCCCAATATTGCATAAAAATGTAGAAAATTAGATTTGCTAATGAGTTTAAACTTCTAAGAGCTAAGGAACCTTTTTTCCTGTACAGCAACTTTCTTTTTTGGCTGTGATGCCACCTACGTGCATAAATATCCAGAAAAAACTTTACAAAAAGACATTTTAGTTGTTGATTAGAAAATTAGATCAGATTAGCACTCTGATGAAATTTTATTTACAAAGATAGCTAGCAGTATTTCCAATGTAAAACTTCCTGTGGTGAAAATCAAAAACTGTTATTCTAATAAACTAATTGAAGCGAGTGAGTTACACATCATAGATTTTTTGGCTTTTTTACCCATTTTACTTTTCAGTTGATGCCTCACAAGGTATTAGTGCCCCATTATCAACAACTTTAAACTGTGGGGACAAAGCATCCGAAAGCTTCACTTGTTCTGTTTTTCCATCTTCTTATTTTATTTTTTTTTTTAAGGAGGGGAGAAGGGATAAATCTACCTTGACTGCATGGTAATAATTCCATCTACCCACTCTTGCATTAAGTGATTATCCCACTGGAAGTCAGTGATCTGCTTTGAAGTCCTCAGCTTCAAAAGAGTCACCACATGAAGTCTATTCATATAAGCAGCAGTACCTCTAAATAGAAAAACATCCTCTGCATCTCACTCTTAATTTTTGCAGTTGATGAAATGCCTTTCAGCATCAATAGGATTTTAAGATTACCATAATTTCTTCTCAGATACACAACTAGAAGGGCAAGGGCTTGGAGGCCTGACTTTGGAGGTTGGATTCCCTTTAATAATCAGGATGATACAATTGGAGAATGATTTAGATTACCTGCTGTCAAAGTATTCCCCAGATTTCTTCAGCGCAGGAGTACTCCTGTTATCAAGTCCATACATTTTCCCAGACAATAAAATATCAACGAATATTTTTGCTCATTTCAGAGATAGATTACAAACCTGGAGAGTGAATGCAGAACAGGAAGAATGCAGATTTTGTTAAGTATAGATATCTTAGCAACTACTACCAAAGGGTCTGCTCTGCACTCTTGTAGGTCCTGTGTGTAAATCAGAAAGATCAGACAAGGCTTTTTAGATATAGTTCGACATTCTGCAGCACAACCTTAAAAAGATACTTGAGATTACTCACTAAAAATTCACTCATGGTAATGGTCCATGACTAAAACAAATAAAGGGTAAGTACATTTATTTTAAGGTAATATTTGAGATGCATCCTTGTCCTTACGTTCACGGGTATCCACAAATGATATACTTTGGCATGTAAGCAAGCATGAAAGCATGCCTTCGCTGTATTTAATCATCAATCTTTATCCAAACAGATGAAGAAGGCATTGGAAAGGCCATTTTAGGTCATCATTTCCATTACCCTTGTACTCCAGGATGTATCTTGCACCACATCGCGAGACTCTCCTTTTAATCAAGCTGTTACATGTCTGTATCAATTTTTGTGTACTATAATGTGCCCCCTTCTGTTGATTTGGCACACCCTGATTTTTTTTGGTAGCTGGCTGGGGGTGGGGAGGCACAGGGGCAGCTCCTGTGAGAAGCTGCTAGAAGCTCCCACCGTGTCCAACACTCTCTGATGGCTCTGATGATGGCCATGCAGCTTGTCCAGCTAAAGGGGCTGGTAATGCCTAGGTGATGACATATTAAGTAGGAGATCAAAGCAGTGCAGGGGCACTATTTTTCTCCAGGCGTGTGGCGCGGCCTCCACCAGGCCTGCCTGCCGGGCCGCCTCCAGGCAGCTGCAGCCCGGGCAGAAGGGCAGGGCCGGCAGCAGCTTCCCTTTCCCAGTGCCCGGCATGAGGGGAGGAACTGAATAGCACCACCGCCCGTGCGGCCTGGCCCATGGCGACAACAGGGCGGGTGACTCCCTAATGCAGAACAGGGATTAAATCAACCTCTCGGAATGGCAAGATCCTGCAGGAAACTTGGAATTAGTGGAACTTGTTGTCAGTGGTATCTACAAGCAACAGTTTTTATCTAGTCAAAGAGAAGGGAGTGAGGGCGTGTGAGGAAGACAGCATGGTGGCACCAAGGCCAGTGGAGAAGGAGGGGGAGGAAGGCTCCAAGCATCAGAGCTGAGATTCCTCTGCAGGCTGTGGTGAGGACTATGGTGAAACAAACTGGCCCCTCTAATGCAGGAAGTCCATGAGGAATGCAGAGATCCACTCTCAGCCCATGGGAAAAGTGCTTGTGCCGGAGTGGGCTGGAGAAAGCTGTGACCTAGTGTGGGGGCCCAGATAGAAAGAGAGCATCTTCTTCGAGAAATTGAGAGAAAAAGCCCTTACTTCTAAACTAGAGCAGCCTATCCTTAGAAGACTGCACCCCATGGACAAGCGACCCACGCCACAAGAATTTTGGGAAGACTGCCTGTAGGAGAGGTCCCATGGCATAGCAGGGAAAAGACTCCTCTTCCTGACCAAACAGAAGATCTTGAGTGATGAGCTGACCAAAACCCCCACGTCCTGTCTCCCTGCGCTGTCAGTGGGAAAGAGGGAGGGATTGGGGAAAAAAACAGGTGTTTTAAAGGCTTCTTTTTCTTGTCATTAGACTTAACCCAACTCTGTTAAAAATAAATTTACTTTATACCTTTAAATTTGTTTTGCCTTAAGAATGTTTTTTCCCAGTCCTAAACTCAAATTATGAGCCCCTTGACTTTTTTTTTCCTTCTTCCTCTGATCAACTGTAGCAGAAGAAGGTAAGCAAATAACTTTTGTGGGTACCTGGCATTTGGCCAAACTATGTCACCATTCCTGTGAAATATTTGGGAGAAACATTTGCAGAAAATGGTGTTCTTGTTCAAATTTGCCAGAATATGTAGGAAATAGTCTGGCTGCTAGTGATGATCTCCTCCCTTACACAGAGGTATGTGTTTTTGGTGCCTAGTTAACACTTTCCAGAGCAATTCTGTGGGGAAAAGAAACTAAAAAGAAGTGTTTTCCCCTGCTTTCTGTTCAGTTTTCTTTCTGTGTAATTTTCTTCTTATTTTCTCCTGGTCTTCTATTTTTACAGAAGGATTTGGTTCCTTTTTACAGTCATTTTTTCTCATGCAAAACAGTAATGTTTGATCTAGGTCACATCTGAATCATGCTGCACACACAATGGTTTGCTTTTCTATGGTGTTTGAGATTCCTTTTCTTCTCCGCCTACACACACAAACAATAAGTGCTTCTGAGAGGAAAAGTGGAACATCTCCTGGAACATCATCTACAAACAATTAAGTACAACTTCCCCCGAAAAAAGGGGGAAAAAATTTCTCATATGCAGTAAATTTTCAGTTACCACTGTCCTGCCCCACTACGTAGAAGGAAAGTGCTTCTCTGATATACTCTCCTCCCTTTCTTACCATTTGCAATGAACAAGATTTCAGATTTATATATATATATATATATATAAAAACATCTACTCCCCTGATAATGGAAAATGAAATATTAAATATGGTGAAAAATAAAGAGTCTGTGTCTGCATTAAAAATAATATACTACTTCCTCCTTCAGTGCATGTACAAAACTGTACATCTAGTTGCAGGAAAGAAAACTTTGGGAGAAGTGAAAATAGTGTGTGTGCTTTTGGTTGATATGTAGATTTGCATATCCTGTGTTTGCAGCTTAGACAGAATTTTTTAAAAGTGATCCTAGAAAGATTACAAGACAAGAAAGGATTTTGACAAGTGCAGCATCTGTGTACAAGAGTGTGTATGCGTATGTATCTATCTATGCATCTATCTATTCCCTATGTAATGCATACTGAATATTTTAAAAGTGTTATGGAAAAGAAACCTGAATTCCTTGAAAGATAGTTGTTTACAAGAGTACCTTAACATCCAGCTTGCTTTATTGCTCTCTAGGTTGTATCATATATCATTTGGTTCTACATGCTTCTTTCTCTTGGTATTTCTTTTTATGCTGTCAGATCCTGCCATGTCCATTCAAATCTAAAATTGTCTGAAACTATCTAAGTAACAACAAATCTGCTGTGTGAATAAAATCTTTATGGCGAGCTGCTAGGTTTCCAAGGCACATGCATAATAGAAATTCAGTATCACTTCATTTGAGTAGAGGCACTGCTAGCTGCATATCATGGAGTCCCACAAATTGTCCTATGTAAGGAAAGATTATGACAGAAAGTCAGCCCTATGTGTAATAGTCTACTAAATGTATTCCACAGCTAGCTGTGTGAACCACCTTGGGGAAAAATGCATATGAATGCACATGTATATTAGAGAGGTTTCTAACAATGATCTCATTCTGTACCAACCCTGAAATACTTTTAAAAAATATGACAGTTTAGCTGAATTATCTGGAGAAGACATTTGGAAAGGCTGTCTGAACATGAATTGTGCTAATTTCAGATCTCTGAAACATAGCAGTTTTAGTTAACAGGGATTCCTGAGAACAAAAATTTTTTTGACCTCAGCTAAAATGTGCTTGCAGACCCTAATGTCTCTTTGGAATCTGAACATGTGAAGTATCTCAGAGCTGAAAATGTTGAGGCATATTAAATGTTGATATTGCATGAAAATATGCCAGAAATAAATGAAACTGTTTGTCTAAGCTGGGTTTTGTCTGACAGTAGGGCTTTAAATGTCTTTGGAAAAAGTGGGGAAAATTTTGGAAGTCCACAATCAGAGAAATTAAATTAAGTTCAATATTTTATTTAAAAGATTGCAAAATATATTTCTTCCTATTCCAATGTTTGTGTTATTTTTAATAGAATAGATAGAAAATACAGTGAACTCCATTAGTGTTCCATAATAACATTAGCTGCTCCTACTGCCTCTGTTGTTTCCACCTGTGTACCCATAAAAGCAAGATTCATTGCAAGTAGGCACATCATTGTTCTGTTAATATTAATTAATACCATGGGAAAATGTGGCAGCACGTATTTTACCATGGTTGCTATGAGACTTCTACAGACTTCAGATGTGTTCTAGCATTGCTGATCCATTCTGAAATCCATGTCACTTCAACATCACTGCTGTTGAGTACTAATGTTCAGCTGGTACAAGTGTGTCTACTGTACAGAGCCTCCTTTTGTTGTGTTGGTTAAGTACAAGTCCACTTCTTTCTATATAATACTCAATTATATACATGTTCTTTACATACCATTTTCATACACTAATGTATATATAATTCCTGAAATAGAAAGCAGAACATTTTAAATGTAAAAATCTCCAAGGCTGAAGTATACCTTTATAAATTAAAGTAATTTGAATTAAAGGAAAAAGTAAAAGAAAAAAAAAAGAAACGGGAGGGGAGATTTTACACCTGCTTTACTACTGGAATGCTTTTGGTTAGTTCCTTTTAATTCCTTAGGACTTACCTTCTACCATAAGTGAACATTGTTAAAAATGAGCATTCTCAATATTATTAATACTCCAGTATTGAAAAAGAACCAATGAATTTACCTTGTTCATAAAAACATTTGAAGTAGATGCTACCTGTAATGAAATATCCCTTTGTAAACTTGCTCTTTCCCAGGAGATAAAAAAGATTGTAATAATGGTAAGGAAAAGACAGCGCTGGAAAAAAAAAAACCCAGGTACAAGAACCAAATTAATGTAGTATCAAAATGGCTTTTAACAGCTAGGTGAAGACTCATCTGATGTGACATTCATGGGGAATCAAACTTCTGAGCCAGGTGGCCTCAAGCAGAAATCGCAAGGCAAAAGCAAACAATGGTTTTGAGTATATCAAAGGATAGCTGAGACTGTGGAGGGCCAATTTCATGGGAGAGAACTCTTTCTGTTCTTGAACATTCAGTTTTGAAGACTTGGAAATCTTGAAACACAGGATTATAAAAAAAGGTGTTCAGAAGGAGTGTAGTGTCCCTAAATAGTGTTTCCGTGAGAATTGACATGAAAGATCAGCATGGAAGAAAGCTTGAAAAAGTCTCATTGTTATGGCATGAATTCTCCAAAAATAATGAATTTTCTGAAGATTACAGATTTTGGTTTTGAAATTATTTGAGTTAATAAACAATGTGCAACAATTTAGTCAATTAGGGGTTTGATTTTTTTTGTTGTTGTTTGTTTGTTTGTTTGCTTTGGTTGGTTGGCTGACTTGGATTTTTATTTGGTTGTTGTTTTGGGTTTTGTGCGGTTTTTTGTTCTATTTTCTTTTGCTAGTAGAACTGAAGCTTTGTTAAGGGTGAGATCATTATACACATTGAGAGTTTAAAAGAATGTTAATTCCCCTGGTGTACAGTCAGGAAAATACGCAGCATTTTGCACAAAAGCAAAATATCTCCAGAGTCCTTGGACTAGATAATTACCCAGGCCAGGTTGAGCTCGCTGCTGAATGAAAAATGGTGAGAACACCTTACAAAAGTGGCCCAGTTGCTCAAATATACAAACAGAGTTTTAATAGCCTTCTTTTAACTATTAAGTTTAAAAATAAGACAGTGATCTTATGGCCTAACAAAATAAATCATGCTTTATTCAAAATCCACAAGTCAAAGTGATTTTTTATTTCTCTAAGGAAGATTCCACCTAGTTGAGAACAATATAACTGGTCTAACTGGATCTGATTAATTGTAATTACAATTTGATTTAATTGTAAGAACTTTGATGGTAGAAACCTTAACCAAGATTTTTCAAGTGCCACTTTAAAAGGTGAATAAAATTCCTTTGAATATTTTTTTCTTATATTTTCTTTCTGTAGGTTTCTCTGTTCCCTTTTTCTTTTTTCTCTGATTCTTTTTCCTTGCATACTCCACTTTTAACCCCTTCCTTCAAGGATCTTAAGCCACAGAAGTTGCAAGGGATTTTGAAAGGCTAGATTCTACTCTTGCATGGATGTCCACTTGCCATTTTTTGAAGACTGAAGCAGTATTTAGGGTTTAAAATTTGTGTATTTCTTTTCACAGTAAAAAACTTTATGCGTAACTAATTCCATTGTCAGGTGCCAAACTCATTTTAGCAAGACTTTAGAAAGACAACCTTTTAGCAAGACTTTAGAAAGACATTTTAGCAAAAGAAACAGGATTTGGCTTTCTTTGTGAAGTTTTATTTCTTAGACAATATGTAAAAATCCTTTCACTTCTCCCCTACCTGCAATGGAGAAAAACCTTATTTAGTGTTCTGTTTATACTGATTGTGTTATCTTTGTTTATCTGTTTGTTTTAAACCAGCAAGTTAGACAAAAAATAACTTTGGTAAAACGGTTGTTTTTCTCCATACTGCTACTTTATTTTGCCAGGATAGTTGCATGGAAGCCAGATAAAGGATTATCCTCCAAAAGCAGAGTAAATACAGCAGCCATCCTCAAGTCAGTCCTGCCTTTGGAGATAGATACTTTTCAAAAGCACAACTGTATATGTCTTACAGACCTGAGAATTGAACATTCTCCTTAACCTGCAAGCAATTACAGTATTGAGGCAGTTTTGCCCTTCCTATTTGTTTTTTTTCTATTTTTTCCCCCAAGCTGTATTTTACCTTGTTGTGTCTAAAAGGTATGCTATTTAATTCTGGCATCTAACAGACACCCTTGGCAGTCTTGGGTTACTTTACTTACACCTTCTGCAAAGATGAGTCCTGAAGTGCTTGCCAGCACATTGCCACCATCTCCTGTCCTTTGTTGTACCCCACCGGTGGGAACACTCTCAGCTAATCAAGGAGGACACTTGACGCCTTCAAAGGTGCTTTGCCAAGGGCCCTAGAGGGACCTGGCAGGGGATTTATAACCTTGGAATGAAACGTCTACCTGGAACTGTTTTTCAGAATAATTCCTGTCTTTGTCACAACTATCTTTTGAACATTTTAACATAATGTTTTTATATAGAGTATTTATGAGTTTGTCACTTTGCTGATGGACATCATTTAAGACAAGTGGAAATACATGAAGTTTTGTTAATAAAATGCAGGGTGATGTTTACCATGGTATGAGCGAAGAAGTGCTACAAGGGCTCGGAAGCTGGTTCCATATATCATTTGATTGCACAAGGTGAGAAATATCTGTTAGCACTTAATGTTTGAGAAAGTACGTCTCCAACGATGAAAAATACTGCTAGAAACCAAAACAGGAGGAATTTATGAAACAATTCACTTCTGAATAAAGCTGTCAGAAAACAACTAAAATGTCGCAGTGAGGGTGGCTGCAACAACCCTTTAAAACTTTAGAGTTCTCTGACTCCAGGGAAACCGAGGCACAAATAAGAGCAGCAGGTACAATGGAATACCTGAAAAAGAAACACCTTAATGAGAAATGAAAATAGGGGTGATGCCCATAAACCATGCACAATAAGGGACAAGCTCCAAAGTATAGAAACAACATAGAAGTAACAATATATAATCTTGGGGGTGGAACATTCCAGAAATAATACCATATATGGAACACAGGTAACCAATAGGGGAGTAGAACTTGTACTAATCAACATAATTTAGGATAATAACATTAGGGGGTTGTGTCTAACAACCTAGCTAGCTTTAACCTAAGCAAATATTTCTTAGGGCTTGAAACTAACACCTGGGACATCAGAGGTGAAGTCTTTCTGGCCTTGAGTTGCAGCAGGGTCAACTCCTACTCTAAAAGGATAAAATCATAGACACTGAATATTTCAAATAGATGTTAAAAAGTATCAGATTCTATTTCTTGTTATTTAATCTTTAAGAGAAATTGGAAATAATTCAGTTACTTTAATAGTACAGGTAGCATACAGAGGACAACGGAGAGACACGTTTGCTAAACATTGTCCTAGGATGACATTATGATGTTTGTATCCCCAGACCTCTGTTGTGTTTATGCTGGATATCGAGTTCTGCACATTTAAGATGGTTCCTAGAGCAAAGGGGGGAAGGAAGAAGCTGCAGTTTATTTTCAGAAACAGCACTCACTCCTCTGTCTTCTGCTCCTGGGCTGTGCTGTCTGCAGCACGGACAGACAGTGGGACAGAGCTCTCCTTTGCTGTTAGTTGGTTTTTAGCCAGCTGAGGCAGAGATCCCCAGACTGTGGCTTTTCTTTTTTCTTCGATCTGTTCAAACCTGCTCTGGACTGAAAACCCAGATAAACACCAGGAGCTCACACCTGTGGCCCACGAGGGGTTGGGCCTTGGCACTTTGCAGCACTGGAGGGACTGATAAGAGAATGAGTGGGCTGAGCTATACCCCACGACAAGGGCTTTCCGGATTTACCATCTCTTCAGAACTGCAAGAGGTTTTATTGTTCAATATTATTCATTTTTTAATGCCTGTGAATACTTTCTTTATTAAATAAACACTTTTTCCCATTTTTCTCCAAGGAAATCTTTTCTTAAACTAGTGGGGGCAGGGTCTACTTGAATCTGCTTTCTAAAGGAACACCTTTGGAAGTTTCCTCCCAAATTTGCCTAGACCAGGACAAACATGTTTCAAAATATTCATGAACTGATATTTATTTTAAATAGCATCTTGATTTTTAGAGACAAATGTTTTCAAAAGAGAAGGCAAGGTTTTGTGTGATTTATTGACAATCAGGACTAATTTTTTTTTAAGATGGCTGTTTGTGGAAAGTTAGGAAGTCCATTCACATATTTCAGAAGAAAATACATTTCTGTCAAACTGCACTTATTCCAGGGCTTTTTTTTTTTCTTGAGGGCTTTTTAGAAACAACTGGCAAGATTATTTCTCTGGGCATCTTTGGAATATACTGGTATGTAAAAGTGGGGGAGGTGACTTTCTGTTAATTGAGTCATTCAAATGATGACAAAACTCAAAAGTATGTTCATTAAAAGTACTCAACTGACAAGAGATTTAATGCTCAGTGGGGACAAATGGTTTAGTGTATTTAAAGAATTTTAGAGGCTGATCTTTTGAAGGCTTACTACTGTGAGTAGCTCTACTGAAGCAAATTGTACAACATGCTTATTGGTTTAAAGATTTGTGTAAACTGTATGGTAGAATTGCTGAAGTTCTGTAATTAATCTAGATCTTAGCTATGGAGCAGGATCTGGATCTGGGAATATATTTTAATGTGAATATATATGAAAATCACTATATGTGCATATTATTATAAATAGAATTTCATTATATTTTGCTGTACACTCTATTTGAGCTCAGTAAAATGCATACCTGAAATAGCATACACTGAATGTTGCTGTCTGCTCTGGTTATCCGTATGCCAGTGTGATCAAAATATACCGGGCTTTATATTTATTTTAAGATTTCAGTGGTAACTTGAATTCATTTGAATCTTATTTAAAATATAAGGAAGATGAACTGATAGAAATATATATGAAAGAATATACTTAATCATTTTTGAAAATGGGATGTTCAGAAGTTTAAAAACTTAATTCTGTTCACTTGAATGCAAATTTTTAGTGGCTTTAGTAATTAATTCTTTATTATGTTTTCTGCAGTGGAATTTGGATGTTTTTTGTGTGAAATCCTTTTTCCTATCTCAGAAGTTAAACAGAATTTCAAAATCAGCATTGGTATAAATAGGTATAGCTTTATAGTTTTGAGACTTCTCTTTAGAGTATGAGATTAGTTTATTTTATACACTTACATGCATAGCACTATCAGTAAGCTACCTCTTTAATTTAGAAATTCCTGAAATCTCAAAGCTAATCCTGTAAAAATACAAGATTTTTTTCTCAGTTTCCATACATTGGCAATTTGCTTGAGGCTATGGCTGTGCATGCTGGAAAGGGTTCTGTGAACCCAGTGAACAGTTAGATTAATCCATCTGAGTTTAGGGTTTCTAATCCACTACGTACTTGATTGGGTGACTCCTTTGCTGCATGAGTTTCTCAGGCTCTCCATCTTTGATTTTCACATCAGATTTTTCTTAGAAAATTTTGTGTGAACAAAAAATATTTATAAGTTAAGCATAGCCTAAATTCTTAGCTTATTTTATGATTATGCTTCTCTCAGTTTTGACATACAATGGGTATACTCACAAGAGGATTTGGGATAAGAAGCATTATACTGCAGGACCATGAGAAAGAAAGATAAGGTTTTCATAAACACTCATTTTAGCATTCATACATTTCTTGTCTTGCAAGTTTTGAACACTTAACTAGTAATAACCTATCAGTATAACTTATATTAGGCAATTAAATGGTCATTTAGGATTAGTTATTGTGGTTGTGCATACACATATAGTAACTTTTGAAGTCTGTAATACATTTTACAACAAAATCATGTAAATTGTGCATTGCTCTTCTATGAAGAACGGAGTGGGGAAATAATTTCACACTGCATTGGATATGAAGGAAACTTGAAAATTATTTAGTTACAGATTTCTCTGACCAGGCTTGCAAAATGGCATATATTATGTTAATGGGCAAAAATTTGAAAATGAGCTTGAATATTAAACACAGTAAGTTTGGGTTCTGACATGAATGCAGGCATGATTGGTGTATAGAATGCAAAGTAGTTACTTTTTTAACCCTTACTCTTAAAGAGTAAGAAATTGTGTCTTGTATATCAAAACACCCAGAAATAACAAATCAATAGCAATTTTTTATTGCTGTTAAAGCAAATTCCCTGTCAAATCAAATTCCAGAGCTTAGCGTTCCTCCTCTAGTTCAGTTGTGTTTTACTCTTTTACCTGAAATAAACCCAAAAGCAGCAGACTTTACAATTAATAATCCTAGGAGATGAGGTGTTTCTGCCCTTGCAGCAGCCATGGGCATCATCTGGGAGGCACGCAGAAATGGTGAGCACCACTCCTTGTAAAGTGGCCACATGAGTCACGTATTGCGCACTGGTGATTGCTGGGTTTGTGGTGAAGGCTTCTATCACAGCTGTAATCATGACTGAGAAGTGAAAGACTAGCAAGCACATTATGTACTCTCATCATTAGTATGTCAGATATGTCAGCAGCATTTAGGCCAGTTTTTACACAGTTTCTGGACTATGTAATAAGAATAAATACATATGGAGTTATTTTACTTAGCTTCAGCTAAAAGGGGTAAGAATTGCATTAAATAGTCCTTAAGGCCTGAGGAGTCACCCTGCACCTGGCACAGGGAGGGTATGATGCTCCATGTCCTTGGAGGTACTCAAAGCTGCACTGGATGGGGTCCTGAGGAACCTTATGAGTCTTCAGAACTGGGCCTGGTTTGAACAGGGGATTAGACCAGATGGCCTCCAGAGACTCCCTTGCAAATGAAATTATTGTATGATTAATGGCTGTGAGCACCACTAGGTATGTCCATTCTTTTTTCTTTAAAACCCATGGTGTACAGAGCACAGAAGTGGCAGGGGCTATACTGTTTTAACATGGTGCTTTTGATGTGGTCCTGCAGAGGGCAAAATCACATAGAGAGTACAGAAAGTCACGTGCTTCACTGTGAAGCTTCCCCAGCCCTACAAGAAATGGAGCTGAATTGCATGTGAGGCAAACACAGGAATTAATCCTGTGCCTGTGTGACACCCAGGTACCTGAGTACTCATTCTTCTGGTCCTCTAAAGCTCTCTGTGTCTGCTCCTTCCCCCTGATTCACTGAGCAGGAACTGGGCTATGAGATGCTGATAAATTCTGTGGTTCTTCACAGAAAGTTATTGATTTTCCTTATAATGTCAGGTCATGAATGAGCCTTTACCTTATCGCTATTTCTTCCCCCATGAAACAGATGTATTCTGTTTAAAATTAGATGTCTTTTTCATGATCTTTCATACCCTTGGCATTCAGCAATGGCAGGCATGGGGAAAGCAGATGTGTCTGTGAGTGTCTAAAAATGCTGCTACTGACATGTGTGCATATGTGTGTGCTAGAGAGAAAAAACAAAAGTCAGAGATAAGACAGGAATAAAATTCTGCTTATTTGGGTGAGTAATCGACATGAACTGTACATGGTTTGCAGCTGGACAGAGTAATGACAGTCCCTTCATCAGTATTACAGCCTCTGAAAAGAACCTGTTTAACTACAGGAATGTAAAACAGAATGATCAGATGTCCACAGCAGGCTCACTCAGGGTTGATGTCTCATACTGGCTGCAAGTTACCCTTTTCTCCTTTTACTCACTCCAAGCTACAACCTGACTTTCAAGTCTAGGTTGATTCTATTAAGAAAGGAGAGCAAAAAGGGGAAATTAATCCTCAACTGACAACAATAGGCTGAGTTTGAACCTGCATTTACTATCTGATAGAAGATATGCTTATTATTTCTGAGGTTTCTCACTGAAAATTCCATTTTTGGCCCCAGGAGGATCCAGATCTTCAAGTGTGCTCAGGTTATTTTGTAAAATGTGCTGGTTTATGTAATACCACTAAAATCTCTAACATGACTAGGAATTTTGTAAAAGAAGATATCTAACATGGCTCTGGAAACACTGATTAACATTTACTACAGCTCTAAAGTCTTTGCATTTTCTTTAATGGGTCACCAACAAACCATTCTTGCAACTGGTTGTCAAATGCAGCTACTAAAGTGACAGGAACTAAACTTGGGCTGATCCAAAATGTTATTTTTGGCCCAGGTCCTAAGTAGGCATGTGGAATAAGAGAGAATTTAGTGACAAACATAATGGATTTAATTTTTCCTGAAGTTACTGGTTATTAGCTGGCTAAGGATCTTCACAAGGTCTCAGAAAGGGTCAACTGACAATCACAACAGTTAGGAGAGAAAGAGTTTCTGAAAGCTACTGCTGATAAGTAGTTGAAGCTGCTCAAAACAAGCTGTTTATCTGAATGTGGCAGTGCACCTAGGAGCTGTCAGACTCACAGCTAACTTGCTGCTGAAATACATGCACTGGATTATAGATACTTACCAAGAGACTAGCAGTACGATGCTACCTGCACTCCATCCTTTTATTTTTCTGTTGGGGAATGACTCATGACCAGAGCCACATTCTTTCCTAACAATCTGGACACGTCTTATTTAAGAAATGATTGATAATTTCTTAAGCTATTTCATGTAGATTATGGATTTTATGGAGGGAGATGTTAATTCCTGGTTGTGTTTTAACTTAAATAACGGGGAAGAAAAAAAAGAGAAAAAAAAAAAAAAAGAGGAAAGTTCAAACAGTATGAATCAGTAAAAGGTGATACATTTATACTTTGGTTGGTCTGCTACTAAGACATCAATATACATTTAATTGCAATATCTTGTTGCCTGTTCAGACAAAACATCACCATCCTGAGGACCTATCTTTTCATTTTCAGCATGCAGGGGGCTAATAGTTAACAGTATTTTTTTTTCATTTTTCCTCCCAGAGCATATTTCCACTGAAAGAGCAAAGCATTACAGTAGACCGGATGTTTTAGGTCATTTATTTTGTTTTTGCTTTGGGTCATTTTACAGAAACTCTTCTTGCTCCCTAGCGTTAAAATGAGAGCCACTCTACTCCCCAGACATTACCCAGGAGCACTTGGGAGCTCTTAATGATTAATACCATCGCAGTCCAGCCACAAACCTTTCTGGCGCAGATAATGCCAGGCAGCAAGCACATTTGACACTTTTAATGTATAATTAAGTAGAAAAAGTCAGCACTCAGTATGCAAATTTTTCAAAATGATAAATGATGCCATACAGCAGTAGGGATTGATTTGGTGTAAATGAAACTAATTAAGGAAATGTCAAACATAATTAATAAAACAGGTTTAAGCTGCAAAACATTGTCAATTGAATGAATGAGGAGGCATTGGCTCCCATTGTTTCTGCTTTATTTAGGGCTTGTGTTTAGCTTGTACTCTGTTCCTAAATGCACTTTCTCTACTTCACACCCTCCACTACCAATTCCCAGAGAGGGGGAAAATAAATTTGCTTGTCTCTCCACTGACTGCAGAAATTAATTGCAGAAATCTTGTCCCATCCAAGTGTTACATTCACTCACAGGACATTAACATAACTAATTTGAAAGAGCCCAAATGACTGCATAATAGAACACTGTCAGTATGCCTGACAGTCTTTGGTCATACCAAATTAGCTTGGTTTTCTAATTGAAATTTTTTTCCTAGGACTCTCTCATTTTTTTTTTTTTTTTCCTCAGCTATTCATTTTTGATAAGAACAAAGGTTTTATATTTTACAAAAGTGTGCTTGACCTATAATTACTAGGAGGAAATTAGGGGAGGTAGAAAAGTCAGATTTAGTCCTGGTAATGATGCTGGAGACCTCACTCCCTCTGGGGAGCCTGAAGAATAATGGAATCTTCAATTTTTACAGGCGACCTGTGCACTGGTGCTGACTCTAACTGTGAATCCACTTTACCTTGCAGATCACTTGCTTAACACTAAAAGTGCCAGCAGAATCACAGGCCATTATTTCAAATGTCATTCTGTGCCAGTGCCATTTCTGAATGCCCTTCCCTTCAAATGAATGAGTCAAAGAACATCTGCCACTCCTCTTATCTTGTCCTTGTAAATCTCCTGTTTTAAGAGTTTCACAAAATGAAAATGGTACTAAATTTAGGTAAATGGAGTCATCTGTGAAGTTTTGTTTTAAAAAAAAAAGTATGACTAGAATGCTTTTTTTTTTTTATAAAAAGCTACATAACCTGATTTTTCACACATACTTGGTTTTAGAGCAGAGGTTCTTTTTCATCAGTAAGGCTATTTCTAGTAATTTACTGTTTTATTTTTTATATCAGACTGTGTGCTTGCAGCAGACCTTTTTAAAAACTTAAATGGCAAAATAGCTGCCTAATATCATCTATCTAAGTTCAGGTTAATAGTTTTACATAATAATGGTTAATACTCTTTATACAGGATTCAAGTTAGATACACGTATATTGGTGTAGACACACGTTTATAAATTTAAATATCTCTGTGTGTGTATATAACACATAAGATACATAAAAGTTATCTAGAGTTTCAAATCCATATTATACTTGTATGCATTCATTATGTAAATATATGCATTTTAATGTCATTAAATATGTATTGCATATATTCTTCTAATGGGGGCTACACATCTGACATAATACAGGAGTTCTGAAGGTGGGTTTTCTACTATTTTTCTACAGATCAGAGGGGTCACAACAGAGTTTGTAACTGAAACACTGTCATGGGGTGACTTTACCTTTAAGATAGCTTTGGGAGCTAAGGAAGTTGAAGCTGTTGGTGGCTGATGGGAGTCTTTTCTCCTGACCAATTATCAGTCATTTGTAAGAACTGACAGCAGTTTTGACCATTGAAAAGTGAAATCAACTTGTGAACACCACCTTAAGATGTAAAGCCAGGGCTCTCTTGCTCTCTTTGGTTTCTGGCTTCTGACGAGGTGACAGGCTCTGTCTCGGCCTCCTCCCCCGCTCCAGGCCGGACAAGGCCGCAGAGGAGCCGGCCTGGCTTGGTTTGCAGTTTCTGCTGTTGAACTGAAACCTTACACCATGAACATCTGCAGCTTTTCCAAGACTTTAACTCTTTTACTACCTAGATAAAATGCACAGCTTACTCCTTTTTTTCCAGAGAGACAGAGAGGGACAATCAACATGAAAAAGACATCATAAAACCATCAAAGACAGTGAAGAAAAAGAGTTAAGTTTTAGATGGGGAAGAGAGAATAAAGAGATGCTTTATAAGCTGAAATATTTTTCTGTTAAAGCTATGGAGATGGACAACAGTGTTCTTTAATTCATGACAGAGTATATAGGGAGGAATGGAGTGTCCAAAGTGTAGATTTTGAGCAAAAAGTGGAGTAATTTTGATACAGTGAAGTGCTAGAACAGAGTGAGATAAAGTAATAGTTGAAGATTTGGGGCCGTTGTAGAGACAAAGAGAAAACTGTTTCCAGAGAAGCTCACAGAAACAGATGAAGAGAACTTTCGGCTTTGAATAACTCATCCTTAAAAATAACATCCCTAGACTCATTGACCCGTAACACACCTCAGAGTGATGTGAAATGGGAGGAGTGAACTCTGATGACCAGATTTCCAGGCAGCTGGCATCAGAAAAATAGAAAGCTATAACAAAAACGGTTTTCTTGCGAGAAACTCCATAGATTAGCAGAAGAAGTCTTCAGTTTCTCTACAAAGACTGATGAAAAGACTCTAGCAGGAATATAGACTGTTTTAAACACCAAAGTTCCAAAGTTTTTTGTCTCTATGTTGTCATGTGAACAAGGGAATAGTGGGTCGTGGGGGATAAAAAGGTTTTTTGGAGGTTTATTCTGGTGGTCTTATTCCTGTAGTTTTGTTAATAAACTTTCTTTATTCCTTTTAAGTTTTAAGCCTGTTTTGCTCTTGTTCTAATCTATATCTCACAGCAAGAAATAAGTAAGTTTTCTAGTAATTCTTTAATTACTGCTTTAAAACCACAACAGACACTAAAAAGAAAATTCCTTTTATGTTACGTTTAATGATTTTTTAAGAACTTTCCTAATATTGCTGTGAAATTTTCCATTTCAACATTAACTTATATTCTGCTAAATTTGTTAATATAATTTAATTATTAGAATTTCTAGAAAAAACAGTGTTGAAAACACCACATCTATATCCTTTCAATAAGGAAAAATAAGGAAATAAAATTAGATGCAAATTTTTTTCAAATTCCGTGTTACAGAAAACACTTGCAAGAATTTATAAAATCAGTAACAGCTTTTTTAAAATCACATCCTTTCAGTTGAGGACAAAATTATATAGCTGTACTTATGATGTCAATCAACTCTGAAATAATTCTGTGAAGAAGCCTGGTGGTAGAGACTAAACTTGGTAAGCTCAGGTAATTTTTGGGAGCCACCACATCCTGGCCACAATTTCCCTTTTCATAGAGGAAACAGTTGTGCAGTCGTCTGTGCTTCAGACATCTTCCAGCTCTGTCTGGGGTGTGCTGGCTTTGGTACCTCAAAGGGTCAGCTGCGAGCTGTAGAGGCCCTCAGAAATGGAGTGTGAGAAGTCAAATGCATCCCAATTTAGAAACAGCAACAATCAAGGAATTCAATGTGCTTTTACAGGCAATGCAGCAGCTAAAATAATCCCAGGACTTTTATCTCTAAATTCTTCTTGTTATATGTAAAGGAATCATTCCCTCACATTAATTATTTGTAATTAAGTAAAATATATTCATTTTTTGTTTGAAACTAGGAAAAAAATAATTTCAATTTATTTATTTAAACATCCGTGTGCATTCCACCATAAATCCCAGTTTCTAGTTTTCAGTGCCTATATCAAAATTTGTGATACTCTCCACACCTGAGGTGAGACATTTGCATCCTTTCTGTGACGTCTTCTGCAAAAAACTTAAGAAAAAGGGAATTTATCATGAATGATTTAACCAGATTTCTAACCCTTTTCTATAAGTTAACCCTTTTAATCTTTTTCTAGAAGTTTCTTACTTTTTTGGTGTTCTTATCAGCTCACCTAACCTGACTCAAAAGTTATAGCCCTTTTTCGGTAGTTCTCAGATGAAGCTAGTAACTTTAGTTAGTCTTTAGTGCCAGAGTAACAGGTTAAATAAATGTCCACATTTGCACTTAATGTCTGTTTTCTTAAATGCAAGTATTGTGAGATGAACATTGGCTATCTGTTTAGTCCATCTAATATTTTAAGAAAATTGTTTTGTCTCCCGCATCCATATCTTGTAGTGTTTTATTTAATGTTCAATTTCCTCCAGTTTACCTCTATGACAATGCATAATTTTCTAAAAGTAGAAACAGGGTAGTCCTCTAACATGTTGTCTTTGTTTCTCGTATTATGGTGTGCATGTACATGCAAAAATGGGAACTGAAGTTTAAACTTTGTTTAAACTGAAGTTTAAACCCTAAACTTTGAAGTTTAGGCTTAGCAGCACAGAATGGTTCAGCTGCATCTGTTTAACTATAGGAGTACCTATGGACCTTTCCAAACCCTTCCATTACCTACTTTTTCAATACCAGGTTCTCTGCTTTTCAAGTCTGTGCTTGTATCACTTGACTTCTTTACAACAGCTTATTATTGTTTGTTCTACTAGAACAAAGAAATAAAAGTGGATCAATATTTTTTTTAATGTGTTGCCATCAGGAGAAAAATGCAAACTTTTGCATCTGAACTTCAGTCTTCTGTACTTAGTTTATGGTTCATGGAAGCTTTGTCAGGGTTTTATTATTGTAATGTCAAGTTAGATATTGAAAATAATTCAGATGACTTCCTCCCTGAAAGTGCTTACTTGATTCCTTGACTGCAATTGGAGGTTAGTATGACAAGACCAGGAAAAACCTGTCATGATATTATTTGAGTAATGTTTACAAACACTACTGAGAGGCCAGTCTGTTGGATTATATTCAACAATTTTTGAACTTGTTGTTACTGAATTCTAAAATTTAAGGGAATGGATTACCTTCCTGAATGCTTAAATTTAAAGGTCCTGACTTGACATTAGGAAAAAGACAGCCTTGTGAGAGCTTCACAGAAAGACTTGGGGATGTGTCTGCCTAGAAAAATGGATCATTGCACTGTCACCAGCTTCCTTACTGCACATGAACTGAACAGATAAAACCCAAAATTATTCACTGATACTTGTCTTATAAATTCCTGCTCTTGTATATCCATGCATCCTTCCTATATCAAAGGACATAGATGTATATTCATCTGAGGATGTACATATATACCTTCATACCATATATACCATATATATGTTATATTGGATATATTTTGTATCAGCAACTGTGTGGCCAGCAGGACCAGGGCAATGATAATCCCCCTTGGTGAGGTCACATCATGAATCCTGTGTTCAGTTTTGGTCCCCTCATTATAGAAAGGGATTATATATCCAGAGATGGGCAATGGAGGTCAGGAAGGGTCTGGAGCACAATGGGTCTGGAGCAAGGGTCTGATGAGGAGTAGCTGAGGCAGTTGGGAGTGTTGAGAGCTGGAGAAAAAGAGGCTGAGGGGAGTCCATATTGCCCCCAGCAGACACCTGAAAGGAAATTGTGGCAGCATGGTGGTCAAGCTTTTCATCCAAGAAGCAACAAGACAAGAGGAAATGGCCTCACTGTTTGCTAGAGCAAGTCTATGTTGATATTAGGAAATATTCTTCTAGTAGAAAGATTGTCAACAAGCACTGGAACATGCTGCCTTGGTAAGTAGCAGTCACCATTCCTGGAGGGACTTAAAAGATATGTTCAAGACTTGGGGACACAGTTTAGTGTGTTGGACTTGGCAGAGCATGCTTAATGGTTGAGTGATATTAGAGGTCTTGGTTCTGTGTTATTCATGGATGTGTGAGGGCATATATATAGGTTAATCTCACATACCAGCCCTACTGGATGGATTCATTAAGACAGGCTGTAGAGGCTGGGACGGTGTTTTGGGTAAAACATGCCTGTAGGCCTGTGAATATCTTTATAAGATCCACAGCTGGCTACCAGTGTGGTCAGTGAGGTGTTCCAGCAGACTACATTGGAAAGGGTTCTGGAAAACTTTTGAAAAAGTGGAATATGTGCTAAAATACAGTCATCCTGTCTGGACATCCATAAATCCATTTTAAGGTTCACCAGCATTCAGCACACTCTGACAACCACCAACAAGCCTGTCAGCCTTCCTGACTGTCATTCTAACAGATGACAGGGAATGCTGTGGAAGGCTAAACATGTGGGGTGGGAGTAAAGGACATAGATATCACTCCAATTTGATGATTCATAACTGCATACGATAGTTTAAACTGGTATATGTAAAGTAGATACATGATAATGTGAAGCATATTTTCAATGACACTTAAAGAAAGGATGAATAATTGAATACATGGGCATTACATTCTACCACACAATTGATTATTAATAATGGTAATGATAATAACAGAAAAATAATAATGATATATAATAATGATGACTAATAAATAGTAGTAATAGTAACAGCAAAGCAACAACAACAACAACAATAATAATAATAATAATAATAATGATAAATAATAAATATATCACAACACCTAAACTATTCTGTTCCTCAAAACAATGCCATGAAACAAATAACTTTCAGCCTTGGAAAAGGTTTTTCTAAAAACATTGAATAAATAATAATAAAAAAGCTCACATATATATAATCTTATTCCCTCTTTTCCCCTCTAGGTTCTGATTTAATGAAACAGACCATTTTTCTACACTACTAACTTTCTTATTCTTAGATCATCATGGAAATAGGGACTTATATAAGCATTCTTCAAAATATTGCTTTATTTACAGTTTCCAGACATAACTTTGCACAAGAAATCTGATGACAAAGACAGTCAAAACAGAAAAAACAATAGGAAAGTTTATGACGTATAAAATGAATTTCTCAAAAGAATTTTCTTTCAAAATGCCAAGGGTTATAAGTCAACTACATGCAGCACATATTACTATTTATTACCTTGCATTTGGCTGAAATTCATCTCTTTTGACAACCTTGGGTAAATCATGTTACATATTTCATAAAATATGAGTGCTGGACCTTTTACTGAAGACACTACTTAGTGAGTGAACTCATGCTATTCGCTGCATCCCAGTTGTCATAAGCACCCTTAAGAGTGGGACTTTTGCAAAGGTCCTGTGGAGGAAGGACATCAAAGAAAAGGTATTTATAAAAAAACATCTGCAAGAGCTGATGCCTTGTCCAATATTCAGAGCTCAGATGGAAATGGAAATACAAATCAAGGTACTCAAGTTTCCCTTCTGGGCAAATTTAGTGGGTGAAAGCTTCCTTTTTTTGTTCTTTTTTAAAAAAAATTGAATATGTTCAGAGCATTTCAAATGCACAACTTCATAGCTAATGTATTTTTTATTCGTGAAGACTCATTATTTTACAGTGAGGTTACTGAACCATATAGTACATATTACTCAGCATAGTATTACTCAAAATATACATGGCAAATGCAATTCAAAACAGTGCCAAATAGGCATCTGCTTTTAGCAGAGAACAAAAATGCTTGTAGCTCCTTTATTAGGAGGTATTATGGTCCATTTATTTTTAAACTATCTCTCTAACACCATTAACTAGCATATAATTTAATGTACTCCCAAGCAACTTGACTTTTACATCTCCTTCCAAACATTAATTTGCTTTTACAAATTGATATAAAAGATGCCTTTGACCCCTGGAATGATTCAAGCCACTAACAATAAATTAGATTATCCTTTAAAACAAGATCATAATTTTTATTTTTATTTTTGAATAAAAGTGAGCCATTTCTGGAAATGACATAATACTGCTTATAGGGAAATAAAACTTGGAAAAGTTACAATTATTTATTTTGTCAATCCTTATCTGTGGCAGTGTTAAGAGACTTGTTTCAGAAAATTTTTAGTCTACTCAAGCGTTTTTAATAGGTTAAATAAAAAAATTTTGTGTGGTTGTTTGGGATGGTTTAACTTCAATAAATGGTCATTAGGCTAATGCACTTTCTTACTGAAGAGTCACCCTCAAGTGTGACAGAACACTCTGTTTGCAGAGATGACAGAAAAATAAAACGGTCCGAGAGCATGCTTGTTTTTTAAAAATTATGCAAATACCAATCTTAATCGAAACTGCGCTACTGAGAAGGAAAATCTTAAAATTTAGCTAAGGCATGTTGTGCTACGATGCATCTGTAGATGCTCCGTTAATTACTAGGCTTAACTACCACCAGTGACTTTATTTATAGGACAGTTGTCACTTCAACACATAGGGCCCAAGCAGGAGAAATGTCATAAGAGAACACTCAAATGCATATGACTTGGATTTGACAGAGCTGATTGCTGAAAGCTGTAACTGACTCATATCCTTATCTTGGATATGTACCAGGAGAGGAAGAGAAACCTCCCTGGTGGGTTGTGTTACATTCATTTTCCCCCTTCAGGTCCCAAGGATCCACTTGCTAAAACTTAAGATCCTGATACAAAGCCTATGGAAATAATGGCAAGACTCTTATTAATTTTGATGGAGGCCCTAAGGGTTTGCTTCCATCCCCTTATTTGCATTGTATATTGGCATAAACCTCCTTCAGCAAAACATCTAAATACACATTTAATTTAAGCACATGAGCAACACAATGGATTATTGTGCAACTGGTCTTACTGATCGCCGTCAGAAAGGTGCAGTGAGGTGAAAAAGGATGGTGGAAAACTACTTTGGCATTTTCTTTCTCAAAAAAGGCATTGATTTATAAGCCCTGGAGATTGCAACTTTCATCTTAGGAAATACAGCTGTATTTGTAGTTTCTATTATAGTTCTGTGTAGGGAAAAGATCTAGAAAACTTAATCTCATTATCAGTCCAATTAATTATAGTTGGGCTATTTCTAAAGGATTTATGTAATATTTATAGGCTTTCTTAAAAGTTTTGGAAAGGAAAAGAATTGAAAAGGAGTTTTCAGTTTTTTCCACAAAGAGGCTCTACGCTGGTACCAGCGTATCTAGATGTTCAGAATATATCTTACCACCACTAAACGGATATTGTAAGTCATTAGTATGAACAGCAAATGACTTCAACTAACTTTAATGTGGAGCTCAATTTGCAAAATCATGTAGATTGGATGATAAAAAACATTTACAAAAGAAAGAATTACTACCGAAGCTTGCACCGAACATTCACCTCCTCTGCCTGCTGCCAGTTCCAGATATTAGGAGGATGATATGACCAGGGCCATTCTTTGATTTGCTATTCCAAGGACATTTATTTTAAAACGAATCCAATATTAAAGTGCAAGTGTTTTCATATGTCAAGGGTTTCAAATGTTCAAAATGTTAAATATCAAATTAAATATCAAAATATTAAATATAAAATTAAATATGGTTAAATGTTTTGCCATTTTATTATCCTCTCATGACTTAGAGGAGTCATATTCAAGTTAGTACCACTCTGACATGAGGTGTGGAAAATGGCACACCTTCATAAGTTGAAAAGGTTTGCTTTGTCTTCTTTTGCTGTAAAAGGCATTATTCAACCCTCAGATGCTCCCTGTTATTCAGAAAGCTGCCTTTTATAAAGAAATTAATTAAAAAAAACTTATTCTGAGTTTTAGACACATCTAGGTTGTGTAACTGTAGTATTCCCATCCATGCAATCCTGCTAAACCACAACATACATATCTGCTTTTGAAGGCAAGAAATTCAGATTTCAGTGGTCATGAAGATTACCACTCAAACCAGACTTGACCATTCTACAATGGAGAGATTTCTGACTGCTGGACTCTGTTGAGATCCTGGTTCTTTGGTGCTCTCTCCTTCCTGTCATACCAGAACAAAGGTGTGGAGGAAAGTCTGGAAGCCTTATTTAGTAAATCAGAGTGGCAGGGTCATTTTTTTTTTATACGCGGAAAAGTGATGTTAATTTTTATTACAGTTACATGTTCAAAATCATCTTATTTTCCCTGTGTTTCCCTAACTTCTTCTTTGAAATACCCAGATGTCAGCAGCTTGGAGAATTGGACAAGAACACATATGAAGATATATTTATAAAAATTTCATTATTCGTCATTTACATTGTCCATGCTTAACAGTTTACAGATCTGACTAAATACAAGAAGTTGTCTTTCTACTTATTTTGCATTTTAAATGTAGGGGGAGAAATGGTAATCTTTTTTTTGTTCATCCAGTTCACCTTAAAGAGTGAACAAAAAAACCATATTCTGGCCTGTTTTATTGAGCTGGAAAAATAGATCTTTACAGTGGTTACATCTCTCTTTTTCCCAAGCTATCCAGCCTTGACCTTACTAGAGATTATATCCTTAGGCTACATCCAACCTCCCTAACACCCTGTAATCCTCATTGTTTCACTCATAAGCAGATCAGCATTGAAGGCTTCTTCATATTAACTGTTAAGCAGCCAAATTCGGATGAAAAGCTAATCTATTCAAAGCAGTTGCTCCTCGAAACAGGTCACACCATTTACTGCTGTAGTGAAGTGGGAAGTGGCTGATAAGTGACACTAACTTTTGCTTAGGAAAGTGGTTCTAATGCTATTCCATCTCTCTTGTGAGCTGCCCAGTGAAGCAAGTTATCTGCTGCCCTTCCCTTTCTACATTTATTCTCCAGCTTGGTATTTAAGCTTAGAACAATACATATATAAAAGCAGCTTTCTTTTTTATAAACTAGTGAGTTTTTAGACATGTATTTAAATATAGAATAGAAATGTTGCACGTTAGTGGTAGGATATATTTTCCCTAAAGCTTTTTTATAAAATGTAGACATCATTCTTACACAGAAACATTTTTGTGGTTTTCTTTTTCTTTTAATTCAAGAGTCATTTTTGGAGCTTGTCACATCAGTTTAAAATGTGTACAAATTTCAAAAAGATATTATCAAATATATGCACATATTGATGTCTTTTGTTTTGTTTTTTTTTCATTTAACTAGCTATATTATACCTCTAGATGTGCTAAACCTATATTTAAGCCTTGTCTTGCATTTTCTGTATCCTCTGAAGACTGTTTCACAAAATTTAAAAAAAGTTTTTATAGGTTATTTTTAAATCTAAGGATAACTATTTAATTTTGTTTTCATTATAAAAAACAGGAGAAATTCCTTTAATGTTGACACAGGTGTGTCAATACGAACTTCACAATAGTTGTGGAATTTTCTCAGACTAAGTCGAAATTAAGGCAGAAATCAACAGCTAATTGATAGTAAAAATATATTAATTATATTAAAATATAATGAATTCAATATATGAATAATTAAATACGATAAATAAATACAAATTATAAACAAATAAAAAAAACAGTGTAATCTGTTTCTGAAGATGATCATGAATGCATTAATTTCCCAGAACTCATGAAGTTTAGACATGACTCAGATAAATGGATGAAACTAGAAAAGAGAGAAAATACAGATTAAAGGTTCTTTTTGTTCTTTTAAAAACAGAACACTCACAGCACGGTTAAATTAAAGAAACATGAGCCTCTGCATGTGATTTGGTGATTGGAGCAGCCTTGGGAGCTGCTGGGAGTGTTTTCACTTTTGTGGCCCATATCTCCTGCTTAAATGGGCTCAGAATTTAGCCCTGAGGCAGTGATGTACCAGGTTAGACTTTAAACCCTGGTTTGCTCTTATCTGGGTAACCTCTTGCATGAATTCATTATTTTTGCAAAAGTACAGACACTGAAGCAAAGGTTCCCCTGCAAGGGCAAAAGCAGATTTATTACTAATGGAAATAGACTACTAATTCTATGTTCACTCTCATAAAACTCTTGCAGTGCAGCAAGGAACAGAAATTAAAGAAACATTTGGAAGGTCAGCAGCACAGGAATATTATGTAAAGAACAAAGACTGTGGATTTCAAAGGGTGAACTGCAGAAGTGTAAAGTGTAAAATGGGCATCTAGTCTCAATTCATCGACTATAACTTTCCATATACCATATTGCTGCATATGGAGAAAAAGGTCCCCTGCTAAGCAGAGCAAAAAAAATCCATTAGCGTGTATGAAAATATTGCTACTGGCAAAATATGTTTTTTAGGGGTTTTTTTGTAATTAAATTTAGTTTTCTAGACTTGCATAGAACAAAAAAACCCAAAAAAACCCCAAAAAACCCCAAAAAACCTGATAATAAAAACAAAATCACGCCCCAGACAAACAAAAAAAAAAAAAAAAAAAAAAAGAGAGAGAAGAAAAATTATGAACTTTGCTGACCTGAAATATCCTTTGCTTGGCTGCATTGAAAGAGAGATGTGTAACTTTGGAACAATTCTCTGTTCTGAGACAGTAATGGGCACAGACCTGACAACTGTGTCTTAACCACCAAAGACAACGTTTGGGAAAAAATCTCTTGAAGATCAAAGAGTAAATTAATCAACTCCAAGTGGTGTTCCAGTAGTACATATTAAAAATTTCCTCATTCAATACTAATAGTCCAAAAGCATGCAACAAATAATTTTCAAGGCATTTTACCCCAGCTAGATGATATCCCTGGTGTACTCACAGGGAATGCACCCTCTTTAGCAGACTGAAATTAAAGTCCACTGAGATAGGACAAGCCTATCTTGGTTTTGGTATCTAACTAAACCAGCCTTCTCTTTTAATGAGAATATACGTTGTTAGCTATACCATTATAATCACATGTGTTACTGAAGTGGAGGCATGTGCCATGTTTTCAGATATTTTCTATTTCTATTTTGAGTTTTTATCCTCCCATAAAATAAATTGTGTTAATTTTTCTTAGCAGAGTTTGAATTAAAGAAAGAAATATTTTTCCCTAGACACTTTATTCAATTATCTCATTGGGTCTTGTTTCCTTCATCAGTAGGGAAAGAAATAATCTCACCATTGCAAGCTGAAATAATGTTACCTAACAAAAAAAAAAACAAAGAGCAAAACTAGAAAGCATCAGATGTTTTGAAATAATAATCCAAACACCACTTTCCTTTCAACCAGTTAAAGTTGGAATGCAATTTTAAATTTTTAGTGCATTATTACTTCTTTACCATCCAAATCATATTAACGCCTATTGTAGTGTAATTATAAAGAGTAATAAGTAGATTGTAACACAAAAAGGTTGTTTATGTCAACACCTGCACTCCACAAGTAGCAGATTTTTATATGCAACAGGGTGAAAAACTAATCTGGTCCTTAGTGGTATATTTGGAGGAGTAACATAATAGGGCAGAGTAGTCATATTTCCCCTCAGTATAACTGTGATAATAATTCACACAGATATTACTCTAAGTTTATAAATACTTCATCACCAAAGAGAATGGTAAATCAGTAGTTCAGAGAAGAACCCTTACCATGATTAAGAAATTGGAGGAATTAAAACATGAAAAAAATTAATGTACTGAATATATATTTATAGCTTGGGTAAAGACAACAGCAAGGTTCATAAAAACTGTGAATATTTGAAAGGAATATTCACTAAAAATAGAGACTATTTAATTGACCATATAGAACGGATTGAATAGGAGAACTTTAATGTAATTCAGAAGGGCTTAGCATAGATAATCAGGAGAAAAGTGCAGGACAGTGACAGTTTCTAGGACCAGAAAAAATGCTGAAATTTTTTTATGCTTTGCTGTGTATCTTAACAATATCCCTTTCACTAACGCCAACCATTGGTCTGTCAGAGAAGAAGAGGTGTAAAGAAAAAATACTACTAAAATCATCAAAATTGGCAAATCATCAAAAAACTTCCCTCTCCTCTTGGCAAGCAGAAAAATGGTGGAATTTCATATAAAAATGTGTACTGTCTCCCACTTACTCTATCTATGACCAATCTGTAAGTACACAAAAATATTTTGCCAATTGCTACATGCAAAAATATGTTTTTGAAAATTCTTCTGGAAACAGTGCACTGTCACAGATACATGACATGATATGGATTGATCTTGTATAATAACTAGACTGCTGGCACCATGACACTATCAATGATCATCCAGTCAGGGAGGCTTTGCCAAAAACCTCCCGTACTATTGGGAAGGACAAATCCTTCTACGTACAAGTAGATACCTCATCTTTTTCACTTTTTGTATGTGAAAGGGTTGAATACTATTGTGGATGGAACAGCAGTGCAAGATAGAAGGCATGAGAAAGCCCATGACACAGGAGCAGTACTTGCAAAGCTATGTTATACAAATGTCTTCTTATATTTTTAAAATTTATATAAGAGGAAAAAAATTCTGAAAAAGTACTGGCACTGACTTCTGATGTTTCTGATTCACAGAAATTGAAGACCAGGGCAGTGTTTGAGGACGTTTGTTGTATTTTTAGTCTACTCCTTAGGGAAGTTATTTGGGAACAGCCAGACAAAAAATAATGCATGTGGTCAGTCCTTGATCTGATCCAGAATGACTGTTCTCATGAAGCACTGGAGCCCTGGCACTCATAGGATACGGCTTTGACTTTGATATGGAAAACAAGACAAGACCTCTATATGGTAAACTGCCAGTGCTCACTCCCACCATCCTTAATCTTCTTGTATGCCCTGGTAGGGCTGCTCTTCCCACGTTTTTTACAACTATACTAGGATACAGACATTATCTGCAGTATCCTTCCTCAATGACAGCCACTTGGAGAAATTCCAGCTAGGCAGGTTTACATCAGGATCTATTAAAATAAAACATTTAACAGGAAAATTGTTGAATATCACAGAACTTCTCAAAGTTACTTTGAAATGGACTTTAGGAGTTTCTTTTCCATCTTCCTCTTACCATCGTCTTCAGATTCATGTTTGTCATAAAAGAACCCCTAAACAGTGAACAGAGTAGTTCCTTGGGGGAAAGAGAGGTTGTCATTCTATCAGGGCACATTTTCGTAAAATCACAAGTTTTCTCAAGAGTGAAAAAACATTTCCTACCTAATATAAACTCAAAGGAAATGGACATTGTTGTATCCAAGTTCAAATGCACTTTCAAAAAAATGTAAGGCAAGGAACTGCATATGACAAAGTTACCTCAGCTTAGCCACTGTCCTCTGGTCTGAATTTCCACTGATCTTCTCATAGGCAAGAGTCACAGGTAGTCCCTTTTGACTTGCGGGGAACAAGTAAACATTTCTCAACATGTTGATTGCATGCCAAGTGCTGGTCCAGGCATATTCAGCCCCCTCTAGAAGTCACTGCATCATGGACTTTGCTTACTATCTTGCTTGAGAAAGGAAAAGGAAGAAATAATAATGAAAGTATTGAGAATTCTCTGGATCCTCAACATTGTTACAGCAGTATCTTTGAAGAAGATTTTATGCTTAATTTTTTATTAACCTAATCATAAAAACGACAAATTACAGAGAAGATCTTGAAACAAAAATGGTAATTTTTAATATATTAATTTTGTTTCTTTCTCCTCAGAGTATTTCTATAGAGCATCTGTATCTAAATTCTTCTCTTAATCAACATTCAGATTATTAAATAATATTCTTATTTCAGTCTATTTTTTTACATCCTACTGCCTTCAGCAGAACGCCTCTTTGATTTACCTCATATATTCCCTCACTGGTGACCCTATGTAAACAGGATAAGTTTAGCAAGGTATGAGATAACAGGAGAAATGAAGGACCTGAGGAACATATTAATAGCTGCCTTGACAAAACATAAATACAAAGGATTTTGTTTCTTTTTTTTCCCTAACATTCAAAAAAAAATATTGAGGAGTCTTTTGTTTCCCCTTCTCTGCATTACCTGTCTCATCATTATTCATTTTTATGTTCTGACTTCAGACCTAAGAGGTTTTTGCTACCTCTCTAATACCAAGAAAATAAATGTAATCTGATTCTTTCACTTTAAATTTCTAAAGCACCTCTAACACCACTGAAAATAGTTTAAGTTTCATGTGGTGTCACAGTCAGCACTGAATGAGTTTGACATGTAATTATATTTGTCATAGAACACACTACAGTGGGTAAGAAGATTAGCAGAAATTTTTATTTAAAATGTGTAACCCTAGAATTTTATACACATATGCTTGTATTCATATGCTCCTGTTTGGTATGACCATGAACAGGTGGAGGGTTTGATTACCATATTTTTGCTGACACTATTAGAAATTATCTACCAGCCGTTATAATTCAGCATAAAGTGATGATTTAACAGATATTTCCCTGAAGTGATTGCAGCCGTCACAGAACTTTTACGGGCAGTATGACTTACCTTAGATCTGTTCTGTGCCTTCTGCTGGCCAAGAGTCATGAGGATTATTTCCGTTTGGCCCAAATAGTGAAATAAATGTCTTCTGTTGCTCTAGTGTGATACCCATATTCTAGAGAACCTGGTTTTGGATGGAAATTTTAATTAAATTTGAATTTGGCACCTTATTGTCTACTTTGTCAGAGGTGTCTGACTGAAATTCCACCAAGCAGTGAAATCAACCCTTAGTGCTATTCTATTTAAATCATCAACAGAATCAAAAATGGTTTTAGGCACCCTGGATTTCTGAATAAACAATCAGGCAAACTTGAATCCTAGATGCTCTTTCCTGTCCAAAAAGCTTCTTGGAAGTGGAGAATCTCAAATTTTCTTCCAATCCAAACTTTAATGCTTCATTAATTATTTGTGGACATTTTAAAACTCCCTCAATTAAATCTAGGCTGGAATCAGAAAAGGTCCAGAAAGGCTAATTTTTCCTTTTACATTTACATTTTAAGTTTCACATAAATATTTGAGAATAGATGATTAATCCAACCAACATGTAAACATTAAATTTATGTCTTATTTTTTTCAATACAGAATTGATAGCAAATGTCCTAGAAATTCCTAAGAATCGCTTTGGGTTAATTAATCCTCTTCCAGGTAATTTTCATTTTAAGCTAAATCTGCCCACTTAACTGATGTATAGGGATCTGTAAGATAGGCAATAGCAGCATCAAGGTAAATCAGGTAATAGAGAGATGGGCCTGATAAAGAAGAAGCTTCTCCACCTGTTGTATCTTTCTGGCATTACAGTAAGCCATACAAACCTAAAATCAAGTGCACGGAAGCCATAAAACAGAGTAGGAAAGTTTGTGACCTTGATTATAATTCTAGGAATGATTACAGCTATTTCAATTACTGGCAGGATAAAACAGATAAAATTGAGATAATGCTGACGTTTCCTGTCCCTGTAGTCTCCCTGTGAATGATTTCTGCAGCCAATGAATGATTGTGTGTGTTTGTTTCCTTGTACTATGTCTTCTCATTTCTGTTCAATTCCCTTACTATAAGCATGGCTGCAGCTCTCGCCTCACTTTGTTCCCTGATATTTTTTAACATAACTTGCCTGCAGAATCTTGGCATGTGAATGCTGCTGCCAGCATTTCAGTGTGAAAAAAAAAAAGAAGAAGCACATTTTGTATCATTTTTTAAAATTTCTGTGTAGTTACACTGTCACCCAGAAAACTTATTATATATATACATACATACATACAGATATACATAATATTATATATATAATACAGATACATATTTTTGTTCCCTACAGCCACAGGTTGTAAAGCTTTGGTTGACAAGACAGTTTACTGTAAAAAGATCTGATGTGTCATTTGGTGTAAAACAGGATTTTTGATTGACATCTTAATACAGGAAGTGCTACACTGATCGCACCAAGCAAGAGGAATAGTACTTATTATTATCACAAGACTGCATGGGGTCAGCTACCCAAAAAGGGTGCCTTTGAAATGTGTCTGTGATTCAGCACCTCCTTCACATTGGTCATGCAGGTTTCACTCCATCTCCTTCTGGTTGGACACCTAATAGTCTAAACGTGTTTCCATTGATTCTGCTCTTTTTGAGGTTGTTCTATCACAAGCAATTGGCAGGGGCTTTAAAACAGGAGGGCTTTGAGTGTGGCACATTTCTAGTTTAGTTTATATCTGTTGCAAAAAAAAAAAAAAAAAAAAAGGAAAAAAGCCCCTTCGAATATTCTCTTTAATAACTTGAAATTTTAATAAGGACCTAAGGAACAGTTGAACAGAGAGTGAACTTATATTTAAATTAGGACTTTGAGAGCTTGGAGATTCTAACTTGGTGAACTCTAATTAAATCCCACAAGGCCGTCAGGTCTGCCTCCCTAGCTCTTGATGGTGAAAGTGAGGTCTTCAAAAAGCATCCCTTGACAGTATACAAGTGGAAGGAAAAAAAATTCCTTCAACCCTTCACGATAGCATTTTATAAAGCAAGAATTCCCGAAGGAGTACCAGAAAATAGGAACAATAGTTAGAGTATGAAACTGAAAAAAAGCTGAGAATTATGTTTTGAGTGTTAGTGTAGCAGTCCTCCTGAAATTCAGTTTTGTAATGTTTTTAAAAGACCACTGATTATATAAATTTCAGTGGACCTGATGCTTTTAGAAAGTGTCATAGGATACACTATCATTTTGGTTGCCACTGTGTGTTATATTTGGCTGAAATGTAAAGGAATATTGGCTGGATGTTTGACATTCTGCCTCATTTGGTAAAAAGTTTGGCTCATTAGGCAATTACTACTATTTAAATAAGCACATAGCATGCATGCTTCAAACCATGAAGTACAGAGATTAGATGCCTTCCTGAGTTTTGTTCTGGCTCAAATTTGAAATTAACTGGATTTTTTTGTGGGAGAAAATCTAAGTAGATCTAAGAAAATCGAAACATTTTAATTTTTATATATCCATAATTTAAAAGTTTTGTATATGGAGATTCAAGTTGCATTTCAGATTTTTATTCATTTTTCATTTTTCTAAAGTTTACAGAATAATGCCACAATATTTTTTATCTTGTCAGACAATAAAACACTTTACAAAATAGATTTTATTTCCTTGAAATAAAAACCAAAGCATGAGCATTAAAAAAAACCCTAAAAAAAAAGAATCCTGAAAACAAAAGAACCCAGAACCTCTCTCTCTGGAAAATTCTGGAGAACATAACTCTTTTATTGAAGACTTCTACTGAAATAACAAAGTCATACACAATATTCATGTGTTAGAGCTTCTCACTTAGTTCTAATATGGCCAGATTTATCAAATCAGTTCTTCATACAGATAAAATTTTGGGTTTTTTTTAAGAAAATACCCCCAAAACTGAGAAAATAATGCACTATATAGTTTTCATGAAAATCAGGATGTATTCACAGTTAACTATTTATATTTGTTATGAAGTTGTCCTTAGACATTATTTATAATTTTTCTCTCAACAGACCCTGCACCGTTTTTTGTCTTTCTCATTACACTCACAAAAGACTTACACTGTGACAACTTAATGGAGGATCAGTGGTGATTTTCCCCTAAACTCCACAACTGTTTTTTTCTGAGTCTTTCATTCTCAAAGCACTAAATAAAATCACCATTTGATTATTATTTCTATTCTGAGGTGAATTTACAGATAGTGAAGCTGAGTATGTGCAACTTTTCCTGTGGAGGTTTCAAAGTAGTGTTTTATGGAATTGATCTAATCAAAAGACAGATACAGCTGCTCTCACTGAAGTTCATTTTCATGTAGTTGTACAGTATGAGGCATTACAGACTTATCAAATTTATCCTAGAATTAATTCCCTTTGATAAAATGATACTAATTAGGGTTTGGTGACTTCACTGCAAATCTATGTGCTCCTAATTAAGTTCCAACAAGTAAAACACAGTCCAGTAATTCTTGGATAAAGAATACATTGACAAGATCAAAAACATGGAAAACAAAAGCATTCTGGTGTTGAAAAGACTGTCATGGAATCATATTTTTTCCTCAGCTGGAAAATGTTCAAAAGGATCCTCGGAGTCCAACTCCTAGTCCTGCAAAGACCCCCAGAGAATCACACCAGCATCTGTGAACATTTCCCAAACACTTCCTGAGCTCTATCAGGCTTAATGCTGTGACTATTTCCCTGGGGAGCCTGTTCCAGTGCCCAGCCACCCTCTGAGGTGAAGTACCTTTTCCTAGTACTCAACCCAAACCTTCCCTGAACACAACTTCAGGCCCTTCCCTCAGGTCTTGGTCACCACAGAGAAGACTCACCTCTCTAGGAAGTTCTAGACTGCAATGAGGTCTGCCCTCGGTCTTCTCCAGGCTGAACAGACAAGTGACCCCAGCTACTCCTCATACACTTTCCCCTCAAGGCCCTTCATCATCCTCATGGCCCACCTTTGGATACTCTCTAATAGCTTGATAGCTTTTTTTATATTGCAGTGCCCAAAGCTGCCCCTCACACTTGAGCTGAGGCTGCCCCAGAGCAGAGCAGAGCAGAGCAGAGCAGAGCAGAGCAGAGCAGAGCAGAGCAGAGCAGAGCAGAGCAGATCAGGACAATCCCCTCACTTGCCCAGCTGGAGATGCTGGCCCTGATGCCCCCCAGGACACGCTTGGCCCTCCTGGCTGCCAGGGCACTGCTGGCTCCTGTTCAACTTGTCACTGACCAGGACCCCCAGGTCCCTTTCCATGGAGCTGCTTTCCAGCATCTCATTCCCCAGACTGTCCATACATGCAGGGTTGCCCCATCCCAGGTACAGAATCTGGCACTTTCCCTTGCTGAACTTCATATGGTTGGTTGGCCCAGTCCTCGCATCTGTCCAGGTCCACCTGCAAGGGCTCCTTACCTTTGTGGGAGTCAAAAACTCCTCCCAATTTAGTATCACCTGCAAGCTTTGAATTTTTTCAAGTCCTTCAACCAAGTAATTTATGATGATGTTGAAAAGCACAGGGTCTAAGAAGGAGCCCTGTGGAACCATACTAGTGACCAGTCACCAGCATGATGTACCCTACTTTCTATAACCTTTTGCTCCCAACCTGTGAACCACTGGCTCATCCACTGCTGGCCTGTTAACACTAAAAAAACCAAAACAAATAAATGGCTTGGGACATCTGTAATATTATTTCTCTGAAATAATGAAAAATTATTTCTGTAAGATATATTGATTATTGCTATATAATATAGAGTGTTAATTCCAACTCTGTAAATGTGTGTAATTTATGAATTGCTTTCTTGTTTATTTGGACCTGTATAGATTTCAAAGCAGTTTTTGTGTAACTCCCTGAAATACCAGAATGCAGCAAATTAAATAAACCAGTGAATACAAAAAGTAAATGTAAAAAGGAATATATCTGAATATGGTACTTGTTTAAACAACAGAATTTCAGAGGTCTTAATTAAATTTGCAGAGCTGCATCAGGACAAATTAGAATTGGCCCCAGTGAAAAAGGAGTATCGTTTTTATATCATTAGTTTACTGAGCTAATTGATTTTCTTCCTCTCAGCTGTACATTCTCTTTGAGCTTCAGCCCTGGTGTGTTTTAGAAAAACTTATTCACTTGTATAACCCCACATACATAATGCACAAATGTAAGTAATATTTTATGGAAGAAGATGTGTTCCTCCATCTTGTACAAAATATATGGGAAAATACTCAAAAGCTTTGTATTGTACCTTTGTAGCTCCTGTCAACTGTATGCATCAAAAGAAGATTAAAGTGCAGTATTTGTCGTTTAGCTTACTTATAAATCTAGACAGAATCTTCCCTGATGTTTTTCTCAATACACCTCTGACCTGAAAGAGTTATTGAACTATCATATACCATCTTTGTTGTTGAGTATGAGATGCAAAAGTATTGTTTTTTCCTCTTTTGAACTATTTTTTAAAATTAAAACATTGCAAAGGCTTTCATGGTTTCATTCTGAAGTGTCAGTACCCATTCCTTGGATATAAAAGTAACCGGTTGAAATATGAAGGCACCTTTAAGGTGTTCTCTGATCAAAGCTCTGCACATTTGATCAAGTGCATTAGGAGAAAAGATCCATTTTTAGGAACGTTAATGTGTTTAGCTTGAACTAACTCTGATCTAAGGCTTGTGAATTGCAAACTAGGTAAACTGTTTTGATAGAACTCTTACTTTGGTCCTTCTGTGGTGGTGAAAAATACTAGGAATGGCTTGAATCTACAGACTACTCATTATACTTCAGTGTGGGAAATGTACATTAGTTTTATTGAGGTAACAAACTCTACCTGCTATGCTGCAAATTAGTTTATTTTTACAAGCACTGTTTTAAAAATTTAATTAAAAAAACTGTATACTTTGTTAAAAAAAAACCCCAAAATGGCAAAGAAGCAATGAATATGCCAAAACTATTAACACTAAATTTTGTTTGTGTTTTGTTGTTTTTTGTTTTTTTACAGCAGAGTACTTATTAACTGGTGCTTCTTCACTGAGGTATGGGCTATATGGGCTTTTTTTCTGGTCCCAGGATTCCCATTGGTATCAATTAATGAAAGCCCATATAGTTAAGACTTTTCTGCTCAAGAAAGCATCTCAAACTTTATAATGTAACTACAGCATGACCAGAACCCATACTAACAGCAGAAGCCCTTTTTTTAAAAAAAAAGGATGGATAGCTGTATGGCAGGGCAATCCTGATGTGGGGGCACATTTGGGAATTTTTCCCAAGGTTTCATCTGAAGAAACGTGGCATGTGGCTCTCCTTTAGGTTGCATGGTGTATATAAAGTCTATGTAGTAAATAAAGGAGGTTTGGTGATGGTGTTTTGCTCTTTTTCTTTTTGTACTGAGGTTTTATGGAAAGTGTAAGAACTTAAAAAAATGTAGTTGCCTGTCTTAAAACACTGTCAAGGCCACAGCTGGAATGTGCTATGAGACAAGCCCCCACAGCAGGAACTTGAGATAAGAAGGGAAGTATTTGCAGCCAGGAAGTCCTTATTCCAGGCCTGGTGAGGCAGATGTGGGTAGAAACCTGATTACTGCATCCAGACAAAAATTCCTACTGTGGGAAACAGTGGGAAAGGAAGCAGTTGCTTATAGACATTGTACACATTGCAAACTATGCAAATAATATCAATCTCTCCACTTCCACAACTGATTACCCAGAATTTGGACTGCATAAAGGTTGCTCCAGGAGAGCAACTCCAGGACCACCACAACTGAGACCAGAAGGACTAAAAGGACACAGATAGTGATATCTTTCTACTTAATCTATCTCTCTCTCATTTTCTTTCTCTTCCCCCTCTTTTGTGTTTCTATCTCTCTACCCATTTACTACTGAGTAGAATCTGTACTAAAGATTTGTCATATGCCCTCATTTGTACCTTAACTTGGGCAGAGGCATTTCTCAGTAAATGCAATTATTATAACTGAAGGGTATAATAGTTTAATCACAATTTGTTTTTTTTACTGTAGGTAATTTCTGACCTCTTAATCTTATCATCATAATCGGTCCATGTTTTCATTTGTCTGCAGTTTTGGGTCTTTGAAATAAAGACACTAACATATTGACATCTTTTTCCATCTTGATAGATAGAAGATTCTTCACGAAATGCCACTGTCTAACTGGTGACATCAAGAGGGGTAGTGCTGTGCCCAGCATTATGAATGATTTCTTTAATTGCAATATTGCCTGTTGGAAACCAATGATATCGTCTCACCAGTTATTTTAACTGAATATTATATATAATAATATAAATAACATACATATATGTTATGTATAAAGACATTCCAGCAAAAATAGGAATTGGGTAGGCTAACACCATTCTGCCAAGCATCTTTTCTCCATGGGATTTCCTAATTGCATAAAACACAAGGTAGTATTTTTTAATGGTCAAGTTTAAATATTAGTGATGTGTGGGAGCATGTATGCCAAACATTAGAAAGGCTAGAGTAAATTTTTCACTTCTCCTATAATGTCCTCCTCATGGTATGACTGCTGTCTTCCTGTAGCTTTTGTTTAGGAAAAGGATTAGTTAGTCACATTCAATTTTGCAAAAAGAAGGAATTTTCATACTGAGAAAAGCCCTTCAGCAGAAAATGTTCATTCAATTAAATCCGCCTGAAGGTTTGGGGTACCTGACCACATATAGAGCTCTGTATTTATGGCTCAGGAGCCAGTGTGACTGCTTCCACTGTAAGGCATTCTAATGCTGTGTGATGGTAGTGGAGGGAAAAGAGCTGATCTCTTTGGAGAGGACTTGAAATGCCTGTTACAATAAAAAAGCAGCCTAGATGTGATTGATTTACTTAAATTTGAACCTAATTGTAATATTTTCACCTGACTCCTTGAAGAACTGGATCATCTTGATGAAATTCATCACAGTCAGATTTACAGACTATTTCCTACATTTTCATTTATTAGCCACAGCTATTTTCCGCAACTTGGCAGAATATATGTTAATTCAACCCACTCATAATGAGACATGCGTAAGAACTTGTCATTCAAAGTGTAGGTCTGCAGAGGATTCTCCCTTCAGAGGACGTTGGTTGCAAGAGAGAATTCCCTTTGTGGCTGATAATAGTGATTCTTTTCAGCAAAAATGGATTGGAAAGGGGTAAAAACATGGTATTCAGGATATCCCAATACACTATAGCACAAATTAAACATATCAAAAAGGGTATGAGTTTGGGATGTATTTAGATGGATAGTACCAAGGCCATGAACACACCAACATCTCCTAAATCTGATAGCAGCATGAGAGAGGAAGAGTCCTAAATAATGAGATTTCAGATAAAATAATTCTCTTGCCTGCACCACATCATGGCTTTCATTTCCCAGTTATACATCCACACATTTGGTTAAGTAACTAAAAATGTATTCTGAATATTTTTATAACAATATTTTTCTGTTTAAAAGAAAAGACACTGCCAGACACCACCATCTGTTGTGTAGACCTACAGAATATGTATCTGATGTCTGTGAGTTGCTGTCTTTTATATCCTCTTATATAATTAGAGATTTCCGCCCTTAGTGATGCCTCCTTCTCTACCTAAAGAAGACCAAGTGTAAGTTTACCCAGAGTGTATTAATCATTTTCCTGCTACTCACTGATAAGAGCAGTGCTCTGTACGGTTAAAAGCTATTAAATGTGTCTATTCAGAGGATGTTTAAAATCCTCTGCTGAGTACCTGGCTAAAATCCAAAATTATTACCATAATACCTTCTGAAATGAGACAGAAAACATAGTATATTACAATTGATAAGTGCATAGTTTGTACTGTGGATTTGCTTTATTTTAGAAACATACTTAAGTGTTTTGTCTTTTACACACCTTAGATTAAATTTTTAACATATTTTGGCTAAAAATACTATATGTATCAAAAGAAATACGTATAATGTAAAAATAAATTATATTGAGATCAGCAGAGAATTACATCTGAAAAGAAGTTTAGAAGCTGCTGTATGAATACAGTCTAATTATGGCTCTGTAACTGTACTACAATAATTACATGCAACCTAATAGAAAAGTTTTTCTGCATTTTCAGAAATTGGAATGTATTTTAGCCATTCCAAATTCCCTCTTCTGGGATGTTCTTCTCTGCTTTCCATGTTTGTTCCTTAAGTCAGAATGAAAATTGAAGGTTACAGGTAAAATTTGTACATCCAGGTAGGCAAATCCAAAAATTATGTTGTCTTTAAAAGTTCCTTGATATTGTCCAGTCAGTATATTGACGAAAAAATAAATTAAAAATAAATAAAAAAATGATAAAAGCTGCTCACCATAATAAAATAATAAAAGCCATCCCAACAGAGTGGAAGCCTGAGACAATGAACAAAGTGTCAGATAGATGGTCTGCACCCATGCTTTTGTTCCCCTGGAAATCACACCCCTTTCTTGGAAGTCAGAGCCTTTTACCTCTGCCCCCCAGTAATGATGTGAGTTATTTAGAATAACAAGATAGACACACCCGCATGGCTCCAGTCCCCACCCTTCAAGGCTACTTTGAAAAATTAACCCTGCTCCTGGCCTGAAGTAGGATATTATCCATGCCTTATTCTATGCCAGCAGCCACATGCCCAGATCTTGCAGCTTCCCATTATATATATATATATATATATATATACACACACAAGCATAGGTATCTTTTCCAGTGTCAATTGCCATCTCTCCAAAATATCTGTCGAGTTCATTTAGTTTGTGACTGAGTTCTATCCGTTCTAGACGTCTTGCAGGGCAGGAGGGCTGAGCTCATGACTAGTGTATCTGGAGCAGTCTGGACTCTGTCCATGGTAGGTATGGCACACAGTACCACTGCCATTCAGCAATACACACACAGTTCAACATTACAGACTTCTCTCACTCATAAATCAAATCCCCTTCATGTACACATTGTGGTTCCTTAGCCATCTGCATTACCCACCAAGTGCATCCAGCTATTGAGCAAAAAGTCCCAGAGACAGGTTTGCCTTTGCTTGAGACAGGACTAATCCAAACTGTCTTCCCTAACGTACTCTTAATATTCATCACATTGACTTTATCCCCTTCTACAGTTTGTGAGGGTTTTTGATTAGGCAGAGCCAGCTCAGCTGAGAGAGTTGATGTTAAGTAGCAAGGTGGCCTTTGCTAAATGTAGCACCCAGTGTTTGAAAGTCCAACCACCAAATGCTTTCAATGTGATTTTTAACAGTCCATTGAATCATTCAACTTTCCCAGGGGCTGGTACATGACAGGGAATATGATACCCACTCAATACCACGGCTCTCTGGCCATGAGGTCTATGAGACTATTTTTGAAACGAGTCCTGCTGTACAATTTAATTCTTTCTGGGGTGCCATGTTGTCACAGGACTTACTTTTCAAGGCCCAAGATGATATTCCAGGCAGTGGTGTGAGGCACATCTCCAGCCATCCAGTGGTTCTTTATACCACTTCCAGTATATAGTACTTTCCTTGGAGGATTTGCAGGCATGTGATATAGTCAGTCTGTCAAGCCTCCCATATTTATATTTTGACCATCATCTACCATACCACCGAGTCTCTACTCATTTGGACTGCATGTTTGCTGCAAATATTTCACAGTTATGCATCTCCTGGGAAATAGTGTCCATCACTAACTTCACCCCTCTATCATGAACCCATCTTTATGGTGCAGCTCTTCCCTGATGGCCTGAGGCATCATGGGCCCACTGACCAACAATAATTCACCCTTATGCTGCCAGTCCTAAAACAGTTTAATCTTGGCAGCCAATCCTCTTGTCCATTATTGGAATGCTTTTCAGTAGCCCCACTCCTGGGTATGTGCTGTGCATCTACTCCAAATACTTTTACAGACAGCTTCTCAACCTGGGTGGTGATGCCTCACCACAGTTCAGCAGCCCAGATGGGTTCACCTCTGTTCACCCATTAGCTGTTCTTTTTCCATTGGCTCAGCCACCCCCACAGTGCATTTACTGTCATCCACAAGCCAATGTAGAGGTAGAGCACTGGCCATTTTTCTCATTCAGTGATATCTAAAGCCAGCTGGATGGCTTTCAGCTCTGCAACCTGACTTGATGCACCTTGTCCCTCCATAGCTCCTGGGACTCTCCATGTAGGACTCTGTACAGCTGCTTTCTGTTTTCAGTGTAGCCCAACCATACAGCAGGAGCCATCAGTGAAGTGACCATATTGCTTTTCATTTTCTGGTAGCTGATTATATGGTGGAGCCTCAGGAGCACATCACCCTTTCCTCCTCTGGTGATGACAGTACAAAATTTTTGGCTTCAAACCAGATGATGATGATGATCTCCAAGACCCCTTGACTGGGGTTTCCTGTTGGAGCTTGCTGTGTGATCAGAGTGATTCACTTATTCTATGTGGCATCAGTGGCATGATGTGTGGAAGGGTCTTTTCCTTTGAATATCCTGCCCAGCACTGGCAGTCAGGGTGTCAGGAGAGCTGTGCTTTGATGGCCTTCACTTCTGAGGCAGCTTGAACCCCTTCACAAACTGCCAGGATTTTTTCATTTGGGGTGGAGCAGGTATCAGATCCTTTGTATCCCTGAGTGCAGGCTGCAAGAGGCTGTCCTCAAGACTCCCCAGGTACTTTTTTGCCTGAGACTCCACAAAGGACAATTCTCCTGGAGAATGTAGCAGTATACATCTTGTCCTGTCATGGCTGGCCCAAGGTCTACTGCATTAACAATCTCATGTTTAATTTTTTCAAAAACTTGTTGCTATGCAGGACCCCACTTGAAATCATCCTTCTCTGACACATGACAGAGTGGGTTGACTGTAAACTAAAATATGCTTTCTCCAAAAGCCCTTACTTCTGCCTGTCAGTGATGATGGAAGTGACATAGAGTAACAGCCTAGACACACTCACAAGGCTCTAGGCTCTGCCACCTCACAGTTACTGCAAGAAAAATTACCCCTGTCCTTGGCCAGAACCAGAACAGCTGCCAACAGTGGCAGGCAAATCTGATCTTGGGCTACTTCCAGATGGGAGTTATTAGCAGTCATGATCATCCTGTTATAGGGATTAGGTCTCTTCATCTTGTAAAAGTAACAGAATGCTGGTACTTACAGGATGGCTACAAAGGTGCTGGGGACTCATTTCACAGAGTCACATGCAGAAGACAATGGGTCATGGGTAGTTCTACTGGGGACATATCTCAATATAAAAAAGATAATTCATATGGTGAGAATAACTCTTACTGGAACATCTTTCCCAGGGGCATGGTGGAGTCCCTGTCACAGGAGGGTTTTAAGATGCAATTGGATAGAGTTTCCCATTACAGTTTGGACTAGATTATCATCCAAATTCCATTCCAGCCTGGACTGTTCCATGGTTTTAGCTTCAATGAAACAGTGCTTGTGTACTCTCTCATTTCAAAAAACTGAAACAGGATGAGATCAAGCATATCAAGCCTGACCGATCTAGCTGAACACCTTGATTACTGTGCTGGATTTCTGGGTTGCTCTCTTTGGAACTCATGACTGCTGCTCTCTGCATACATATTAGAACAGATTGAGTAGGATGTATATACAAAGATTTTACTCATAATATCTCCCATAAGATTACTAGAGCTACTTGATGACACATGATGTGACTTCAAGCAGCATCATACTACAAACTCTGTAGGATATAGGTTTTCTGCTTTTGAGGAGGTGTCCTTATATCTAGGTTCAATAAAGTATTAGTAAATCCCCACTAGAAATGTAGTGCTTCTGTTCCTACATCATTTGTCAGTTCCATGCCTATTGCTGGATGATAACAAGAATCTGGATGTTTACTGCTGGAATGGAAAACTTATGATGCTGGTTATAGCTGGCTATATGCTGATACCTGCAGCTCCAATCTAGTTTCTTCTAACTACATGTAGAATATTAAACACAGTGTGTTGTTTGGTTTTTTTCTGTTTTTTTTTTTTTTTCAAGACTGGAAGTGCAAATTGTTTGCAGACAACTCTTAGTCTGTTTGGTATTTTTATTTTTTTGGAGACACTATGACTCAAAATGAGAAATGTGTTTCTTATCCTTGGGAAAATGAAACTCTCTGTATAAGTGATCTGAATCAAGCCAAGACTGGTTCTTAAGTGGCTTTCTCTCCCAGAAGACAACAACAATATATATATTTATACATAACAGTCAGGTTTTTTTTCTGCCTACATACCATTATAATAGTTACTATTGTTGGCACCCTATTTTGAAAGGCAGGGAATATAGGAGAATACATACTTGAACAGAGAACTGGTCTGTTAGTGAAAAATTATTGTGAATATGTTGGTGATTTTAGGATTTTTAAAGCTCATTTCTATAAAAATAATATTTTTGGGCCAAATATGATCAGACAGTATTCTTTAGAATAATCTTATGTCTGTCATGGAAATTTCTGAAATCAAACTGAAATAATCTCCTTGGATAAGGAAGAACTCTTCCGTGGTTAATTGCCCTTGAGATTATACTTTCTGAGCTTCAAAGGTTTGAACTAATGATGTTCCTTTACTTAAAGTATTCTTTCTTTTGCCCAAGTCTAAAATTCTACTGAAATTAGGATCGAAAGGCCTAAATGTAGTTGGCAAAAGAAGATATTTGTAAAATGCAAGATCAGTATTGAATCTACATAAAAAGACATACTCTTTTTTTTTTCCCTACTGGCTACATTTTGACCTTTGTTAAGCTCTCATATAAATTGCATTTGTCTTTATAATACCACTGCTAACAACAGAGCAGATTTTGTGTCTGGGTAATTGTGTTATATGTTTTTCTATGTCTGAATTAACTCTCACCTTGGGAGAGATAAAACTAGCATGATTCAAGTTTGGTTAAATTCTGATTCTTCGTTTCAAAATTTTGACTGTATGAAAGCAAATAAGCTGTTTCTGATAGAACATGGAGCATTCATACTTTAAGCAGTTTTCTTTGGTCTGCCGTCAGACCTATGTTTAACAGATCTTTTGATTAAGATTGACATCTATAGTAAAAACGAAATGAGTTGAAAGCTTGAATAGTGATTATTGCTAACTTATCTTCTAGGAAGATATTCTACTCAAGGGTTACAGAAATAAGAAATTGCACAATGGCCAGATGTCACATTAGCATATGCAAATCCGTCCTACTCATGCAAAGCTATTTACCATGACTAGCTGCAGACTTGCAGCACACTTGATAAGACTGTCAAAAACAACCTCTGTTGATGGTGCTGGAGCAGGAGTAAATGGGTACAGTGGAAACAGAGCTGCAAGAAATCCAAGGATTATAATGATAAAATGCACCACTTGAGAAAAAAAAATCTATATGCAGCTTCGGGGTGCTGATCCCATGAGTTAGGTGGTGTTTATAAGGACAAGTATACTAGATAACACAAAATACAGAAGGTGGTATGCTGGTTTGGTTCTATTGCCTGGATTTAGCTGTCAGCCTTCTGGAGCTGCTGCATCACTTCTGACTACTACTTTGAGCCATCACTCTGGGAAATCAGTAGTGTCTTTGTGATGTTGATATTAATATGAACTTTGCACCACTGCCCTATATCTCTGATTTTTCACAGTATTGTGGAAGGAAGATGTGATTCAGACCTGTCCCCTGCCAGTCTCTCTACTTGGTCTCTCCACCCAAGCTGGTCAAGTTGCATAAGTTCTCATTGATCTCTTCCTGAAACTTTTTCTTTAGAAAAGAAAAACACCTTTCTTTTTGTTGCCTGACCAATCTTTTTCCAGGCTCTCCTGTGAGAAGAGTGGCAGGCAGTCATTGCAATCATATTTTGAGTGTTTACAATTAGATGGGGAAACGAAGATTTCACAGCCAAATAATTAAATACAATGTTAATGAATTCTGTTAGTCATATTACACTGAATCATATTAAAGTGCTTAACCATGTGCTTGAAGGAAAGAAACATTTAAAGTGAGTACTGCAAATATTCTGAATACTAATTAATTTGTTCAGAAATCCTACTTCAGTGTTAGTTTGATGATATTAAGAAGAAATGCTAATGTTAAATCCTATCCTATTTGTCAATCAAGAGGAAATTTCCAAAATGGGAGCTCTGAAGAGCTTGTATCCACAAGTTTCTGCTGAACTTAGGGTATGTAATGGTGGTGAACTCATGCGCATCTGTAGGTCTCCAAGAAAGTTAGTGTCCTGTTCATTTATTCAAACACCCAAAAGGAATCTAATCCTCACCTTTCACTGCAGGTGTTATCCAGGTTTCTGCAGCTGCCCTCTCTGACATGGGAAGGCTCTTGTAGTTGGGGAAGCCCTGTCTTTAATGGCAACACTGTGTAGAACAACAAAACAGCTATTCTGAGGCCCTGCAGATAATGTTTAAGAAATAAGAAAATCCATGTGCAATGCTTTAGGTGCTTTTATGGAATTTCCTTGTGGTTTTTCTTTTTTTTAAAAAAAATTATTTCTATCAGATTTTACTGTTGAATTGACTGGAGGATCATATCTTCCTTTTCTAGAAAGTGTACTTTCCTTTCAGTGGGAGACTGAAACGTCTCCCCCTGCCTCTCCATGCCAGCGGTGCAATAAGACTGGATACAATAACATGCAATACGGTTAAGAAATAGGTTCTTTATTATACTTTTTTATTCAGTGTCTCTTTTCATCAGTCACCACGGAAAGAGTAGAAGAATCTTATGTACAGCAGTTCTGATCTGCAAAAAGGTGTGCATGGCAGAGGCTTAAGAACAGAGGCCTACAGACAGAACACGGGAGGTAATGAAATTCTGTATTGGAACATATGTATCAGGATGTTCCATGTAAGAAATAAATTTTATGCTAGCTTAAAGGAGGTAGAATTTAAATGTAACCTGAAACAAAGGTTTTTACTTACTACTGTCAAACTATTATACCTGGTCTTTTTAAAATGTCAGTAATGATATTTTCTTATGATAAAATTCTCTGCTGACCCTAAGAGCCTTTGGATCCTTGCCTCTCATACCTTAGGGTAACTTTTCACACATCAGAGGCTTCCAAGATAAATGAAAAAAAAAAAGAAAAAAAAAAAAAGAAATGTAGAAATATGGCTGAAATAATCTATTTTAATTATTGAGTAGAAGGGGCACTCTTCAACAGCCACCACTGTGCTTCATTGTGTTTATCCAAAGATTGTCCAAAATACTTGTGTTTATGTTTTCATTTTGTAACAAGATAAATAGACAGTTAAGGCTCTTTTTCAAGAACTGAGGCAGATGAAAATGTAAAGATTATCACAAGTACTCTAACTTTTGAAAATGGGAATGTCTAAGGGAAAGGTAGAAGTGCATCCGTTTGAATACAAAATCATTTCAGCTCCACCAAGCCATTTTTTAGTATTCACTAAAGTACTGCAGCTTTGTAATAGGGATTTGCTTTCAATCTCAGCAATTGGTTATTTTTATTTGACAGTATTTTGAATAAGTATATTAGCCCTTCTTGAAAATTAAGACTTATTAGTTATGAAATTTGCTCTGATGGCTGATCAGGTGTCAAGATGAGAGTTTTTAGGGTAAGGCGAGTGATCATATAGCTGTGAAATAGAAATCCAGTATTTTGTATTATGTAGCTGCTATTCAAGAAGAATAGTCTTTCACAACAGCTAATGGTCTATGCGAATATATAGCTTTTATAGTCCACATATTTTACATTTCATTGGAGTTAATATAGTGGGAAAACCAGACATTTTTCAGCAAATTATGACTTTTTAGTTATTTGGAGTTTTTTTTCAATATAATATAGTACCATTTGTTTTCTGACAACTGTGATTGAAACTTCTCTAACATTACCACAGACAAAAGATAAAAATATTTTTCTTTTTTGTAAGTGGTTGCTGAAGCATCTAGAAATGGATAAATTGCTTTTCTGTCTAAAATAAATTTTTAAAAAAATCCACAAAAGGTACAGAAAATTTTTGACTAATAGATATTCTGTAGAAATTCTGCTTTACAAAAATACAAATAATAGTTAGACAACTTCATTATTAATATATTATTAGAGACAATGAAATCAGAGTATTTTATGCTGATGAAGTGTACATGAAATAGAGAGCCTTTGTGGGCTGGTAGCTGAAGGAAGTTACAGGGCTGTGCTTCATGTAAGGTTTTAGGCTTTTTGCCAAATCAGCATGAGACTGTCAGAGAAACTTTGGTGATAGAAGGGAAGGGCTGAACAATAGTTACATCTCTTTTTTACTTAGGATAAATCCTCTGAGCTGAAACAGGTCCTCCCCCTACCTTCCTTTTCCTCCTCTGTATGTGTGTGAGGTTGCTGGTAAAGATATGTTTGGGGCATGTAAAACTATGATCCACCTGTTCCAAATCTTTGGAGTAGCTGAAAAAAAGAAGTGTTTGCCATTCTGAGTCAAATGTGGGATTATTTTATTTCAGTGATTTATCCCAAGATGCATACTTAGGAATTCCAAATTATAAAGAGAAAGAAAAAATTTTAATCCATTAGATGATAATTTACAATACTTAGAATAGTTTATACCCAGAAGTGTTATTTTAATAGCAAAGCTAAAAGTTCTGGTTAGCACTAGCCACCTTATCTCTTGATATTGTTGGTACTCATGTGAATTTATAATCTCTCTTTGTACCATGTGTGTATTTCATTTATTGTATTTTGCCATGTTCAGAGATTCCTCATCAGTACCTCAGCTACCCTGTAATTTGTTCCCTTAACAGAGCGTGGCTTTGGCCTGTCTGGAAGTATCTTAATTTATTTGGCCCCTTATCTATATGTAAATTTTTGTTTTCAGAAAACACCTAAAACAAATACTTGAAAAAGTAACAAAAAATTTCAAATATTTGTGGTCAAAAACTGATGTTTGTTGCAGCATATTTCCCATTTTGCAAAACTGGTCATAACATTGTCTCAAAAATATGAAATTAGACCTTGAATGGTTAATTTTCTTCAAGAATTCTATCTTGTTTTATGATACTGTATATTAATAAAGATGTAGTAATAGAGAAATTGTAATGAATTTCATATGTAGTACTCCATACTAAGCCTTGAGGATGAAAAATTATTTCTATTCACTGTAGGAATTTGAAATATAATTTACATCTCAGTTTTTATGAAATAGCTTCTGATTTAAAAGAATTTAATTTTCAATAAACTGCATTTATAAATGAAATTTTGTTTTGTTCAAGGTTTTTGAAAATTAGTCTTCACTGTCTTGATATTTATTAGAATTGATAGATAATTGTGATTTTCAGGCTCCATCACTGTAATTTCAGAACTAAGTTTTGAAATTCTCTATATTTCTAACTATTCACCGCTGATGAAATGTAATATTTTGACAGTTCCAGAACAAAAAAAGAATATTTTTACAAATTATTTTGTAGAACAAATAAGCTCTTCAGTTGTGCTGATTATAGTATATACACTCAAGACTGCAGTAAAAACTACAGTCAAAATTGTTCAATGTTATCAGTACCAGTGTTTGTATCTGGCAGCATTCATGTTTCATCTCTTTTTAAAATTAAAGTTATAATTTTTAAAATATTCTCCTGCCCACCTGAATACTTGGGCTTACCTTTTATATAATGATTCAGATTTTGAACAATTGTTGTATGAAGTTACTAACATGATCATGTTCCTGAAAATATCTCCAAAGACAGATAAAAACTTGGAAATTTATTTTTTAAAATATTCATCATATGATTTGAAAATTATTTGGTGTACCAGCACATTGTGATAACTCTTATTTTAAAAATAACTAGAAAACTACTCTTTCTTTGTTTTCTGTGTTACAGTAAAGGGTGCATAGTGGTAAATAATAAATGTTTGTTTTGCTTTCTTAGTTTTTATTTTGAGAAGTTCTGATTTTTTTTATTTTTATTTTTAGCACCATCTTTAAAATAAAAAAATACACATTTTACCATATTATAAACATAATGCAGATATATCAAATTTGTCTTGCATGACATTTTTCTATCAACCAGCTGAAATGATCATTTAAGTTATCTAAAGACTGTCTTAAGTCACAGGGAAAAGTGTTTGAAGCACATTTACATGGAGATAATTCCAAATGTCATTTTGATATAATTTATGAATTATTAATTTATTTCCTTTTATGGTTTCACCGAAATTTGAAACTTTCATTTTAAATTTCTTCCATCGTTCCTTAAAAAATAATGGACTTAATCCACTGGAAGGAACATGTAATGAAATGGTCTATAAACATGACTTCAGACTGTCATGACATACATTTCTTCTACTTCTTCTCAGCAATCACAGTACTGTGACAGGAATGGAGTTTTGTCCCAGCAAATTCCAAGGAAGCCTAAGTGTACCCATATAAAGGTCTAGATGGGCACTGAGGTCCTTACACAAATAGGGACAAAGTTATCTAATTATATCATCTCCTATCATTTCACTGGGAGGTGTTCAAAGAGTACTCCTTCTCATCTTAATTCTTGAACTCTGGTTTCAAGTTTCCACTATGTCAGGGAATTTGAGTCTCAACATAGAAGAAAACAGTTTGGAAATAAGAGATTCCTGTTTGCAGAGTCCTTCTCTATGACCCGTAGCCAGTGAGTCAGGGAGACTTCCAAGAGCATTAAGGGGGAAAAAGTGTATTTAATAAAGAGTTTGGGTATAGGACTGCACCAGGTACTCTGGTATCATTAAGGAACAGTTGATGCAGGGCAGAGATTCAGTTTGTGGGGAAAAGTTGCTGTTGCTGTTGGACATGATGTAGAAGTGTCGATTCACAGCACGCACCAGAATGAGTTGCTAGGAAAAAGGGCCTTTATTCTCTGAACTTTTCAGCTTTTATAGGGTCTTGCACTACAGTTTTAACATGATTGCTCAAGGGAACACCACCTCTTGTCCCATTGGTGGGACAAGAGAAAAACACACTAACAGTTAAACAGAACTGTTTTGAGAAAGTAAAATGATTTACAAAGATCGTCCTTGAGTGAGAGAGCTCCCAAGAAACTTTCCTTTGGGAATAGATCAGCCACTGACAGGCTCAGAGAAATCAGGTCCACAAGTTGTCTCCAATGCAAAGATATAGATAAGCAGTTATGTAATGGAAAATCTACAAGATTTCAAGATCCCTCATGTATCAGGTTTCTTTTTCTGGATGAGTCTTATGTACACTGCTCAACATTTCTGCTCCATTCTGCTCAAGAGTGCAAGTCCTTGTATGTGATCCCTGGAATTAACTCTATTTCATTTCTACCTGTATGCCATTGCTTTAGCACCCGTTCAGTTTCACCCATACAACAATTTTCAGGTTGCAGTGCAGTGTTAAACTCCAAATGGTAGTAGTAGCTTCACATTTCCAAATAGTAGTAGTAGCTCATTTTCAGCGTCTTTACACCATTTCACTGTCCTCCTAGACCCCAGAGCTGTGGTTATGTGCAAGTGAGTTCAATGACCACTGAAGTTTTGCCCAAGAGAAAACTCTTGCAAAGTTGAGAACCTTAAATAGATGGCCACTGCATGGCAAGTATTTTTGTAGTTGTAGTAGTGGCTAAGAAATTTATGTCTTTACTGCTAAAAAAATCTCAAAGGTGAAAGATATTTTCTGACTTTCCTGAAAAGAACTTTAGAAATGCAGCTTTAATATTTCTCAGTCATTCAAACATGAAAGTGGCAATGGCAATTTTTTTTAAAATATAAATTTCAGAAAAAAACACCATTATAGGTAGCTGTAAAAGGCTGTCAGTTCCTGCCAGTGTCAAGAACAGTTTCTGTGGTACCCTACAGTAGCTCATAATTTAAAGCAGGTTATATGTTCTTACAGCACTATTTACATAAAGACTTCACTTGGAGTTTGTTTGTCCAAAACAACCTGTAATAATTATAGAAAATCCTTTTCAGGCATATTTGACTTTTTTTTCCTCTTTCTTTTTCTTCACAAAGTTCACCACGGGCTAGCTCAGTTCATCACCTGGCCACATTTATTCCAAGCTTCTCTGTATGCCAATACAACAGCTTCCCATAGGAGATATGGTTGATCTATCCAGATAGGTTTTGCTTTTTCCCATGTACCTAAGTGTCTACTTAGGGCATGACAGCTACTCATATGATGGACCTCATAGCTTCATGACAGCACAAAACCTTCTCTTTTTTATTAGAAAAAAAACCCCACCCTGCAAACTCATAAAATGTAATTGTTCTGTGGAAACCTTTAAATCCCTAAGAATCATTTGAGCAGCAGTGTCCTCCTGCTCCCGTACTCCCTTTTGGTTTTCTGATGGTCAGGCAGGTCTGGCAATTTTTCTCCAGATCTACAGAAAGCTCTTGGGTTTAAGTTATATAGTCATATGGTAGGGCTATGAACTCTTACTGTTAAAATTTATTGAAGAATCCAGGGTGTGCTTCTTTCAACAGATTGATAGATTTTTAGTCAGTTTCAAAGGCTTGTTATCTTTGAAGTTACTATCAATAGCAAAGACAACAGGAGCTCCATTTCAATTAAGAGGTATCTTTGATTTATGCTTTATGTTCATTTTAAAAATGCTACCTGAAAAATTGAAAGGTAGGGTACTACATGATGATTTTGCATGAAATTCAGGAGAAAATATGATACTTCAGTTAACATATACAGCAAAGCTTACACAGGAATGGTGGTTCCCGTTAAAAGACCACCTCTTGTTGTTTTGTTACTCTTATAGAGCTTCAGAAAAAATGGGTGAAAATGCCATCAGTACAGCAAAAAACATTATTGCAATATTAACTCTGGTATTCATAAACTCACACAGAAATCTCTCTTGGGTTTTATATATTGATTTAGTCTTTCATTAGAGGAGCCTGTTGTGTTAACAAAGGTGCTTTGCTGTGTGAAACAAAGGTATTAAGGAACATTCTTTAATCAACTAAAATACACAAAAGAAATCATCATTATCAATGAGGAGGGTGTTACCTTAACTAATTTATGACTTATTTTCTGTCATCCAGTAGGAAACATACCTTATATCTGTGCTGCTGTTGTGGTGGTATTCAGTGGATTATGCTTTTTTGTAAAGTAAGCAAGTTTTTAATTCACTGCATATGCCATTTAAGGATACATTTCCTACAAGCAGTAAAGTGCTTAAAATGATAGAAATTGGTAGAATCTGCTTAGGTACAGCAACATTTTTTGGCAAATAAATAAATGAAATCAATTATATGGATATAAAACAAGCAAGTGACTTTTTTTTCCTCGACTGTTCAAATCAGGCAGCAAGAAAGGAGCAACACAAATTATTCATGTGCAATTTCTATTTGCCTGCATTGCTACCTGGTAGTAGCAATTCGTTTCGACTTAAGAAGCTTTCAAAGATTATATGCTGTAAGAGACTCTATGTGAAACTTAGTTAATGCCCAGTGAAAAAATGCCTTATAAGCATGTGTATCTCTTCAAAAGGCTGTGTAGAGTTGCCAGAAAAGATGAGGGCATTCTTGTAGTCCAAAATAAAATAGGTCCAGACGTGCAGCCAAATTTCTTTACAAGTATATTATCTCCAGTGTGTATGGGGCTTGACTTTTCATGAATTGTTTACAAAGATAAACTGAGTAACTGCACACACAAGCTTGAAGGTACTTGTATGGTTGCTATTAATAGTTATATGATGCTATTTTGTTGGCATTACATGCACATATGTGCTCTTTATATTTGCTACCTAAGGGGCCAGACTCTGACACCTTTTGCAAGTTGAAAGACGAGTACTATTTGCAGTGTGAGGTGCTAATTGCTTATTTTGTTAACTTTGCTGGAAATATGAGTGACAGAATCTGAAAGAATGTTCTGATTCAGGAAAAAATTTGCATATATTTCATTTCAAGCATGTGTTGAATCCTATTCACTTTAATTAGAATTTCTATACACTAAAAATAAAGTGTATGTATAAGTTGCTTGTTGAATTGAGTTCTGCATAACTGTTTCTCCATCTATTTTGCAAGTCACATCAATTCTTATTGTTCAGCTCTTTGATACTCTACTAGCTACTCTATAATTGAAAAATTTACATTGCTTGGAGTCCAATGTAACACATTTAAAAATATTTTGTTTATAAAGCTACTGTACCTTTCAACTGAAATAGTAGAAGAATTAAATTTCTCTTATCCCACGATCTACCGGAGGAATCTCTAGGTGATGCAATATCTGTATTGTAAAAAATTGCTTATTTTTACCTTATTTAATTTTTGCAAGACATTTTATTCAAAATAGTTTGTTTGCTATTGTGCTTATGCATGTGCCTGACATTTTTTTGTGTCTGCTTCTTATAAGCTGCTCTGCCCACAGCAGACCATTAAGTGAGAGCAATGGTATGATACTGTCTTCATTTTCCATGCACTTCCAGGCAAAGGCTTTTCCATTTTGTATGTTATTGTCTGTGCTGTGAGATAGCAGAGCCCTTTGTTGGGTTCTCAGCTGAGCTGTTAGTATGTACTGACTCGACAAAGTACTGCTTTTCTGCTGCTGTTCCTCTGCTAAGTACTCTGCCCCAAAATCCAGGGAGATATGGCTGTTATTCAGCCCTAAAAGCTTCTTGAATCAAAATGAAGCTGTCAAAGATACAGACCACAGTTTTCACAATAATTGAGGCATAATTTTATTTTATATCAGTGAAAAGTATCACCCCCCCAGGGAATTCCTGAGGAAGTTTGACAGCTTTTCAGTGCCCACTGAAAAAAAAGGGATCAAGTGTGCCCTTGGACCCTAGGTTGCAACAGCCTGTTGTTAAACCCATCCTCCACCATCCAGTCAGGGCCTTCTCAAACTGCCTGTATTTTCTGTGTCACAAAGCAGTGTGGAGTTTGTGTACCATTCATCATTCAGACCATGTAGATCTCTGCTTCAGCAGCATGAGGAATCCTCTTCTGCTGTCAGATTTTCCATGTGTTTTATGGGACTGCTGTATTTTAGCAGCTTACTGGGAATATATCTGATACCAAATCAATACAAAAAAACAGATTAAATGAGAGAATTAACAGTTGAAGCAAATTCTTCTACTTCCACTCATTTGAGGTCACATCATAATTTTCTTTTACATTTATTGCTATTTAAAGCAATGCTAATCTATGCTGGACACACGTTTCAATACACAATCACATAATTGTGCTTCTGAGAACAGACCTTATTTATTTTTTAATAGTTTTAGATAAGTACAATATTCTGGTTACACTGAGTGTGGAGGCTTGTTAAAACAGTGTATCAAATGGCTGGCTGATCTCCCTTTTCCTCAAACTTCCCCTTATGATGGGTGTTTCTGCTTCAGGGGTCCAACAGAATGTCCCAAAGCTGGGCACAGGGAGTTTGAACACAGTTTTTGGAAAAGTTAGGGCAGCACAGTGATGAATTTGGAACTGTGCAGGTGTAATGCATGTGGTATGCAGACATCTAAGAGCTGGCCATGCAAATTTCTATATATACACCTATATGGATAGCCTATCTGAATCACTAAACTGAATGCTTCCTGGGTGTTTGGGTAAATTATTTTCAAAAAAAGTCATATTGATATAGAAGGGCATTTGAGGTAATTATTTAAAAAAAAAAAAAAAAAGATAAAAAAGTTTCTTGCTAAACTTAAAATACATTTAACTTTATATTCCACAACGTGTTTTTCTAGTACATTCCCCTTTTAGATTGACCTTTTCCCTTCTGTTAATTTCTTGCTGCCAGGCATATACATTTTAATAACGTATTTCCATTCGTTGACTATCAAGCAGTAAATAAGTACAAAAGAGTTAATATATTTGTAGACTAATTAAGCTTTCCCTAGATCTGCACACTTTGATGACAATTTTTCTTAAAATAAGTGTGCTTGCCTATCCTTGGCATTTGGAAATAAAACTTACCCTGTCATAAAACTCAGGATCAAAATCTTTTGCAGCTGAAGGTGTGATAACTGCTTGCATCTTAGGTAGCAGAAAAGACAAGAGAAGATATTTTTCACAGTGAGACAATTTGCAACAGGTGACCATATTCATTCATCAAAAGTTTACTGTAAACATTAACTAGTGGAACACAAGAACCTGTGGAGCAGACAAAGATTAATTATACCTGTGCTCACACAGTAATGTTTGTGTTCCAAACAAATTATATTTGCTTCAGTTTAAATGATGCATAAGTCTGATAAGTGCAGATGAACGTGTGTTCAGGATGAGTGAGCACACTTGTTTGAATGTCATATTTATCCCTGTATTTTGTCAGAAAATTAACTTCTTTGGAGTTTGTGCTTGAGCTGAGCATATGGTTGTTGATCTCTGGAGATGACAGCCTATCTGAGCAATAGCTCCTTATGGCTTGAGCTCTCCTCCGCTGGCAGATGCTTTGGGCTTTTCTACAATTAAGTGGAGATCATCACTGTTTTCTTTGAGCACTGCTGTGCCTTGTACTCTGAAGTGTTTTGTTAATCACTGTCTGCCTTCGACAGAAGCTGCCAAAGCTCTCATTAAGTTTGAATTTTGAGATGTCATGCTCGAATGATGGAATTTCATCCCTTTTCTGGATGAATGGAATTGGCTATGGAAAGATGCCAACGAAAAATCATGACACTGAAGTATATCTGCTTTGCGTTTCACTGCTAAAACAAAAGAGAGAGAGAAAGGGGAAAAGAAAACTTTCTTGCTGTTTGTCTCAGATCCAGAGCAAAGACTGGCTTGTGTGGTTTCCTGGAAGATAATAATCATAGGGTCTTCACCTTATCATCTGTAGGGCTTATGTTGTTACTTTTCATGAGCAATCTGTCACTGTCTTGTTCTCAACTGTGAGTCTTAAACCACCTTCTCAAAAATCTTTTGATGAATGCCGCTTACTCTGTCACTGGAAAATATAGTTTAAGATGCTCAGTGACAATACATTTTTTTTTAAAAAAAATTAAAATCACTTTTAGTTTGAGGCAGGAGCTCCAGTGATGACATTATGATGAACCATAATAGGAATACAATCTAATGTAACATTTGTGCTTCAAGAAACATTTCTTGCACATGTGCAAGCAGAAAGAAAATGCATCTATTGGCTGGTTATTGACTTGCATCACTAAGCTAAGTGTGTGAATTATGGTTTGAAAAGACATTGTCTATTTCTCTCAGTGGATGCAAATGTTTCAGCTGTAATAACAAAAGTGAGCTTGGAAAGAAAAAGCTGTACTAATTAGCTGCAGTACCTAATTTCTGTCACATTCTGTACAGCAACCCATGAAGGCAAAAGGCATGGTCTTCACACATAGAGCAGCTCTCTGCTGTTGAACTAATGGTTGTTGCCCTAATGACAATAGCATTTATCAATGTGCTGTTCAACCCATGGGTATGATGCCATTTGTATGTTCTTGATTAGTTCCACTTTGGCCTTCTGTGAAATTCTGAATGTGTGAATACCTCCCAGTTGAGGATGTTCCTGTGGAGATCATGGTTACTTTAAAACAAAAATGTACAAAAGAATGATCTTGTAGAGAAAGACAAAGACAACATCTTTCCCCTTAAATGACATTTTAGAAGTTTTCATGCTTTTGTAGAATATTATCAAACCCCACATATATATATATATAATTTTTATTTTGTAATATTTTTTCTGGAGAAATACCTTCATGTTATTCCTTTATGTCCTTTTCTTGGACATCTCCTAATCTAGCAAATTTATCTGATACCTAACAGATATGTGTAACAGAATGGTTAGAGCTGGCAGAGTCCTGAAGACCCTTGATGCTAACTCTCTTGCTCAAAATAGTGTCACCTACAGCAGGTTGCAAAGGACTGAGACCAGTTATGTTTTGCTTACCTTATGGAGACTCCAAAACCTTTCTGGGGAACTTGGCTTAATGTTGAATTATCTCTAGAGGAGATAAATATTCTCCTGTCTTCAAAAGGAATTTTCTGTCTTTTGGTTTGTGCCCATTGACCCTTGTCCTGTCACAGGGAATCACTGTCTTTGCCACTTTCTCCTGTATTCTACCAGGTATTTGTGAATAGTGATGTGATCTCCCCGCACCCTCTCTTGTCTGTCTCTAAACAGTTCCAGCTCTCACAGTCTCTCCTTGTTAAAGATGTTGAAAGATGATGAAAGATGAAAGATATTCTGGTGCCTTAGTTATCTTTGTGTCCCTTTTGTGGACTTGCTCCAATATGTCCATCTCTATCCAGTGCTGGAAAGCCGACACCAAAGCACAAAAGCCAAAAGCCTAAAGCACTCCATTTGTGTTTCACCACTGCTAACCACAGGGAAAGGTTCATCCCCTTCACCCTGTTGGTGACTCTTTGCCCAATGTGGCAGAGGAGGCTGCTGGCGTTTGCTGTGAGGGCTCATTGCTGCTCATGGTTTTGAGTCTGTCAGGTTAGTCGAGCGCAATTTCTTCTTTATAAATCCTTGCCAGCCACTCCTAATTAGCTTCACATCCTTAGTAGGTTTGGAAATTACTCTACATGAAGATGTCGTGGATCACCTTCCATGGAGTCAAGATGAGACTGATAAAACTTTAGCTCCTTTAGGGGTTTTTTTTGCCTTGTTTGAATGGTTGACTTTTACTACTTTTCTTAAGAAGGAAATCCTTCCTAATTACATTGAGCCTTTAGAGATGTTTTAGAGTGGCCTGACAATGACATCATCTGGCTTTCTCTGTGCTAGTGTTGGCAAAGGATGAAAGTAAAAGCTTTCTGAAATATATAAGTAAACAGAAAAATTTAAAAATGCTTAAGACTTCATGTGACTGCCCATATTGACTTACAAAATGTAATTAAGAAGCTGTATGTGAGTGTATTTCTTTTGGGGAAAGTGCAAAAAAAGAGTGTCCTTTCATTGAATTAATGAAAGTGAAATTTTGACCCTGTCTCAGTTTAGAGACGAGTTTAGAAGGAAAAAGCTTTGGAATGAGTATTCCTCTAAAAAAAAGAATTCTGACAATCCCTGTCTGTCAGTAAGAGATTAACACTAGTGGATGAAAGTGAAAAAAGCTCAACTATTTATTGACAAACAGAGTATCCACATGGTGTGGAAAAAATAAAAAAAGAATAAATGTTAGATATTGAATTGTCCGACCTTATCCCTGCCTGTACATACACATCCACACTGGAATAAAGAAAACTAAATAAAACCAAATTCCAGGGAAAGGAAAAAAACCCACAATGGTCACAACGTGGTGGGAAGGGAAAATGAAATGGTGCCAGCTTCCTGTATCAGGGAAGGAAGGAAAACAAAGGGCTCATGCAGCAGCTTGCACAAAACACAGGAGAACCTAGTGAACCTCCAGCATGGGTCCCCTCTTGACAGCAGATGAACCTGGTAGATTTGGTGTCCTTTCCCTTACTGGTTTGGCTTTTCCAGGTTCTGGGGCTGGGAGAGAGCAGCCCCTCAGTGTCCTGCCAGTCCCTGGACATTTGTGTGCCGTTGATTGTCTTCTCTGACCTCAGACCAAAACCAAACCAAACAGCCAGCTTTGCAAAAAGGCCTCCAAAGGATTATTGCTGCAGTCTCCAAGGTCAGGGAAAGGGAAAGAATAAAATTCCTGCCTAAGCTAACAAAACCCAAGCTAGCTAGGCAAAAAAAAAAAAAAAAAAATAAAAAAAGAGGAAAGAGTCCACCCAGCACCATAGATACCTGGGGAGTTAGGCTGTTAAAGCTTGTGCAAGAACCCCAGGGCTCCCCACTACCCCAGACCCATCTTAAAGCTACTGTAACCAATTCTGGGCATGGAGCAAATGATCAGGGAATACCACCCCAAGACAGACCCTAGGCATTCTGTACTCCAGAAATCCTGAAAAAACAGCTTTGTTGAGATGAAAACAGTTGTAGTACAACGAGGTATGTAAAGGTCATCTTTGATGTTCTATTCAGATACATTTTGTGGTTATAAAAAGATGAGATTTGTACAAGCAAAAGCTTTTCTATTTAAATGGTCCTATTTGATTGTGTATGCCTATTAGTGAATCCTCGTAATTTCAATAATATCCTGGGTAATAAATCTACAATTCTTCTTGGTTGGGATTGTTTGTATGTTTGTTTGCTTGTTCATTTTAACAAAGTATATTCCATTTATTTATTAATATTTGGCAATAAGGGCTTTGAGATTCTTAGTATTTTTTTTTTTTTTTATAGAGATACAAGAGGTAGCTGATACTCAGTCAACACTGTCATGTTTAAATGTAGAGAGATCATCTTTTTCCTTGTTGTTTTTTGTTTGTGCCCCAGCAGGTCTTGGAAGAAAATATGTAAGATTATAGGGAACTTTTCTTCCTGAGGAATACTGGTCAGATTTCTGCCTCACAAAAATGATAAGCTAATTACATCTAAAAATCCCTCTAGCCTATATTTTATACAAATAAGCTGATTTTTTTTCTTCATATGGATAATGGTTGAATGACTTTTGGGTTTTGTATGTTCAAATTTCCCTAATTTTGTGCTTTTTTTCTCTCCTGAGAGTTGATGGCTTGCTTACTTGCCTTTAAGTTACTGTGTTTGTATTAATAATTTCTACATCAATTCTATAAGTATACAGTGAGAAGTCTTCATCTTAACAGTGTTTTTGACATGTCTGTTGTGTCAGTGAAAAAGAGAACTTTACCACATTTCGATCTTAGGTTAAAACTACTATGGCTTAGGTGTGCATATTTTGAAAAATTGAATAATCTTGACTTTTTTAATAATAGTATTAAATTTGATGTAATGTTATTGCTGAGACAATATTTTATTGTGTAGGACCAGAATTAGAAATTTAGAACTAAGAATATTTTCTATTTTTGAGACCCACTGTCATGTTAGCTACGGGGCTGGGTCTTAGCTCAGCTGTATTTGAAAACAGTAAAGGAATAAATCTTTTCAAAAAAGGGTGGTGTTAGGTATAGAGATATGATGTAACTATTGTGATGGCAACATCAGAAGTTTCAGATATTACAGGAATCTTGAGAGAACTATGGCTGAATTAGAGCTATTAGAAGGAATATGATTTACTGAGAGATCTGGAGCAATAGGAATGAATTTGTTCAGTTAATTGACATTATTAAAGCTATATATGCAAAAACAACCCTAAAGCCGCTGAACTTGGCAGCTTATAGATACTAAATTCCCTAAATATCAAAAGCATGATGAATCTTGATTTCATTGAAAATCTATTTCTCGACCTCTGTAATGGCTGGATTTTGCCCTTGCAAAATAAAACAAATCCTCAAAAGATCTAGGTAGCTGGAGCTTTCAGGAGGACTAAGCTTTGTTTCTGTTTTCTCTATTAAAAATCATAGAATCCTAGCATGGTTTGGGTCAGACGAGGCCTTAGAGATTATCTAGTTTCAACACCCCTGCCATGGGCCGGGGAGCCCAACCAACCTGGCCTTGAACACTTCCAGGGATGGGGCATCCACAGCTCCACTGGGCTATCTGTGCCAGTGCCTAACAGCCCTCACAGTGAGGAATCTCTTCCTAATGTCTGACCTAAACCTGTCCTCTGGTAATTTGAAGCAATCACCCCTTGTCCTATCACTCCATGCCCTTTTCAAAATTCCCTCTCCATCTTACTTGTAGTCCCTTTAGGTCCTGGAATATTCTTTAAGCTTTCCCTGGGCCCTTCTCTTCCCCAAGCTGAACAGCCTTGACTCCTTCATGGCCTATTTCTGGATTCAGTCCAGAAGGTAAATGTGTGGACTCATAAATATAGTACCAGTTCCCTTTTACAGTTGAAAGGTCTGTAATGACACGCACAGACAGAAGTTATATATCACATTTGATTTTGAAGTGTTCTGGATTTCCAGTTGGTTGGCATCTCCCCCATATGAAATCAAGAACCTTGCTCATGGTAAATGCATAAATTAGAACAAAAACTCTCTGAGTATGAGCTCTTCACCCTTGTCAGGGTTTTCACCTACATCAGAGAATGGTTCTGATACCATGTAGAAGTGAAGGTACTTGATTCTTTCACTCTTAGATGAGGACTTATGTATCATGTAAGAGTAGTTGCAAGTGCTGCCCAATTAACATGTCATGGGAATTACAGAATCCCTGTTCAAACAGGGTCATCCCAGAGCACGTGGCACAGGAGTACATCCAGAAAGTTCTTGAATATTTACAGTGGGGGTCATCTGCACAGGAAAGTTCTTCTTCATATTCAGGTGGGTCTTCCAGAGCATTGGTTTATACGCAAAAAAGTAATTTTGGAAAATTATGTTTTGAAACGTGTTGTTAGAAATCTTTGGAAATTTTAGAAAAGTGTAGGATAAAGACAAAACTGTGTTGATTTCAGAAGTTTTCTTATTAAGAACATGAATAATTTTGTAAGAGTATGGAGCATATGAGTACTGCATAGTGCACTGCAGTGCACTGGAAACCTTATTTCATCATTGGCCTAAGAAAGAATGTAAAATTAATGGTAGTTATGAAAGGGTAAAAAACTTGCATACAGGCAGTAGTCTTGGCATAATTGCATCCGGAAGGTACCCCACAGAAACCTGTTGGTGTGACCATTTGCATCACCTAGTTTCTCTGCACAACCTTGCCTCTCTTTTCCAAGGCAGTGTAGTTTGAAATCTGGAAGCCTTGTTTCCCAGGGAGTCCTCCTTGTAGTAGCCATTCCTTGAGCTGCACATGGTCCAGGAAAGCTGTCAGAATTACCACTGAAGTGCTGTGTGACTGACTGTCTTTATGCAGTGGGCAGAAAGTGTCTGAAAAGAGGATCATGTTAGGAAATGCATACTTCCTCAGTTCAAAGGGAATTCAAGTGGCGATGATGGTAAACTAACATTTTCTTAGGCAATATTGAATAGCTCAGAAGTTTAGCTGATGAAGAGGATAATAAGAAATGGTAACAGTTACAAATGTACACAATGTCCTTTAGAATAGAAAAATGTTGCATTTGTTGGTTTATTTTTATGTGTCTCAGAAAGCAGCACTTAATCTGTTTCCTAAAATATGCCAAAGTGCTTGATTATTCTCCATGATGAAAATATTGTGCAAATGAAAATATTTTCATCTCAGGACTGAAAATACCAATGAGGAGGCTTTCCTTTCAGATATGAGATACTTTAGACTTAGATGTCTGGACTAAGCTGTAATCAAAGATTGATTAAAGGTTTTATTAAATGCCGTATGCAAAGGAACATTGCAATGTGCAATGTACAGCCCATGTAAATCAATTTTATTTTACTGCCTCCAAGGCAGCATCACTAATTTTACTGGTAGAAGGTTTATACCATTGCCTCCCCTATTTTGGATAAACCCCACAATGTATTTCCACTAAATAAAATCTGTGTAACCTCCCATGGTGCACAATCCTGCATGTGTATATTCAATACTACTTAAAGAAACTGTGTTCTTAAAAGTGCCAGGTTAGCATGATGGGATGCAAAAGCCATACTCAGTGTGAACAGTCAAAAATGCATATACATGCAAGGTGACAGGTCTGACACTAGCTTTTGAAATCTGATGCTTTCAGGTGTGTAAAATGGAAACGATTTTCCTCCATTTATTAGCACCATGTGGGAGGAAGGAATAAAAATCCCGAGTATAAAATGCTGATCCAAAACATGAGAAGGGGCTTGCAGCAGCTTTTGCCACGTGGCATATGTGTCTTTGAAGTGTGAGGCAGACATGTCACACACCTTTCTTTGAACTGAGATTTTGCAGAAGGTAGTGGTGACATGGCACAGCTTGGTGGCTTTCCACTGCTGAAGCTGCAGGTATGTGACATGCCTGTTCCTCCACCAATGTGTCACACAGCTCTGCGCATTCCCACAGCCTTTGTTTTTGGAGCACAGCCTCTGACAACAAACACAATTGATGAGCAGAGACAGCACAGAGATAATATATGTAATATGTGACATTAGGGTGTCCAAATCCATGTTGCAGGCTTTCATATTATGAGAAAAGATGTTTTTCCTTGAGCAGAGGAGTGCACTTTATTTATTAGTTCCAGGTGTGCTTGTGCCATCTGTCGTTATCATGCATGTCAAGAGATATGTCCTTTGCAAAATACGGTTCCTGCTTGAGGCAAGGGACAAAACTTCAGGTAACAAAATAACCAGGAATCCTATTTTTTGTAAATTGTGTGAATCAAACATTTTCCAGTTGAATATACCCATACATAGAAACCAATATATCCACTATTATTTAATAAAGCTCTACTGCATGCATTTGCTAGTTCTTCTCACAGATTTTCATTAATTGCTTATCTTTAATTGTAGAAGAAAACAAATTATAAAAGTTGCTTAACCCTCATCAAAAGGAGAAGAATCCTTTGGCTTTGGAAGTGGCAAAAGTTTTCTGAGGAAAGTACACTTTAACTAACAAAAGACTACTAAGTTTGTAATTATCTTGGTAGTACTATTTTGGATATGCTGGAAACATTTACCTTAGAGTAATTACTAATTTGATCTAATGTACAGTGATTAATACAGAGATAATTATCAGCTTACTAGAATGTATAGTTAGTTTACAGAGAAACATTGCATTAATAGTGGTTAGAGACAGCTATTTCAACATTTCACACACTAATCTCTGTAAATTTTTCCTGTTAAAATTTTAACCAAAATAAATAGTTGTGTGTATGGTTTACTATAAAATAAAGACACGCTTCTTTTTTTTTTATACATTCCTAAAAAATATATATACACAAAAAATATTATCCTAAATAAACAATTCGTGCTCAAATAAAAGTGTTACTTTCTTTTAAATTATTTATCTGAGAAGAATTTTTACTGTCTTTTTTGCTTAGTTTGTATTGCAAATCCTAAATACTGTCTTCTAATAATTTATCTGTCACCTTTCCAATTATTTCTGTTTACTTTAACTGAAGTCACAAAGGATATTAATATGCTTTTGAAACTGGTAAAATATGCACATTGATGAAAAGTAGATATTTTTTTTAAAGCACCTGTAAGTCTTTGAACTCTATTTGGGGGTTGGGGAGGGTGAAAATAAAAGACACAATATTCTTTTGTTTCTAGGGGTGGAAAGAGAGCACAGAGCATTGCTTATTGTTTGCGTTATGAAGATTATATTCTGCTCATTCATGTATGGTAGTGCAAAGCAGATCCTGTGGGTTGGTAGTGACCATCTTCTGTTGGAAAGGAAATACCCTTGCCTGGCTGAGAACTGAAGCCATGTCTTCTTCCTCCAACCAGCAAATCTCCAAACTCAGAAAAAGTATGAAGAAAATCACATGTAGGCAGCGTGCAGCTGCTCTGCTTTCCCATTTTCTGATCAACACAGCTTGCTGTATGTATGGGCTGTTTCTAGGGACTGTCCTCTCCATTTCCCACATAAGCATAAGTTCTTTTTTATGTTTTTTTTGTTTGTGCTGATTGTGTGGTCAGCTGGACCAGGGATCATGCATCTTAATAATAACAGTTTTACTTTTATTTTTATTCACTCATTTCTTGCATTCATTTTCTTCTTTTTCTTGAGGTCATCAAGACATGACAGAAGAATCAATGGCATGATAAAAAGAAATTTATTAACCAAATTTTTTATAAGTATAAAAACTGTGAGTAAGTGAATTAAATTAGCAGCTAACACTTAAAACAAACGAAAGTGGAATACCAAAAAAACCAAGGTGGAATACATTTTCAGTACAGTATTTGATGAGACTTTTTCCCCCAGGATAAAAAATAACAGCATATATTAATGAATGAAATTTTTATTAAAGGCTGTTAAGCACAACTGCAATTTTGTCTCTGATATTCTTGATGCTGAAACTTCCATGTGAATTTGCTGAAGGAAATATTATGTACTTTCCCTTCTTCCTCAGACACCTGCTTTTGGCCACTGCATAGTGGTCTGGATGGAACTCTACACTGTGATCCAGTTTTATGTACTTAGATGTAAATGGTTTTCATACTTCTTTAAAGATATATTACAACTTTTGAGCTAGAAACTCATTTAGAAGGTCATTTTGTCCCACTCACAACTGAGCTCTTGTCTTCTGTGGTGGGAATTTCTGATATGGGTGTCAATCCAGACCATTTGTGATAGTTATTTCATAGTGTTCTTGCTTAGACAATTAATTTGAGACTACAAGCTTAGCATATTTGAAAAACTACGAGAGATGTAATCTTAATTAAAAAAAAATAAAATATAACACAATATTCAGACTCCTAAGTCAAAAAATAATAAAGAAAGGGGGTAAGGTGAGGAAAAAATTTCATACATACATATATACCTTCTTTTTTTCAGAATATTTCCTAGTGTTCTGCAGATATACATTTTTTATATTATCATTTTCAATGGAATATTTATGCAGATTATTACTAAGACAAAAGCATTTTAATATATCACAGATTTAGGGCTTACTTTAAATTTTTGGGTGGAACATCTTGTTTTCAGCAATTTTTGTTTTGAACAATTTACAATCAGCTAAAACTTTGAAGAGTAATATTTCCTAAATTAGGACAAATTTCTCTTCTCCCTCTGTTCCAGTTCATGACCCACATGTTAAGCAGTTTTCTAAATTAATAGACTAAAAATCTTGTTCTTCATGTTAAAATCTTTGTAAATATTGCAGCATTCATTTGATGTGTTTGTTCAGTAAGAAACAAGCTTGCCTCAAATATTTGCTTGTCTCTTTGAGAAAGAAATTCTCTAGAAATCTGTCTAGAAATTCTGAAATCGTAAAACTCTACGGGACTCTTTTGGGTCTTAAATCAGACTTTATATATTTGTCCTTGCAACAGAAATGTTCTATAATTTGGGCCAATTTTATAACCTGGAAATGTTTTACTACATTGGTTCAAAACCTGGATCGAGTTCTTACATGGAGTCACTTTTATCTTCATGCTTAGTTTACAGTGGAGTGGTGTATAGCACAGCACAGGGTGTAAAAACTGTGGTAATCATGTAGAAAAATAATTTCTATATAAGCTGTAGAAAATTTATAAACAGTTAATATCCCATTACTTTAACATGTTGAGTAAATACAAAGGATTTTAAATGCAGAAGCTAAAGACTCATTGACATTAAAAATCTTTCTTACCTAAATGATTCTATATAGTTTATGTTACAATATTGCTAGAAGAATCACTTTTATATGTGCAACCTCTCAGTGTTGGAAATGGCTTTGGAAAACACATTAACTGAGTCTTCCTCTGTCTTCACATAATTAATTCCATATTCTCAAAGGGGTGCTTATCAAATCCAGGTTCTTGAACCACATTTTCTGTTTATGGATTTGTTCTTGTAATATTTATTTTTACACTCTATAGAAACAAACAGAAAGAAAAATCTCAGGGATTATTCAGTGGCACATGTGAGAATGAGTGTATTTTCAGTAATACTACTCATGAAGGGCTGTTTCAAGTACAGTTAGTAAAGTCAGGAACTATCATTGTGGTACTAGATGGGCATTTTGCCACACATGTGAATTATCTGCCACATTTGGGGTTAAAGATTGAACAACCATTTACTGAACAAAAACAGAACGTTATGCATCACTTCATTTAGCTTGTTCTTTGATAGGTAAGTACTTGTGATGTCTATGTACTTATTGCATATAAGTTCCAACAGACTTTTACCTCCCACTCTCTCCTCTGCCTCCACTTCCCTTTCCCTCCCTACCATCTCCCACCCCAGGCTTCCATCCAGAACATCATTTAAGTCTGTGCTTTCCTTGTTGTTTTCTTCTTTGTTTGTTTGTTTGTTTCATTTGTTTTTAAGAAGCATGCTTATTGCAGTGAGTCTTGAGCAGGCTTTTGAAGCTGAGTGTATGGTAAAGGTCTTTCTTGAGCAAAGATGCTTTTCTAATTCATCATCCTTAGAACCATTATCAGATGCTATTTAAGCATATTGCTGCTATTTATGTTGGGTCAACCACTAAAATCAGGGTGTGAATCCTTAATCCTAGTAAATACTGAGATTTTCTAAATTCCTCCTGAATTCTAGGATTGATATTATTATACATGCATTACTTTACATAATCCTACTTTCCTAGAACAGGTATTCTTCACACTGGACAATTGCTTAGGCTCAAAAACATCAAAATAATGACAATTTTAGGGTAACCTTCACTCAAAGAATGTATAATAGTATAAAAATACAGCTGAAAAGAATTCTAATATAGTAAGTCTATGTGTGTGATGCATACTATCTGCAAAAGTTAAATGATACTGGAAGTGAAATCATTGCAATATTCAGGATTTAAGTTTCTACTGGAACAGGTAATATTGTTTCAAATGTTTCCTCCTCATGTAAAATTTCTATAAATAACTAGTTATGTTTGATTTATAATTTTCCCAGTATCTGCAGGCTCTACACTTTTATCCTCTGTATCTTTAGTAGTGTGTCTATGGCTCACATTTCCCATACAGGAATTTTTAAATGTTTCTTTTCGACTCATGGATTTTTGTATGTATTTTTGTATGGTATTTGTATGTGTTAACATGTATACATGCCTAGAGTGGCATCAAGCAACTAAATTCTGCCATAGAAGTCCATGCACACATTATTAGTCCAATTGCAGGAAGACTTGAAGCAAAAGAGTGTTAGCTCAGCATAATGAATGTCTGCCAGACATTTTTTTATAATGACTAGCTGCAGTTCTTCTTGTATGTCAAACCTTATGCTGTGCTGTACTGTTAGCTTTCTTGTTTGGCACAATCAAATGATGTAATGTATCCCTAGAAGTCTAGCTGGATCAAAGACATATACAACAGGGTGTTTTTTTCTGCCAGTAGTATTGTTGCACATTTTGCTAAAATTATAGTGCAAGCGATAACAAATACATGATCACTTATCATTTATAATGCACTATTCCTGCTATGTAGTAAAGACATTACAAGGATGGACAGCTTTGCTTGCCACAAAAGGAATGTTTAGATATTAAGTAGACCAGCGGGTGTTCAAAAATCCCTTCATAATTGTAATATTGACCTATGCTCATTGACAGAAAGAATCAGTTAAAAAGGAAGTGGTTTCCTTTCTGTGTATTAATGAAATGAATTATGCTTCCTCTTTTATTTATTTATTTTTTATTTTTATTTTTTCTCTGTAAGGTAAGCTAAATTAAAAACAGTAGTTGAAATGCAGTTCATTTAAATGCAGTTTAAGAACTCACCAATCTTCCCTATTTCAGGCATTGTGTAAGGCGTGGGAGGCTTGCTTATGCTTACTCCTGATGTAAAATCCACAGCAGTGTGAAAGGACAATAGAACTATATTGTATGTGTATCAACTTTGATGATAAATGCCTTATTCCTTTTTCAGAGGATTATTAAAAGTGTTCTCTGGAGGAATAAAATTGTGGAAGTCACACATTTAATAGCTCAGGTACAAAGAGTCAGATTGTGCCAGTTGGCAAAAGTTAGCAGGAAGCTGTCACAATAAATGGCAGCAGCTGCTCATAGTTCTAAAGAGTATGTCCCAGTCAGAACTGAAAACTGATGGCATCTACATTAATACTACCTTAATGGTCCATCTGCTGCTCCATAGGGTCCCTAGCTGCTGTATGGAGTCATAGGCATTTGACAAGCAGTCTCTGTATGCCAGACACACATTGTGCCAAATGTTTTAGGCTGCTTCGTATCGTTCTGATCTGTCAAACTTTCCTATCATTTATCAGGCAAGGAGTTCTGAGGGATTTTTTTTTTTTAATTTTTTTTTTTTTTTTTTTTAATTCCCACACATCACTGGCTTTTAGTATTTGGGGCAATCAGGAATTTGGGAAGGATGTTACTTGTGGTTATTTTTTCTTGGAAGATAACCACAGCTGCTTGATAATCTGTATGCTATGTTAATAAAGCAGTGTGATAAACCCTGTAGAGAATTCAGTATCTGTTTGCCATATCATTTAAATCTTTTTATTGTAGCAGGTAGAAATTTAAATACAAATAACCATAAAAGAACTAACAGTGTTTTGACAGGCTCACTAACACTCATTTGCTAAAGAGCAGTTCATTTCTAAATACACAGTTGCATAAATATTTTAAAAAGAGCATTCGTACATATATCCATATGTGCTTAGAAATTACAGCAGTAATGTTAGCAAAAGCTTTATTTAACTGATCAAGAAGTTATTCTATAAACATGTAAAAGATATTTCTTGTATATTAAATTATAAGAGGATGAAGCCTGTTCCGTCTCTGGAATGTTTAAGTCATTGCCCTTTCTTAGCATCCTTTGCCCCATAATATAGGTATGATTTTAATTTATAGATGATGCATATTATAATGTTTACAATTATAAAGTATCAATAAATTAAAATTGTTTGTAAAAACTCTTCAACAGTATCATCTACACAAGGAAAAGAGCAGAGCTGTGCAATTCCTGTTACATTAAACTATCCACTGCCTTTGGTCATTCTATATCTTGCAAAACAAAAAGCAGGTGTCATTCTTTATTCTTTGACTATATCTTGTTCCCAGAAGGCAGCTTATTTACAGTAAAATTGGAAACTTTTGCAATTTTTTTTTGTAGATCTATAGCTCCAATGGAAATGCACTGTTTATTTAAATTTGCTATTTGTGTGAAAATGTTGAAGTTAGCACAGAAAATAATTCAGAGTATCAGCAATGATCAAGGGTATAAATGAAAGAGCGAGATCAGGATGTCAGCAAAAATGTCACCACTATTTTTCGCAGTACATGTTTTGATTTTTTAGTTGGATTCATTCAAATCAGCCAGGTGCTTGAAATTCCATGATACTGCTTTTTTTGTTTCTTTTTGGGATTGACAGAGCCATGAACTATGGAAAATCAATGAAAGACCCTGATTCGGTTTCTGAGAAGAGCCTATAGGCTTCTCCCCTTTTTACTTTCCTTCCAGCTAGTCATGGGAAAACTGGTCAACCACAAAAAACACTAAACACTCATTATATTGTACATGATATCCTAAATATTTTGCATTTTTTCCATACTTCAGAATATGATTGCCTAAGGATATTTTCTAAATCAAAAGCTGGCTTGTTCTGCCCTGCCCTGCCTCCACCAATGTATTTTCTTCCTGTATCTTCACCTCGCTCCATTTCTTTTTTTCATGCCTCAGTATAAATCATAGGTTAAGTAGCTTCTTACACAGTGGTTATAAATGAGTGTTTAATTGTTGGTAAGACATTATGCAAAAACAAAGTGTGTGCCTTGGCACTCAGAGGTGCATTGTAGGTCCTCAGAAGGTAAAAAGGCACAAGTACATAGATGCAGGCACAAAAAATATAAGTTGCAAAACAAGGGAAATAATATTTATAAATAACCTATACCTTCATTATAATGTGTTTATATCTCTCTAGAAAACTGCCATCAAAAGGCATCACTTCTGATTTCCAAAAATGTATAAGGCTGTGGTAGGTAATTTAGATAAGGGTAGTAAATTTTAAGTGTAGGATTCATTAGGTAGGATTCATTAGCTGCTTTTAAATAATCAAAAATCAGGTGGAGAATAAAATCCCAGCGTATGTCTGAGGCTCTTGGTAGCTCTTTGTCTGGCAACAAACAGTGCCTGGCAAGAATCAGAAAGCCAGCAGAAAGTCCATTGTATCCCAATCCCAGCACTGTGGACATCTGCCTGGTACCCATGCCCTCTGGGGGTACCCTGCACGGGACAGCTTGGGCAGAAAGGCTGATCCTGTGAAAACAGGAAAAGCAGAGCAATTTTTAACATCAGTGTAGTGTGGCTTCAAGAAAGAAGCTCTCTTTTGCCCCCATTAAATAAAGCATTAGAAATTTCTGTGGTTTTGGGCACAGCTGGGAATGTAAGTGGCCATTCAATAGGTGGTAGGAGGCCCTCTCCAGAAAACCAATCTGTCTCTCCTCTCTAGGGAGAACTAATAAAGGTGCTCCTTGCCTTATGATCTCCATTCTCTCATAGATAGGAGTTTATCTGCTAGTAGATCAGAACTTCATAAAATCTCAATCTCTATTTAATCCTCTACATCTAAAAATATACTTCAAGATGAATCACGGGGGCTGTGTTTACTCCTTCAGTCTGTAAGAACTTAAACTGAAGTGTCACTTCTAACATTGCTAATGCCACAGAAGGTCTTTACCATGAGATAAACACAGAAGAGTGTGACAGGATGACATTATCTTCAAGGCTGGTGTAGGCAAGATCTGGTTAGCTTATCCTGGGTAGTGCATCCAGACAAAAATTCCTGTTGTGACAAATTGTGTAAAGAGGCTCATACACGTATCTCCAGTCAAAGTTCATACCAAATTACGGGACAGATGGCATCTGCAACCACCAATGACTATTTAACATCTCCCTTGAAATATGACTCCATGGATATCTGCAACTTGGACTGTAGGTTATTCCATCACAGTGGGAGCTTGACGTAAGATAAAAGTGTACTATTATCTGAGACCAAGGGAAAGGTTAACAAAACTTGGGGTGAAGAGTGCAGCACTGGTAATGGACACAAAGGATGCAGAATTTATGGATCACAAAGAAATCCAGCTCAGAAACAGTGCTGAAATCAGTTCTGACAGGATAAAAGGCTATTCTGGTCGGGGGACATTACAATACACTGATCCAAGAAATCCGCTGACACACAGCGGGTGAATGACTGAACATGAGACTAGTTAGCATTAAAAGCAAGGAAATCATTTAACCAGCAGCATAAGAGAAGTCTGTAGGCAATAAACATTAATTCTGTTGCTTGCTAAAATACAAAGTTTTGAATTGCCTTGGGATCCACACCACTGAGAAGACCAGGGTGAAGAAGGACCAAGGGGACACCACTGGACCCATGGGTAGTGATTGTCTTCTGCTTGATCACACTCTCTCTCACTCCATCTCTCTCTCTCACACACACATAAACACTTTTTTATTTCTTTCTGTCTCTCTATGTAACACTGATTGTTAAATAAAGTCTGTATTATTGACTTGGGCATATGGTGTCATTTTCACCTTAGTTTGGGCAAAGGTATCTCTCACTAATTGGATCATGAGACACACATATCTAAGCACCTTTTGGGGATGATACTCCCACTTTCCTGTTGTACCTATCACTGACCCCATTTTTGAGAATGATTTTGTGTTCTTTTACGGGCACTCTGCACAGCAATTAACATAAGAGGGTGCCCCATTACTTCTGCCATCTGTAACCCAATAAGATGTTTTAGCAAGTGCTGCCATTAAAAAAGCCAGCAGCACTGGAAAAATGATTTAAAGGAGATGTATGTTGAAAACTGTCCTGAAGAAGATCCAGGGAGGTTAAATAAGGAATAAACTGAGGAGATGGATGAAACAAGAAAAACAAAACTACAAGGTAGAAATGTGGTTACAAAGACAGAAAACATTGTTGGTAGCCAGTAAAAGAGAAGTTCAGGACTTTGAGATTAATGTTCAAGCTTTGCATTCTGAGAAGAAATTCCTCCACAGCCCAATGCCAAGAAATCCAAGCCCAAACCTGTCTGGCTGTGTCACCCATTAGTTTTTCTGCATAAGAATTTCTGTAAACATCCTCTGAGAGCAGGCTGCAAGGCATATCTACGATACCATCATAGAAGAGTAAATTCTGGACTATGAGTGAAGAGGCCATGGGGTAACAGGGATCACTCACATGCAGAGAAACAGAAATCACAAGAGGTTGTGTGTATTTGCTATGGCAGGTATCATGCCAAAAAGCTGTCCCATGTCAGCCAAACAAACAGGTTCAAAGATATCCTGTGTGTTACAGAATTTAGTGGTCTGCTGCTAGGCTTTGCTGTTAAAAGAATAAATTCTTGCTATTCACATGATTATTTTATTCCGCTATGGAAGAGTTATTTCTTTTAACACTTATAGTTTTCCACCTTAAATTCTACTGTTGTCTTGTTTCATTGTTTTGTGTTTTTTATTGTGGGGTTTTTTTCCCACTTATTGTTCCAAACTTAGGGTCTTTTGCTTAAATGTGCAGATATTCAAAAAGTTTACAGACTTGCTTGTGCATATAGCACAAATCAGAACAGATGGATGTTCTACACTAGAGATGAGTGAGTCCATGCACCGAGACAGCTTCTGTTACTAAATAAGAAACCAATAAAATCTTTACATAATTTATATGTTACTATTATTATTACTATTTATTGCTGCTGCTGCTGCTGCTACTACTACTACTACTATTATTTGTAAGTAAGCATTTAATGCAATCAGATGAAGAAATTGGAAAGCATTTATCCTCACTTGTCTTGACAAAAGATTAAGTGATGGGATCAGGTGTCCTTCATGCTGACAGTACTGACAGGGCAGGTAAAGTTCATCTTTCCACTAAAACTTTAGGCAGCAGTCAGTGGTTTTTTTTTTCCAGGATGATAAGGAACAGAGCTGCCATGCATGGGAATTGCATATTCAACATGCATTGAGAAACTTTCTCCATGTTTTGATATTGAAGGGACAGAATATGCATTGTTCCAGGAAGTTAAGTTTTAACAGCATTGTCTTTTGCCTCTAGTTGTTGTTGAAATAGTTTTCTGCTTCAAAAATAGCTGAAGATTCTCATATTTCTGTATGTAAATTATAGTGATTTTAAGAGTTACATATATAAGCAGTAAGCTTGTTGATAATTGCACTTGTAACTTAAATGTCTTGTTAAGTGCAGTGAGTTTTAGGGATCTGCGTCCAAGTCAAGGCTTTAAACAGGCTTTGATTAATGAGTATATAATCCCTGTCAACATTGGAGGGTGTTACAATCACAGCAGGATTGTTGCTGAACTATGGCATCTATATATATATATATATAAAATTGGCTTTGTATTCCAGAGGAGTTTTGATATGACTCTTTGAACTAAACAGTAAAAAGTTCCCAAAAGAGATGCTAAAAAAATAAAATCTGCAAATTGTAACAATCCAATACATCAAATCTGTAGAGGCAGATCAATAAATGGAGGAAGAATACATATAGTAGAAAAAGCTATTAAAAGGCACATGGGGAAAAAAAGTTTTTGATGGTGAAATTTTGACTTAGACTGATATGTCTGTAATTTGCATAATTCTGCATGCATAGTGTGCAATCTAGTGACTGAGTTGTCTTCATTATATCTGAACTGCATCAGCTAGCAAATTGTCAAAATGAATTTTGAATTACTACACACTTTCAGTGATGATCACAAAGTAATATCTTTGCAATTTTTCTGTTAGCTGGAGACTAAGAAAAGAATCCCAAAACCAACAAACAACAAAACACCAGGTTTAAAGGATAAAACAAACTAATCTACAAGAGTTTTTATATGTGTTCTGTCCACTATCCTCAGCCTTCCTTTTCCTGCTTGATTAACTGATGTTACCTGCATAAGAACTGACAGCAGAGCAATTTGAAACATAGCCTGGTTTAACAGCTCAAGCCCTATGACTCCATTTTCTCTTGCATTTCAAGTGAAAATAAACAGTTTTAAAATTAAATAAATATTTTGGGAGGTTTCTGTCCATAAATCAGTACTAGAATTGGGGGGTGTCTTTTTGCTGATGTATGTATATCCATTCCTAAAAACAGCATTTCTATTCATTCGCATGTGCTCATCTGCGGTCATCGTACCTTTTTCCAGACAGAATGCAGACTCTGGTGAGGAACTTCTATTTCCTATTTGGGACCTGACAACTAATGACCATGATTGTTGAAATGATAACTTTACGACAGGGTGCAAGTGATAAATATATTCATAAGACGGGAAGTTTCTTTGTATCTTTAGCTCTGGCCATGTCCTTCACCAGGGACTGGGTAAATGTGCTTTTAAACTGGCTGATGAGGTTTAGTCGTCAAAGGAACTTTCTCATCAAGTTTATTTGAAGGTTTGTGTTCTTGCTGTTGTAACTTAGAATTGTTCCTAAATGTGCTGCTGTGATCCTAGGAAATTTGATTTCAGTCTGAATTTATCTATGACCAATTAATTTCATTTCTATTATTCCTCTATTCTTGTAAAGGCTAAATATTTTTCCTTATGTTTTCTCTTCATCTACTCTTGGATTCTGATGTCTGTACAAACCTTTTCCCACTCCCTTCCCTTACTCAAAAATTTTTGTTTTTCTTTAAATTAAGCTTTAAACCCACATAATTGCCACCTCTTAAAAGAAGTTATCTCTTTTTCTGTCTTGAAACAGATGACCGGAATAAGACAAAGTAACCTGGATGAAAGCCACTAGTATTTTGAGTAGTGATATTAAGATTACCTAGGGTCCAACAGGAATACACTTTCAGATCATATTTGGCTTTTTTTTGTGGCTGCTTTAAATTGGTGCCTTGGATACCCTGTGACCAAGTAAAAGAAGAACAGAAGGAGATCTGGTTGCTTCCAGCTGATGAGTTGGTGTATGCTTGGTTTATGCAATTACATAGCCAGCTGCTTAGGATATGTCATTTGCAGGAAAATTTGAGAGGGAGAAAAGTATATGCACAGAAGACTGAAATCTGGGCTCAAGTGGAAAATGTGACTGTGGGACCCTAAAATATCCAATAGCCAGGCCTGTTGCATGGAAGTGACATAGAGAGGGAACATCTGTAAAGTGTGGAGGTGAACGTATGTGTGGATTTCAAAACCCCAGTGAATTTTAAAGTATTTAACATATATTTTTGCATGTTTCTCCTGCTTTAAAGGAAAAAAAAAAAAATGTTTGTGCAAATGAGATTTATCCACAGTCTGAGTAGTACAAATGCCAAGTCAGAGATATTTTGTATCTGTGTACATCACCCCATGATGTCTATTTTGATCCACTCTTGTGAAGTTTCTTCATGATGCCTACTGAATGATGCTTAACCTCACAGATGAAATGCAGCCAGCAAGTTGAGAGTACACTTAGTGAAGAAACCATTTTCTTGCCCTTCCCAGATGGAGTACTGGTAGAGAGTGTTAGAAATTTTCTACCAATCTATGGGTTTACAGAGGTCAAGGAAAACTTTGGTAGATTAAGCTATTTTAATTTATCAGGATTAGGGCTGTGGAAAGTGAATTAATTTATTCAATTAGAAATTAATCTCCTTTTTTCCTTTATTATGATTGTGTTATGTTTTGAGGTAGAAAGAAAAACAGTCCTTATAGCTAAATTTTAGTAGCTTAAATCTTCTGGAAGGTGGACCAGACAGTGACCAGCAAACCATGATGAAAAGATGCCCAAATTGCATGGCTCCATGCACAGCGTGTAATGGTCCTCTTCATCAACATTATCTGTGGGAGATGTAGCTGGAAGGGCTAAAGCAGTTCTCACCAAAATTTAATATCACAGGTGCTCAGGCTGAAATGCTCAGGAGTGGACAGCTGGGTATGGGAAGGGAGTGAGAACAGTGACAAGAGAATGCTGGTCCAGACAGCCCAGACTGCAGAAATTAAGCAGAAGTAATTTTTCATTAGACAGCATGGATCTTAAAAAAAAAAAAAAAAAATAAAAAATTTGACTGCATATAATTTTCTGGACTTCTAGAGAGAATTTTCTTGCCTTTTCCATACACATGCATGCCAAATGAATGAGTGTAGGGAACAGTCGGGAGATTATCTCTCAAAATTATTAAAAATACTGCTGAACTGGGCAGGCCATGGTCACTATGTGAATTTTTTTTTCTGGGAAGACTGTGCTCTACAGGCTGCTGGAATATTTTGGACACATTGGTTCTCTGACTTTTAAAACCAGCTGGAAACAAGCAACTATTTTTTTTCTAAGATAAAATTCATTAAAAACCTTTTCTGCCCATCTCTAATTTAATTTTAAGGGTCTCATCTTTACACAGAAAATATGAACATCTCTTTCACACTCTGGAGGAGTGAACCTTCATTCTTCACCCTCAATCCTGCCAGAAAGGGAGAACATGCTGCCAATATCTTCTAGCAACACTTAAGAAAATATGAGAAGAAATTTGCCTTGTTTTTTGCTTAGAAAAACATAATTTTTCTATGAAACCAGACTTATTTTAGTATGGACATACCTATAAAGACAATTAATATTTTAATGTTTACATTCATATATATACACACACATATATATGTGTGTGTGTGTGTGTGTGTGTATTATGTACATGTATTATATATATGTGTGTGTGCGTATTATATGTATATATAATGTTGTTATTATGCCCATCTATTTCAGGTCTGTTTTCTTAAACTGTATAATTTCTTCACAAAGAGGGGGTAACTATCGAGACCCATCATGAAAGATCTTACTCAATTTGCTTTTCTCTCTACATATTTAACATGCTATTTTTTACTGATATTATGAAGATTACATTAGTTTCCAAACAGTATATATTTTTTAAAGATCACTCATTGCCTACTGGTTAACATTTTCACACTGTATAACATTATAGGCATTTTTCTCTGAAACTGTCAGCATTTTGTCAGCCAAAGTGAGCTTTAATAAAAGTCAGGCTCTGACAATTTTCTGGAATAACCCAGAGCTCAGCTCTATGTGTCTATGTGAACAGGATGTGAAGATTGGATCTCCTGATGAAAATTAACGTGAGCCACTGCTGCACTTGGCTGACACCTTCATTTTGGGTTCCTGTGCGCTGGTGCACAATATCAGGTCTAGGCACTTAGAAGGAAGCTGTCACTCACTTTAGCTAATCAATCAAAGTTTGTCACATTCTTGTATGTTTTCACTAAAAACCCAAACTGGGACACCAGATGTGGTGAATACATGGACAGTCTATGTTTTTGTATAAAAACATCTGATGTGACAAAAGAGCAATGAAAAGCAAGTTTGGCTTAAAGCACATGTTTTTTTTTGTCACATGCACACTCATGAATGTTTTCATTACCTATATCTCTCTGAGATTGCCGTCACTAATTTAATTTGAGAAAACATTCCCCAGCTATTTTACTGCAAATTGTGTCTAGCAAATTAGTTTTTCTAGTCTCTCATAGCAGTTAGATGAAGAAAGCTTTGTTGAGGGGATAACTGAAGCATTTGTTAAAATAAATCTCTTCTTTAGATCTTTAAATCACAAGTTTTTAGGTACAATTGATAAAGAAAAGTAAGACCCTTCTCTGAAGGAAAATATTTTGATTTTCTGCTACCTCTTACTTGTCACCTCTTCCTTCCACTTCTCTTGTACGTCATGGCTGTTTCCACAGTGCTCTGTGGACTTTTTGTTGAGCTTTTACAGATGAAACCCATAAATATGCTGCTGAAGAGTCTAACTGCAGCCATTTATAATAATGCAAAATGTCATGAGACCTTTGCAGAAAATGTGTGAGATGGTGTCCAGGAAAGAGAGGTGATGACCTTTTCCATCAGAGGGTATAAGAAAAATCCAATGTGTTTGTACTTCTACTTGAAATGAACATTTGTGTCATCTGTCCACCTCCAAGTGTGTTGTTTGTGTGAGTTTTCAGCAGTACTTTGCAGTCATAATGGCCTGAAAATAATGAGTGATTTAACTTCTCAAGAGGAAACTTTACCAGACAGTTCTACTTTCCATTTGAAAATGAGATTGATGGCCGGTGACAGGTAGACATTGAAGTGAAGAAAAATCGCTATATTGATCTACCAGGCAAAGCTATCAGTGGCAAAGATGGCACTCGATTTTTATTTGGATCCCATTTCCTAGATCCTGAAGAATGTGTCATACTGTCTGGGGCTGTTCACACCTGCTGGGAGATGGGCAGCTCCTGCTTAGTGCTTGGTAGTAACAATTTCTCTCATACATGTTTTAAATTAGGATTAAGCACAGGCACAAAGAGCCATACCGAAAACATCAGAAGTTGATGTAAGTATGTAATAATGTAATGATGAAAGTACAAAATATATTAGGGTGTGGGTGAAGCGAACAAGAAGCATCATGACTACAAGACCAAAAAAAAAAAAATGAATAGATTAAAAATCCCTCATTGAGGAAGTGAAAATTCTGCTTCTGTCTGACACAATGTCTGATTTTCCAGTTTACTGTAACTGTATTTGTGTACTTGCAAGTATTTATAATACATCTCTGTGCTCTCTTGGTTCTGTTCATTGGAGCAGAGTGATAGGCAGTTCCCAAGATGTCTGAGAGCAAGCCTGGCTTTTCTTGGAGTAAGGGAAGGCTGATCATGATTAAAAGCATTATAAATAAAAGGATATATCAAAATATGTGCTCTGGGAATATATGCTTCCTGCTTGAGCAAGAAGATTGGACCAGATGATCCCACTGTGGTCCCTTCCAACTTTACCCATTCTGTGATTCTGTGTCTGAGCAAAGTCCCTGACCTTATGTTCTAGAAAAAGCAGGGAAGAATCTTGGCACTGCTGTAACCCCTAAGTTAGAAGGCACTAGGACTTAGAGTCATGCTTAATCCATCTTGCCTAGCTGATAAAGCAAGAACAGGATTTCTGAAGGATCCCAGTACATTCCTACTGATTCTGCCAATGCTGGCAATAGGCAAGATACTTGGTCTTGTTTCTTCTCACACTTCTCTGTAAACATGATAGTTGCCAACGTTTTTCATGGAACTATGGGGCTGAGTTGTTTCATTCAAGAAATATTTACTAATAATGAGGTTTTGTGAATAAACAGCCAAACTCTGTGCTTTCCTCACTCCCCACCCACTCCAGAGTCATTCCAGTCCATCTTTTCAAAATAATCCCTAAAGAGAAGCAAACCATGAACTTTTTGTCCATTTACAAGCTGCATGTGTCTGACAGCCTGATCTGAATGCACAGCTACATGATAATATGTATAAACAGCAAATACATGCAGTCTTGGAGCTAGTTCTGAAAATCTGACCTGTGAAGGAGTAGGTCAATTCAGTACATACACCATACTCTTGCCTCTTGTTTTTTATTTCTGCACTGTCTTTCTTTCACAAGCTATGTGGTGGTGTTTTGGTGTAGTTTTCTTGTCTTTTTTGGCTTTGGGGTTTCCTTAAATTTGTTTTAATTACTGAGGTTTTTATACAAACAGGATTGTACTAATATTGCCAATCATATTGAATATAAATTAAGAAATAAAAAGTTCTAATTGATCATTTCATTCAAACCCAAATAAAATAAACATAGGGAATAATGAGTTATAGTCAGATCTCCTGGAAGAAAAACTGACCTAGAATTTTTTATGAGAATGGATCTTTTCTTGACAGTTTTCCAGAGCTTCATGTTTTTTTCATACATATTTTATCATTGTTTCTTCTGGTCCTAGCCTTCGCAATAAGGAGAAAAGGTGCATAATAAAAACTACCATGTGTAGGCAATAATTTGAATTTTTTAAGAAAAATTTTTGAAGGTGATTTTGAAGTAATTTTTTTGTTTTACTGCAGTGCATACTGACAATTCATTAAGGTTTGTGGGGTTTTTATTTGTGAGGTTTTTTTAAATGTGTGACTCATCTGTTGTTTTTTCCATTTGGATTTCAGATTTTTTTTAAAAGTAAATGACATATTTCAAGTCGGTTATATTCATATATATTCATAAGACCTTTATAAAATGTTTTGATATGTAAGGTCCTCTCCTTGCAAATAGGTATTCAATTTTTGGTCAGCCTGGACCCATTAGGCAGATGAAGAAACATTAAGTCTTCACAACATAGCATTAGCAATGTACTCTGTTGGACCTTTGGTTTTTTTTGTTGGTGGGTTTGGGTTTTTGGGGGTTGTTTTTTGTTTGCTTGTTTGTTTGTTTTTTGTTTGTTGTTGTTATTTAGGTTGTAGTGGTGGGGTTTTTTTTGTTTCATTTTGGCTTGGTTCTATTTTGTTTTGCTGTAAAGGTTTCTCAATCAGAAACACAGCCTCGAGAACATCTTGTCTCCTGTGGGCTGAAAAAAGGCTGTCCAGATTCTGTGAGAAAAAGAATAAAAGCAAATTGATACTTTTCCTTTCTTTGCAGTACCCAGCTCCTATTATTTTCTGTTGCCCTTGACAGGAAATTAAACAGTTAGAATTAGACTTCCTAACAGATGGATATATTAAACACCTGATGACCAGTCTTGAATAAAATCTGCATCAGTATTAAGGAAAATTCAGGTTTTTCAATGTCATACTTGAATGGCTGAGTCCTGCACTTTGCACTTGGTTAGAGGCAAATACAAGTTTGTCTTTTGTGAACACATAACATACATTTTTTGTTGTTTCTGCTTACTTGTAATGCTTTCAGGAATGGCACCATGTGTTTATCAGGACCTTAGCTGGCTAAGCCTGTTCTGATACTGGAATCTGGACTGGTTCTGCATTGGAACAAACATCATTTACTCTACAAGGTTTGTTTCCTTGTTTGTTGGTTTTCATGTTACAGTGAGGTTACTGTAAAAGACTGGATTTTTCTTGTTTAATTCATGAAACCGTTGCCAATGAAGTTAACCCCAGTGTTGTCATGCCCAAGTAAATTAAATTCAAAATGAAAATAAAAGCCCCTTTTAAAGTCTGTATCAGAACATGTCCATCACTCTTTTTGATTTATAATGGCCATCTGTAATTCTTTCTCAGTTTCACTGTAGTCCTGTTTTTTAAGGTGCTTAAAATATTCCATTAGAAGAAATTTCTCAAGTGAAATGACATATTCAATGAAAAATCAGGTTTTCTTCAATGGAGACACTGCTCTTCCAATCACAAATGACCATGTGTGCCCTGGAAATGGTACACTCTTAAATACACCTAAAAATTGTAGATATGTAACTCTATATTCCTGGCATTGAGAAGCATGCTTTATGTTAAGTTAGACATACTGAAGATCCTTGGCAAATATTTATTTAGTGTAATACGAACTTCTGAATGGATTTGAGTACTTGAAATAGGTGTGTGGTTGATCAATTTAGGTTAAATAAAAATGAGAGGCGGGTCAGCTATAAAAACCCAAGTTTAATTAGTTTAGCTTAACTTTTAAGGACCTTTCACCCAACCTTCACACACAGAAACTTTCACCACCACCCCTGCTCCAAAAGATAATTGGACTGTCACAAGGCAAGAGCAGTGGTTGTTTCATATTTTGAAAAGAAAAATTTAGTGTTGCATTGGGTTAATATCTACTTTTTAGCACACTGCTGTCTCAGTAAAGCTGTACTGTCTTAAAGTGCAAATCTAATTCCTTATGTCTTTCACTCTTCAACTATGGTTCTGCAAAGCCAGACTATCCTCAAACTCTTCTTTTATGATGCTACATGTTCTGAAGTTGCTTTGGTTTGAGTTTGTTTGATTTTTTTTGGGGGGGTTGTTTTTTTGGGTTTTGTGATATTTTTTTAAGGGGGCTGGGGTGTGGTTTGGGGTTTTGTTACATTGCTGGAAAATATTCCCAATCTAGTGTTTATGTTGGGAATAATGGAATGTTTGGGTTGCAAGAGACCTTAAGAATCATCCAGCCCATGAGGGACAGAGGGTCTGAAAGAGGCCAAGTTATTTTCACACAACAGTGTCCTTTGAACTGGCAGAGGGTTGTAGAAAAATGAAAAAAAACCCAAAATCCCAAATCAAGCCTTTATCTTAGATAAAGTTTGCTTTCACGTAATTGCTTCAACAATCAGTTTTAAGTCTCTGGAAAATGCTGGCTCTCCTGGTTTGAGTCAGGACAGGGATAATGTTTTGCAGTAGGCAGGAGGGGGCATGCTTGGAATATAGAGATTATCCTGCAGCACTTCACGCTATTCCCAAGGCTGGGAGGAGGGAGTCTCTTCCAGTCAGAGGTGGTTCACATACTGAAGGTTCCCATGTGGTGAGTTTTTTTTCACACGTGAACTGTTCACTGTTCTTGTATACGTTTCATGAATATTGTCGCTCTTGTTCTTCGTTTCTTATTTCATTGCTATTTCCAGTAAATTTTTCCTGTTTCAAACTATAATCCTTTCCTCCAATTCTCCTCTCAAGCCTGCTGCAGGAGGAGGGGGAGGAAGTGGGGGGAGTGAGAAAATGACTCATCTTGTATTGTGTCAGTAGGAACATGAAATTGGAGAACACCTTTCCCAAACCAAGCCACTTGTTAACAAAAAAATAAAAAAAAAAAAAAAAAAATTTTACTTTTCTGGTTGTGGAAAAGAAGCAGGAAGTTCAAGACAGAGAAAGGAGTAAAATCAACTTAATTTTTCACAAAATTGTGCAACAATTACTTTCAGCTAGCATTTTCTATTCTTTAAGTAGTTGTTAAGTAGTCCTTAGAAATATATTAATTTATATTAATAACAATAAACTTACTAAATACAAACATGCTTGGCTTCTTCTCCTCTTGTAGAACAGAAGGCATTTTATTTTGTCTTTGAATAATATTTCCTTATCCTCAACAAAATAAATAAATAAATAAATAAATAAATAAATAATCTACATTTTAAACACAAATCAAAACATCTTGGTTTTAAGGTTCAAAAAGAACATTCATTATTCCTGGAGAAACTGTCACAGAATTTGATTTCCTCATTATTTCACCTCCCACTTGTGCTTTTTTCTCTTTTAATATCAGGCCACCATCCCTCAGGACCCATTTGCTGGGAAAGCTAAAGCTAAAGCTAAAGGTCCAGGGCTTCTATATTCAAAGTGGAAATATAGTCTTCCAAACTACTCTCCAAGTTCAGATAAAGAAACAAAATTTATTAATTCAATATTACTTTTTAGATTGTTTGATTGAAAGTAATTTTTTCATAAGCAACATTATATTTTTCTAAGTCACATTTTAGGCTTCAATACCTATTTGCTGTTTGTTTGGGTTCTTTTAACTTAAAAGTTACATCTGAATGTATGCATAAATTGGGCAGGATTGATTTTCAACAAATTAAACTTAATTGAATAATTTCAATATCCTCTGTAATATGACTTAGTTTTCCAAAAAGATATATCACCTCTAGAGGGCAGTGCTAAATTGAGATGACCATTTTGGATTTTATCATGTAAACTACTGGATATTTGACTCACTGACTGTCATTTGAAATTTTTTACTGGTGATTTTGAAGTAATATTAAAGTATAGCCAATAAATATTCTTAGAAACTGACATTGCTTAAAATCTGTAAAATACAATATTTGTGTTCCTATGGCATTTCTATCTGAACATGTAACTTCCATGGTTACATGGAAGCAGTGAGAAAATATGAATAATTTAAAAGGTGTGGTCAATATTCAGATTGAAATAGATTGACTGAACAAAGAAAATAAAGGGAAAAAAATATTTTTCCATAAAAGTAACTCTTCACTATATCCAGGACTTTTCTACCTAGCCATCTTATGACCTCAATGGGCTGCAGAAATGGGAAGTTCATACTTTGTAGAGGCTATTCAGAATGGAGAGGTTGTTGAGAGCTTCTTATCTTTCTGTTTGGTTGGAGCTAAACATTCTTTTTTATAGGTGGTGACTGTCTCTCTTCTGCTGTCCTTTGCAACAACTGCACTCCTGAGTTCCTCTGTTTCTGTTTTACTGCACTGACTTTAGTTCTTGCACCCATTCACTTCATACCAGTGTGAATCAGGTTTAGCCTTTAAACCCTGTCTTCATTTGGCACATACAAACTATCAGGTGTTTCAGGTACTTTACTAGTTAAACTCCACAAATTCCTAGGTATCATAAGCTTTTACAGCATCCCTTTTTCCCAAAAATAAAAGGCATTAGAAAGAGACTGTACACAGTGAGGTAAAATGGATACTGAAACAATGATATAAGATATATAGTGATCTTGGTCGGATTTATACTGTGGAAGCGTTTACTAGAATTTTTTGAGAATAGGAATGCTAACAGTATGCAATCAACACGTTGTCAAACGTTGCTCTCAAAGACAGTTCTTTCTTAACACATTTATTATTCTCTGTTCAAGCTAGAAAACATCCTGACCCTTTGCCCTGGTTTAAAAGAGAGGTGTTGGCCAAGGAAGGTTGGAAACTTCCTATATTGGAAAAGTTGACACCCTCTCCCTCCAAATTATTTTACCTTTGAAATTACAGGGCTTTCAGGCAAATATATGGGAAAAAATAATTCCTTACTAGAATACATATATATGTATATGTATATACATATATATATGTGTGTGTGTGTGTGTAAAAAATATATATAAATATACATAAAGACAGACAAACAATAGCAACAATTAAAAAAAATAACAAACCACAGCAATATCAGCCCTTTCCCACCTGTCAAGCACTTTCCCGTTGCGGTGCAGCTACCACCATAAGAGGCAGGGGATGCTGATGGCTCCTGGCAGGGCCATAGCTGCAGTGACTCCCCCAGGGCTTCAGGATGTGTTCCAGTGCAAGCTCTGAGCCCTGCAGCGGTTAATGGCAGCCTGGGGAAGAGAGAGAAGGTAGGGGAAAGGGAGGGTACTTGGTTTCCCTGCTGTCTCACGTGTGTGGTACCCTGATGATGGCAGCCCCAGCGAGGTCCCAGTCCACCAGCAGCTGGGAGCCGCTCTCTCCAGAGCGAGACAGAGAGAGAGAGGAGGTGGGGGCCGGTCTTTTCCCTTGGAAACACCCAGGCAGATGGTGAGGATCTCTCCTGGCGAGGGCAGGCTGCAGAGGGAGTAGCAGTCCATGGACAGTTCACTGCCAGCAGCAGCCTCACCAACAGGCAGTCAGGGGAAGCTTCTCAGCAGCACCAAACCCCTGGGGAGCAGAAGCCCAGCACCAAACACCACAGCCATCGTCTCTCCAAGCTGGACAGAGACCAAAACACCTCCAGCTAAGAAACTTCCAAAATCACACCACTTACCACCTCATCCCCATACTGCCCCAACAGTATGCCAAGGCATTTTCTCTTAATCCACATCTATTTGCCATTTCCATGGGAAAACAGATAAATGGGAAATAAAATTTCTTGAAGAAACCTAACCCCCAACAAACTTTCTTTCTGTAGCAGTATATACATACATAAAGCATCCGAAAAGAAAACATAGCTTCATTTCATTAATGCTCTTTTCTGATGCAAATTAGCCATACATCTAATGTAGGAATGGCAGAAGAATGATAAAGTCAGCCTTAGCCCCATGGGCACATCTGACAGGCATGCAGAGAAATGGATGAATTCTGTGCTCTATGCAATTGTACCCAGTTTAACCAACCAGGATGGAAACAGGCATGCTATTTGGTTATGTAAACAAACAAACAGCAAAACAGTACTTTTTTCTTTTCAGAGTAGGTAGTCTGCCTGCAATCCAAGTGCATACTATTGGAAAGAAACCATTGAGATTCTGTGGTGCATCCATGGGAGCTTGGTGAAATCCTTCTGGTGCCTTCTTTTTGCCAGAGTGTAGAGGAGGTCAGATAATTACTTTGGGATAGAAGTGGTTGACACAGCACGTCTACAGCCTATGGACTTACTCTGTCACCATGAGAAGGGACACACTTTCTGAATTTTGTGTGCTGTAGTGGTAAGTCCAAGGAGATGTTATCCTAGAACAATTTCACTTCAAGTGTCATGCAACACAGACTCTGAGTCATGTGAGAAATAGGGTTCAGGTGAGATATCTTTTTTACTTTTTCATAGAGGTTACATGACGAATCTTACAGAATATATATAAAATATTTATATTTATGGTTTTACTAAGGAAGGTTTTTCCTGGTGAATTTTCTTGGAAACAGAAATATTTTTGGAAAATCCACATCTTTTCTATTAAAATTTTGGCTTAGAATTATTTTAAGAAATTGAGAATAGCCACCACAGGAACTTCTCAGATGCTCTGCACTATCATGGATGAAAATAAACAAATCTCATCATTTAGACTAGTATTTTAATGTGACTAGTAGTCCACATGTATTGTTGGCTGAAATTTTAGTTGCAACATATGTGCAAGTTTTTAATTTCTAAATAATCAGTCTTATGGGAGTATTAAAACTCCTCCTGCAGTGATTCATAATGTCCCAAGACAGAGATTTGGGCCATTCTAATAAAAGCATGGCTTAGGGAAACCTGCTTGTACTAAGACACTACAAACATATAAACTGTTCTTGAAGGGCATGAAAGTTCATCATGGACATTAAACTCCCATGTCTAATCACGGGCTTTTGTAGCTTGTTAAGGTAGAGCAAGAATACTATGATTCCTGAAGCAATTACCTTGTTGACTTAGCTTGTCTTATGGTGACATTCCTCTTAAATTTTTGTCTCAAATGAACTCATAAAATGAGAGAGAAAATAACTCCTCAAAAATAATTTTTTTGCTTGTGTTTTGCTCATAATTTATTCTATCTCACTAGAAATCAAATGAATGCTCAATGTATTTTGAAGGAATATTAAAGCATCTAGAACTGGATGGATTTTGTGTGTCTTTCAGGGTGACTCACAAGTTTGAATTTAATTTGGATCACAATCATTTAGAAACAAAGCATGGTATGGACAGAAGTGCTTGTGAGGCACTGACAGCTCAAACAACTATTGCATTTATTTCCTTCTGTCCACTGCTTACCTATATATATATGTGTATATATTTACACAGACATACACCTGTAAAGTATATAAATGCATATAAAACCATATAAAAATAGATAAATATATATATATATGTGCAAAGAAGCATCATTATGAATGTCCAGCTTGCTATAAAATTACTGGGAATATCATACAGCTGACACAAACAAGCACAGAAGGTTCCTAAAACACCTGGATAATAACTTTGTGGTATTCTCCCTCAGTAAGCCAACTAGGAAAGAGGACCTCCTCGTTTTCCTGTTTGTTTACTGAGAGAGTCTTGCACTTAGTGATTTTCAGCCATCTTGTGCATAGCCACCATGAATCAATTGAGTTTAAAATCTGTGTTGACAGTAGGAAAAGTGTCAGCAAAAGTTCAGCCCTGGACATGAAGAGAGCAGACTTCAGACTGCTCAGAGAACTAGTGAGTAAAGCGCCCTGGGAAAATTCTATTGACGTTGCTGGGGTCCATCCTTGCAGGTCACTTTTTAAAAACCACTTCTCAAGGGCAATTCCTAAAGGTCCAAAGGCAAGCAGAGTAGGCAGAAGGTCAGCTTGGCTGAGCAGGGGTCTTCTGCTGCTGCTGAGGCCAGAAAGGATAGTGTGAGCCCAATAGAAGCAAGGTCAGTTGACATTGGAGCAATAAAGATGCTGCTGTCACCGTCGGGAGAGAATTTGTGGGACCAAAGCTGGGAGCTGGAAAGTACTATGGGTGACAATAAAAAGCATTTTAAAAAATATTTTAATAGCAAAGGATGTTGCAGAAATAGCATCAGCCCATTATAGGATGAGGATGGTCACCTCACCCACAGGAACATGGACAAGGCAGAGGTGTTCAATGCTTTCTTTGCCTCTATCTTCAGCACAGATGATGAACCAGCAGTGTCCCAGCACTCTGAGCTGGAGGACCATGGCTGTGAGAATGATCAACCCCTAGTTAACCCTGAGCTTGTGTGGGATCTGCTGCTTCAGTTGGATCCCTATAAGTTTATGGAGCCTGATGGGATACAGCTGAGAATACTCAATGAATTGGCTGGTGTCAATGTGATGCCTCACTCAATGACTTTCGAAGTCTTCAGAATCTGGAGATGTCCCAGCTGACTGAAAGCTGGTGAATGTTCTCCCAGTTTTCAAGAAGGGGAAGAAAAAGGTCCCTAGAAACGATGGGGCTGTCAGTCCCACTTTAATGCCTGGTAAAGTTATGGGGAAGGAAATCCTGGGAGGTATTAAAAACCATCTGAAAGACAATGCACTCATCAGTCACAGTCAGCACTAACTCATGGGAGGAAAGTCCTGTTTAACAAACCTGATTTCCTCTTATGACATGGTAACCCGCCTAGCTGATCAAGGGAAGATGGTGTAATCTTTTTGGATTTCAGCAAAGCTTTTGATGCTGTCTCTCCCAGTATCCTTCTGGATAAAATGTCCAGCACAGAGCTGGGTAAATACATCATGGGGTGGGTGAGCAACCAGCTCATGGGTCAGGAACAAAGCGTGACAGTGAATGGGGTGACATCAGACTGGTGACCTGTCACCAGTGGGGGTTCCCCAGGGTTCCATCCTAGCCCTGTGCTTTTCAGTGTCTTCATAAATGATGGGGGTTTATACTCAAAGATATGTTTGCCTGCAATAATAAACCACAAGGAGCTGTTGATTTTCCTCTAAGGCAGAAAGACCTTGCAGAGAAACCTCAACAAAGTAGAAGGCTGGGCAGTCATGAATTACATTAGTTCAGCAAGAGAAAGTACTGGGTAGGGAAACTCTGGGTGTACAGACAGACTATGGAACAAGAGGCTGCAGAGCAGTGCTGTGCAAAGGGACCTGGGGGTCCTGGTCAGTGACAAGTTGAACAGGAGCCAGCAGTGCCCTGGCAGCCAGGAGGGCCAAGCGTGTCCTGGGGGGCATCAGGGCCAGCATCTCCAGCCGGGCAAGGGAGGGGATTGTCCTGCTCTGCTCTGCTCTGCTCTGCTCTGCTCTGCTCTGCTCTGCTCTGGGGCAGCCTCAGCTCAAGTGTGAGGGGCAGCTTTGGGTGCCACAATATCAAGCTATTAGAGACTGTCCAAAGGAAGGCTATCAGAATGGTGAAAGCTCTGGAGGGGAAGCTGTATGAGGAGCAAAAGGTCACTTGATCTGTTCAGCCTGGAGGAGACTGAGACAAGACCTCATCACAGTCTACAGTCTCCTTGTGAGGGGAAGAGGAGGGGCAGGCACTGATCTCTGCTCTGTGGTGTCCTGTGACAGCACCCAAGGGAATGAAGTTGTGTCAGGGCAGTTTTAGGTTGATCACAGCACCAAGCCTGACAGAGTTCAAGAAGCAAGAGAATACTCTCAGGCACATGGTGTAACTTTTGGGGCTGTCCTGTGCAAAACCAGGAGTGGGACTCTATGATCCTTTTGAGTCCATTCCAACTCAGGATATATTCTATGATTCTATAAATAGTTATGTTGGTGATTTAAATTTTGTGGAAGCTCTCTGTCTCTTTGGCTCTTGGGGATCAATTCCTTTTCATTGATTGCCTTTGTATAGATAAGGTACAGAGTAATAAACACTCATTTCTATAAGGAATGTCAGTTGTACCACAACTTCACACATCTGAAATAACAACATAGGATCATTACTGGTAGAAGTTTTGGTTTTAAAAGCATTGGATACCTTGAAGGCCAAGGCCTTCCATTTTTACTACCTTTTCACAAGAGTAGTTTTTGCTTATTTATTAAATAGTATTTAAAAAGTATTTGCTTTACTTATTTAGTAAAAATTTTGTTTATTTGTCATTCCATCCTACAACAAAATATGGGGTTCATGTATGTGCTATTCTGTTCCAAGTGTGAAATCAATATATGGTCTTATACATAGGTGAGACATTACAGCAAACTAGTTTTTGACATGATAAAGTCATTTACACCTGACAGAGAAGATAGATTATGACATTATTAATTTAACTGGCAGTGGGTATAGGAAGATAACCTGCCATGTAAGCCCACAGACAGTTATCTGCAAAGTTTTTATTCTTATTTTGTTCAGCAAACTATACAATTCTGACAGCTATGAATCACTTCTAATCTATCAATTTCAAAGATTTCATCAAAAAGTTCAGCTGAAGGAGAATGTCTGTTTGACTCATCTTAAATGTAAGATGATTACTGTTTGTCATTTTTACGGATGATCCTATTCTTAAAAAAGAAATAAAGCTAAGCTGTTTAACATGGTTATTGTGTAATTTGGAAGGCAGGATGCAGTATAACATCTAAAATAGATAAATATGGTTATGCAGTGAAACTTGTTTGCTAATGGATGACATGCAGCCATAGCAATAAAAGCAAAGATGGTTTTCATTGTAATAACTACATATACATAAAAATATGGAAAGGAAAAATAGAAAAACTGCTGAATTTTCACTTTTTGTTTTAGATATAGAGTACAGATATAAATACTGCAAGAGATGACACAGTACCAAAAGATGAGTATGATTCTCCTGATACAAATGAATTTTTTTTGTGCTTAAAATACTTGTGTGTATAATTGACTTGCATAGAGACTAACGAGACTTGCCGTAATTCCATGATACTTTGTCTTATTTGAAGCATTTTTAAGGTAGACTTTATTGGGATTGACTTTATAAGAAGTGTTGAAGTTTTAGATTTTCTTTAGCTGAAGTATCATGCTTTTTTGGGGTACCATGGTCAAGTTTTGCTTTATAAAGTTCTTTCAACTACAGTAATTTTTTCATACTTTTAGCCTGTTCTTCAATTCTCTAGGCTTCCAGGGCATGTTCTTGGTCCCCTGGAAGCTCTGCTGAAAAGTAGAAAAATTCACTTTCTTTTACCATTACTTCATCCATGAATGGGACCCTGAGAACATCTTCAGATATAGGAAGCACCTGTTCTAGAGAAATTGCTCTCCATTGTTTGTAGAAATCAAGAAACTGACTTGGCTTCTAGACGTGCTGCAGTGTAGGGAGACCAAGAGAAACTTAATTTCAATGAATGTGTGTGATAGCTTTTGGTTTGTTAAAAGTTTCAGTAATTCTACAGGGCCTTGAAAATGGCACTATTATTCATCTTCATTTAGATGGGTACCGTGTATAGAATAATAATACACAAAATGGTAAACAAATATGCTAATTCATTATGGTCATTAAGGGGAAGAATAACTCAATAACTGAATGAAAAAAAAATAAATTTGCTGATAGATATAAAAAAAAATTGAGTCAACAGTTAATTTCACCGTGAACAAATAGTTCAGCTGTAGCTTTTTCTGCCCATCCTATTCTCTACATTCAGAAAAACTTCCCTTTTTCTTGGAAAAGAAATTTTGTCTGAATAAAAGTGAAGAAGGTCAGAAGCTGTAGCTTATTCCAAAGCTTATGGAATAATTAAAAGTAGTTATGGCTTTTTCTACACATTATAGAACTAACAAAAGTAAGAATATCCGTGCAATAGAAATAGAGAGAGAGGTAAAGAGTCCCTTTTCAAGTAAATAGATAGGATTGTGTTGCTGTTGCTGTGGTCTCTGCTGTCATTTAGACCACAATGAAGTCCATTGGCTGTGGTTCCTTCTCAGCAGCTCCTTATGAACTCCTTTTACACTGAGAATAGCAGTGAAAAGCAAAACCTCCTGACTGTTACTGAGAGCTGTCCACATGAACCTCAGGTATCCAATTTTCACTTGGAACCACTTCAAGCAGGATAGGAGAATGTGGGCTGCTTTGAGTACTGAACAGACTATATGATTCATTTTTACATATCAAAGTGTTTCTTATGAGGCTTAAGCAGGCAAGCAAGCATAAATGTAGGTTTAAATGTGCAAACATTTATCTTGCTTGTGGGAACTATATTATTGTTTGTCTTCTCTCCAAGCTGTATTGCAGTGACTCATCATTCCTTTGTTAGGGCAAATCTATGGTTTTAGGCATTGGCTAGGTCCCTCTTCCTGCAAGAAGCTAAAAGCTTTTAAGTCTTGCATTGTATAAGATAGGACGACATTTGGGTGTCCTTTACAAAATGTAGCGGTTTGATGCTGTGTGGATTCCAGGTATCCACCAAAGCCACTTTATCACTCTCCTCCACAACTGGGCAGGAAAGAGAAAATATAAAGAAGGATTCATGAGTTGAGATGACAACCCTGAGAGATCACTCACTAAGCACCATCATGGGCGCAACAGGCTAGAATTAGAGAAATTGATTGAATTTATTACTAACAAAATCACAGCAGGATAATGAGAAGTAAAATAAAACCTTCAAAACACCTTCTCTCCACTTCCATCTGTCCCAGCTCTACCTTTTTCCCCAGCAGCACAGGGAAGTGGGAATGTGGTTCATGGTCAGTTCATCACACGTTGTTTCTCCTCGGCAGCTTCCCCTACTCCACTGTGGGGTCCCTCTCATGGGAAATAGTTCTCCATGAACTTCTATCTGAGTGCATCCCATGATCAACAGTCCTCCCTAGACAGCATGGGTCACTTGTCCACAGGGTGCAGTCCTTCAACATCTCCAAGGACCTTTTCTCTTCTTGTCCTCCACTGGGCTACAGCCTCCGCTCAGGCCATCCCCCTGCTCCAATATGGGGCTTATCCATGGGCTGCAGGTGGATCTCTGCATGCCCGTGGATCTCTGCATGCCCATGGATCTCCAAGCTGCTTCCCCACGGTCTGCACCACAGGCTGCAGGAGAATCTCAGCTCTGGCACCAGGAGCATCTCCTCCCTCTTCTTCTCCACTGACTCTGGTGTCTGCAGAATTGTTCCTCTCACACATTCTCACCCCCCACTCTTTTCTGGCCTGTTACTTCTGTGCAAAAACTTTTTTTTTCTGTTTCTTCCTAAATCTGTTCTAACAGGGGCATTATTACCACTTCTTCTCAGCCCAGTCTTGGGTAGCAGCACATCCACCTTTGGATAGAAGCTTCCTCCATGTCCGATGGATCCAAATCCAAAATACCAGATCCAATCTTGGTAGATTGGATCTACCAGACATGGAGGAAGCTTCTATCAGCTTCTCACAGAAGCCACCCCTATAGCACCCCTGCTACCAAAGCTTGGCCATGTAAATCCATTACAGAAGAAAACAATATGAAAATTTCCTGATAATTATTTTTTTTTAATTTTTCCTGCCATTTATTTCCTCTGATGTGGAGTTTGGCGACTGCAAACCTAGCTTTTACCACCTGGAAAGTGGGCAGGCAAGCATCTCTTACTGGAACTAATGTTAATGTTAGCTCCTTGGATTAATTGGCAAGTAAATGGTGCAGTTTATATGTTGCCTCCTTAGGAGAGAGTTCCTACATCAGCAACTTTGTGATATTTTGCTCTAAAATTGAGTTCTGTGTTTAACTCCTTCCTGACAACTCACAGAAATTAAGTCAGTCTTTCTCCAGTTGCATGCAATGCATGAATTCAGATCTGCAGTTTCCTTGAGACAGGTAATTTTTGCTTAATATGAACAGACTAAATGGTTTAAGAAGGTTCTTTTTTTTGGATAGTTACATCTCTGGATAAATGCTGATGTGGCATATGGAAATACTTTAGGTAATTCTTTAACTTGAGCTCTTTTGCAGATATAAAGATATTCAAGAGAATAGTATCACAATTAAAATGGAATACATTCTAACTTGGATTTTAGGGCGCAACAGAGTTTTGCTGGCTTAGCAGTGTTTTCAAAACCTTGCTGAGTATTTTTTTATTGCTCATCAGAAATTGTTACTGTACATTTGTTACTGGAAGCTCTTTCCTGTGCAAAGGACACTCCTGCACAATCCTGTTTCCAGGAACTATTTATGGTCCTCTCTGGAAGGGAAGTGTGCCTTGGGGTTTTCAAGTCAGTTTGTAATTTTTAAAATTGCTTCCCCTAAGCCATATATCAAATTATCTACTAAAGTGTTGATTTTTGCAGTCAATGTATTTTGTATGTGAGTAAAAGCAGTTGCTTCTCTAACTAACCACTAAATTTTCTGCTTGTATGTGGGGGTGTTTTACCCAAACACAGTCAAAGGCAAACCTTTGTTTTCAACTTTATAATTCAGTGGGTCATATTTGTAAAATTGAACTTATTTATTATTATATTTAACCAAAAAAAGTCTTAGTTTTGTGGCTATGATGCTTTTACATGATAAAGAGACCTTCAAAACAAAACATATTTATTTCCTGAAGTGTTAGACAGATGAAGAACATTTTTAATAAGCTAGTGCCCTCCCGCTGAGTTTCTACCATCAGAACATGTCTATGCTAGGCAAAGTTTCATTTCTATTAAGTTTCAATTAAATGCCTGTAATGTAATTACATAGCACAGGAAGGATCTATTCATGTTTTGAATTTGATTTGTACTAAGATTACAAAAGCCCTTTATAATGTCTCCACAACTTAAGAATCTGTCCTTCTAGCTTCTTATGTGCAATAACATCCAGCAAATATCAAATCCTAAATATTTTACTTGGCCATTGATTGTAAAGAGGGTGCTCAGACTAAGACATCCCCATTTGAGGAAAAGGCAACAGAATCAAGGATGGAAACAATATGATGGTTATTCTGGAAATACAGAAAATAACATAATTCCCAGGGATGATATAACTGTGTCAGTCAGTTTTTTTGCTTGTGCAACTGAAGGAAGAACCATAACCTTGTGCAACTGAAGGAAGAACCATAACCTTTCTACATTTTTTTTAAAATACCTCACAATTTTGTGGTTTCACCTCATATTTTTAGCATTTTTCACATGAGAAGCTTGTCTTTCCATGTGCATTACATCAGAATTTTACTGTTTCATCAGCAGAACTGTCATAATTTCACCTTGAATCTATTCACAGAAGCTTTGTCACTTGAGGTATATAGATCTAGTTAATTAAGGACTTTAATTAAAATCTTATTTGGTGCATAAAATAGAGAATTTCTTATGATTGTAGTAGTAATCTGTAGTTTACATCATGCTATTCTTCACATACAAACTAGTGTTGCCTGTATTCCTCAATGGATCCATTTCTCCTGTTCCCACAAGCAAAAGCTGGTTCCTCTGCAAGTATATGTGACTCACGAGTTAAAATTAATAGAAAGCCAATGTGAAAAGCTTGAAAATGGTCCAGAAGTATAAGTTCCAACTTAGTTTTAGACATGAGTTTCTGTGCCATAATAACTGACTAATAATAACTTGACTAAATAATGCTTTTAATTCAAATTGAAAATTAGAGTGTAGCACTGACCATTTTTTTCTGTGTATGAAGAAGGTTGATTTTCCTTTACTGTTCTACCTTGATGTGCCACCCCAGATGGATTGCAGGTCACTTGGACCTGAGCTGGCCAACATGGGAAAAAAGCAACAACTAATGCCTTTATTTTTCTGTTGGTATACAACTTGAGGTCGGAATTAAAAATTTTCAGGGTTGTATCTCTTGACTCTCCTGCTTTTGTAGGGAGTTAATCACTCCCTGAGTCAGGGCACAGGCCAGGGAGTGATGATGGAGTGGGACTAACCCACTTCAGCTGTTCTTGAATTATGTAATAACTTCCAGCATAGCCTTGATACCATTATACTAATAATTCAAAGTCTGGAGAGAGTGGTCATCAGAGAAGGGTAACAGAGGAGGGTAGGTTACCTTTCCCTGCAAGTAGTTAGTGCAACTCTAATGTATATGTATATCAATTGCACATATAAGCACATTGCCTTATGCAGATGAATCTAAAAAATGTCTTAAAATGTCTTTAATGTCTTAAAATGTGCATTCTAGAAATAGAGATTAGATAGTAATAATAATATTTTAGATACCATAGTAAACTTGTATGGTGTTTGTGCCATTTACATAACATCAAACATTTTTCATCCTAAAGATTTTTGTTAGTGAATGAAGCAGCAAAAAAATCCTGGTCATTTTTTTTCTATTTCTGAAAATGTCATTTGAGTTAGACTTCTGAATAACCCAGTTAAATATCTACTGGAGAGCAAGAAGTTAGGGTTTTTTGGGGAATGTTTTTTCTCTTTTTTAATACAAGTGTTGTGAATCTCTGTTCAGACCATCTTTGAAATGTCATTTCCTGGAAACAAAGACTGTCATAACTTTTTTTTCGTCTTGCTAAAACTCTTTATTTCAGCTAAGCTTTCAGAGATTAATAAGTACTTTAAAATCTAATAGAAATATCCTGTGACACAAGTCTGAGTGACTAGATACTACTTTTCCTGTTTCACAGAAGCCTGTCTCAGAAAGTGATTTACAGAGAGAATCTGACACAATTGGAAATTGAACCTCTGATTCTTGACTACACACACACTGAAATACAAGAAATTCCATTTAAACCTAAGAAGATAGTTTTGTACTGCAGAATGGCTAAAAAGTTGGACAGTTTTCTCAGAAAGATCTAGGAGTAATTATGCTCAGAGATATTAAAAACCTAAAAGAAACAGTGCTGGGTAACCTGCTTTAACTCAGCTTTGAGAAGAGGCATTGGAATGGATTATTTCCTGAAGACACTTTCACCACCAACCACTTCAGGATCTTGTAGATATTTAATCAGTGGGCAAATTCTCTTGACAAAATTTTACAGCAGATAGCTGCAGAGAGTGGAAAAGGCTTTTCCAGATCTAGGTGTGTGTGCTGCTTACTTTGTAAAGTGTATACAGCAAAGGGTTATAGAGAACAATTTTTTTCCTTCCAAAATAAATCCTATAACTATTTGAGAAACAGCTGAGCCCCTGCCCATCTTCTATAGTGTTTCTTCATGGGACACTTCCATTTCTGAATCGAGTCTAGGTACATTTGCGGACAAATTTGCCCTGAAAATATTGTTTCATTTTCTTGAAATATAAGAGAATATTTTTTTTTTTATTTTATTTTTTTTAGAGCTTAGCATTTGTGGGCTTTTTAACATATACAAGCCAATTAACTTTTGATAGAGGAAAATTACATCTGTTGACACAGAAATACCACAGAACGTCTGCTAGAAAATGTTGTTTCAGGAGCAGAAGGTTACTTTTACTTAAGGTACTTATTCCTTATTCCATAAGGAATAAACAACCTCTCTGGGTAGATGCTATGAACTTTAATCTAAACAGACAATAAAAAAGAGGAAGAGGCAGAAAAAGGAAACATTTTGTCTGAATATAAATACGTGTCAGCAGTTGGTTTGGTTTAGGACCAAGTATCTTTATTTTCAAATGCAATTCCTTCCAGAGCAACACTGGAAGCTGCTGTACCAAGCTTTGGAATGGGGGATCTCTTGAGAGCATTTCTCACCTTGGGCACTCACTGTGATTGTGCAGCTATTCCACTTGCTGAATGGTGTTCCTTTCCCTCTATAGGGTTGTGCTGTAACTCCTGGATGTATCAGGTCAGCTGTGTTCTCATCATATATGATGATATGTGTAGTCAACATTTATCTTTTCTGCTGAGCATGACACTAGCTATTAAATTTTTCCATGTTATTTAAATAAGATTCAGTAATAGGCTCTGTGTCTTCACTGTAGAGGTCCTGAAAGACAAATGAATTACACATTCTCTGTCTTCCTTTATTCTGTCAGTTTTATTTACATACAAAGTAGCACCATAGAGTACAGCTGTCTATAATGAGGCTTTGCTTTTCAGTACAGTACAAGATGCAGTGTGTTCAAGGTGGGATGTTAATGGTGATTAAAAGCAACTGTTAAATGATTTTCAAATCGACAAGGTTAAAATACAAAAGCAGTGTCAGAGCATTTGTATTGTTATCTCATTTTCAATTAAAGCTGAAAGTAAATATGTCATGTATCCTTTGCTTTGTTATTATATATGATGGATAAACAACAAGTTAATCAAAGCATACATATAATATACATTAGCCTGTATAGAACCAGAGACCAGATTTGCAAATTTGTCAGTGTTTCAAAGTATATGGAGCACAGCACATGAAACCTGGTTACTCAGATTTCACACTGGTGAAATCAGTTGGATGTTTTTGCTTTGATAGCATGTATTGCTTTTCATATGTATATAGTACAGCTCTGCATTACTAGTGCCTACAGTTTTACAGGCTGCACATAATTGTTTGTGAAGCAGCTGCAATGCAAGGTTTTCCAGGGACCTTGTCAGGCACCCAGGACTGTCCTTTGTTTACAAAGGAAGTTAGCAACACATTGTTGAAAAGAGTTATGCTGAGGAGAGCCCAGCCAGTCAAGAACAGGGGTTTTCTCCCTTCACCACAGACCTGTTAGATCATGTTGTGACACAGACTAGCTGGGGATCTGCCATATGAGCAAGACACTGATCAGAGAGCCACTGGATCACTTGCTGTGGCAGGAGAACGTGAGGGAATGAAATCTGTTGAACCTAGAAAAGAAGCAGCCTTGGGGCCACCTAACTGCAGTCTTTCAATAACTACAAGTGTAATAAAAAAGAAAACAAGTGAAGCTCTTTATAGCGGTGCATGAAAGGAGGACAGGAGAAAATTTCAATGTGAGTGCACTGAGGTACTGGAAGACACTCTCCAGAGAGGCTGTAAAGTCTCTATCCTTGGAAGTTCTCAGGTGCTGACTGGAAAAAGCTCTAAATGACCTGCTTTCATCTCATAAGTGGTCCTGCTTTGAGCAAGAGGTTAGACTTGAGAGTCACTCAAGTTCCCTCCAACCTCAGTTATCCCAAACTACACCCTTCTTTCCATATCTCCTTAGGATGACAATAATTTCAATCCCCTTAATTTGAGACAAAATCTGTAAGTGAAAAGACCCTTTTTTTTTAATATGTGCAAATTAACAGACAAAAAAAAATCTTGTTCTTCATACTAAAACCTTTGTAATTATTGCAGCATTCATGTTGAATTGTGAATTATTTTTGAGCATTTTGTGTGTTTTGAAATTTTAAAGTCATTTTAGTTTGTATTTTTCATATACATAGTTGGCTTTTTAGTGTTGTTTAAAACAAAAAGTGAACTGAAAAAAGTGTGAGTATTTAATATCAGGATAATTACTTTGTATTTTCAATCCATTGTTTTCAGAAATTTACTAACAATTACAAAAAGTTTACATGTCTGGGTAGAAGTAGGGTTAAACACCTGTTTAACAGGCTGTTCTTTCATTCTTTCAAATTAAGTGACTTTTAGAAAGTTCTGGAGAAGTGTCTTTTTCTTAAATATAGTGTGCTAGACCTGATTTCAGCATGCAAACATGAGGATACTTTCTTTATCTCCCTCTATACTGTTAGGTCCTGTCAACTGAGCACAGAAGATAACTTTTTTCTCTCCACATTTTTTTCTTTATTTCTCTTAACACATCTTTCTATTTCCCTCTGCTTTCTCCCATGTTATTTCTGAGGTGATTTCTGTAGAAATCAATTTCTAACTCAAATGGAATTCTGGCTGAAGGCAGCTTTAACTATAATCAAGGGACAACCATTTTCCTTTGTTTTTTTTTCACTAAAAATTTGCTATATTTTCTCCACCAAGACTTTTCAATTGTGCCCAGAATCTGAAATTCTCTGGTAAAGTGCCTCCTACTGTATCCTACTGCTTTAGTAAAACTTGCCAGTCAGTCAATAACTTAACTAAGTCCTGGGCTAATTCTAAACCCCAAATATTCTGACTCATGTAGATAGCAAATGGAACTCCAGTTGTACCAACCCAATTGTTGCTAATTTTTTTGATGAAACTAGAAGGAAGTATGTGTGAGACAAAAGTGTATCGTTGATTAAGACTTTTCCTGTGAAATCAAATAGCCTAAAATGCTCATTTTTTTATATCAATGTATTGTAACTCTTCCCTATTCTGTGTTTGGTATCTAGCTATTCTTTCGTCTTTTTTTTTTTTTTTTTTTTTTAATCAGAATTAATCTTCTGAAGAGATTTTTAATAGCAAAATAACAAGGGAAAAATAAAAGGAAAAAATCATCTTCTGCAGCAGTTTGTCCACTAGGACACTCACAATGTTGCATTTTATGATTTGTGTCTGTGGTAAAAATAATTCCTCTGGCTTTTGCAGTTGAGATAAGGGATTGATAGCTATTTTTATCTCGTGACCAATATTACATGGAATCCCCCCAAAAAAAACAACTGTGCAGAGGCAGTACTTAGATGAAAGGCCTAACATCAGTTTAAAAAATAAATAAAAAAACCCTAAAAAAACCCCACCAAAAAAACAGATGTAGGAATGAAGTAGTGTCCTGTCCTCTTATTAATTTTGGAAGACATGTGAATGATATTGCAAAGGATTTTCCAGGGATTTATTCTCTGATTATTCCATGTCTGAAAGAATCAAAATGATGCTCAGCTGGGGCAGTCAATAAGCAGACTAAATATGTGACAGATGCACAGACAACTTCAAAGATGTTGTTACAAGTGCCCGTGGAGATACTTAAGGAGCCAGATGCTGCTGCCTTATATTTTCCACAGCTCAGCCTGTGTCCTGTGATCACCTTCCAAAGGGAGTGTGGGGTTCAATATGCTGCAATAAACAATATTCCATCTAGACAGTTTGTGTCTCTTTAGTTCTTTTAGCATTTATCTAGCACAAGTACTTAGGGAGCATATTGTGTGTGTACGTATATGTCTGTGTCTATATATGCATATATATGTGTGTATAAATGTATATGTATATATGTTTCTATACATATGCCCCCAGCCATCTCTGCTCTTATGTGCTTTCATACCTTTTAGGCAATTTGAAAAACACATTTCAGGGTTTTTCTGAGCATATATTACTAGACAGTGTTTTAAAACAAAGGAAGAAACAAGCACAAAAAATCCCCCCACAAGACGGTTTGAGAGTTTTCATTAGATTGTATTTCCATGGTTTATAGCAAACATAAACAATTTGTTTTTGCTAGCTCTCTCTTTGTCCTTGTCAAGAAGGGGATCAGCAAACAGATTCCCGTGCCTGTCCTTGTCATGATTGGCCAATGGAGATGCTTTGTTTTTTTTTCTAAAGATTTATATGGCCTTTCTCTGTTTAAATCACAGAATCAGCTAGACTGGGAAAGGACTTTGAGATCATAGAGTCTGACCTGTGATCCAGCACCACTTTGTCAACTAGACCATGGTACTGAGTGCTATGTCCAGTCTTTTCTTTAACACCTCCAGAGACAGTGTCTCTACCACCTCCCTGGCAGCCCATCCCAATGTTCCACCACTCTTCCTTGTGCAGAAAGTTTTCCTAATATCCAGCCATGGTGCAACTGTCTCCTCTTATTCCTGTTTCTGGTTGCCTGGGAGAAGAGACTGACCCCTAACTGGCATCACCACCTTATTTATTAGCCAGTATGGAAGAATGTGGATATGGGGTTGTAATTGTTGGAGTTGCTAAGGCTTATGGTCACCAGAAGGCCCTGTGGCAAGGCACAGCTGCAGGAGGGACTGATGGAAGTCTGCGGGGAGGTGTGAGATAGCTATGGCTCGTGGAAAGCAGCACTGCAGCTGAGCCAGACAGTGGGTGCCCTTCTTTTGTTAAGCTTTGCTTTTGTCTGGTTGAGATTAATGGTATAAAAGGGAGGTGGTTTCTACAATAAAGTGAAGGGGGTCCATGTCTCTTTGTTCCCCATTGCTAGAAAAGAATATCTGAACTCTGCTTCAGGAAAAAGAGTTTCTTGTTAGGAAAAAGTCCCCAGAAGTGATAATTATGATAAGTTTTTATAAGCTTCTAATTAACACAAACAATAAGAACTTCCTGTACTAATTGCTGTTCAAAACAACCAGCCCATCAACTAATGAACCAACAAGCCAACCAACCCCCTAAAAAACATGAAACAAAATAAGTAGTGAAGAAGAAAGCAAAAAAAAAAAAAAACAACCTGAAAGTATGTTATTTTTAAAATTAGGAAAAATAGGAAAAAAAGATTATTTTTTTCCAGTCAGTCTATTCAATTCTGGAGAAAGTTTATTCTCTATTTTTGAGCTAAGTTCATATAACATTAAATTCTGCTCATTGAGCCATTTTAAAACTATCTTTAGTGTAAATAATACTTGATTATGAACAGTAAATTTGTCCTTGACCCTGTTTATTGAATGTGATCATATCACTCTAATTGAAAACCAACAAAAAAATCAGAATTTGATAATTTTTGTGAATAAAATTTCAGTTTTGTTTCATTATTGTTAAATAAATTTTGGATAATAACTGATTCCAGAAGTATTTCAGTAGAAAATCATCTCATTTTCTGTTTACAATTACAAAAGGACCTGTCAGTGTTTGAATCACTTTGTTTTGACCTTCCTTGATGGTATCAAAGTTACTTCATGTTTCAGTAAGTAAAGACAGGATGCAATTTTATGCCTGAGGAGATGGGATAAATTCACCTCACCTATGGAATTCTAAAGGCTTTCCTAGTTGTCACAGTGTTTCTCTGAAAATAATGCTCTTTGCTGTCCTGTTTACCTCACTATGGTTATTTGGCTGTATGCTATTTGAAATCTGGGTGCTATATATTATGAATATTAGTAGTAGAAATAGTAGTGTTGTAGTTGTTGTTTGTGATATTACGAATTATGATATACTATGTAAGACTGAATAATATGAAGTAATACTCAAGAGCTGGATAATTGCTTTAATAATTGGTCAGAAGAGTGGCTTTATGCTCAGTGTTTTGGGGAAATTTCATTTTGAGACAACTTTTTTTGACCTTTTTTTGACCTACTTCTTTATCCCAGCCTTGTTATGTACAATTTAGTCTAACTCTGATAGTAGTAAGTGGCTGTGAATTTTTGTGGCCGTTTTAACCAGGCCAGTAACTTATCTATTTTATCTACTAGTTTCAAATTTGTTTTTAATATGACAACTATGTGCTATTATAAAGTACATATTTCAACACACTTTTTATGGTTACTACATGCATGGCTAAGGATGCAAGTTATAGATAATAACTTTTCCTGTAAAAGTATTTACAGATGAGGCAGACATGAGTGACAGAGTTGATACTCTTGAGGGAAGGGATGACAACTAGAGGGAGCTTAACAGGCTTGAAGAGTAAGCCAGTGTGAGCCCAGGTCCTACACCTGGAGAGGAGCAAACCTCTGTCAATACCTGTTGAGAACAACCTCGAGGAGAAGGACTTGGGAGCACAATGCATACAAACTTCACATGAACTGGGAATGTGTGATGTCAGTATGGAAAGCCAGCTGTGTCCTGGGCAGCATCAAAAGAACTGTGGGCAGCAGGTGGAGGGAGGGGAGTCTGCACCTCCACTACTCTCACGAGATTCCACCTGGAGTGCTACATCCAGCTCTGGTATCTGTAACACAAGAAAGATATGAATCTGTTGTAGGAGGTCCAGAGGAGGGCCATGCAGGAGCTCAGTGGGATGGATCACTTCTGCTAGGAAGATAGTCAGAGAGAGCTTGGGTTGTTCAGCCTGGGAAAGAGAGGGGTCCAAGCAGACACAGCTTTAAATATATAAAGAGAGGTTATAAGAAAAATGTTTTACTGCTGCCTGTACTGATATGAAAAGGAATGACAGTTTTAAACTAAAAGAGGAAAGATTTAGATTACCTATTAGAAAAATTCTTTACTGTGGCTGTAGTGAGGCACTGGCACAGGCTGCCCAGAGAAGCTGTGAATGCCCTAAACATAAAAGTGTGCAAAGCCAGGTTGGATGGAGCTCTGAGCAAACTGGTCTTGGGGAAGTTGTCTCTGCCTGTGGCTGGAAGGTCAGATTAGATAATCTTTATGATTCCTTCCAACACAAATCATTTCATATGATTCTCTCTATATGACTTAGATTAGATATAAGTAAAAAATCTTCATGGTGTGGGTAGTAAGAGGGGGGAAACAGGTAAACTAGAGAGATTGTGAATGGCCCATCATTGTTCTGTGTCCAAGGCTGGACATAGCCTTGAGCTACATGATGAGCTAGGTGTCCCTGTCTGCAGCAGGAGAGTTAAGCAAGAAGGACTTTAAAGATCCCTTGCAACACAAAGCATTTTAGGGTTCTGTGATTCTATGATTTGTGAACACTGATTAAGAAAATTATATATTTGGGATTGCAGCCATGTTTTCTCATGCTTTCTTCGTGGGAACATAGTCCTGCAGCATACTGGCAGCCTTTGTTCAAAGCTCCTTTAATAGCTCAGATGATAACAGCAAAGTTTTTTTTTAAGGGACTTTTGCAAGCAATTACTCACAGAAATGTCTATCAGAAATTTTTTCCATAATTTCTGGGAATGTATACAGTCTGTGTCTTGTTAAAGGATGGTGGGGAGATGTGTTTGAAAATTCAACATTAGAATTAATGTAATTAATTAACATTAGAATTAAATCAATTATTTTGAAAACTAAATCTAACAGCAAGTATTGGGAATAAACTTAATAGAAAACTCTATATAGTATAATTTATATATATATATATATATGCATATACTGATACAGATATGTATATTTCAGTTTTAAATAAAATATTATGGTTTATTTATGTGTGCTAATAATATTTATTAGTATATTTCTACACATATCCCAAGGTCTCATCACCCAAGAATAATGCATTTTATTTATTCCCAAACCCAAATTTGTGGAAAATTCAAGAACAGAACATTTTAATGTTACTATCCACACGAAAGGGGAGGGTTATAAGTGAAAAATTAAGAGCAAAGGATATTTTTCTTTCTAATGTAAACATCTGGCAGCATTCCTTGCTTACACAATTAATGGGCATTTAATTGGCAATGATCAGTTTATTGCAGCAATATGAAGCGAATATTTCCCCAGTAACAAACAGCTGTTGCAACAATTTCACAGCAATTTAGCAAACACCAGGTGATAGCAGTATCTAGAATAAAGTCTTCTGTCCCCAAGCAGAGCAGCAGCGAATCAGAGAAAGACATAAAAGGTGGACTGCTAGATTTAGCTGATTTTTTTTTTCTCAGCTTCTGTAATATTGTTCCTAAATCAACCTCATTAAAGGAAATCCAATGTATTTCTAAAGCAGCACGAGAAGAATCTACATTTAAGCCCAGAAGGCATTTTTAAAATGGCATTGTTTAATTAGAAATTCAACCACTTAAAGCCCCTCTGAATTTCATGCTATAGACCACTATTTGAATCCATTGGACAGAGATTGGTGGCACAAACTTGCATCATTCAGTTTGTAAGGCAGACCACACAAAGATAATGTTTCATTGCTTCCTTCATTTTTACCATTTGTATGATGGTTCTAACACAGCAGTTTGATTCATCTTGAGTTACAAAAAAAACCCACACAGAAAATTTGGCTTCATTCACAAATTACTGACAATTAAGAAAAAATATAATTATTTCTACCAGCTGTCTAAGATTAAATGTATTACTTTTTAATTTGTGTTGCTTGTGAGCAGCTTTTCTATTATGGCTTAAATAAAGTTTTTCATCTTTCATTATGTTCTCTCATTACAAATGTAATATAATGATAATAGCTATGCAAACTTTGGATTATGCTGCTTTTGGCATAGATTTAAACACACATTTTATATGTAAAAGGCAGGACAGCACCCAGACTTTTTGAAAGACAGGTTTCTTTGGTGAGGAAACTTATTTTATTTCAGCAGAATGCCTTATTTACTATGCTATTTTGTATTAGCCTATGCAACAGTCTGCAAACAATACACCAAAATGAGCAAAGACTCAGGGGACAGCTTATATAAAAATGCTTTCATTTTCTTATGTTCACATTCCACAATAATTGATCTCCATGACAAAAGGAGACAATCAATCATCTTCTATTGTGTTTTTCTCTGTTAAAATTACAATTCTTGATATAACAAAAGAAAGCTGCCTAAGTAACAGGAATGTTTCTACATGTTTAAATCAATATATTGATCAGAATCGCCAAACAACTCTGTAAATCATTAATATGACAATGCATTTTTTTCATTAATTTATACATATTAATATCAGATTATGCCACTATTATTTATAATCATCTAGAAAATGCCCAACAATGCATATTAAAGGGATGCTTTATTATGCTACATTGCAGTAGCCAAATAGTGTATCTGGATATTTTGCCTCATAAATAACTTGCAATTTTCAAAGTGAAAAGTGAATATTATCTAAGGCACTAAACCAAATATTGTGATTCTTTACAATTATTTAAAACCATGTTCCTTAACTGCTGGCTAGTGTTTGTGCACAAGCAAATGATCTAGAGAAGTCATTAAGAATGTCCCACAAAAATGTGTTGACAAGAAACATGACATTACAAAGCATTAGTTTGTCCTCAAGTTACTCAATTCAAATGATATATTTAATATCTTTAGGTGTTTGGTAAGGGTAATAAATATACTAGGTATAAATCAGTAACAACAAAAATTTCTGGATTTTATTTATCTCAAGATTCAAAGCTAATACTTATTTATAACTGTCAGTCATGAACTTCACTTTATTGTACAATGTCTACATGCAAGTAAAATGGCAATCTCTACAAGCTTGCAAACCCATCAATGAAAGAAATTATAGAAGCTGCCAAGCATCTTAGATACGAAGGAAAATGGTCCCAGGATGCTAGTGACCTATTAAGAGGAACTTTGGTTAAGATATTATTGCATGTGAAAATTTTAAAGAAGGATTTAAGCAAAAGAAGTGAAGTGTGTTCATAGTTATAATCCATATATATTCTTTTATGTAGCAATTAATAGTCTATGACATAAGTAAATGCTTTGCTTCTTCTGTCTTCTTTGGCTAAGAAGAAGGTTGGAGTTTTTGTCTATTGACTTACAAGACAGACTAAAAGAGAAGATATGATAGATATTTAGAGAAAATACTGAAGTAGAAGTATTTTGCAGTTGATCTTAGTGACTGCACAGATTCGACCAGAAGGTGGTGTTAATTTTTCATGATGTATCTAAAAAGGAATGTCCTTTTGATTCTGCATTTCAGTTTCTCACTGTGACAGCGCAGTAAAATACTTAGATGTGGGTATTTTATAAAAAAACACAGTTAAATAGCAAAATTAAGTTAATATTATTCCATGTCATTAACTAGCACAAAATTCAGATAATTTTAAAACCCCTAAAGATTTCTTTAACTGTGTTTTTTTTTTTTTTTCTGAATTTGTGAGGTCAGGCTATATAACGTTTCAAGAAAATAAAATCTTTGGTTTTGGGAATTTAGTGACACAGCATTTAAAATATGAGACAATATGGATGATTGTAAGAATATTTTCTTCACATTATAAATGAACATCACAAGAAGTTAGGCAATCATTACCTAATTACATTTTCTTAATATATTCTTGTTAAATACTTCCTAGACATTAATTGATTATGAAGATTGGAGACTTATTTTCATTCATATCCACAATGTCAATAAAAAAGTGGCTTCAAAGTCTTGCAAATATAGTTCTATTCATATTTTCTTTTTCTTTCCTTAAGTGTCATCCAGTAAGTCATGTAAGTAAATTAGTTGGTTTAGGGAATAACAAACTAAAAATAAAAGTTTTCATAGGAGTGATTTCCAAGTTGTTCAATAAATCTTCTATAAGCAGCAAAGAAAAAGCATTTGTATCTTCTATGGTATTTTGATTGACTTAACAATACTTGAAGAACTCTGAGAATAAACCAGTGAATTCTGGGTTGTTTGACTAAAGTCTAGTTTCAAATTTTTCACACCAAGTGAAAGACAGGCAAAGCTCTGTTGTTCCATGCTTGGTTTAGCATCGATCATTGCAGGCCACTTAATTTCAACTTTTCCAGAATTAATCACCTGAAAGGAGAGTTTCAACTATTTTCAGTGGTTTGTACTTTCTATTGGAAAGAATTTTTGCATTCTATTTTTTTTTCCTTTTTTTTCTAAATTGTTTTTGATTTCATAAGTAGGCCCAGCTTCTCCTCGAGAGATATTTCTTTCAGTGTTAAAATGAACCCTACATGAATCTGTTGTCTACCAATTTGTTCCCTCTCACAGTCTTGGAAAGACAATTTGCAAGCTGTAGTTGTCCCAAATTAAAAGAGAAACTAAAATTTAGGGGTATTATGTTGAAAAACCTGCTACTAACTTTCTTTTAGCTTACTTGTGAAGCTGTTGTCTGAAGAGCAGTTCTTCCGACTATTCAGTTTCATTCTATTATCTGCTATTTAGGATTATACCATGGTGATAATTCACAGATAACAGGGATTCAAGTCATGACTTGCACTTGGGAGTTAGGACTCAAGTCTAGGAAACAGCCTGCAGATTTAATTAGCTTTCTGCTTTCTTGTGTCAAAGAGGAAGTTCAAACTTGCATTGTTCAGAATGCAAAATTTAAAAAAAACCCAGCAAAACACCTCCAAAAGAACCCAACCAACCAACCAAAGAACTCCCACAAAAAACCCCAAAGGGTTCCTTCCACCCTCAGTCTTGACTGCTTAGTCAAGAAATATTTGAGAGAATTCAAAAAGATCCCTGGTTTAATTTTTTTCATAGCTGGCAAGCAAATCACAGGATGAAGGAGAAAAAGCTCTCTGTCTTTTCTATTGCAGCTGACATCTTAACTCTAGGTGTTAGCTAAAGTTAATTAATAGTGTCCTATGCTGGTAATGACATGACATTTAGTAGTCACTGGTAAGTTTATTTATTTAAAAAAAGGTAATTTTAGTCTGCATATTCTTACTAGTCATCTGAGCCTTCAAAAATTCATTTTCATTACCTATTCAGACAAAAAGGAGTATTTTTGAAGTTATATTTATAAAATTTCTTAATCCATTTTAGGTACCCTGAACATTATGGTCAGTTGACCCATTTTGCTTTGTTTTCACTTCTTGATGAGGCAAACAAAAATTTTTGTGGAATATTAAAACCATCAAAGTATTCACAGTACCTGTAAATTAAGTGAACCCTGAAAATATTCTAGCTACTTGTTTGCTCCCTTTTAGGAGCAGATTTATTTAAAAGAAACTGTAATACTTTCCTCTTAATGTACAAAATTTATATTTCTTCACTGTAGATTTGCAGTATCCTCTTCCATATATGTATATATATTATATATGACATTCTTGAATCTTGCAACTGCAAATATTCATTAAGAATTATGGAATCATTAATTCAAATATTTCTTTGTAATATTTTTAATATTGATAATTTTATTCTGGTACTTTATTTACTGGCAATTTTAAGTGATATAAGATCCAATACAATCAAAATTCTATATACCAAATCAATATCCATGACCATAATCCAAAAATTATTTAATAAACTAACTAAGGTTATTGCAGAATAAGAAAAGGAGCTCAGCACTTAAAGGACTCTTAAAAATCTATATATTGGCATATTTAAACTCTCTAACTGCTAGACATTTGAAGTTCAGACAAGTAATTTACTGATGTTAGTATATTTACTGTTCTTTATTAAAGAACTCTTGACTGCATGTACATACCATTTTTCTTACTGAAAGAGTGAAGTAATTTTGATCTCTGATAAGATCACAAATACCTTACCTGGAACACTTCTTTTGCAGAAGGGGAGTGGGAAAAAATTGCTACTCTCATCTTTTACAGATATTTTTAGGAGACACAAGATGTTTTCTACTTTCAAAATAAAGAAAGAACCATCACATTTCTTTCTGTAGTGAGTGTGACTGACTTCATGCATACAATGCAATGGCTTATTTTTGTTCCTACAAACTTCTGGTTTTGAGAAAATACAAGATTTCCCACCAAGTTCTTTTCTGCTTCTACTATTAGACTGTATTTAAACAGGTACTTTTTTAAATTTAAAAAATAAATTTAGAAATCTTAGTAAGGCCGTCTATTTTTAATGATCAGCATGGAAAACAAAGGGTACTATTTTCACCATCTTACACAGATGGGTCATGATCATGACTTGCTCACGGTTAGACAAGGCAAATGATAGATGTAACACATTTGATGTTCAGTTGCTGCACATCACACAACCTCACAGAGTAGTCTGGCAGAATATGTGCTACAGAAGCACTCCAATGTGGCAGTGTTGCCCGTGTGAAGGAAATGTTAAATTTAGCTTTTTTATTTTAAAAAGCTGCTTATGTGCTCTGCAGACATACAAAGATGTGAAGAAAGTAGAAAAAATGCTCAGAAAGTAACATCTGTTTAGGAAGCTTCCCTAACTACAAAGTACTGTTGTGTCATTTATTAATGGCTTCAGAATGCAAGATTTCCAGAGGATTCATAACATTGCTCAAAAAATCTCTGTTTTCTCAGGGTCCATCTGGTCTTTATATAAAGGTCATTTTTAGGGCTTTCTTTTTCTCTTTTGTTTCAAGTGCAGGAACAGAGCAGCTGAGACCAGGTTATAATGTCTGAAGTAAAGGGACATTTATTATTTTTTTAAAATTAATTTGGATGACAAAAACATTTTCCTTTAAAGTTTCAGGAGGAATGTAAACATAGGCATAATATGATTTGGAAATTTACCCTAAGTATTAGGGTTAATGCTAAAGAATTCAACATGTCAACTCTACATCTTACCTCAAATATAGCGTTTCAGTAGGTGATTAAGCACAATGGCAAAGCATCTGTTCATACAGCAATGCAGAGGAAAGTCTGCCACCTCATGAATTACCAGAATAAGAACAGATTTCAAAGTCTTAGTTAAGAACAGATTTACCTTAATCTGATTGTTTCAGTTCACTAAGTCCTTGGCTAACTGGGACTTGAGACACTGTGAATGAAGATGAGTTACATGTACTGAGAATTACTGATTCCAGATGCCGTATTTCTTGTCATTGTATATTTAAAATTAAATACAGCTTCATAGTCTTAAATCAAGTTGCACATTTCAGAGTGATCAAAAACCAACATTTCTTAGCTGGAGGAGCACACTTGGACTACTACTGTCATTAAGGATTTCCTGAGACAATAGGATAAGCTAGGAGGTGAATGTTGCTATTATGCTTTTAGTGGGAAAGTTCAAAATTGGTGAAATTTTTATTGTAGAATAGCACTGTTTCTCAAAGACTACCATTATTTACCTTCATCCTGTAACATTGTTTATGCCATTTCCTCTCCTAAGTTTCTATACTTTTCTGATCAATACTATGTGTGTTCTGTAAATTTTTAGTATTTTTATCTTTGAGGAAGTTAGTGGTAGATGCATGCAAAAAATATGGGGAACAGTCAGTGTTGGAAGTGAAAGGAAAAACATGAGGTACTGTACTTCACAGCAAGAAAGGCTTCTGTCTCTTTCATTGCACAGCACTTACATACACCCATCTTGCATTAGTTAACAATAGAATTTTTACTAGTTACCTCCACATTCCCATAATCAACAAAATATTTTGAAATTTATCATGCATTTTTACTGTTGTATTGCTGAAAAAAGCTTTGGTTGCCTGGCAGATGCAATTTGTCAGAGTTTTGCATGTATGTTTTTTTTCATAAACAAAGTTTTCACAGTGACAGTTGATGACTAGGGGCTCTCTTGAGCCCCTAAAAATTTATGTTACAATTTTCAAGATAAACCAGCAGTTTCTTAAGAACAGTGTGGTAAGCCTTTTAAGAACAAAACACAGTAGCACAATATCACAATGTAATTAGTATTTGGGCATATATTCCTTGCATTACTGAAGAGTCAAACAAGGTTTGCTAGTTATTCATCTTCAGCTCTGAGCTCCTCATACTCATTGGCTTGAAATTTAAATCTGAGTTTGAGCTTCCTGTGAATCTCAGCATTCTGATCACATACAGCTCCTTCAGCTGCAATTTTATGATGAAGATGTTTAACTAGCCTTTGATTGGAGTTTTTTGTCAGTTTAAAAATCATACATATACAAATTTGGTAGAATTAACAGGATTGATTAGAGTTTGTTAGTATTTTAGAATGATAGCTACTCCATTTCCTAACAGAGGAAAAATTGTCAGGGTGGGCTTAATGGTGGTGTACATCTGGAAACAGGGAAATAGTCAAAGTAACTGCTCTCCAATTACTGTATTTGGCTTCAGTCCACTTAATTCACTGTGATTTTTCTTGGGTTTTCCATGGAAGAGGAAATCTGGCATGTGCATGCAGAGGCTGAAAGTTCTGTAGGTTCCAAAGAACTCAAAGATTAGTGCAGACTGCATTTGTGTCTCTTGGCTGATACTGAATCAAAACCTGCTGGTTAACTGTCTGATGATATCTGATGCAAAAAGCAAAGATTGGGAGTCAGCTTGTGTTTCAACAATCAGTCCCTGACCCTGAACATGCTGGGAATGGTGCTGTTAATCCTCAAAGGATCACTCCTGAAATAACAACAAAATGTGTAGACCTTCATGCATAAATTTCTGCTTAAGCACAGCCTGTTCACTCGTTCCCTTTCTTCACATAAATGTAGGCCTTCTAACCAGAAGGAATGCATAAATAAATTACCAAAATGAGTTGTGTGGCTGTAGCATGCACATCTTGTTTAGCTTCTGTCCTGAAATCATCCCTATCCCTCCAAGGTTTTCAGGAAGAAAGCTAAACTTGAGGCCAGTACATGAACTTGCTTACTGACACAGACCTCAGCAACTGAATCTTCAAACACCTGATAAGAAACATTGAATGCTGGGCTATGTTTCAAATCTGGTTGTCTTTCTTGACATTCCTATCAGCTTAGGATCAACCACCTGAAACTGTTACCTGAAAAAATGCCTGAAGATATTGGTTTTTGGACCCAGCAAAAAGTTTTCAATAAACGACAGTCATAAATGATAGTTCAAATCTTTAATCTTTTAAAACTAATATTATCTGCTCCTTATATTTCCAGTGAGTGCCACTTCCACCACTCATATACCATTTTTGAAGAGATTCTCTAGTCATGCTGTGATGCAGAGGAAACATTTTCTACAAGTCGACTATGAAAACAAAACAAAGGATATTTTATTCAGGCTAGAGATTAGACTTTGAAAAGTTTTACACTCTTTATGGGTCTAAAGTTTTCATAACCATGTCATGAATTTGGAGATCTTCAGTGTCATAGAGTAAATTCTAGTTCCTAAAATGTAATCTGACTAAATGGTTTTGTTTGTGTAGGCTCATGGGATTGGGATAGCAACCACATCTCTACAGATCCTGTTTAATGCCCTACTCAAGCATTTAAACTAATTTTTTTTCAAAGCATTGAATATAGGATCCCATCCCTAATATTATGTTGTTACAGTTATGTCCTATTTTATCCAAACTGGAGGACTTGCTGTTTATGAGGATCATACTATCTGTATCTATACTACATACACTGTCTGTGTAAGGCTTCCATTTGCAAATTGCACAGTGGTGGCTTCAATGTGAAAAGCCTTATGTGTGGTGGCTTAACTGACCAGAGCTCAGGACAAGTTCAACAGAGGGGTGAGATAAGTGTGGCTTTGGGGAACATTAGTAAAAACAGTTATGACTGTCCCATAACATTTAAAGTTTTAAGAAATGCTGAAGCAGTCATCAGCCCTGTTTGAGATCTTTTGTGGTAGAAATCAAAAGATAAGGCTAAACTTTTCAAGTAATTATCAGCTATTAGCATCCACAGTCAGGTGAAACTCTGTGCTCTTGTAAGGAAAATTAATTCTCTTATTTAAAAGATTTCTGTTACAACAGAAACAGTATAAATATGCCTCCAGTCAAATTAGCCAACAAGAAATAATTGACATCAGAATGATTCCAGTCTCTGACAACAATTCCTGAAACAGTTTTTTAAATAATAGGGGAAGAGAATAATTCAACTTTCTCAGTAAGCAACACTAAATTACAGGAATGAGATGGAGTTTCTCAATTCAAACACCTGTAAAGTTTTTCTTAAAATAAGTAATTCCCAAGGGATTGTCTCTTCTACCTAAGTGTGTTAACACTCGCTATCAAACCAGTAATAATAATTCTAATTCTGATAATAATCAGAATGTAATTTAAGATGCTCAAGTATCTGAAACACAGCTTTAATTTGTATTCTAAGAACTCGTAATCCAAAATACTTGGGGGAGTATAAATATAGGTATATATGTATATTATAGATATCTTCATCAGTATCTATTTATATTAAAAAGAGGAAAAGCAGATTCCTGTGGAGAAATCACAGCTGTATCTGATGAAGTTGCTCTCATACATTTCTCTAAGGGACATGTACCAACGACTCAAGAACTGCAACTGTTCTTTTACAGATCTCATCCAGAGAGATCTCTAAGAGTAAGTGTAAGATTTTTAACAATCCTGTAAACTTATCCTTATTGTAGTTTGGTGGTATCCTTACTTCATCTCAGGAAAAGTAAGATTAAATCATAGAAAGTGGCTGTGAGGGCTTCTGTAATTTTCAGATGATAATCGGTGATTATATTGCAAATGTCAAAATGGATTTTAGACATATGTAATTCATTTCAATATGTAATTGAAAGCTTGTGACCCCTCTGCTGAAGAGCTCCTGCAATAGCAAACCATCTCTAGGCAAGTTCATAATAGCACAATCTACAGCAACAGATTTTAATTTTGAGCAGTTCACTTTATTCTGCCTGAATCTCTGCAATTAAAAAATCATTTGAGAGGTTTTTTTTTTTCTGAAAATGACACCTTACTTCATGACTGGCTCAGCTGGTCTTTCTTCAGCCTGTGATTTCATCATTACAAGTTGATTTCCAGTTTAGCAGTGAGGTTCCTTTTTGTCTATAACTGGTTTGCAGTTGTGTCAATAGTCTTGGAGCTTAAAAACATTTTATGGACTCTTTTTCGAAAACAACACATCCAAAAAAAGAGAAAGAGTACTCCAAGAGACATATCTGTCATAGGGGAGGATGTTTCTGAATGAGTAATGTTTCTGAATGTTCAGTGGTGTAATTCAAAGGTAGGAGGGGAGTAGGAAGATGCAATAATGTTTGCTACTGGGTTCTGTAACTCAGACTGAAACTGGGCTCATTTGGGTAACGAGATGCATACATGTATTAAAGACATAAAAGCAGGAGAGAAACAAGAAAGAGAGCCATCCCAGTTAGGAGGTGATTCCTCATACAATATAAATGGCAAAGTCTTAGCTTTGATCCATTCAGAATGTTTATTCAAGGAGTGGCATTGTCTGCAAGAATCTGTTTGATGGGGAGTTTGGTCTTTTATTGGAGGGGAAAAGATGGGAGAAAGACATCAACCATTACACCTTTCCATCTGTTCCTTTACCAATAACCTTCTAAAGAGAACTCTAAGGTGGGTTGATGGAGGAGGGCTCCTGTCCCTGAACCTGAAGTATGCAGCCCACCTGAGTGTGGGCTTGTTCACGAGATTTCTGGAGCTGATTTCAGCAGCTGATTTGGGTTTTTTTTATCTATCCATATTTTGGCAGTGTAGCTTTCACTCTAACCAAGTCTGCAAGGTTGTTTTCCAGATAAGATTATGTACATTCCTTGAAGTGACTAATATTTCACCTTAGTACCTACTTGAGTTAGCTAAATTAGCTGCCTGTTCTCCTAGTGTTAATGGAGAGAGTGGAGCTTAAGGTGATTTTCAAAAGATCAGTCTAACTTAGACTCTATGAATAGCCTCCTGAGCTGCTTTATCATATATCCATTCATACTGACTGAACTTGAAACACTGGTGTAAAAAACTCCTCATTCTACAGTGGCACTCTCAACATTTTCTTAAGAAATGAAATTTACAATATACTTCTGTTTCTATATTCACATATTAAACTGCTTGTGACTGTCAGTGGCAGAAAATTCAGGAGTTTATTCTAACAGCTGCTTCACTTTCCATACTTTGGAAAATCTTGAAATTGTTACTTCATCAAATTCATTCTTTGGTGCTATAAAATACAGTCATTAGTGGGACCCAGGCTCATGATAAGGATCCAGTTTTTTAGGTCTAAAGGGAGCACACCAGTATGGAAACTTTGGATTTTGACCCTTGAAAAGTCAACCTAAACTAAAATGTTGTATTAGCTTACAATGGACTTTATGCAATTTTTTTTTAAGCCAATTCCTTATAAATTTGCCCAAACCTACTTTCTAATCTTGATGGATACATTCTAATTAGGAAAACTGACTCATATCCCAAGTGACATAAATTAAAAACTTAAGGATAAATACACACCTAATTGACTGGTGGCATACTGAGGATATTTGGTTTGCAGATGAAAGATTTTATGGATATTATTTGGGGAAAGCTATGTGAAAATATCTTATTTTTAGGGATTGTATTTTGCCCTGAAAATATATATATTTTTTTAAAATATTATTAGCAGCTGAGTCAAATAAAGCATTAGGGTGTAGTTGCTATTTTCTAGTTTCTATGATGCTTGTTATGAAATTACCTCTGACATATACCACATAATATTTCCAGTTGATTTATATAATTTCACAGACATAGTTTCACCAGAGCTTTGTGAGCCTGGAGATACCAATGTTTGCTTAATATTTGACAAGTACAATTCAAAACACTAACCACCAAAACACCCTGTGTAAGCCCACAAGCAGTAACACATGCACCACCTCTTCCCATTCTTTGGCATTAGTCTAGAAAATGTGCAGCTACAGCACAATTAGACTGCTAAAGTTGATTTGAAATAGTACAAGTATAAAACTCTGGGTTAACTGTATTTTTGAAAACATAGGAATAAACTCTTATTTTTTTTTGTATAATATTTCTGAAGAAAAGTAGATGTTTGCTATTTCCTCTCAAATAATAGTTTATGTTATATTTTCCTTAATTATCTGATGGGAATTGATTAATGTACAAAGGCACTCGTGGTTTTTTCAGAATACTCAGTAAGAGTAGGGTTACGACCAGTAATTCATCATTTTCTTCTTCATCCATTTCAGCTGCCTCTCTTAATTCTGCACATTACTGGAGGGTCATACAGGTGGCTTCAAATAATAGTAGTAAGTTACATTATAAAAAATGCATTTCCATGCACCTTCATACTTTTGTCTTTTCCAAATTTTTGGAAGGTCTTTCATTGTGCCACTAATTTTCAGGGCAGCTTTCTTAGTAGACATGGACTTAGTAATAATTTAAAAGACAAAAACTGAGACTGGCTGAATAGAGCACAGGCAGAGCATGAAACAGTTTACACTGGTTTTGTGCTATTTTGCATTTTCTATTGATTTAGATTTATTTCAGAACAGTGATGGCATATGTTGAATAAGTGGGAGAGGAGCTTGGAAAATATATGTTTATTATAAAGTGCTTTCTTCAAAGCAGAGATAATTCAATTTGTTTTGAGAAAGGAAAGAAATATTGTTTATCTTCTGAACCTCAGCTGGGCTAATATGTACTAGGCAGTGTGTGCTAAAACAGTGTCAAAGTAGACATTTGAACAGTGAGCTCCAAGGTGGGAAACCTGCTGGCAAAGCTTAATTTTGGAGGATTCAAGGTTGCTTTTGGAAGCACTCCCCAGAGATTATTATTTAATGTGCTGCAGTAAATACTATGTAAAACGGTAAAGCTGCTGTCCTAAGCACACCTCAAAACATAAAGCCAAACTACTAAGGCAAGAATTCACTGAGTTCATATTAAATTTAGGTGCATTAGGATGATAACTGGTTAATAACATTTTGAAAATATTTTAAATATATCTTTTGGTGAGTCGTCCTTTAAATTTTTGTAATATTCTGCTTGCATATTTTTTATACTCTGTGTTATTTTATTTCCACGTATAGACTGGCTACCTTAAACTAGATTTTCAATTCTAGCTAAAGTATCATGAAATTTTTAAGTGTATTTTGTAGTTGCACTGAAATTTCTTCAGCAGCTGGAACATTTTTAGATGTAGAAATGAGTCTTCTATGAAGAAAAATTATGGTAAAGTAGGTAAGACACACAAAACTCTGATGTTATGATGGAAGAAATGCAGATGAGAAAGATGGTTTAATTTTTTCTTTCTACAAGATCTAAGTTAAGAATATTACCCATAACACCACATAATTGAATTAGTATATTGAAATCTTGGTATTAATTCCAAAGTATGAGTGAAAGGCTTAGTGTTAAAAGGCTGCTAAAACTCAATTTCTCCTAAGTGGGATTTGAAGGAAAGAACCATTAGCTTGTACCTATTGGGAAAAGGAATATTTGTTCAAAGTAGGAGAATGAAGGATGAAGTCTGGTACACAGAGGAAGTCTACTAGTTGCTTTTTGTTTGTTTGTTTGTTTTCTTGCTTTTTGCTGTTCTGTTAGTTTGGGTTTTCAAATCTATTTGTACTTGCCATTAGGCAAGCCTCTAGCCACTTCTTCATAAACATCCGTGTTTTTGCCCGAGTGATTTACCAAAGGTGAGACTTATAAGCAACTGAGAAATTGGATGAGATAAAATAAATACTAAGGTGAAATGCCAACAATCTCTCTGCTATATTTCTCCAATATTTGGTTTTGATGTACTGCCTCTCTGACTTATTGAGTGTAAATCACCCTACCAAGAAATTGTAACTTTATCAGTTCAAATAAACGTGATTTTTCCTTTCTGCAGGATTTGGATTTTAGATTAATATGTCTTACATCTGTGATTCCAAACAATTTTCCAAACACCAAAGAAACATCTCCCTCCAGACAGGTTTGATATTCACTACAAGTTACAAATCAATGCTTAAAGAAATTAAAAATTGCATCTTTTCTTCATCTTTGACAAACTATACTTTTGTATCCTGGCTGTTTAATGCAAACCCACTAAAATATATAAATATTCCCAACTGGCTAATATGTGAGACGTCTCTCTCTAGTCTCTCTTGTTAACACTGCTTAGCTTAGCTAAACTAATGGTAGCATGTGTATAGTTTGTGAGTTTGCATTCTTACATCTGTGATGCAAATTTATAATGGAAGCAATATCATATAGTATTTAAATCCAACATTAAGTGTTTGCCCTAGTAGATGGTCTTTCTTTTATTTAAGTGCCATTACTTTTATGTAGTCCATTTTCATTGCATTTAGTCCAATTTTAGTAATAATGTTTGCATGATTTACCAGGAAAATGCAATCTTTGCCCTGAATGGCACAGTGCAAGAAAAAATGGAAGCTGTTAAGAGCCTGAATGGCAAAAAAGTATTATTGACCTACGCTGGCAGCCATGTGTTTCAATTATTTTCAAGAATCCATTTGTCAAATAAGTGAAGCAATGTGGGACGTCAAGTTCAAGCTGGGGTTAGTGCCTTTCTACAGCTGATATGATGTATCTTCTGTAGCCATTTAATTGAATTACCCAATTTATTTTTCAAGCAACAATGCTCTACCAAGAGCCATGACATTAAACAATTAAATACTAGTTTAAAAGTCTGCATTTTGTGTAGTTCATCATTTCTCTACAGCAGACAGTTGGCCTAGGGCTGTGCTGCATTCTGGTACAGTAAAGGCTTAGTGTCTTAGAGAACACCCATCCTGTCCCATATAGCCAAATTTTGAGATAAGTATGCATGGAGAATGTGCATGTCTTTTGCCTGGCCAGTACTGTAAAAGCTGTACACTTAATTTCTGAGGAAATGAGAAAGAGAGTAATTGTTAATTTGTATGATTCAAGAACTTCTGGATTTCTGGTTTGAGACTAGAAATTCAGAAGAGATACAAAAATAAAAAAAAATAATGAGAAAAATATTAAGGGAAAGTCTGGGCTAGATTGCAAAACCTCTTTAAATTTTTGCAACAGTAAGAATTATACCATCTTTGTCACCTTGATCAAATAGCGTGGAATTTGTGCTTTCCTTTATTACGTTTATTAGAATTCTTTTGCTTGTAGTGCAGTAAGAATAGTTGTTTAGTTGGTTACTTATATAATGCACTAGTCTGCATCCATATTCTTCCACAAATACTTAAAATACTTTCACCAATTTTACTAAAATTAATTTGTGAACCAAGCAGTATCTTTATTTCTTTGTGTTATTCAGGTGTTACCGGAAATTAATGAAAATAAAAATTTTTAAAAATCTTAGATGCTTTCTTTTGTCACATACATATATATTTTTATATGAGAAGAATAATTACTGAAACAGAGGGAACAGTAATGACTCATTTTTTTTTCAATTAACATTCAACAATTAAATTTTAATATGGTCAGGGAATTGTTCAGAGACTTTTGTATGGGATACTGCACCTTTAATTATCTGCCCTCTGGTGCCAAGCCTTTTCTTTGAGTGCTTCCATAAAAGCTTATTGCAGCTAGTTATTGAGCAAATTAGTACTTGAGTTTTGGTGAAAAATGTCTTTATTAGTCCTAAAACCAGAGTCACTGTGCATTCCCAGAAGGCGTGATTTTGTTTGATGAATAAATCTAGTAATTATCCTGCTGTTAGGGCTGTACTGCAAATGTCATAAGCAGTAAACAGAAGGAGTAAGCCTTCCGTAAATTCTCTAATTATCTATGTTGGATTACTTATTGCCTGCAGATGATTTATGAGCATATTGATATATCCTTAAGTATTTTCATTTGAGTTCACGGATGCAAATAATTAAGGCAGTAGTAATTTGCAAAAGAAAGTGGTAGGTCAGGGTCATCTCATTATAAAACTTGTGCTCGTGTTCATGCTATGGGAGAAGATATAGGTATTAGCTCGTTGACTAGGCTTCCTCCTTTGACATCTTTAGCATTCCCTTTTGGTTTGTTTTTTTTGGTATAATTCCCAGTTTTATGTAAATATGTCTTAGACCTCAGTTTGTTTAGATTACACTAGGTCATAATAGAGATGACTGTCAGATTGATTTCCAGTACATGAACCTGGGGAGCCACACTATAAAGTGTTTAGATAATAGTACTGAAGATGGTGATTTTCATCAACTTATTATTGTTTAAATGCTGAGTTCATGCTTTTGCAGCATGTCATATTAAATCCTGTTACATCCCTTGCTGCAGACAGTGTGGCTGAAATAAAGATTTCACATTTCTTTCTCAGAGAAGCACAAAGAATGCATACAGCGCCCTTTATGTGGAAACATACATGTATACATATTTTTATATCACCAAAGCCTCTCTGTGTGTAGCAAGAGGAAGATCATTTTCTCCTTTTCAACCGGTAAGGGAAGTTTCTGCTGAATAGTCAAGATATGGAGAATTTGCTTCCAAGAGAAAAAAGCAACTGAGTGAAACTACTGGAAAAGCTTGTGCTATGCAATTTGTATAAGATTCTTACCTTATTTCTATAGGCATCTGGGTTTTGTGTGTTGATATTTACATGTATTTCTCTTGTCACATGCATCTGCCTATCTGCCTAGTAGTAGACAGAGACTTTGGCCTAATCTGTTACAGATTTTTGTGGGTGATATCTTCAATTTTACTTAAAAACTGATGCAGTGGAACCAGCATGATTTGTGGGCTAAAGAATAAAAATAATGTAACTACAGCTAAAATGTGTGTTTAGAACTGTTGCAATCACTTTTGCTCAAGGCTGATTCAAGGAGTGCTCTTTGTCTCTCATAATAATTATTTTAGTTTAGTTTTGCTTTAGGAAGCATATTTGAACAGGCTTTAACATGGGAAGTGGAGAACTGACATTTATAAGTTTCTATTGATATATTGAATATTTAATCTTCCAGATGTACTTCCATCATAATAACTTTAGCAGAACTCATTTTCAGAAAACACAATAATAGCATGAAGTTGTATCATACTCAAATGATACAATGAAAAGTTTAGCTGAAAATGATTCCAAATTTTTAAAACTGATATTTCAAAATATGCGCCAGGAATTGTGACAGTGGTTATGATGCTGTTTGATGTGTTGCCTCACAATCTTGGCTATATAAGTAAGACTAAAATGATAGTACTAATTCTTTTAATACAACGGTGTTACATGGTTATCTGATTTTTGATTTGTTTGTGGAGGTGCAGAAATGGGACAGTATTGATCTACCAGGCACACAAAAAATGGGACTAAATGAGATAAATAATGTGGCTTTGAGATTATCACCAGACTAGTCTAGGAAACCTGACCTTTCCGATAATTTCTTCTGGGCATAATAAACTTAGATGTCACTTTAAGTATTGTTGCATAAAAATATATGGATTGGACTGAATTTTACTCTTTATTTCCTAAGATCCTCATACCATGGATCTGCTATTTTTATGGACAGGGGTTGTTGTAAAATTAGAATATTCTCCTTTAACTGAGTGTTCTTTTACGTCTGACTGATCTTACTGCGTCCCAATTTCTTTTTTTTTTTAGAAATATTAACTGCTTCTCTCCATAGTCACAATATGTTTGCAACAGAAAGAGATAGTTTATTGAAAAGACCAGAGAAATAAATGATTTTCAGAAAGACTGTTAACAGTTAGGGATTAAATACTGAAAATCTGTCTAGCTATTTCTAATCAGCTAAACCTCACGTGTCATCAGGTAATGGGTCAGAACTTTTCATAACTCATGTTCAGATAATCTGTCCACACAGACAAATCTTGCTTCCATGGGAACATCTGACATAAATTGTTGTTGTTGCTACTTTTACCTTAAAATATCAAAGCAATTTTTAGATTTTTTTTTTATTTATTTATTTTTACTTCTCCTCTCTTAGTAGTGTTAGTAATTTGACAGCCAGCAATAGCTAGAACATGTGAAACAATTAGTGTACAGTGCTTTTAGAACTTCGGGAGAATTTTATTTGAACAATCAGTCAAATATTTGAATCAATTTAGTGAATCTACCATTGTGCTCTTATTCTGTGCTCCAATTTAATAGTGTTTACTGTTGCCTATGTTTATACAATAGGCATCTGTTAGGGTACATGTTTATAAAATGCTTGTCAACTGAAACCAAATTTCCAACCATGTTCTATCAGAGCTTTTTGGGGTCAATTACTATCAGCAATATGTGACATCTGTCTCATTACTGTATTTATGGAAAACCAAATATGAAAGCTTAATACTTACAACAATCTATTAATAAGAGATTGCTTTTAGATAGCTATTCAAATAAATAAAATGTTCAAATATGGCATGAATTCATGAGGGGTGAATGTGATCATAACATTAGTCAGAATTAGTTGCTTGAAATAATTACTGGGAGATATGTTACTTGTTGCAGTGTGTATGTAGTGTGTCCTTCATAGCCCCCTGAAAGGATTCATGATCACCTCATTTGCTGTCAACAACTTAAACTACTGCATGGTTCACAATGAAGAGATGTGCAGTAAGACTAAAATCCTCTTCCTAATGAATGCCTTATTTGTGGATGAAGGAAGAATGGAGTCTACAACAACCAGAGGTTTCATTATTTCTGGCGTTCTATGTAACAGTTAAAGTCTGACAGTCATGAAGCCAAAAGGAATCTGCTGCAATGTGGAACTCTTAATTGGTCTCTGTCACTGTCTTTTATCAGGCATTATATGAAAGCTAGCCTAGATGAGTGGCTTTTTGCTTTTACGAGAATTAATAAAACTGGGCTGTTCTTACTAAAATTAGTTTCATAAAGGTCAGACAGATATTCTAAAATGTCTCTCCTGGTTTGAGCAGAGGGTGCTGACAATTTACTTGTAAGATAACTACATATATCCACGTTCTGTATTTTTAAGGCACTTAATATCTAATAATAGATTATTCATTACATATATTCTGAGGAAAATCCTGAAAATCAAAAATAATAATAGTAACCATATTTAATTGTATTATTGGTAGCATTTATTACTCTGTACCATTCAGAATCATTTCATTCAAAATCTGTGCATCAAATATGGGAGTGTGAATTATGCATTCATAGGTCAGTTTATGCAAGGGGTTCAGTTTTGAAATTTTGTCATAAATTCTCAGTAATTTCTTTTTATAGCGGTAAAAATACTTTAAAACATAGGGGTAAATATATATATACATATATATATATATATATTAGAGTATTTGATTTTAAAATCAATGAGTATCATTGAGTCCACTTTACTTCAGGACTAATTATATACTGACTGTGTATTTGCAGTTAATAAGCTTAGATACTAGGGGAAAAAATCAGTAAAAAAGATTACACCACAGATAATTAATAAAAATCAATTAGTTTGTTAATGAGTACTCTGCCATTACCCAAGGTAGCAGAAACCAGCTGGGGAAAAAAGCAACATCCCCGAATAGGACATTTTAGATGCCTGAGATCTGCTGAGAATTTCAAAGGAAATGACTATGAGAGGCAGCACTACTTGGGTTAAAACTGGCTAAATCTCCTCTTGAGATTGCAGGTCCTCTAGCTAATAAATCTACTAAAAAAGTGATTCACCTTTTGTGTGTGCTATAAACCATCTTCTGATGCCTTAAGTACATTGCTCACTGCCCTGTATTAAAAACAAACCCCATAGTTGTAAATGTCAATGACTTGGATTGCTAGAGCTCTTGCATCTCCTCACTTTAGCGTAAAAGCTGGAAACACCCATTACCTCTTAGATGACTTTAGGATAACATTTTGCATTCAGATATATAAATGGCATAAAGTCAAACATGATCTGGCAGTGAAATGCAAAATGCCTTCAAAACGTCCTTGGAATAAAATGGAAAAGTTCAATGGCAATGCTTATTCATTTGTAAGTATACTTTTGTAACAAAATCTATAACATGTTTACTATCACCTTTCTTTTATTTTGTCTCTCCATTGCTAGGCCATGCCAAATTTAATCAAACTCTATACAGAATTTGAAATAAAATTATAATCCATACACACACTGTCAACCACATAATTTAATTTTATTTTTTTTTCCTTTTTTCTTTGGTGGATATAGCTGCGAAGGAAAAGGTACTTCCATGGCAAGAGAGAAGGTGCTTGGATCTGGAATCACTGTACATAATCCAAATCTTATTTTTCTTGTCAGGAAGCAACGGAAAATAACTATGTATATAAGGTTAAAATATTCACCTCACCAGAAGTCAAGCTCTTTGTATTTATCAAGAGAGATGTACACCAGAACAAGAGAATTCCTCATTTTAAAAATAGTTGCAGATGGTTATAAACTATTGCTTCAAAAATATTATCTCTGTGAGAGAACTTCTACTGTGTACAGTACATACATGAGCCTGATAAGAGTAGTATTTTTATGATACTATAGTACTACAGTAACTATGCTCTCCCTTATTTAAAATACTTTCAAACATACGGTTGTCATCCTGTTTTTGTAAACTTGGCATGGAGTTCACTGTAAGTAAGGTGTACAGCAGGTGATCTGAATGACTTGAAGTCCTAAGGAATGACTCAAAAACTTAGTTTTTTCCAAAACTTTGTGATTTTTAAAGTTGGAGAGACAAATATCACTTTCTTTTAAACCACTGGAAAGACATTGTGATGTTTTAACTTCTGGGTTGGTAGTCAAGAATAATTCTGTATACTGCTGACTGTTTTTCATTCTTTCTGTGTATGTTGGTTTTGCTTTACTGGTATCAAAATATTTAAAATTTTTATTTGAAAATCTACTTTTAGATAACCCAAATTCCTTTATCTAACTAATTAGTACTTAAAAAATTCCTTATTCTCTATTTTCTTGCCTGTATTTATCTTGTCACATGCATTGACTGTGTTATCTCAAATCTGATGAGTTATTAAACACTAGGATTGATTATGTTGTTTTATACAACCATGAGTTATTTAAATGACCTTTTAAAAATTACTGTCTATAACAGTAATAATACCAATGCCATAACTTCCTCATTAAGCTGCTTGTCATCACAAGCATTTCCTCATTAAGCTGTGTACCTGTGGCATCTAAATGCTGACAGAAAATAATGTTTGTATCAAGTTAGGTGTTCAGAAAAGGTGCACACATTTTGAGAAAACAGAGCAGAAAAGCTCCATATTTACATCACTATCTCAGTTTCCATATAAAGCATCTCAATTTTGAAGAAAATGTGCTAAGCTTATTGCTTTTCACATATAACACTCTGCTGTGGAAGCAGCAGAGAGTTGTGAATGATGGTAATCTTGGAAATACTGTACCTTTAACATTTTTAGTGGCAGAGTTAAATTTTACATTTTTAACCTCCAGTTATGTAGCAAGCAATGGACTACAATGTGATTCTTGGCACTCATTAAACCTTGATTGCCTTTTCCATCAACCAGAAGGAGCACGTCCTTGGCATTTATTAGATATTGATAACTATCTGAGGCCAGCGAGGTACAGCACCTTTTGTTATTAGATGTTGCCTGCTGAAGTTTCAAGACATATCAGTTTGAGATATCCACCAGCAGAATGTATGAGCATGTTTAATTTCAAAACTGAGACCGCAGTTTGTCTAATTAAAAACAGCTTTTCTGATTATCAGAAAGTTTATCTAAAATTTATCAGAAGTAGTAGACTTCCCAGTGGTCTGTGAATGTTCATCATATTTTTGAGGTATTTGCATACATTATATAATATAATGCAACATATAAGGTAATAGCAGTGTTATATGGATAATATTATTCTTAATGTACAAATTTCAAGCATGACATTTTATATTAATATCTTAGGAAACCAATCCTCCTAACACTATGGCTATTTGAAACAAAGGGGTTTGAGAAAATAGCATGTTACCAACACCACTCTATACATTCTGTCTCTCTGGTTATAGAATATAGATCCAAAATGTGTCCTGATTGTAACATACTACAATGCATGTAACAGAACTATTAAAAAAAAAATCTTGGCGATTTGTCAATCAGAAGAGTTTGCTAAAAAGAATATTTTGATTTAACTGAAAAAATCATAGCAACACTTTTGTAGCTATGATAATCTCTGGAGGAAAAAGGGACAAGTTTTTTAGAAAGAGGTAATATCCTTAACTCTTTGTCTTATGAAGGCAGCTGACACACTGCAAGAATTAGTAACTTGGCATGTTAGTTCTCTTAGTTCTCCTTCCCTTAGTGTATCATTCTGCCCAACAAGCATTGCCTCTTATCAGAAACCTTGGAATAATGGAGTACCTTACACACTGAATATTATTTCCCCAGTTTATGATCAACACCTGAAAAGAAGTGGATGCATTTTCTGATGACTCTTTCACTGCTTACATTTAGAAAGAAGTTTACTTTTCTTAGTGGTTTTCTGTTTCTCACTCCATATTAAGTGCTTTTTAGAAACGGGTATTCCCTGGATTACCCATTCATCCAGAGAAATGCGTATCTAATTTAAAAAATGTTCTTAAAACTTGCTGAATTCAAGCCCGATGGCTAATTCTACTTTTCTCTGCTTCCCACCCTCCCCACCCCCTCCCCACCATAAGAAAGCTAACAGCTAGACTAAAGCTAGATTGCTGGACAAATTGTACCAAATGCAATCACATTCAGTTCAAGGTATATCCTGAATAAATGCTTCATCTTATTCTACTTTGGTAGATGACGAATGCTGTATTTTTGCTGGGTTTGGGGCTGTGAGTTGTTTTTATTACTTCAGGAATCTTGTTGCTCCTACCACGCATTATTGACAGAAATCACTTTTCCATGTGTGAGTAATATGTTGCCATGAGAAGGTCACTTTTAAGTAGGCTGCTTTAGAGCTGCAGAACAGGGAGTTGTAGGGATTTCAGGGGGAAAAGCCATGAGCTGTTAGCTGCTTCTAATGATGCCTTTTTCCTGGTCCTAAAATCATGAGCCAGACACAGTTAGGGTGATAAAAAGGATGCTACCTTTATAAGGATCCTTAGGTGCATGATTTGCCAGGTGGAAAACACTGTAGATGCACAGGCAGCATAATGCATACACAATTTTTATAGATTTGCAAATTAGCATATCTGACAAGAATCCCCAGTCAGAGATATATGTGGTGAGGTAATTCCCCCCAATTTGACCCTTTTAAGTACAGCCTCTGCTCTAGAAAGGAACTAAATTGTGTTTATGAAAATGTGTCTTGAAGAGCAGATTTCAGCCTTGGCTCTCAGGAAGAACCAAGACAGGACAGGAGCCTTGGACCCCTAGTTTCGACCCCCTGGAATGTGTTCTGTCTTTGTGCCTGTCAGGTTAAGGGAAAGTACTGGAGCTAACTATGAATACAAAAATAGGCTACAGAGCTACAAATATATGTATAAAGAATATAGGGAATACATAGAAGAAAAGAAAAAGGCAAAAAATCAATTTGGCATCACAAGCAGCTCTTTCTCTGGATACGCCCAAATACTTCCTTTATTTTTTCAATTTTATTGTTTCTCTAGCTAAGTCAATTCATCTAGATTTATGTTTCTGTACACGTGCGAGCACCCTTTCATGCATCTCTGGTAGAGCTGGGAGGTGGGAGGGCAGTGGCACAATATTTGTTTCTGGTGATGTTTTCAGCATCTAGGCAGAAAGACTGGGAGGTAATTTAAGGGGAAACTTGTTTCAAACTGTGGTCTCACGAGCTTTCATGCTCTTCAATATTCAAGTTGTCAAAACAGTGAACAAAACATAAGACAACTAGTTTTTACCTATTGATATGTAAGTAGAATCTTCCTTATACCGCATGATTTTCATTCAATTTAGCTTGCATTTTGCAAAAGAGTGAACATCAACTTTGAACTGCTTTGGAGAACTGTGGATTGATATTTCAAAGGAAAACAGTTAAAACAAAAAAAATCATGCAGTCTTTTAGTGATGACATATTGAAGATGAAAGTTCAGCACCCTTCTCTGAACCAAGCAGTGGTAGAATTTACTTGTCATCAAGTTTTTTACGTCAGCCGTCTGCTGTGTGTGTCTATTGGACAGGGAGTTTGGGGCATTAGTGGCAAACACAATAGTCATAGCTATGTTGGTCATTTTGCTTCAACTTAAAAATCCTATACAGTGCCTAATACTGATCAAAACTTAAACATCCAATACTCTGAAATTAGTTTTGATATCTAAAAAAAGTCTGTGATGAATATGTTCCCAATTCTTTTCCAGAGCCATTGAATTTTAATTACTTCACAGTACTTTGAATCTAGAATTGTGGTCAGGAGCATCTAAATAAGCAACTTCAGTAATTTTCCAGCTTGGTACAGATCATGTTGGCAATTTTAATATATTATAATTATAAATACAAATTAAATAACATAATAATGATAACTATTATAAATAATAATATAAATAATTTAATCAGTTGGCAGTAAAATATCTAAGATATTGAGAAGAGCAATAATCCCTTTCATCTATTATTAGTCAACCATTTACTAGTTCTAGGACTAAAGTTCAACTCTTCTACTTTTTTCATAGTTTTTTTCTTCCAATTGCTCCAATTATTTAGTTTATCTCCAGCCTTCATCTAAAATAGAGGAGAAGCACCTTCCTCAAACAGTCTTGCCAATCCAAATTTTACACATCTGAAGTTCTGCTGTTCAGAAGTTCAGATTATGTGGAGTTGGGTCCCAAGTCTCCAATATAAAATCGCATTTTTCCTTCCCTTATTTAGCAATGGCTTTTTATTGAGAGACAGATTAGCTTAAAGTAGTAAGAATGCTCTACGGTGGTCAGTGTGTTTTGTGCTGCCATTGTACTTCATCAAACATTGGATATCTATCATATAAAGAGAATAGGAGTAACAGAAATAGGAACATGTTCATTAATGAAGAGCAAAGCCATGCCTGAGCAAAGAAAGAAATTACACCAGCATTTGTAGAAGCTGACTTGAACAGAAATTGCTTATGGATTCTCCATCTGCCCGTGAGAATGCATAAAATTCTGGTTGTGTCTATGTATTAAGATATAGCAGAAATTAAAATGAAAGCAAGAAAAGGCAAAGGTAAAGTCAAAGATCTTGCTATTAGGCCATTGCTTTGATCATAAGGTTTCAAATATATCTATCATCCTACATCTGTGAAGCCGTATTAAAAGGTTAATGAAGTTTTGTACCTTTTTGGACTTATTATAGCTAAATTGCTGTATCAGCAAATATATGGAATTTAGCACTCTGTGATTTATCAGGAAACTGGTACTGTAAAAAGAGTAGAAAGTCATCAAATTTACTTTCAAATATATTTTAACACATTTTTAGAGGAGTAACATGTTAAGATTGTTGCAAAGGGCTGCACAATACTCCTCATATGCCTGGGGACAAAAGAGCTTTTTTAAAAAAGAAACTATCCTGTTTGGCAACTGTAGTGCTGTGATTTATATATAACTTGTAGACCTTAGCAGAAAATGCTCATCATTTTAATGGTTTCAGCAAGACAACTGGCTTGCATCAGTCTCGTAGTGCGAGGCTCATATCATAAGACTGTGCATATAATAGTGATACTGTCATGTGTTAAATGAGCATAGCTTGAAGTATTATTTTTTTAAAAATTGAAAGGTTGTGGCAGTAATAAAAAGGTTGAATGGTAATGTCTCTAATTGAACAGTAAGGCCTCTTTCCTATTAAGTCATTCTTTCATCTGTCTTTTTAATTATTGCATTATCATTTTGTACTGCAGTTCACAATGAAACGACCATTTGTGTTTAAGTGAAAGCTAATTATTAGGACTGAATTATTGTGCAGTTTATTGATCCCTATGGTGGATTAAGGGCTTTAAGTTCGTCTAGACAGAATAGTTAGCAAAATGACAAAAGGAAACATATAAGACCCTTGGGAAGAATCCCCACGCTCCATAAGCAATTAATGCCTGCCAGGTAATGGAATTTAAGTTTATACTAAATCTAGCAGTGCTTTGACATTTCAGCTGCCTTATAAACACATTAGTCTAATGAATTAAGACTTATGAATTGTGTTGATATACAAGTAGGAATAGTTGCAAATGCAAGATATTTTTAGCCCTCTGTTGAAAAATGAATACATTTCTTTTTGAATTTGATGAAAAATGAAATGTGTTCTGTATAATGTTTATCTCTGTTCACCCTGGTTTCTGCTGATGGATGTGCATTAACAATTTCCATTTCCCAAAGAACACCAATCTCTCTTATGCATGTGAAAAATATGTAGTGAAAAATCAAGGGAAAAAATCCCCAGCCTCCCCCAAAAAAAAACAACAAACCAATCCAAAGATTGTACTGCTGAGTAAGAAGCCAAACAGGAGATTCATCTCAACCCAGTGTTGGGCAAGTTTTAAAGCCATCTATCATTTTCTTGATGGGAAAGGCACAGCTTGAGCTAAGTATACAGCCTTTGTTATTTATAAGAACCTGTCTTTGAGTGGACTGTGAGCAGACAAGACAAAGTGGTTTTACTGGATCCTCTTTTCTTATATAACTTTTTGTATGTACAAGGTTTGTTATCAAAGACTTTCCAGGCAATGTGCCAGCCAGGTGATCTGTTCAAGGGAAACAAGATGGCTTTTTAATGACACCTTACATTTCTATGACTTTGTATCAAATACTTTCTTTTATATATTCTTTTTCTGATAAATCTCTTTTTTCTGGATTTTTACTTTAAAATTTGCTTTCTTTTTTTTATTTTTATTCCTCCTAAATGCAGAAAGGCTGACATTTGGGAAGACTGATAAAATATGGTTTCCTAAGAAGAACTCAAGACTCAGGATATGGGTTCTTTCTCCTTGATTCTTTTGACTTGCTCACAACATTGGATAACTCAGGTTGGGGTATGTGTCCACTGCATGTTTTGGGTTTCCCCACATTTCAGAGATGAATAATTGGTTTAAGAGGGAGTTAGGTTATGTGGTGTCTCTCAAGACCTGGTTTGCATCTACCCAACATGAATGTGACTGGAGTGACTATGTGCATTTGTACATAAGAGGAATGTGCTGTGTTCTTGTCTTCCCATTACTGCTGCCTTTTTCTTTAGAATGAATGGAACAAAGTTTTCCAGCCTAAAAGAAGTCTTCTGTTTTGCTCATGATTTTATAATGCTCATAATGCATCATTGACTTGTTGCCGATACCATTTTTAAGATAAATTAACAATAATTTTTGCTGCTGATTTTGGTAATCTAAGAGAGTTTTATATAACATAATCCTTTTATCAGATTATCTATTTCTGAAGGGGAAAGTAATAAAAGCTGTCTAAATAAGGAACTAGTATTCTGTTCCCCTGAGACAAAAAGGAAGAAACTTATATTTTGCTATATTCAGAGTGTTTGCTTGAAAAGATTGGAAAAAACCCCAAAGCAATATTTGGAGAATATAAAGAAAGAAAATGTCCACTAAATAATGACTTGTTCAGCTACATCACAAATAAGGAGTAATTTGAAGAGAATGTTTTTCAGGAAGGGTCTATCCTCAAGTGTCTTTTATTCAGAAAGAGGTTGCAAAGGTATTGGTAACTCTTCACTTCAAGTTTAGTCTGAATTAGACAAAGTTGTCAAACAGGAGAACTTTTATAATTCTACTTATAATTAGTCTGAACACATTATTTTCCTTGTAAAATGATGTCTATATTGTTTTCTAATTTGGGGAATAACTGAGGCATTACATAAAATTAATCTATATGTAATTCCTTAAGTCAGCAGTGGTTACCTCTCATACAACATGTATTCATTCCACCAATTACCAGCTAAAATTGATTTTTTTTTTTTTCACAGTCTGGAGAAAAGCCTAGGAAACTGCTGAGATGACCGGAGCTGTGTAGGACCTTGAGCAACTTAATTCCTCTGTATATATCTTCTGTCACTGAGGTATTTTGATTATTTTTCCCCTTTGACATCAAAGCAAGTGGAAGTAGTAGAGAAACTCCTAAATGTTGTGTAACTCATAAATGCTTGTAAAATACTTCCAGATCAGTTATTGCACCTGCTTAAACATCAAAGATCTCAAAAGTGATTACTGTTCCTGACACTACTCCAGCTTTCACTAACTCAGTATCTGAGGAGGTCAACATTGTCCTTGAATCTAGTAAGCTGGCTATTTCAGCCTTCTTCTCTCAGTAAGAAAAGAATATGGACTATTTAAATTAGTGTGCTGAATATGCCCTGTTTGCTAACTGTCCAACCATGCAATGCCTTTCATTATTGAATCTGGTTCCTTGAATGAATATGATAGAAGACATGCTGGCTGATGGGCTTAGATTAGCAATGAACCTAGTAATTGTCCGGAAATATATATTTAATTCATAAAAAGTCTTAAATCATGACATAACGATGGGGAATTTTTTAAAAGAAAATGAAATACTAGTAATCACAAAATAATTGAGAATGTTGGAACTATTCTTTTTCCTGACAGTATAAAATTTTTTACCATTTCTTTGATGATATGTATAATTTTCATTATATTCACACATGTAAAATAAAATTAATTTACATAGTAATTTTTCTAAAAAGCAGCTGGAGTTATAGAGATAGGGCAGAAGAATGAAAATAATGCATTGAAATTTGTCTTATTCTAAGAAAAAGATGTGATAAAACATAGTTTATGTTATTATATATAGTATCTTTTATATACATGGAATATGATCTGGCATAATAAAATTAAAGTTGAGGAGATTAATGCTGGTTGTGTATTTGTGTATTTAAAAAAAAAAAAAAAAAGAAAAACAGGAAGATCACTGCCTGTCTCAAATTAAGTTTTGGAATGTTCTTCCAACAGGTATTGTTGAAACCAGCAGAAAATATTCATGTCCTGAGTGCTGGTCCTTCAAATCTGATGTTGTCCATTGGCCTTTCATTCATTCACATTTCAATTCCTGTGTTCCAATTTACCTATAAAGAAATATTTAACTATTTGTCCCTAAATTTCAAATTCACTCAGAACTTTAAATTGGTATCACTAATATTTCTGTGGGCAGTGGAAGTTGATGAGTCTGATTTGATATCCTAACAATGAAGCTTCTTCCAGGCCAGGACAATTGCTTTCTCCAATAAACCATAATCAATTTCTTTTTAAGGTTGATTTTTAAGGTTTTTTTGGCTGCACTGGGTAATGGGATGTCAGCATAGGAGAGTGGTGAGTCTAGACCCTTTTCTCTTGCTCAGCATCCTAATAAGATGAATCACAGTTCATTTTCATATGAAGATGAAAACTTTATACTTTCTTATGTTTTTTGTTTTTCACTGTGAAGACTAAGCAGCTTTTTGATTTTTCCCTCTTTAAATCTACAATGCTTCCTATCAGTGTCATAAATACTTCTGCCCTTCTCAAACATCCTAATGACTTTAAATGTTTTCAAGACTCTCTTCAGTTCAGGAGTGCTTGTACCACATGTATTAGAACTACTTTATAAGAGCAAATAATTAAATATGGAATAAATGTCTTTGGTTTTGAACAAGCATGAACATTCTCAGTTCCAAATGTCTTCCCTGCTGTTCACTGAACCTTAAAATAGGGCTTTATCCTGAAGTGCCTTCTGAGCTGTAATGACAATTACAGCATTACATTACAGCAACCTGCTCTTTTCACTACTGTCACTCAAAGTAGTCTGACAGTCTTCCTTCATCAAATTAGGTGTTATACCCTTATGCTTAGGTTGCATTGCTTGGTATTCCAGGCAACAGAAGAGTTGATCTATTTATGGCATATATCAGATTCTTCCAGTCTCAATGACCCTGGTGGGCTTTACAATTCATACAAACACCGATTTCTCTGATTCACACAGAGAGTTTGACGAACTAAACTATAAAATCACTTTAATGTCTTCTTTTGGTTTCTGCTATGGATGTGACTTTAAGTATACAAAGCTGATGTATATTACTCCTCTGAATTTTTATGCACTGGCCATTCATGTCCACAGTAATAGTGTGTAGTAACTCCAAGAAGCTTATGACCCAATTAACACTGACTTTAAAAAGGCTTCAATTCTTCTGTGCTGCAAATTATTAAGTCTTCCTTAAATTCTAGATGTCTCCACCATAAATTATTTTAAAAACAATATTCAGATATGGATTCACATACTCTTTAGGGAAAGAATCAGTGTATTACTTCCTCAGAAACATAATTTTTCTATTTCGAATATTAAAGAAAGTATTTGTAAAAGTAAGTCTGTTTTCATTAGAATTCTAGGGAAAAGATTGTGGAAATACAAATTTGCTCACACTGCTAACTTCAGGCATCCTAAAACTTTGCAGAAAAAAGGACTATGAAAACTAGAGATGGTGAGCTAATCTCTTAGAACTAATAAAATCATACAGAAGTCAGAAGAGTGTGGAAATTAGGTGCCTACTACACTGTAACCTTTGTCTGCATTATTAACTAGTCCAAGATTATATTAGAAATAGACTTCTCTCTCCAAGAGCTAATATGCATTAATTTATCACAGAAGGAAAGAAACCTCAGATTCTATTTTGATAAACATTCCAAAGATTGAATGCAAAACTAAACCTTCTATGCACTTCATCCTTCAGCTTTCCTGACTCTGTTTCCCCACTGGCTGTTCCTCCCAACATGTGACTACTTCACAGGCTGAATTGCCATCCCACCTGTGTCAGTTAGAGGATTCTGTGGAGGAGTTCAGCCCTCCTACTATGGTAAGACAAGGAAATATGTAGCTTACTTCATCAACCATATATGACACTCAACTGGTGTAAAGAGAAACAGCATAACTGAGAAATTGCCCATCACTTCTAAAAGGAGTGGGTGCTCTTGCTATGTGACTCTAGACTCACTTTTCCCTTGCAGACATATAGCTTAACACTCTAAAGTAGGTCTTTAAAGATCCATTAATATGCTGTCAAGCCAAAAAGAGGTGTTTAACTACACTACAATTTTCAAATTGTCCTATTTCAGACAAGCCAAGTCCAACCTCATTCTCTGAAGTTATTTCTGAAGTCTCAGGGAGTTTTTTCCCTATTTATATAACACTGAGTAATATGTGTTGATTTCATATCTGATCACATATGAAGACAAAATAATGTCTTTCTGAATTCTCTTTTTTCAAGGGAAAATTAATTCTTCATAGCCTTCAAATACAAGTACTACTTCTTTTTCAAGTGAGAAAGAAATATCTTCTCCTTCTACATTTATAAGAGTCCCACTTAAAATAAAGAATTATTTTATCCTTTTTATTTAAGGAGTCAAGATCATGAAGCACCTTTCATTTGCCACTGAATGTGCACAAATCACCTCAGATTCTAGGTATGAATCTGCCTACTTGCTTCTGCTGCATATCTGCATAGTTCTCAGTTCTTCATACCCTTATGTCTTTTCATAATGCTCATAAAATCTATATCTGTGTTATAAAGGGAAATCCAACAGCTTTGAAAGAATTAGAGCAGCGTGTGAGCCACACTCAGGTAGGATGCTCAAAAAGCTTTATGCCTGTTTTATGCGGTTAAGTCTAGTCTCAATTTTCCTTGCACAATATTTACTGCCAAAGTGGTAAGAAATGCAAGTAGCAGAATTAGAACAAAAGAAATTATTGTGATACGATCTTGAAACATGTATAAAAAATTATCTAGAGCAGTGTCTGATTTTCAGAACTCCAGTAATGCTGCTTCTTGTCAGCCAAAACTGTCAGCCAAGACCTTATTTGACTCAATTTGTGCCCAGAAAGAGGAATAAGTGACTTTTCTGGAAGAGCTACATGAACGTTATCTGTCTTAGAGGATCCCCATTCTAAATTTTGCAGTTTTCTTGCAGCTTTAGTATCAGAAAGGACATCATTGAGATGTCTTATTTATGTCAATCCTTTCAGACATGAAAGGTAAAGAATGCCAAATACTAAATCTGAGTTAATTTCACCAAAAAATGTTAACCTCCCTCAAACCTGATAGCATCTAACATGATCACAGCGTCACATATCTGAAGAGTAACTAACAGTTAGAAGGATTAAATACCAACACACTCATAACACCATGACATGTCCCTGCTCTGTGACACTCTGAGCCCTGCAGATTGCCTCTCACTGCCTATTCATCCATGGGAATGAAGAGCTGTGTGGCCATTTAGCTCTCACTTGCAGAGGAGAGAAAGAAGTTTGAGGGAGATGCACTTCCAGAAACTCTTAATCACTAGTTTTGATTCCTTGAATGAGGGTTAGACAAATCAGAAAACTCCCAGTTAACAAGAGAGGTCTTTGAAGCTCTTGGGAACTTCTGTATTTGTGAGTCCAGCAGGTCTAAATACTGGCAAATGAAGAAGTGAGGAGGAAGGCAGGGGAGAGATCCCCTTTTTTAGCCATTTTCTCCCTTTCATCTTTTCCTTGTCCTCTGGACCTGTCACTATTCAAAAAGGTACCTGTGTTGTTTGCCAGAGTCATAATGAAGGGTACAATGATATTCGCCATCATCAGCTGAGTCTGGTCCTTTTTGCATTCATCAGATGGTTTCAACTGTGTGTCTTTTGTATTTATGAGATTATATTATCAAATAACAGATAATTTTTGTGACTTTTAAACTTATTGTAGGAATCATAGACTACTATATTCACAAGTATATGCATTTGAAAAATCAAGGAGAGAAGCTGCCCTCAAGTTTCATGAACTTGAGAATTGCTAAAAGCTTGCTGTTGCCACTACAGATAGGTCAGCTGTCAGCCTTGTAGGGAGAGATTCCCTTTGTATCTGTTTCACTGAGGTTGGAACAAACAGTGGGCTACTCTTATCATAGGAACCTTTAGGTTCAATCTGCTTTAGACCCACATCCTGAAGCATTTCTTTTGCAGATTTTTGTGGCCATTTCTCACTCTGCATTTGTAAGCAGTAATTGTAATGTAATTGGACATCAGTAAAGAAGAGTGGGATTTTTCTGTCACAATTTTCTATATGGCCAGGAGAGAGACCAAGAGTTTAGTCCTTCCAGTGTGGTGGTCTCTATTCATTGAAGGTGCTAGAAGTAAACTTTGTAAACATGTGATCTGCAGAGATGCAAGATGTGCAGTTTTTCAGATTTTTATTATGTTCAGCTTTTTCAGTTACATTATCCTTATTGTAGTCTATTGTTATTTGTATTTGACTTTCATAAAGATACTCAGTTTGTCTGAGATACTGAATGAGGCAGAAAAGCAGCATTCCTAGTCTTGTTTATGTGTAAAGAAAGAGAATTAAATCATGTGGAAGAAGAGATATGTGGCACTAATTCCCTGTATGGGTATGCACATCATGTTAGTAGGTAGAAAGCCGAATATCTCCCCTTGAAAAAGAAAATGTCCAACTAGAAAACTATTTTACATATATATATACACACTTATATATATAATTAAAGAAATATCTAGTTTGTTATAGTGTGAAATAAAAACAGAGTTTCCTGTGAAAGCATCTCTTAATTTTTTTTGTTTGAGATTTAAAGGATTTGAACATTTTGTCAAAATTACGTTAGAAAATTTGGCTTTGTGCTGGAAACATTTCATATAAATCTAGCATTGCATTATTATTATTACACTGCTACACAAGAACTACATATAACACTGCTGCAAAAGGCTTGCAGTATGACATTTTTGTTCTGAATGTGTTGTCTTCTGACGCTTTCAGTTACTGTCAATGTTTCAAAGGTTAAAATGAAAAAGCAATGAGAGAAGTCACAAAGAATGAAATTGAACTGAATCTTGTAGCTTAAGACATAAATCTCTTCTTGAGATAAACTTTGAACTGAGGAACACAAATTACAGTAAGTGAAAACAAGAGTTCAGAGGCCTGTGCAACCAAAAATGTTTTTACAACAGCTTTGTATCAACTGGACCAGATTTAAAATGTCCATTTCCAATAATTCTAATGTTGCTTACTCTCATCTGCTAAGGAAAAGATATCTTTATCTCTATTTTCACAGGTAGACTGTGTTGCCTACTATAAAATGTTCATTTTCATAATGTACATTATAAACCTGTAAGTTATGTAAATGTTTTTATGCTTGCATACTGGTTTTATATAAATATCTATATAAAATAATTGCACTAGTATCCATCATATATATAAACTGTGACAAACTGCATTTATATGTTTTTTCTTTGCTTTTTTTTAGCTGGAATAATTCAGATGTTTCCTTTGGTTTGGAAATTTTCAGCCTTCAGAAATTCATGGGTAGGCTGTTTATCAATAGCCATTATTCTTTAACTGTTTGGATTTACATTTTATCTTCAAGATAACTGTTTCAAAGGTGATTAAAATTTTAATTTAGTCTAATAGTTTTACACATTAATATAGTTTTGTTTGAACAAAAATATTTATTAAACGGTTCTAATAGCAATATTGTCTTAGAGAATCAAAGAGTTTCTTTGTTCCAGTAGCTGCAATTACATTATTTATCTTTCTAGTTTGTTTTTTTTTTTCCAAGAAGAATTAAAGCAGTACTCCAAACATAGTTAAGAGAACCTTTTCAGACTAAATATCTTTAAAATACATAGGAATATACTTGATACAAAAAATCTCTGGACTGTAATGAATGTTTATATGTTCATACAGATATATATGAATGTAACTATTATATTCATTGCTTTAATTAATTTACTTTTATATATTATAACATATTATGTTTTTTGTCAAGATATTTATCAGTGAATTTTACTGAAAAATCTTTTCAGCTAGAATTAAGGTATTATTAAATTGTACATTCTTATAGAAAGAAGTCAAAAGCCTTTTGGTAATCTAGAGATAAAGGCAATAATTGCTTCATATAAATTGTTGATGGGGACAAATACAAAATAAAAAGCAGGTACTGAACCCATTTATTGGTATTGGTACAAATGTAAATGAAGTTCAAGTGAAGTAGGAATAAAGAACCATCTGTTTTGATTAAATATGTTAATAAAGTACTTTGAAAAAATTGGGTAGTTTTACCTGTGATATGACTGTGATACAGAATTGAAATGTGAAAAGAAATGAACACTTGAAGAACAGAAATAACAAGATAAAGAGGACATGAAAGATTAGCAGAAAGCAGGTGTGACATAGACAGATTTAAAACCCATTCAAATCTGGGGTTCTGTTCCTGTTTTGCAGTGTTTATTACAATTATGAATTTTAATTCTCATCTTTTTAACTTAAGATATTCTGCATGTTTGATTAAAGGTTTATCTAGAAGACCAAGACAGGGAGAAATTGCTTTGTGGCAAATGCTTAACTGGAAATACCAGTTTCTACCCTTTATTTGTATCAGTAAGTTCTGGTGTTTGCACATGGTTTCACTGACATAGTTTGCATTTTCTAACATATGTCTCAGTGTGGGACCTCTGTGTGTGTTTTAATGGCTGTCTTGTTTTGGCAGGCTGTGTTTGCTGTTCTGGCAAGATTTCTTATGGTGAATGCTGTGTTGTGTAAACTTTGATGGATTTGGGCTTTTTGTTTATTGTCAAAAGAATAGAAGGAAAATAAAAAGTTTTGAGGAGAACAGTACATTTAAATACTTCTAGAAAATTAACTTGAAGAAGTTGTTCTAAATAAGCCCAGCTTGAGGACTGATCTTTCTGCACAACTAAGTTTTACAAAAATAGGATGTGATATTAGACCAACAGACACTGCTGGACATGGAGAGAAAGTTATCTTCAATCTGATATAAGAACAGAAATTTCCCTTTGTGGTGTCTCCTAATTTGAAGAAAATCTCTGGGAAGCCTCATTCAAGTAGATGTGGGTGGCTTTCCCCATAAAAATGCATGTCTAACCACAGAAAAGTTGGTTACTCTGAAGTAACTGCAAATTTCTATCAAGGAAAACATCTCCCTGAGCAAGTAGAAACAGTATTGAGTGTTATTTTGAATTGTTAGATCTCAAAACTTAATCTCTCCTAAAAAGAATCTATTCTGACAGAAGATGTTCACCCCAAAAACTTAATTTAACAATAAAACAGAGGAAAAAAACAAGCAGAAAGAAATCGTGTTTGAAAATGTGTCCCATGCTGAGCATTTCTTCTACTTTAAACACTCATTGATAACGTTTAATTTAAAGTATCTCTACTAACATTAATTAGATGTTAAAACCCCTAGTTTTCACTACCAAAGGTGTTTTCCAGTCTCTTCCTAACTTCTTACCTAAAGTTGTGATCCATAGCAATTCTCTTCAGATTTCTTCCCTATGGCAAAACTATTTTTTAAATAATGCCTATTGACAAAATTATAAATGCTTTACAGTGAAAATAATAAATAATTTCAATAAATAACACACTTTGCTGGTCTTATTTTCCCTACTTTGTCATTGACTCTAGTTCTGAATGCCACATCTAGACAAATTATATTTAATTTGTCCATCATAGGATCATGGTGATGTACCTTAGCACTAAAAGGCTATCTATTTAAACTACTAATACACCAATGAACCAGAGACTGCACAGGTGTTTTTTTTCAATAAACCAAATCCTTAATGTCAAAGAGTCTGAACTTTGCACCTCCTTCTAAAGGTGTCATTTTCTACCTTGTATAAAAGGTCTATACTTATTTTCTATATGAATAAGAAATTAAGATAGAAGACAACGTCTTCATTTTCTCTGGCTCTTTTTCTTTTAATTTTTTTCAGTATTTTATGTGAGATCACATCATTGTTTCGTTCCTGTTTTTGGAGAATACTAAACTGTTATTTGTCCTCCCACACGAGAATTCCCTCTGCAGTTCTCCCAGTTATGAAAGAGGTGGTTCTCTAGCATACTTACTTTTCACCTCCATGAGTTGATATAATGCTATCATTTGCTTATGAAAGTCAAGTCACTTTTGAGGTGGTTTCCATTTTGCCAGATTAAGGAGCACTGATAATGATTTCATTTGGGGAAAATTTTAACCAAGCATCTAAATAAATTTTCAAGGAGTGTAAATTGTCTACAAGTTTCAATTCCAGACATTTGGTCATTTTGCTTTGGCCTCTTAAAGCAAAATTTGATGGTCTTTTTTTTCCCACCTAAAAACCTTCAAATTCATACCACGATGATTTCTATACAAGCATATGTACATTACATATTTTTTAAGATAAGATAAACAAGTAGCCTAAGCATGCCCTCCCCTTCCTTTCAACACCAGAAAAGGTAAAACTTAATTTGTTTAAATAAATTAGTGTAAGTGAACACATATGTCTGTCTTTGATGTGAGTCATATAGATGTTTGTAATTCTGTGAGGGAAGATTTTTAGGTATTTGCACTAACATTATACTTTGATTTGTTTTAATCTGTTTCATACAGCCACTTTTCTTGCATTCAGTCCAGGTGTAAGTTGAAACTGATAAGAGCTGGCAGTGTTTGTTTTATTGTGAACCTTATTCACCCTGATATTTAGTTATGTTTCCATGTGGTTTTGTAATGTGGTTTAATAGTTTTATTTTACTCCTGTGATTACTTTCTGTTTGTTCTAATTTCTTTTTGACTCTTTCTTGACCTTGAGGTGAAAAAACACAGAAGATGTATTCCCTCAATTTAATGCCAGTCTGAGGTGTTTCTCCTGCATCATCAGATCAATGAAAAGTAAATAGCCTACATTTCTTGTTTCACAGTGCAGTATTGATCTTTCTTCAGCTTTTGCTTTCCTTTTTCCCTGCATCTTGTGTCTTTCAACCCCTGGGACCAAAGTGATTGCCATAGATTGGACAAGCTAACAAGCGCATGATAAGGAACTAGTGTTTTGTGGTGCACTCACATTCTCATGCCTGGTATATAAAGCCTGGACCTCTCCGCATTTAAAGAGAGGTGCCATTTTGTGTATGGCACAAGTCACTATGAAAAAGAGCCACAGGGAAGGCACTGGAGCAGCCGAGGATTTTATTCTCTACTCCAATCTTTTATTCCTACAGCTGGTGCCAAGCTGGGTGAGGACATTACTCCTCTGAAAAGTAAGACAAGTAGCCTGCGGGGAATGCCACGAGCTGCTTTTTTCTATGGCGATGTATGGGACGGTGGCAGCCCATGGGTAAGTCTGAACTCGATCTTAGAATGACCGTGATATGTGTGTCAAGTTCTATTTAAATTTGGAGCCGCAGGGACCTATGCAGAAAGTTTGAGAGATGAAATGGAAATATACAATTTCTAGTTGGAAATGGGACAGTCAGTATAATGTAGTGATTATATTTTGTAGCTCAGCTTCGGAATGAGAAAAGCTAAAGTCACTATTTTATTTAGTAAATTAACTGAATAAATCCAGTAACTTTGGGGAGTCTGAGGGTTTTATGTTTTGTTATTTTTTTTAAAATATTGTGGAAAGCATTTTCCATTTAAATTTATATCACTGTCAGAACCTTAGTTTTAAATAGGAATACTGCCTATAGTGTCTACCTGTCCTCAAGTGTTACACAAATTAAGAAATAAAATCTATTTCAGTTTTGTCCCTGGGCCCTTCACTGTGCAAAGTGATCCCTGCTACTGAAAAGTGGTTAAATAAATAATTGATATTATATCACGTTATACAGAATATTGTTTCTTTCAGGGAGATAGGTATTTGTGCTGTGCAGTGCAGAAGTTTTCTGAGGTTGCTTTAGGTTTCTGAGAACGCCGTTTTTGTCTCCAGGTGCTTATTTTTCCCTAATGCTGTTAGATTGCTACCATACTATTCTGTTGTAAATAAGCCTCATATAATTTTTCATGCACTTAAGATGGTTACCAAATATAAATAATCCCCAGATATAGCATGTTCCAAAGTACTATACATAAAAGAATCTATACAGCCTGTAAGGAATACTTTATGCTATTTTACCTGCAATCTGGTAAAGCACTATTATTATTATTATTATTATTATTATTATTATTATTATTATTAATATTATTGTTGTTGTTGTTGTTGTTGTTGTTGTTGTTGTTGTTGTTGTTGTTATTTAGACATTAGAACCTTACATATGCTTTTGTGGACATGTTATTTTTACACTTTTTATTGTAGTGTTACAGTAGCTAACATGAATCCTGTCCGAATACAGTAGTAAACTGAATTCTATAGTCTTATATTATTATTAACAGTATGGTGATATATGATTTTTGTATTTCCCATGGACGCCACTGCAATGCGGTTTGCTGGCAATATTTTCAGCTCTACACTTTTATAACGTGGATCTTTGTTGTTTAATGTGCTTTAAAAAAGTCAGTGTACACTACACAAATTATTCCTAATGTAAGAGCTATTTTATATCTTTCTAGTTTTATGACATTTTACACTTCTTGGAGCTAGATGATTGTTCTAACCCAAGCTATTATGTAATCCTTAGGGTAACCCTGCTGCTGATTTGAACGCTATTAATTTTCTATTATAGTGTGCTAAAGATGTTCTACAGTGTGAAGCTCACCTGCATTATTGAGTCAATGACCAATTGCAGAGTTACTCTGTGGCAGTTGAAGCTTAACTCAACCCTTTGGGATCTCATTTATTATTTGCAGATATTGATTCTGGAAAAAGAAAAAGCTAAGATGTGTGAATTTAATACTGAATTAGACCTAGCCTACAGCTGTTAACTCCTAATGGTCTGCTTACTGTATGTGTGTCAACTGAAGCTTGTATTTCTTTATGTTTTCATGTACAATAAGCTATTTGCTGCTACTGCAAAAATATTTTAAATCTGCCAAGCAACCTGCTTAGTCAGATATCTGCTATATCCAAATTTAATTCAGTTTTAATTATTTTCCTGATTCCTTATTAATAAAATACAGAGATTAAGCAAATACTTAAGGCAATGAAGTTTAGATTTTTTTACATAATTTACTAGAAAATTTATATCAAAATGTGCTTTAATTCCTAAGACAACTGTGGTTTGTTCTTGTGAATTTGTCTCCAGAACAAGGGCTATATTGTATAACATATAAAATAAGGATATAACATTATATCCTTATGAAGTAAGGATATAATATCTTATTTTCTCCTGTCACAATATCCATATGGTGAGCCTCCAGCTCCTCTTCTTGATGTAATGACTCAATATAACTATACCAAGAATCATAGTAAGTACCATTTCTTTTCCTCCTCCATTCTTTTCTCCTTTCCCACTAATTTATCTGAACATAAATAAAAAAGCTGCTGGAAGTTTTGTGAATTTGATTCACTTGTGTTCCATACTCACCTAAATGCCTTTTACAATGGACAGTGCAATTCTAATAAAGTCAATCTTCATCAAGTACTTGACTAACAGCAAACCAGTAATAGACAAGATTTATACAAAATAGAGAAATTTAAATCTTTTAGTTAAGTGGAAAATGAGGGGAAGATGGATTTGGAATGGTCTGGCAGATAAAACTTGCCCACATTCTTCAGAAATGTGGCTATTAAGAAAACTGCATACCACAGGGACTATATTGTCTGGCAGAAAAGTGGTGTGCTTAGGTGACTCCACTTTTAGTGATGTGTCTGTGTCTACTCTCAGGCTACAGAAGAATTTCCTATTATTTTTTTTTTTCAGTGAGTCTTCACTATGCACCTTCTATAGTCCAAAGCTGTCTTGCACTGTCTAGTCTCTCTTTAGAGGAAGCAAAAAGCTGTCTACCCTGTAGTTAATGCACTTAGTAATATTTAGATAGAAAACAGGTAGAAAGATAAATGCAATTGGAACTACTGCTGCATGAAGTGGTAGGGAGCATTTCCACTCTGGTAATTTTAATATTCTGTTTAGAGTTAAGTATGAAGATAATTGGTAATAGGAGACAGTAAACAGCTCTTTCACAAAGTAGTTTTAAAAAGCTTAAAAAGCTTTCCTGGCATTAAACATTTATGTTGAAATTGTGCTTCTGATTTAGTTGTCTATGACAGCCAATGAGAAGGTACCCTTAATCTGACTCCAAATACAAGGGCAAATGCCACGTGGCAGCATAAACATGAGCATTTCCAAAAGAGGGGCAAATGAACCTAGGGTGGGTTAATTCTAAATGAATCCTAGGATTAGGTTGTGTAAATGTTTAAATTATGCTGAGTAAATAGCATGTAAGAAAACCAACCATCTCTGTGTTAATGTAAATATAACTTGTGAATGTGAGTTATATTTTATTTCTGTCCTTTTAAAAGTAGTTCATACACTTTAAATATTGTGAAGATAGATTAAATTCCATTTATTATTCCATTTATATTTCCATAGATTATATTTCCACAGACACAAAACCATCCTACTCCTGTGCTGTAGCAGTAATTCAGTATGGTCCTTCAACACCCAGAAGCCTAATCTACAGTTCAAAAGTACCCAAGAGGTGAAGGGCTTTTCTGAGTTAAAAGCCACTTTATGAAGTGGGTATTGGCAATTTCAGCAATGAAGAAACGTGTTTTAGTGAGTAGTATTAGCTGGTACAGCAAGGAAAAGACAGAAGCAGAGTACTTAGTCTCAAGAATTCTCCCCAGGTTTACAAAGCCCTTCGAAATGATACTGCTGCAGGCCAGGCGGAAGCACTCTTGTCAGCTAATGCGGCAAAGCAAGACTGCACAGTAACCACAGCAAAGTGACCAAAGCATAAGAAAAAAATCAGCAAATCTGAGAGCAAAAGACCGAAGTCTGGTCAGAGATATGTCTATAAACATTAACACAAGTTCTGCTAATGACTTTTGGTAAAGGTGTTAGGGTGCTGTTACGAGATGTTACCTGAATTCTCATGAGTAGTAGTGGAGATTGCCACATTTACCCCTGGTTAGCCACCGCAGGGTGCAGATCTAGGCTCTCATGTCCTGCTTTTGATGGGAGGTAGTCCATTAACATGACTGAGATAAAAGGTGCTACTCTCCCCTATCACTCTTCTCATAAAAACCTAGAGGTGACAACACTTGCCTACACCTTGCTTGTGCATGTACTCAACTCTCTTCTTTTTTAGATGTTGAACACGTCTTTCATTTAATGATTTGAATACCAAGAGCTGAATTATTGGGATGTAGCCCTGAAGAGCCTTCCATAGAGTAGAGAGGTTTCAATATGGCCCTATAGGATTTCTGGTGCCTTTTTTATAGATATATATATTTATATATATATGTATGTATATATGCATGCGATATATTCCACCTGTAAGGGTGGAACAGTTAATATCATTAGATGTAAGCTTGCATTTTGAATATAGAAACAACAACTTAGATTTTTTCTTTAAATAAAGACAAATTTTAAAGAAAATAATCCCCAAAATTATTTCCCTCAGGACTAGTTTTCGTCTAAACATGAAAATTTTCTCTCAAAGAAAATTAATTAATACCTTAAAAATATTTTGAAAATACCAGTGGCACCCCTGGTGAAAATACCAACATTTGCCTGATGGCTGAAAGGGGATGGAATCTTTTACAAGTGCTTTGAAAGATGTCTTAAAGCATTGAAAATCATGCAGGATTTCAGCCTGAATAATGTAGGTAAAATAAAATATTATTAAAAACTGGAAGCTGGTTACTATGCAAGCATTTAGACAACTCAAAAGAAAATGTTCATTATTTTATAATTTCTCCAGCTGCAGTTACTTCTATGAATGGAAGAACCTGATCCACTATTTTAAAAGGCATTTACATTGTAATGCATGCAATCAAATGTTTCAAGTTTTTCTAAACATACAGTTAAAAATTCAATTTAATGTGTGATAGGGATGTTTGCAAGGTAGCTAGTCCTCAATAAAAGCTACTTAGTAGAAAAATTATTAAGTGGAATGCTGTGAATTGATTTCCAAAAGTGTGGCGGAGTTTCCTATTTCTTACTCTTACTCTAACGTAACTATGTTCATTTCCACCACTAAGAGTTCAATGAAAGAAATAGAAGATTATTCTTAAAGAAAAATATTTTCACTTAGTCAATAATGTTAGTTCATTACAGTTCATAGGATTCATGTAATTCTTCCCATTATTATAACACTTTCAGGTAAATAGGTTATTTCATGTGCAAAGTTTGCTTCTATCATTTGCCATGATTTACTAAAACACTATTTGGAAAAGCTGGAAGTCTAAAGAAATACTGAAAATTCCAAGTACAAGTTTTGTGTGTGTTCAGCTGTTAGGGTTTAGAATCACATACCGATTTTTAAAAGAAAGTTTATACAGATTTTATGATCATGTTTATTTAATTAATCTATCAAATTTTGTAATTTTTTAAGTAACAATAACTTACTAAAGGTGCTTCTTTCCCATTTCCTCTGTTCAGGTACAGGTACCTTACAACTGTGCTCTAGTAAAAATGAACAGAGATCCACAAGAGACGAGGACTTGCTAGGTACAAGTCCAGTGTATATATTTGCCTTGCAGATTTCTGCAAAAAACTTCCTTTTTTTGCTTGTACACTTGGTTCGTATTTTTAAGGTCAAATAAGAAGAAAATTAAAACTAAATCTGTTAAACAGATATAAAAGATAAAGGTAGAAAGCCCATAAAGTTTCATATTTCTATCTTCTGTCTCCTCTGAATCTCTGGCTATATAATTCCAGCAAACAGAGAAGACAATAAAACAGTACTTAACCAGAATCCTTAGAACATTTTGAGTGCTCAGATAGAGTAAGTAATTAAAAAGCCAAAGACTCTGACTCTTTCTTGACAAGAGATGATACTGCTGCCTGGATTAGACCAGCAGTGCTTGTGTGGGGAGCATACTGGAGATTCACCAAGTCCAGACTGGGCAGTCGTGGGAATCTCAGCACTCGGCTTTGTCCTGGTCACACAAATCGTAACTCCCCAGCTGTTACTAGAGGACACATAGTGAAGGGTTCTGAGAAATCACACACACAGCACAGGTTTTCATGAGGTAGAGAAGCCTTTATTTCGGGGTTTTACAACCCTTATGTAAGCTGTTCCGATCAGGTCACCCTGATTGGTAGAAGGAACAACACTTCCTTCATGCCATTGGAGGGACAAGAGAGAAAACACTCTCCAGAACACTCTCTGTGTCTTGTTTTGGGAAAGTAAAACCTTATCTACATGAACAATACTTGAGAAACACAGTTCCCAAAGATTTTCCCTTGGGAACAATCAGCTCCTGAGAGCTTGAAATTCTCTCAGGTTCAGAAATCATGTCCACACATAACAAGTGAGATACTGTTCATGAACAAGATGATTGCTGAAATAGCATTCATTATTTAGATTACTAAGCATATTACTTTTATCTAGAAATCAGTTACTGTATTCCAAAATCACATTAACTTCTAACAGAGGAAAAAAGGAAAATAAACAAGGGTATAAAACACATCGATTACTTTCAAGATTTTTTCATTGGATTTTTTTACCCAGTATGCCTTGACTGAGCCAAGTTACAATTCATTCCATTGCAACCAGTTTCAAACACAGAATGTAAGAGCAATAATATATAATATTAATATACATCTTATTTAAATTATTATTGAGCACAGATTATTGTATACTACAAACAATATACAATACCAGGAATTTCTTCTGTCATTCACTAGAAGTGAACACTGCAGGCAGCTGACCAAGTACTCCCTCTAATATGCATTCTTCTTTCCTCCTGTTTGGAAAAATATTTTGTGTTGAATTGCAATGTATTGTGATCTGAGCTACAGGTTAGACAAGGCCTATGACAAAATTAGATCATATGAGGGTATAATGAAAAGAGCTGTAGCTAACACATTTACAAGAGCCTGGCTGACATATTAGTTGCTTTTACATATCTTGAGGCAATGGAGATTTTCTTACATGATTATGTCCTCTATTCTTGCTTCAGTTTGTAATTACTATCAGTTGTAATTTAGAATAATATGGCAATACATATTTTGCTTATAATTTTATTGCAAAATAAATTTTATATAAAGGGTGACCGTATTTATTAATAAAGGCCAGATGCTGAAATCAGATATGTTAGATCTAACTTTCTATTCAAAATACTTATAATATTATGGAACAACCTGAAGCATCAGAAATTTATGGCAAGTAGGAAGACAAGCCAGACAAGACAAGAGTGGGATTCTTCCACACTGAACTACTTTTAAAAAGATCAGAATCTGATCTTAATATTGATAATGATGAAAAAAAAAAAGATCTTTGAGTAAAGAGAAAACATAAATAAGAATTGTCATGCGGGTGTCCCTTTTCTCTATTTCCTATGGATGCACAATTGTTCAATCTAATATAAAAACCACAGAGTAGTTCTGTGGGCTAATGCCCTTTTTTAATGTTTTCCATCAAAGACCACACACAGAATGTGAGTAGGCATGACTACAGAAAGTCAGAGATATTACCTGCATCCTCTGAGAGATGCTCCAAAGTTTGTCTTGGTCCTAAAGAGTAAAAGGTTTTCAAAAACACAGCTTTTGATATGGAAAACAAAATGTAACATTGACCCCAGACAGAAGGATAGTCTGGACAAGTGCATGGAGAGGAATTAAATAGTCACTCTATGTGTTTCTTTTCTCCTATCATTTGTACTGTTTCTACTACACATATGTCAGAAAACACTATGACAAAAAGGGTGTTTTTCCCAGTTCTTGTACTAATAATGTTGTCATCATTATCCTATCCTACTAATAACAGAATTTTCCCAACTCCCTCCTCATGAAAGAACCTGACAGATTGATTATGTTGTTTACTGCATCGTAAATTTGTGGTTAGAAAATGGTAGATATTTTTACAAAAGTTTTAAATCAATCTTTTGAGGTTTTTCTTGATTTTTTTAATAGTCTTTACAAAATACTATTACACTCTATCGTGAAACGTTTAGGGTCTTATAGCTCTTGGAAACTACTGCTTTGAAGCTAAAAAAAAGAATAGTATCTCATTATAAATACTAGATTATAGTTAAATGATGCTTTATAAATAACTAAAATTAATTTCACGTGACTTTTTCTCCCTCAGGAATCAGGCAGCCTGAAACGTACTTCATGGAAGCAGTACTTCATATAGTAGTTTCAACAAAATTTTGTATAAATTATAATGGTCAGTCCAATTTGTAAATTCTTGTCTGATACTTTCATCGTTGTTATGGGTATATTAGTAACCTCTGAGTCACTTCCTCTGGTAGAATTTGTCTGAACAGCCAGTTTCCCACTCTACCCCACCTAGAATGAGCAGGGGAGATAACAACTTTAGACCAAACAATTATAAATTATGCAAGTTAATTCAAATTTTCCAGAACTGACAAAGTGAGAGAAAACGACGGATTTCTAACCTGTATTTCACAAAAGCAGATTACAACATTACCTGATGGATTTCAGTTAGGCGGTATTTGGCTAACTTTCATCAGAGAAAGAAAATTTTTTATGCTCACCCAAAGATCTGTTCCTTGAGAAAATACTTCTTGTGTCTGTCATAAGAGGCCACTGAACATCTGGAAAACAGAAAGCAGAATCTGGAGCTGTCTTGCTAGGACATTTGTGCTGTGAAGGAAAAAACAAACTAATGTGAAGTTGTTTACAAAATGATTGTGTGTTTCTATGTTAGGGAGCAAGCAGACTGTTCCTCTTTATTTTTCAGCCTTCAGTTTTGCAGTGACATGACTGCACTTGATTATCATTAGATGAACAAGAACTTCAACCAGACAAAGGCTACTGTTTCAACCACTTGAATTTCCTGTAGAATGAATATGTATTCATCAATGTAGGTGCCCAGTGCACTTGTCTCCATGTGGTCTGCATTTCAAACCCATTTGTAGATGCAATTTCTGTAAACCTAATCTTCTGCAGTGGTAGTTCCTTCAGAAACAGAAAATAGAGAAGAAAATACTACGCCTCCAAATTAAATTGATTCTAGCCAATTAGCAAAAGGATACTTTGTGCAGGTTTTCCTTCGCAGTCTTAAGGAAAACCTAAATTTTCTCAATAGTGTACATTTAAAACCACATTTGTTCTGAGCTATTAAGATTCCTGAAAATGTACCAAGTAGAAATGAGCAAGCTTTGGGGGTGAATGAGGACTGGGCTATGATTGTGTCGCTTATTTATTCATTCTCACATTTATTCTTGAAAATCTATAATTTATTCATACTGAAAAGCATCAAAATAGGAAGAGGCTCAAGCAGGAGTCTCCTGAAATCTAACTCTGATTAAGATACGTATTTCTTCTGTGCCCTTAGGTGAGTCCCTTAAGTTCCAAAGGTCAATTTGTACATCTGTACAGCACAAGTGACTTGCACAAGGTACAGACTGGGGAGATAAGTTTGTAATACACTTTAAAGATCAAAAAATAAGCTAATGTCAATAATGTTTTTCTTAATCTTAGTAAATGCTTCTTCTGACTCTGAGAAAGGAACAGCAGCTCCTCTGCACAGTTACTCAGAAGAGCACTAGCTTCTCCCATGTAGTTGCAGTATATTTAATATTAATGATGCTAAGAGTTTAGCCCTCTAAGAATGGGTCTACTTGGGGAAGAATATGACTAAAAAGAAATGTGGAGGAAGCAGTGTAAAGAATGTCAGAAACAGAGAGTTTGCTGCGGGTCTTTAGCTATTCTATGAGTAGAAGCTACAAGCAAATAGAAGGAATCTTTGTTCTCCTTTACATTGTGGCCAAAAAATGGTCTAGTTGGTCTGAGCATGCTAGAGGAACCCAATGACCAGCACCTCTCTCCTCCGTTCTCAGTTCTCCTTGTATTCCATGTACACGTTTTTTCTACAGCCTGTTTACAGCCTGATGAAAACTGAAGAATGTATTTCTGTTGCACTAGGAGGAGAATCTGGCTCCTGAATATGAACCACACAGAAGAGAATGCTGCGCAGCTACACCAGGCTTAGACTTAAAAGCGTGCCAACAAAGCTTTTAGATACAATTTCAACACTCGTCCAGTAATTTTGTTTCAAAACTTTTTAATTATTGTTTGATTTTAGCACTCCTTTTACACTGTCCCATATAATTAAAACTAAAAACAATAGAGTTTGCTTCAATGCAGACTTACAAATTAATTATGACCATCTTATTTGTTAGGGGCTGGGTTTCTTTCTTTTTTACTTATAAAGTTTTTTCCCATAAGTTGCTAGGAAACTAACTACTGAGTACTTATGGGTACTTAAGAAAAACAAAAGTGGCCAAGGTGGGGAGAGGAGTGTAGCATATGTCTATACTTCTTTTTCTCTGGGAGTTTCTCTCCGAGGTGGAAGATACCTCCAGGTAAGTGGGCAGGTGAATGAGAGGGCTGGGGGAAGCTGCTCTCTTGCTCTTGGCATGGGATGGGACGGCCAAGTTGTTTACTGCGGGGAGAATTCACTTTCCCTTACTGGGAGAATTCACTGTCACCGCCGGAGCCCAGTCCCGCACTGCTCCTTCCTTTCTGTGGGTGAGCCTTTGCTCCAAAGAGCAGCCATTGGGCTGGGACCTTACTGACACCTGCCTCACTGAAAGAGAGACCTACGCCCACCTGCTCGGGTGCTCGGGGTCCTGGGCTCGCCCCTCTCTGTCCTGCCGGGCAGCGGGCCCGGCTGCCCCAGGGTTCGTGCAGCAAAGCCTCTCTGCCAGCCCTTCCCGGCGGGGCCGAGCCGCCATCACCGCGTGCTCCCCCTGCCCGCGGCACAGCGCCCCCTGCCGGCGCGGCGGAATCCCCGCAGCCGCGCTGCCCGCCGGGAGCAGCAGCGCCCCCTGGCGGCCGTGCCCGGAAGTGCAGCGAGGGGAGCGCGCGGGCGGCCGGGCAGGGCCTCTGGGGCCTGGCTCTGGGCCTGGGCCCTGCAGAGCCGCTCTTGTGTTTGCCTGCCTGTGCACACCTGCAAAGAAATGATAGTGCTGTTCTCATGTCCCTGCCTGAAAACCCCTCATTTCAAATTTACAGTCATTCTGAGCCAGGGGGTTACATTGTCCATTCCAAGGGAGGGTTCTACCTTCCTTTATAGACACCTGTCTTTCAAACCAAGACACTATTGTACATTTTGGTTTTCTTTACTGCAGATAGAGAACAAGTCCAAATAGCATACAAGCAAAAAGCTAAGGGATTGTGATCAATTTTTTGTTTTCTGTTCTGCATTAGTAGAGTACTTATGTTACTAAAATAAAGTGATCTGTAACATACTGAGTATATCAAACGTTTTACAACTGTTATTAAAAATCTCTATCCTCCAAGATATCTATCTCCCTCCTCTATATATATCCTCTAAGATTAAAAGAAAGAGGCTTAAGTATATGCGTAATATAATTTTGGAGGATTACTCACAAGATGTCTGCAAGGTTGGTGTATTTCTGATTCAGTGTCTATGATGGATATTGGTTACAGCATCTTCTGTAGAATTGCATCAGTTATTTTCTAATTATCTGTATGAAAGTTTATTCTCATATTTTGTATTCCATAATTTTGTGAAAATGACCTAATAAAAGTTCTTGCTTCAAGAACTGTGTAATTTTGGCATATAAATAAAAACCTTTTGTATGTTAGTTAATGATGAGTATTTTTTTATAATTGTGGTAAATCTGTGAATTTTTTATAGAAAAAGTACTCTGAAGCACGGAAAGTTCTTAATGTTTAATAATTCTCAAAAACTATGTTACTGCATTGTGTGGAAATTTGTTTTACAGGTAACAGATGTAAATCTCTTGCAGCTGAAAGCACTGTTCATAGAAGGTTAAATTTATTCTACCTTGCACAGCACAGCTAGCCTCTATAAATAATTTTATTATGTTTTTTATAAACATTTTGGAAAAATAAAATTCTTGGTTTAACACAATAACATATTGTATTTTCATTGTCCAAAGAATTAGATTGATTATAGTGGCATCTAAGATTGATAATTCGTAGATTTCTATTATGACACCCATTGTTTTAGTGGTGGACTGCAAAGGAATTCTTCCTTAAATGCATCCTTGTAGAAAATACTGACCTAGAGGACTTCATTATTCAAGCTGGAGAGACAGTCACTACTTAGCAGTAATAAACGGTTTCTGTGTTACATAGAGAATACTTCGGAAAATATGAGAGTTGTCAAATCTCTTGAAAATCCTGTCTTTATAGTACACATGACACTAAAGCTATGGCTGTATTTTCTGTTAATAAAAGCAAAGGCACAGGCAGATGTGAAGGATATCATGGCACACTGACAGGAAGCTAAGAAAAATGAGTACTTTGTTGAGGAGCAGAAAAAGACACAGGGCAATGACCTTGGGAAGATTTAATAGATACAGTTTGCTTTTTTCACTTCTTTTTTTTCTTTTCTTACCCTGTTTTTTTGGGTTTTTTCCTTGGTTTTTTTAAGTGGGGAAAATAAGGATTATGCAAAGAAGTATGAAGTTAGCATGTAAAATTTAGGCATATAATTAAAATTCATCATTATGTTTCAAAACAAAATAATTATAAGGAATTTCCAATTTCAAAATTTCCAATACTATCTACAAGCTTTGGTAACGCTGATACCTACTTAAGATTAGTAATCCTATATTTGAATGATTCTTATACTGATGTGAATGTTTGGACCTGAATTAAGAACAAAAAAAATCCTGCAGCAGCAGTGACTGGTTTTTACTCTACTTCTTCAGTAGAACTGAAAGGAGTAGGAACTGCCCATCCATGATGGGAAAGGGAACAATATTTCAGTTGGTCAGAAAGTGCAGTCATAAATTTAAGGGAGATAAAGAGAAAGAGATAATCAAATTTTGTTGAAAGCCAATTATGAATAAGATACCTGATTTATATTTTGTTCTAATATCCTTATATCTATTTATGTCTTTGTATATACATGGGTAGAAATCAATTATGTTCTCAGGACTGTAAAATAAATGCATGCACCAAGCATCTCTTATCTGACCATGACCAACATCTTAACTTACACTGAATCTTTTCTTGCTTCATAGACTGTGCATCCTGGTTTACTCAGAAAAGTAAAAAAAATAAAAAATAAAAAATAACAAAACTGAATCACAACTCAGTAAGTACATATAGAGAAATGGCCAATGATTGAGTCTTTGGTTTTGTTTTGTATTCTGAAAGTCACACAGTTTCAATCTGAGTCCACATATTCAAATACACCATTTAGCTGTAGAAATAATAGGCTTCATTTTCATCCATGAGATTTAATAATAACATACTGTGAGCTTCTAAGACACAGCCATAGACAAGTTTGACTCAGGCTGTCACAGCACAGTGTAATCTGTGTATTGTGAATGAAGATAAAATCAAACTGCAGAGCAAAGCAAAAGGAAATTTTGAATTTCTCATTGTATCAAAGAATGTTAAGTATATTTACTGTACAGTAAACCTTATTTTGAAGAGTTACTTTTAAAAGCAATTCCCTGCCAAACAAAATTGCCTCTATTTTGGCTCTGATGTTCATCTGCTAAGGCACTTCAGCATCTTAAATGTACAAATCCTTTCTTTCTTGCTCCAGAGCTCTGCTATAGTTTTGGCAGTGCTTTAAGAGTAGGTCAAAGGTCTGCTTCTGTGTCTTCACTTTTCTGCAAGTTTCTCTAATTAATATTTTTGCACTGGGCTTAATGTCATATTCCTGCCATTTGGTCCCAATTTTTTTTTTTTTTTTTTTTTTTTTTTGATCAGGGTGGGGGTTAGTATTTGGTTGTGTGAGTGTGGAAACAATAAAACTGCTTTCTTTTCATAATAAGAGACATATGCTTTGGTGGGACTACAGAATTCTGAAATCATTGATTTCTGCAGCACCTTGGTTAGCATTGAGGGAAGGTCAGGGAGGTTGTGTGGCCATGTTGATGTGCAACCTTTTATATGTTCTTCTCAATAACCTCATCTGTTTTCATGGCTTTAATTACCATTTCTACACACAAGACCCAGATTTATCTCTACCCCAATGACCTTATGACCTTTTCCTCAGTGTTAAAATTCTTATTTAGTTGTGTAAATTCTTTTGATTATTTAAGGGACTATCATAAACACTGTGTATTATGCAAAAGTGAAGATCTTGTTTCCTGCTTGAGCACTGAGAGCTCATTTGAATGATCTACCTAAACAAATGCAAAATCCAATTCCTATTTAGGCTCATAGTCTGATTTTATGGGCAACCCAATAATACATGAGTGCTCCAAATAAAAAAAATTGCTTTCTAATCAGATCTATACGATTCTCTTGCATTTCTGTTTCACTGCCAGCCTCTGATTTACAGCCTCAGGAATTAGACATCTAAGTTTCTCCTTCATTCTCTTTTCTTGTGTACATTGTTCTCAAAAGCCTGATGTAATTTGTGATACTCCTCATTCTTCATGGATTACGTAGCTACATTTTCTTAGTTACCAAAATCAGTCAATCCTGTAGCTGAACAAGGGAAGAATCTATGGAAGAGTTCTGTGCACATCTTTAAACATGGCTGGACATTTGTACTGTACCATGATATATCTGTGTCTTACCAGGTTTGCTGTAAGAAAAGACAGAGATGGTAAACATGAAAAAACATTGTTAAACTATACCAGTATTTTGGAGGGAATCAGTGACCCATATGGGATGGAAAAAACTTCAGGTTCATCAGGTCTGACCATTAACCCAGCACTGCCCAGCCCGCTATTAACCTATGTCCCATCTTTTAAATACCCTCAGTGACAATGATCCCATACTTCCCTGGGAAACCAGTTCTGAAGTTTGACAATCCTTTCCATGAAAAAAATCTTTCCTAACATCCAATCTAAACCTCCCCTGGAGCAACTTGAGGCCACATTCCCTAGTTCCCTGGGAGAAAAGATAGACCCCCACCTGGCTACAATCTCCTTTCAGGTAGCTGTAGAGAGTGAAAAGATCTCTTCTGATCCTCCTGTTCTCCAGGCTAAACACCCTCAGCTCCCTCACCTTGCTCATGATCCAGACACTTACCCAGCTCCATTGACCCTCTATGGACCTTCGCCAGCACCTCAATGTCTTTGTTGCCCTGAGAACCCCAAAACTGAACAGAGTGTTCAAGATGCAGCTGCTCCACTGCTGAGTGCAGGGGCATGATCATTGCCCTAGTCCTGCTGACCTTTATATCCTATTAATTATTATTAGTCCATTGGGTTCCTTTCAGTAAATCACTTCATGTAGCTGTACCACATTTTTTTTATATATATTTTTCTTGTTTCTTCAGTCTGTAAGTCCTTCTAGGTATGACTGTCTTTTGAATCTCTGTGCTCACAGAGTACTTAAAAAAATGGGATTTGCCTGGATCCTTAGGCATCACTGTAAAATGATAAGTAACCAATCTTTTTAATTGAGACTTCCAGATGTCTCCTTCCTTTATAGAAAAGGAAAGAGGAAATGCAGATGTTATTTTTTGTAAGCAACCAGATTTTATTTACCTTTATTTGTTCATTCTTTTGCAAGTAGAACCCCTTTCAATTGCACATGGGGGTGTAGTTTTCTGAGCAGGAGCTCAGGTGGCTTTTACTTTGGTTGGTTTTCATGCAGGAAATTATCATACAGGGTTGTGTATTGAGAGGAGATTTTTTTGAGGATTTGGGTCTTGGAATTGCATAAGAAAATATAGTATTTTTTCTCGCCACCTTTCAATACCAGTTAAACATTTTACAAGAAAATAAATTTATAATCCCATTATAACCTGTAAAATTTTATGCAACTTGTGTTGGCAACTGTGTTTTGAATTTATGGAAGACTTTTTCAGGGCATGCTTTAGTTTATGACGAGGACTCCTCCTGTCTCATTTTTGGGAATAATATACATAAAGAAACTGACGCTTAGGTTCTAGGAGTGTCCTCCAATGAATTTTAGAAGTTTGCATGAAGTTGATGTATGTTGGAATTCAAACCAGACTGCAATGGAACAAGGATCAGTGTTGCAACAAAATTATTAACAGAGTATAGGAAGAAGTTTGGTAGGGCCTGGTGCAGTTGCATTTACATGCATTCATTTAAAAATGCCAAAATATGTCTGTGGTCTGCACCAGAAGCATTGAGAGATAAGAGGCTTCCTTTTGCAAAAACATGACACATTAGGAGGAGACACTAGGGAAAAGTCGTATTTTTTTCCTGGGTTTGTATGGCCAGGCTTTGGTAGGTGGAGGGGTACAAGGTAGCTTCTGTGAGAAATTGACAGGAGCTTCCCTCATGTCCAGCAGAGACAATCCTCAGCTCCAAAGATGGATGTGCTACTGGTCAAGGCTGGCCCTACTAGAAACTATGGTAATGCCTCTGTGATAACAGATTTAAGGAGGAAAAAAAAGATGTTATTATGCAGCTGAAATTGTAGCCAGAAAATTGCAGGGTAAGAACATGCAAGAGGAACTATGACAGACACCAAGGTCAGTGGGGAAGGAGGGGGAGAAGATGCAGCTGGTATTCCCCTGCAGTCTATGGTGTACACCACGGTGAGACAGCTGTGCCTCTGCAGCTCATGGAGATCCATGCAGGTGCAGAGATCATGCAGCCCATGGAGAAGCCCCACACTGGAGCAGGGAGAGAAAGCTGTGACCCCGCGGGAGGCCTGTGGAGAGATGACCCCACATTGGAGCAGCCTGTCCTTGAAGGACAGCACCCGATGCAAGAGTGACCCATGCTGCAGCAATCTGGGGAGGACTGTTTCCCATGGAATGGACTCACATTGAAGAAATTCAGGAAGAACAATCTCCTGTGGAAGGGACCCCATAGTGAAACAGGGGAAGGACTCCCTCAGCAGAGAGAAACAACATGTGATGAAAAATTCTTTAAACATGTATGTACCAGACACCCTTTCTCTTCTCAGTATCCCATGCTGAAAATGGTACAGTAACTGTAGGCAGCTAAAAAAAGTCTTTATAGCAGAAATATTGCCATAAGAAATTGTGTTAGGAGCAAGCAGCAGGGTGGACAAAGGTGAAAATAAGGGAAGAAAATTAATCTGCATACCCAGCAGGCAGTGGTCATTTTTATATTCATCTGTTTTCAGCACTGAACTTAGTGAGAGTGTGTCCATTTCATGGTGCCGTGCAGAGAAAATGAAGTGTGTAAGGTCATTCAATAAAGATTAAATTAAAAACATATTCCTATTGTACCCTCAGGGTCCATTAGCCTTGATGAGTGTACAAATACTTTCTTTGTTATATGTGCTCCATCCTGAAAGGGATTGTGTGCTTCTCTCATTATAAATGTGCACCTGAAAAGATTGAACATTGTCCCCTCTTTTTTAACTGACCTGTGGCCACCGCTGGGTTCATTAGTGCAGAACATCTTTTCCACTGGCTGAGTCTGCCCTATTGTTTTCACTGGCCAGGGTCAAGTCAAGGGCATTCAGCCTAGATTGGACTCATTTGTCACAGGGTCTAGCAACAAAGCTGATTTCAGCAGAGACGGCGTGAATTTCATGGGGCTGAAATGCAACCTTTGACACAGAGTGCCCAGGGCTTCTCAGGCTTGCACAGATGGCCTGCCACCCTTAGATATCTATGAACAAAGGATTGGTGAATTATAACAAAAAAAAAGTTTCCACAGTCAGCATATATTTTAAGTGTTTAAATTATTTGCAGGGTTGGTTTTTATTATTTGCAGTCTAAAATCATATCTTGAGCATTTGTGATAATCGCTGTGCTTTTTAGACTATGAAGAGAAAAAAAACAATTCAGTAGGGGGCTTACTGCTTAACTGGTGTAACGGTGTAAAGTGTAGCAATTTAGTGTGGAGTGCAGGTTTTCATGGTCAGCAGGAGCCAGCATGAACAATGGGTCGTGCTGAGGTAGCATGTGGAAAATGACTTTAATACACTATACAGAATGGCTTATTGCTTTGGTCAATAGGCTGCAGTGAAGATGGTGTATTCAGCCACTTGGGAAGGTTAAACCTGTCAGGGTACACTGTGACTGATATGCAGGGGCTGCTTATGAGGTCTCTAATGGAAAAACCTGACAAGCAAAGTTATAAAGGTTACACTTGACACATACTTTAGCATTATGCCTTATATTAATCCATTTTTTTTTTAAAGGTAGGGTACTTTATATTTGTTAGAAATTGATGCCACAATAATGTTAAAACTCTAGAGGAAACATTTAAACTTTGGAGTAAAATAAAAGACAGGATGCTTTGCACCTGCATTACGCAGATTAAATCTCTCTAAGGACAATATTCGAACATATTTAAATCCCACTCTGAATACACTGTTGTTTTCTTAGACATAGTTGTTTTAGTTAAAATCCTTTAAGTGTGTTACCACCTAAAATGGTACATTGGGATGTAGCAGAGAGCACTGAAGAAGTTAAGGTGTTCAGTAACTAAAATCAAGCCAAATCCTGCTAGATATAATTTTATTTTGTCATTCAGTTAAGTTCTAGATACTGGAAAGATTTTATTTTTGATTTGAAGAGCAGATTTTATACAGACAGTGCTCCCCAAAAACCCAGAACAAGACAAATCTCAGAATGACTGGTTTCCTTAATAGGATTTATACATGATAACATTATACTGAAAGCAGCTGAAAACTTAATATGATCCATGTTTGATTGTTAGAAATAGAAGATGGATGCTTTTGTGGGGTTTTTGTTTGTTGTTTTTTTTTTTAATTGGGCAGGTGGCATCTTATTTTCTAGTAGAAATGTGCATAGATCTCTAAGGAATATAAAGCACTCTGATATTTGTTGCTAGTACTATTTAAAACCACAACCATGATGCATGCACTAAAGTGCTATATTCAGTAATAAATTTCAGTGTACTGAGACTGATTTAAGACACTTTTTAGAGATAACTGTAGTAGGAATAAAATGAACAGGAGAGACACAGAATACATTTCCTGTGGGTTTATTATATCTCAGCTAGGAAAGCTAGAAGTACAAGTACAGGGGAACCCAAAATAGTTTAGATTTTTTTTTTTCTTGTATTATGTTGGGTTCTTGGTGATCTAATTCACTTTAAGTGGATGTATCATTATAGAGCTTTTTGAAAGGTGCCAGATTTGACAGCACAGGAAAGTAAAATCTTTTTATATTATATTTTGCTTCTTCAACAAAAAGAGCTGTTTAAATATTTGTGTAGAATGCAGAATATTTTTAAAGGTAATTAAGCAGTGAAATTGTAGTCATTGATTTGTCACTGAGTGCGGAGAAAGAGAGCTGAATAATTTATAATGAAAATGTACTGTCTTCAAGGGAATTGTACCTTTAGGCTTGTACAGGTCTGAATATGGCCCAGAATTGTGCTACACTGCATGGATTTGAGGAAGTTGCGTGGGAATTTGTAGGCACTGAATTTGCCAAAAATTGTTTTAAATGAAGTTAAAGCGTAGCATAGGAGGAGCTGCCTACTAACATATGGTAGAACATTTTAATGTATAGAATTATTCTAGTAGGGAACCTGCACAGCTTGGAAAACCGCATAGAACAAATGAATAACAATCTCATAGTTTTATTATGTCTGAATAAACAAATTATGGGCAAAATCTTGAATGATTTTTGCAAAGGAAAATTCAAGATCTTAAAGACTTTAATGTTCTCTATCTGGAAGTAGAATAATTCATATATTATTATGGATTATAATAAACAGAAGATTAAGAAAAACACTTTTAAAGAAATTTGTTGGGTTAGTAGCACAACCCCTCAAGAGACTTTTGTAAAGGAAAATAAAATTATAAATGAAAAATTAGTCAAAAGTAAACAAGGGATACGAGTAAACTTAGGTATTGTTGAGGAGAAGATAAACAGTTCTGAGTATTTGTCCTCCAATTGGCTCTGCTCCTAGATGATTGTGAGTTGAATATGAGGCTGTAGTTGACCCCAGAGCACATGATGTACCCTGATGCCATCAAGATATATAGGGGCAGAATCCATCTCTGTTTCTGGGGTGACAGGGCGATCCCAACACATGACTGTTGTGAAAGCTGAAGTGAACCCAACAGGGAATGAATAACAAAAACACCCCATTGTGACTGGCCCAGAGGCCTTGTGCACTCTTGGCAGAGATTACCTCAGGAGTGGGTATTTCAAAGACCCCAAAAGGCCATTGGTAGGCTTTTGGGAGAGCTGCTGTGGAGGCAGAGGAAATGAAATAGCTGAATAGCTTGCCTGTTCTCTCAGAGGATCCTTCTGCTGAGGGCTGAAGAGCAACAGGTACCAAGCACTCCCACAACAGTGCACCATCGATAACTCCAGCAGCCAGGACTCTGAACCCCAGCCGTGAGATGGGTCCTGGACAGCCTGGGAGTGGCCAGCAAGGCTCACTCATCATTTAACAGTCCTAATGTTAAAGGATGGCCAGTGTCTGGGTCCTATGGAGAATGGAAACTGACAGGAGACTATCATTGCATGGAAAAACTTCAGCAGAGTTTTTTGACAAAAGGGAAAGATTATCCAGATCCTTCTGAAGGCTGGTTTTGCCATTAAACAAAGTAAGGTTAAATGGCCTGGTTGCAGAGAGGAAGGTGAAGCTTAGCATGGTGTCCATGTGTTTACATTGTTATTCTGTACCACTTAATCACTTGATGGGGGCATGGTTTTCAGATGTGAAGGAGTGCACCCCATGGATGTCAGCACCATTTTGTTTCTCTCTCTCCAGTGGGAAGGTGCTCCTTCCAAAGTCAGGCCCTTTGGCCCTGTCCCCTGCCTCCACCACCACTTCTCCTCATGTTTTCTCCACAACAGGATGCAGGATATAGTGCTGAAGGGCAAAATAGCAAAGGTGCAAATTGACAGTGATGCTGAACTAACAGCACCAGCACAAAGACTGCTGCAGGCAGAGAGCTGGCAGGGCTGACCCCAAGAGGAGACCTCAGCTGGGCCAAGCTGAGCTGAGCCAAAAGGAGCACAGCAGATCAGTTGAAAGCAGCGAGGCTTGGGAACAACCTTCAGCATGGTGGAGAGGTACAAGTTCACAGGCACCTGCCCAGCTTTCGCAGCTCATGCTTTTTCATCATTTCAGTCCGATGGGTGGGAAACACTAGACACGGTATCTCCCCTGCCACCTTGCTTTTGCTCCTGACAGCCACATGAGCAGCATGTGGGAGCAGTTGCCATATGCCTTTGAGGAAAGCCACACAGTCAGGACCTGTGGGAAGCAGCCACCATCTTGGAGTTTTTTTGTTCCCAGGAGTGAACAAAAGTTACCTTTTCTCTAGGTAAAATATCTTCTGGTTTTATGTGTCCTTGCCATCAGTATTGCTGTTGTTACTGTGTGTGCCTTATCCTACCGTTTTGTGCTTTCAGTAAATTGTTAACACAAGTCTCTGCTTTGCCCCTCCCTTACTGGAAAAGAGAAGGGGAGTGGCTTATTTAAAGTTGAATTTATGGACTGGTATTAAAAGCAGCACACTCAGAATTAAGATTAATCTTTACCTTGATGGAATTATTTTTGAATGTATTGTTTAAGTTGCTTAACCTCTTTGCTCCTAAATTGAATCCTGCTTGGTGACCTTGCTTTAAAACAGAGGGAGTTCATCTTAACAAATATGAAGGTCATACAGCCCAAAGTGCATTATTTGTGTTTTAGCAATTTAATAACAAGGTGAAGTGGAGCACTCCAGAGAATGGCTATAATAGCTTTACTGCTTTTTTTTGTTATTAAGACCTCTTAAGATAATTGTTTTCAAAATTATAATATAAGCTTTTAAGGACTTCCAGCCTCAGCACTGATTTATGCTGTCTGTGATTCCTATTTCTGCTCGGTTTCACACTGTGTTAATTTTCATTAAGTTCATTATGTTTGAGACCTCTTAAGGGATTTATTTAAAATTCATCTCTTGATTAGACACATAGTGTATACTTTTACTGCTGTAACAATATCTATTTTTTTCCCAGAGATAACAAGACCTGAGTTATGGCTGTAATGCTATTCCTCAGAGTACCTGTATCAAGTCTCTTAGTGATATTAATATGTTGCTGTAATTATTTTTTGATGCATGTAAAACATACAGGATTTGATCAGAAAAGATATGTTTAACATAAGTGGGTTAGTAAAGTAAATCCCAACCACATATTTTACATTGTTTTTTCTCTTTTAGGTGCTATAAAAGACTAGATTACTTCAAAATATTAATTCAATATTGAAGGCTTTTGAGAAGTCACTTCATCAGAATAACTTATGTAAAAGTTTAATTTACAAAACAGCAGATTGTGGACTGGAAAGCTTTTTCTAGTCATTAAATTTTTTCTTGACTTAAGGAGTCTTTCAGATAAAAGCTACACAATAGATATTTCTTAGTTTCTGTATCATTACTGTTATTATTGTTATTATTATTATTATTACTATTATTAGCTACTGACCAAATGTATATTAAATTACTACCAGTGATTGTTGTCCATGTTTTATATATGTAGAAATAAAATGCATTTGATGAAATAAAAATCTCACAGACAGCATTTTAAATGTTACAAAATGTAATAGCTTCTCTCCTTGGATTAGGAATTAGCAAAACCATACAATATATTGCATGTGGATAAAATATAGCTTAATTCTAGAGAGGGGAGAAAAAAAAAAAAAAAGATGGGTAGACTGAGCTATGTTTTTTGCAGTCTTAATACCACATGTTTTATTCTAAAACTATATTCTTGTTACAGTTTCTGTCTTTTAAGCCTCAGCTACTCAGTTATTTGATGTGCTCCTGGACACTTCATTGACTGTGAGCAGGACAGGTCTCATAAAGGCACACAACCTGGACATCCAGAAGACTAGGTCTCTGAGAGCAGTTATTCACTCGATCAGAACCATGTCCTCTAACGAATAACTTGTCATTGTTATGCTGTATTACCTCAGACTTCTTTCTGTGAAACAATTCAATTTTTTTTATATTTAAGGAGATTAAAAAAAAACCAACAAAAAACACTTTAAATTTAAAATGTATAAATTAAAGTTCTGATTCTCCTGGTTTGGATGTTATTGCTTACCTCCCCTTTCTGTACACTCCAACAGTTACTTTGCATGAATGGAAGTTCTAGAAACTTCTATTTTGGAACCCAGATACATTTATTGTAATTCTGAGTGAAATACTACTACCTTCTAAACTACCTCATGCAATGTTGGTTGAAGTATACATATTTTTCTTGTTTTTTGTTAAGTAATATGGTGCTTTAAGCCAATATATGTATGAAATCTACACAAAATAACCCCACTAGTCTGCTTGGACAATTTTTTGAGAAAATTTTGAGAAATTGACATGTTCATGAATACTTCTCATCTATTGAAGTATATATTCTGTGAGTTTTTTCTCTAACTGTTCTTGTCCTTTTTGACTTTTGAAAAATTTTAGCGCCAAAAAAGAAGTGTATAATATATTCAGAAATACAAGAGGGGCTTGAGATGGGTGTTAAATAACTGGTTCAGGTGCCTGCCTCCATTTTGTCTAGCACAGTAAAGTGGCTTTTCCCACATCATAAAAATCCCAAGACATGAATCTTGAAGTCAGCTACTGGGACAGTATTTTGTTTGGTTTTGTAAGCTGCATGTGTACAACTGTGCGAATACTTGTAAAGTGCATTCATTATTACCTTGCTCTAAGGTAGATCCTCTTATGAAACTTTTGAATTATTGTTCAGGCACGAAGCTTCCTAGTGACGAAGAATTTGAACAGTTGAACTTGTGTCCTCTGTATTTCTCCACATGGCAGAACACCATACAAATGCATACAGTTGGCTGTTTTAAACAAAAATTGTTCCAAAGCTAATGTGGTGTATTTTCTGCAGCAGAAGTTTCCCTGATCTGTGTTGTGTACTACTAAAACTCCAAGACAGGAACCTCAATGTTCGTTTTCACTAGGTACTTTCTCTCAGTAGCAGCCCTGTGCTACTTCTCTGAAAATTTCATATATTCTCTTGGGATGCAGTGAATGGGTATTTTTAAAAAGGAAGTTACCATAATTCATAACAAAGAAGATTTTTTGAAAAATACATAGACATGTTTAACACAGCATAATTTTGATTGAAAGCTTAGTAGAGGTTTTCAATAGCCCAGTCCTTGAGGTTTCTCTGCGAAAGTACATCTTCAGTCTGTTGTACTGGTAAGATTCTGGTGAGAAGCTGAACAGCCTCTTCAGGCCACTCTTGCATAACTGCAAGTAGCATGCGTTGCCTAGAGAGCACCTGAGGGTGTCTAGGGTAATACTCTTGCTTACTAAAGTAATTTTCAATGGGAGCAGGCACAGTGGTAGCACATCCTCATTCATCCCCCCATGGTTTTGGGATGTTCTTAGGTAGATGCAAAAAGACAGCTATGTAAATCTTTAAATAGTGCAACCAAATGATCCTCTTTTGTTCCTGGGATACTCAGTATCCAGAATCTTTACCACATTGATTTTACAATATAAGAGATTATCAAAGGACAAAGTGTAGAGATGTTAAATTGACGATATCTTTGTTTAGTGACTGATTCTCTGGTGGCAGCTCTTTCTGTGAGTTTTTAATTGAGGCTGCACTTGTGATGCTGACATTGTGAAAATAACTTATCCTTCATGAAAACAAACTGTAAAATTAATTTTGTAATGAGAAACATGCCATAAATTGATTTATAATGAGGCATGATTTTCAACACTTTTTCTTCGTCTAAGGTTCTTATCATTGTGAGCCATCTCATTTTTTACTCTTGTACACCAAGTGAGCTTGTGGAAATTTGCCCATCTACAAATGCTCTTTGGGTCTGCTTTGTCATTACAAATCTCTGCCACTGTCTTTACTGCAGTATCTGTTTAGAGGTTTTAATCAGGAAAGTTAAAAGCAAAATTGACCTTGTGAGCAATGGACGTTTTCCATCCCCTACGCTACCAGAAATCTAGTTTTTTTATAAAGCTGTCTGTTTTAGGAGCAGATTGAAAGCTATAATCCTTATGAAGTGAAATCAGACTTGAACAGTGGCCTCTACAAGCAGAGACTAGGAATTCATGTGACATGAAAAATATGTTAAAGAGGAAGGTGATTCTTTTTCTCTATTAGATGTATTTCAGTAAGTAGCCCAGAGTAAGACTGTAATAGGTTGCAGATGGCAAAACAAAAGTAAATAATTCTAGCATGGTGAAAGCTTTGGTTTTTGGTTTCTTTCAAGTTGGACCTATGTAGTTAAAAACCTGATAAATCCAGAAATTTTGGCAATTTTAAATGAAACTGAATTTGAATGCTTCTTTTCATTCATTCTACCTGTTTATGGGGTTGTTTTTTGCCACATATGACTTTTCCTCTGTGTCTTCCTGTCTGGAAATATTAGGGAAAGGTGTACTTTTACTTTATTTGCTGTAGTCTAAGGTCCTTAACTAAATTATAGTACTGATTATCCCATCCCAGTGGGAGAGATATTGCCCTGGCTGGTTAAATCAGTGCTTTGTGCTACAGAAGTGCTGCACAGTCACACATAGAGTAGTGAGAGTTGTAAACTTATTGTTTGTTCTCTAATGAGCATAATATTCAGGATATCCATGCTACTAAACAGTCTCCATGGAGATAAGGTATTTATCTGCGTTCTGTTCTTTTCTGTCTATGATTGATAGGATGACTTTCAGGGAAAAAAAATGGTACACTAAATTAATCAGATTTGTATTGCACAGCACACACATTCAAAGATTCCTTTGAAATATGGTATCATTATGGGCTAGAGCTGGGTTGGAAGAACCAATTCGTTTTCTTCCATCATCTCCAAAATTGTTTCGTATTGCAAAGTTTCAAGTCTGAAGTCTTGAATTTACGTGAGAGACCTTTAGAATTGGTGAACACAAAGGGATCTTTAAACCTGATGGTTATTTTTTCATATTGTTAGCTTGATGTATTAGAAGATTTTTCTCTCTGTTCATGTTCATTCTCACTGCTGAGGCTGCACTTTATATTTCACTCCATATTTCACATTTTATGGAGCAAGTAAGTAAAATGCTAAAGTTATTAGTAAAATCCATTGTCTGCCTTCTCTGTGCTGGTAGGCCAATTTGTTCAATTATTTGATTTTTAAGTTTTGACCTGTGTGAAGGCTTTATCAGTTAGATGAGCTTACTCATTCCCTTTTTTGCAGAAGCCTGTTTTGATTTCTATCCTTAACTGTGGTGGTTTGTTTTCTCTTCAAAGAAATGTGTCAAACCACAGCATGCCTACTTGTCCTTCTTTTGTGGCTAATTCATTTAGTCATCCTCCTGTGTTCTCTGTATAAATGATTTGTTATATACATGGGATTTTCCTGTTTCTATTTTGTTTGGAGAGCTGTGGCTCCAAGGATGTTGTATAAAGTGTGGTTAGTTGTACCAGAACAGGGAAGCTAAGATCTGAGAAGCTTAAAGAACACATGGATAAGGACATGGGGATTAGATAACATTGATATCATTATTCTGTAGATCATGAACAACCCACTTTGTAACTCCTTTCTAATTTAGTTGGTTTGGAGATTTTAAACCTCCAACCTCCTTCCTTCAAGCGGACTATGTCTGCAAAGCTGTTGAGCATCCTGTTATGGCATTCTTTCACTCTCTCTTCATGGTATCTTGCATTTTGTATCAGTCATTAATAATTTACTGGCTCAGAAAAGGAGTGGTGAGTTTCAGCATCCAGAATTTAGCAGATGCTTGTGGATATAAGAGCTGGTCTTAACTCAGCTGAGCAGGGAGTCAGTCTTGAGTCTTCAGGGAAGTTAACTCACTTAATGGTGTGTGGAGCAGGTATGGGTCAGCATGTTTGTCTTTCGCTTTCAAAAGATTTTTTCTTGATGTGTGATACAGAAGAACCAATATAGCTTTCACCCACTCTCCCACATATGTATAAAAGAATGTGACAAAATACTGAAATTGTTAAACAATTTATTCTTCTCTACCATACAGCTATCATAAAGTACATGAATCTCATTCCATGTGTGACACAGAAAAATTCCTAATGAAATGCTACTGGAAACAAAATGTTTCTTTAAAGATTTTATTAATCAAATTTACCTTTTAAATTTCATTAAAATATTTAAATCAATGACATTCAGTATATTTTTAATGTTCATTTAAACTTGATTTTGTATCATCCTCTATTATTAGTTATGACTTTATGAGGAAAATGTATTGACTTGAAATGTACTTGAAGGCTCTGTTTTCCCTTAAGAGAAAGTAGAGTAGAAGGCTGGGGTTAGAACATTTGAAAAATATTGGTATAGATATTAGCACAGGTTATCATCTAGAAGTAGGAGACTTTTATCAAGAAGTTAGTTTCCTCATATATTAATTTCCTTTAAACGGTCACAGCCAGATCCAGTCAAATAAGAGCACTTCCCTTTAAGCTCTGTGAATTTGCTTCAAAAGAGTGCAATGAAGATAAAGGCTTTGGTTCCCCTGTAGCTATTTAATTTCTATACAGATTTATTTTGCCTATTTTGTCTAATTCTACTAATTTTGATCTACCTTTGCATACAATCATGTATACTTATGTGTTTTAAATTTACCCTAAAGGACTGGTAGTCCTAAGTTTTTAGTCATTAATTTCTTGCTTTTTCTCATTAGAAGTTATCCTTAAATAGGACTAACCATCTACAAAGAAAGCACGTGTCCATATTAATCTAGAAGTAAGGTGCGCCCTAGACACTTTCTTTGTATGATTCATGTTACCCATCTTCATATACTTGTATGAATAGAAAAGTGAAAATACCATTAAATATCAATGAGAAATCAGAGGCTTATTTTCTGAGTCCTGGCTGGAAGGGTGAAAATCCCTCAGTGGTCTGTGCACAATTTGACTGGTGCCATGCTATTCCCCAAAGCATTGTCATCACCAAGAGGACTGAATTAATGATGTTATCCTGGTAGAATAGCAGAGAAACTATGGGTTAGCAGCAAGAGCAAATTAAAATTTTAAGCTTTTTGTGTTGCCATCCTTCAAACTCTATGCGTTTTGAAAGGTTTTCTTCCAAGTTGCTAGAATGGCCCCATGTATTGCAGCACTTCAGATGTTCTCTAACACTGTATTTTCCACTTAAGAAACTTAGCACACATGCTGTAAGGGTACTTACAGGAACCTGAGGTTAATTTTCTGTGGTTAGATCTACTGATGCTGAGATTTTCTTTCAAAATACATTTTTGAATTAAAGCAAAATGACAGTGTAGATGCACTCCTAGTGTTCCAAACTGGCTTAGAACATACACCAACCATTCCTACCCAGAAAAATTTTGAGTCTTGGAAGAAAGCAAACAAATAGGTGATATGGCTACTGTTACATGTGAACACTAGCACCTCTCTGTGTCTCTTCTTTTAGTAAAGCTTCTTTTACTAACACTTAAGGAAGTTGTTATCCTTTTATAAGTGTGTACATGCTGTTTTACAAATATGTCGCCACAGTTACGTTATAAGTGCAACATTATTTTGGCCACTGGCATTTCACGAAACAAGGAAAATAGTCTGAAAGTAACTTTGAAAAATGCTTTTGGATTATTTTTCTCTGAAGGAAAAGAAGAGATAATGTTTCCCCATGTTAAAATTTGTTTTTTTTAATAAAGTTGGGGTTTTTTTTCTAAATAGTATGTAACATTTGTAAATCATTAAAATACAGTAAGCCTAACAAATACCTTGATTCAATTATGCAGACAGGGAAATTGTAAATCATGTTTATTGGATCAGTAATATGGACTAAAGTAAACTTACTTTTTATAAAGTAGTTGAGTTTTTTATTTCCTGCTTAGTGTAAGCAACCTTGTTGGATGCATCTTCAGTACACACATCAAGTTAAATGTCATAATTCTAGTACTTTTTTTTTTAACCAATAGAAATAGGTAATAAGATTTCCTCTGTGAACAGAAGAAATGTTGATCAAATAAAGAAAGATTGCAATTATTTTTCTTTCACCAAAAGACACTTCAAGTACTGTATTAAAAGGATTCTTTTTTAAAGAATCACTCACTTAAAATTTTAGAAAGACAAGTAGTTCATTTTCTTTATCTGACTTGTCAGTAAATTCCACAACATTAAAATGCTAATGTTGCCATGTTATTATGATATATACAATTTTGTTCAGCAGTTTTATGGGCTATATTTTGATTTTCATTTTGTTTTCTTTGATTGTTTGGGGGATTTTTAGGAATCCCCCTAGGAAGAATCTCCAGTCTCATAAATTTTAGATTATTTAGTAAAATTGGTTTCTGTTTCATAATGCTAAAATCAGAAAGAAAATTACACCAGATTTAATAAGAACCTGGATTTCCTGTAAAATTTGAGATGTAGTAAACAACATATGTTTTTTATACTTGGATCTTTGCTTTAAAACTATAATGTGTTTTTAGAAAGTGTACTGCAACCTGTCATTTATAGAATCAAAATACTTCCACTCATGTGTAAAACAATGCAACTCAGACAAAGCTATTCTGAGCTCCTAAATCCATTATGATTTCATTACTGATTGCTAGTGTTCCACTCAATGTACTAAAGACCTATAAAAAAATACAGTAAAAAAACAAAAACAAAAAAGCCTGACTAACTTATAATTTTTAAAATATAACATAATTTTCAAGTGACCTTAGTATATTTTGTACAGTTGATTTTGTAGTTTGTAGTATTGAGTAACTGGAAACTAAATAATGACTACTAAAGTGTTCAAAATGTTATGCAAATTTAATTATTACCATCAAGTAATAAACTAAGTCATACATCAATATTTCTGACTGCAAAAAAGCCCTCAAATCTAGTCAATATCTCAAACCAAAATCGTAAATATGTCAGATACCTCTTTGCATATACATTTATAACAGTAATTTCTCAGGTCAAGTATTGTGACTCTTTATAAAAATGTTTTTTGTCCTTGTAATAAACATACAATTTAGGGATATATATTATGTAAGATTTTTTTTCAGTGAATAGCAAATATTTGTGCTATGTCCATCATGCTTTAGCAAGTTGGACTAGTAAAGCCTGTTGTCTAGAAATTTCCTGTAAATCCTTGACAAGAACTCTTGCAAGGCAAGGTCCTCTTGTTACCTTAAAATTGCAACTGAGTGAAAAATCCTTCTTCTCAGTAAATAATACAATACTGCACTCAGATGCAGTAAAATTTTCTCTGTTATGTGTTCCCCCTCTTCTGATCAAGTCCAGATTAACCAGGGGAAAGAAGAGATATCTTTGTTGACCATAGCAAGGGTGGAGTGCAACACTATCTAATTTCAAATTACCAGTCACTAGATTTCAAGGCAACTCTGAGCTTCTCTTAACCTCTTGGAAAATTTTCTCATTTAGACCTAAATGTGGCCCTCAAAAAATGAGCTTAACCATTCCATAATGACCTTTCTCTGCATCCTCACAGAAAGACCAACCTGTTTACTAACATTGAACTCCATACTGTAGCAGCTCAGCTTGTGGCCTGCATGCAAAAATTGGGACATAGATGATCACAGGTGTAAGGCCTTGGAACTGGGTTAGATTCCAAAATCACAGAATCCCAGAATATGCTAAATTGAAATGGATCTCTAAAGACTGAGGACTTAACTCCTGTCCATGCACAGCACTATCCTCAAGAATCACACCATGTGCATAAGACCATTGTACAAACACTTCTTGAACTCTGCCAAGTGTGTTGACGTGACCACTTCCCTGGGGAGTCTGTCCAAGTGACCAACCACCCTCTGGGTAAAGAATCTTTTTCTAATATCCATTCCAGATCTTTTCTGACACAACTCTAGGCTATTACCTCAGGTTCTGCCATGGGTTATCACAGAGAAGAGAGCAGTGTCTTTCCCTCCTCTTCCCCTTACAAAGAAGTTGCAGATTGTCATAAGGTCTCCCCTCGGTCTCCTCTTCTTCAGGCTGAGCAGACTCAGTGACCTCAGCTACTCCTCATATGGCTTTTCCTCAAGGACCTTCAATACTCTTGTGGTCCTCCTTTAGGCACTTTCTCATAGCTTTGTGTCTTATACTGTAAAACTGGATCCAAAACTGCCTCTCACACTCAAGCTGAGGCTGCCCCAGAGCAGAGCAGAGCAGGACAATCCCCTCACTTGCCTGGCTGGAGATGCTGGCCCTGATGTCCCCCAGGACACGCTTGGCCCTCCTGGCTGCCAGGGCACTGCTGGCTCCTGTTCAACTTGCCACTGACCAGGACCCCCAGGTCCCTTTCCATGGAGCTGCTTTCCAGCATCTCATTCCCCAGACTGTCCATACATGCAGGGTTGCCCCATGCCAGGTGCAGAATCTGGCACTTTCCCTTGCTGAACTTCATATGGTTGGTGATTGCTCAGTGCTGTAATTTGCTGAGGTCCCTCTGCAGGGCCTCCCTGCCTCTGAGGGAGTCAACAGCTCACATTTGTACCATCTGTGAACTTAGCATCCCTTCTGTTCTCTGCCCAAGGCATTTATGTTGATATGAAGTTACAAAGACTTTGAAGAGCACAGGGCTAAGATGCAGCCCTGGGGAACCCCCACTGGTGACAGGTCACCAGTCTGATGTCACCCCATTCACTGTCACCCTTTGTTCCTGGCCCGTGAGCTGGTTGCTCACCCACCCCATGATGTGTTTATCCAGCTCAGTGCTGGACATTTTATCCAGAAGGATACTGTGAGAGACAGCATGCAAAGCTTTACTAAAACCCAAACACCAACTGGCTTCCCTTGATCAACTGGGTGGGTTACCATGTTATAAAGGCAAATTTGATAAGCAGGATAGCAATGATAATACAGAAATTTTTCAAAGTGAAAGTACGTATCTAATGCCATTTGAGATCTCCTTAGAATTGGGTAGCTAATTGCAGAGCATTTTTAGAACACTATTTGCTCTTTAAATAAATATCAATTAGCAATTGCCATAGCAACTGTGAAATATAGGATGTTCCAGTATATAAGGTAAGTTAACTTCTAAGATACAAGACACCAGTGGGAAATACAAAGATGTCAGGGGAAAATTTATAATTTTTTCCTCAGTTTTTTCAGAGGATGGAACACACACAGCTGTTTAGTACTGAGTTTGTGGAAATAAAAATACTGTGTCTTCATTTTATATTCCTCTTTTCTCCTTGGAATGATGATCAGAATCACATTTTTTCTTTATTTGGAGTTTTTTTTAAGCTCAGAATTGTATTAAAAGAGAAACCAAAGTCATAGGTGAAGAAAGCAAAATGGTGACCTGAGGAACTGCAGGTTATCTCTCTCCTCAGGCTTTGGAAAGATGATGGAGCATGGCTGTTTACAGTCCATGCAAATAAAGTCACTTGCTTCTTCCACGCAAAAATTATACTTAAATCAGCATAGTCACCTTCTCCTATTGGCTAAGTGGAAAAAAACAGACAAATAGAAAATTTTTCTCCCTGAGAGGAAAGTACAACACTCAAGCTGTCTGGGAGGATTTTGCCACTCTGCCCTTGGAGCTACTTATGATGCAGATGAATGAAGCCATGCTGGCCTGACCTGTGGTAGTTCTAGATTTAGTGACAGAGTGGATCCTCATAACTTTCAACCAGTATTTCTTTTATATTGTAAATTCGTGAAAGTGTGCTAACAGTTGCTTTCTTTAATTAATAGAAAAATTAAAAATTCTTGTTAAAAAGAAAGGCATGGTCTCTTATATTAAAATCTGATGTTCTAGTGAGAGCATCTGTGGAAGGATTCTGCTTCCCTCTGTCTGGGGTACCAAGTTCTGGTCAATGGCACCATTTCAGTTTCTCTTTGTTTCAGTTTGGTTACCTTTATTAGGATTTTCATTGTCCTTTTTAATTATTAGTCTACTTTAGCAGCTCCTTAAGAAAGTTTCCCCTGCCTGCTATGTCTCTTTTGGTTTTTATAGCATCAGAATATCCTTATATAAAATTCCATGGAAAATAACCTTATTTCAGGCAAGTTTGTATCTTGCCAAGAACTGCAACATGGTCATTCATTATAGCACCAAGAAAAACTTGTTTTGGAAAATTTTAAACACTTTTCTATTTATGGTCATATTTTCCATTCTCACTGACTATTCTCCTTCAGGGATTCTCCGATTTAATTTGTTATAAATCATTAAATAAGTATCCTTCATTGCTGCATTAACTGAACAGTTATGGATGTATGCCTAGTCTGGAGATCTACAGAGAGCTTTGTAACTTTGAAAAGCTTTGTAACTACATTTTGTGCACTAAACACCTTATTTAATTATTTCTAAATATATTTTGAAGCCTTCGTATGAATGAATGAATGAATGAATGAATGAATGAATGAATGAATGAATGAACAGCCAAGCAAGTTTAAGGAAAACATAAAACAGATACAAAGAAGACATCACTGGTTATGAAAGCTTCATGGTTTAATTATGTAGCTTTTCTTGATGGGTTTCTGCATAGAGTACAGCACAAAATGTGCTGCTTTAACATTTTCATTAACCTCTTTTGAGAAGGTTTGCCTCTTTTACCCAAAAGATCTGTGTATTTGGTGAGCTGATGTTTAATCTACCTGATATTTTGAAAGTTTCTGCATTCAAAATTAACTGTGTCCAGAAAACAGCTTTCAGAGCTGTCTTTTTAGGTGTTTCTAAGAGACAATAGAAAACAGCAAGTTATCAGCTTTTTTAATAAAAACATGCACCCTTTTTGTATGTATATCTGAGAAAAAAATGGAATGCATATCTACTATTTCTCCTTCTCTTACAGGTATTTTATGCTAACCTTTCCATTATAGGAAATAATACAGATTAAGAGCCAACTGAAAACAAAAGATAATTTCTAATTGGATTTTCAATAAAGAAAGAAAAATAATATCATGTTAAAAGACATGAAAGGTAAAGAATTATTTCAGCAGATCTTTGTATCCATTGCTGCTCCAAGATTAAAAGTGCTAGGGAAGTGAGAAGAGTGAAGGGTTAGTGACTCAAAAGACCCATGCAGAACAATATGTGTTGAAATTTGTCTTGACTGAGTTGGCATTATTACTAAAGTATTGTTTCTGAGTTTTTGTGACAATGGAAGTGAAATTGTCAGGAATCAATATCAATGTATGAGAGATGCTAAACTAATTTCATAACTCTGTGGCAATGTGATATTAGATACAGATGATGTAAGTCCTTCAAAGTTAGTCTTCTTAGAGATCATATTTGAAAAAATTTGGGTTTTCTGTTCCTTTCAAAGTAGTCTACAGTCTTTATTACTTTATTGCTTAATTTTTTATCATTTTCTGTTTCCGACTTGTTAAGACTGCTGTTAGTATTGTGATGTAAAAATGTTGCATTGGAAAAAAATTTTAGCAGTTTATTTTGTCTTCTTATTTTGGACTATAGTTGCATCCCTCTCACTGTCATTTTCATTTTTTTTTTTTTTAATTCTACTTTATTTTATCTTTCTTGGCTAACTTCTTATTTTGAATTTTAGGAGACTGGATATTCCCCAAGAAATAAAGTAAGACTGTTTTTCACAATTAATTTTGATAAGAGCTGTTGAGGAATATAAAGATGTAAATCTGAGTTTCAGTAAACCTCACGTGAACTTTCAGACACTAAATATTTCAACAGATTAATAAAAATAAAAATTTTCCTATATTAAAATATGTTTAAAGGATTTACAATTAAAGAAATGGCTAGGTATTTCTCAGTCATGCAGTGAGGGTTATTTAAATACCCTATGTATTTCCCATCAGAAGCTACAGTCTTAAAAACGTGCAGAATTTTCCTTTATAGATTTGTAAGAAAGAATATCTAAATTAGAAATTTTGATAGAAATCAATTAACTTTGCTTTAGCTTTCAGATTTCTGGGGTTTTATTTATTTGTCTGATGGATGCTTTTGTTTCTTTTAAATTTATTTTTTCTTGTGAAGTTTTGGACATTTTCTCTTATATATTTTACAGTAGATACTCTTGATAGGCTATTATTGAAGTGTTTTGGCCTCTGAGTCTTTTAAATTTTGTCTTTAAGGGACTGGAGCCCATGCTTCTCTCGTCATTATGAAAGTCTCTCTGTCAAATCCCTCAATTTCCTCACATGTTCATAGTTTTTGTTCAGATTGCTGTTCTCTTTTCAGTGAACTTTCCTTGCTTAAATAAACTGAAGTTTTTTTCTATTCAATAGCCAATTAGTCTTTTCCTGCTTTTTCAGCTCTTTTCTATGTTTGTTATTCTATGAATGCTATTCTTACCCACCTCAACTTCTACAAGCCTGATGCTCTACAAGTTTGGGAAGGTCCATGCTTCTACCTGTTACCTAAACTGTGGTGGTCATTCTTATAAAATTAGTTTAGGTTCTTAAATTCACAGGCATGGAGAATTTATGTCCTTTCACCTGTGCTAAGAAATTTGGTCAGTGGAGTTTTCTGTAGCAACTTTGATTGCAGGTAAACTCAGACAAAGGTGAGATGCTAAAGAACAGCCAGTACATACTGTCAAACTTGCATTTTCCTCCATTCTGGCATTCAATTTACTGTAGAATAATTCAAATTACTGTAGAAAACATATAGAAACATGTATGTATGTATGGAGAAAACATACATTTGTTTTCCATCTTAATACAGTGTTCAAAATATGATGATTAATTCTGCCAGACGTAAAAGTTACCATCAGTACTTGAAGTGTTATTCAAGTTTTATTTAAAGTTAACAAATATTTAATTTATATATTCATATTATTCAGGAAAAACTTTACATTACAACAATTTTCTTTAAGAGATTCATGGATTTTTGTATTACCTTTGAAAAGTCTCGCTTTAGTAGAGGGTCTCATCAACAAAACTTAGAGACTCATCTTAGAACAGTTTCTGTTCTTAAAAAATATCAAACTTAGAAATCAGAATTAATTTAACTATATTTTTACTTTGACTTTTATGATAGTCAACAGTACTCTTAATCATATAACAAAAATACTGTTAGTAACAGATAAAAATAATATTAGTCAACAATATACAAGTTACTACTTAAAAATTCAAAACAAAAAATTCTAAAGTTATAAGTGTAAAATAGTGCTTTGAGAATTGTCTATAAAATTTTGAGATCTGACTGGTGTAATGTTGGGACAAGAATTTTTTAGGAAAAGTTGGATTTATTTTTAGACAGATTTTTACATGTGGTGTTGTCAAGTTATACTGAATTGCAGCTGGAAGATGAATAAGAAATTGCACATTAAAAAAAAGTGAATTTTTTTTTACAGTTTAAATCTCATTTTATTCCAAATATTTTTTACTACAAGGCATAGAAGAATAACCTTTTAGGAAGGTTAAAAATTATAAACATGTATATATATAAAAAAACCCCATATCCCATATCTTCTGAATCCATTAGTATTTTAATATTTCATATTTCTCAGGTTCCATAGATATAATTTATGTGTACTTTTCATAACACTTGTATCTCACACTGTTTTGGCAAGTATCCTCTGGACAGTAAGATTGTTGAATACGTTTAAAAGTAGGTAAAAGGGCACTTGTCGTACCATTAACTATTAATTTGTTCTTGCAGAGCTGATGATCCCTTGACACACATAGCTCATGTGTACATGACAGTCAAGTATGATATACTACTGTTCAAATGCATGTAATGCTTTATTTCTGGGAATAGAAAACAGAAATGCAGAAACAGAGAACTAAAAATGATAATTGGCAATGTACCCAAAACTACTTTAGGAGGTTTCACTGTCTTAAAATGCATTAACAGACTAATTTGTCCTTGTATTTCCATTTGACATTATAGCCATGGAAATATTTCCTGTATCAAAGCTAGTTTTGAAAACAAATGCTTCTTAAAGTGGTCTTGTGTACTCAACCATTGTCCTTTGAAATGCAGCATGCTGAACAGGCAATTTCAAAAATTTTCTTATCCTTCTTGTTGGGATAGCCACATATTGATCAAACTGGAACTGGATTAACCAAAGCTGTAGAAACAATAGTAACCAATGCAACTCAACTCACATTTCAGTTTAACTGAGCTTCCAGGTGGAGTTCATTACTGCAAATCACCCAGCATGATCCCCCTGACAGCTCATGAAGAAAAGAGCTTAAATTAAGGTGTTTTGTAGAGATAGGCTCATTTCCTGCTCAAATGTGAAGGCCTCCTGCTTTTTCCCACACTCACTTAAACAACATTTGCTATCCTCAGAGGTCCCTGCTGCTATTTGCTGCTCTGTTTGCATAGCACGTGAAATATTCATGAATTTGCAAACTGAAGCACCACATATTTTAAACAAAGGTTTCATAGTTGTGAACTCCTGGCTTGTGAACAGATAATTGAGAATTTACATCTATATATTGTTTATTTATAAACAAGCATAGCTATGGGCATCTTAGTTGTAGTAATTATTCCTTGAGCACCCCATTCCTTGCCCACCGTGTTTCATTCAAGCCTAAGGAACCTCTTAGTTTTGCAGCAATACCTGTCTCCTGATAAAGAACAATGCTAACATTCCCATGAAATTCCTTTTAGGTGAACTATACCCTATGCAAAAGTGCTAGGAAATGTAATGGGCTGGCTGGAGTGTCCTCCCATGGCCTCTAACAGTCTCTGGCAAAGCAAACCATCCTATGATTCTCTGATAAGTTCTCTTTCTGCATATAGCGTATCTATGAAGACAAATTCATGGTAGGATCACAGAAACCTTATCAATTTGCTGTTTCAAGTTGATGTTTTAAAATTATGCTCAAATATGATCAATAGATCAGGTGGCCGCATCAACAGCTGGATGTTGCCTTTCAAGTAAGGCAAACACCCTGGTTTAGGAACAGCACGGTGGCCTCCCCTGGCCACTCAGTCCATTGCCCACAGACACCAATGTGATGGACGGCAAAAATGGTGTTTATTGCTGGAGAATTTGACATTTTATAACCTAGGGTCACTGTGTTACTCCCATCTGCTTTCATCACAGCTAGGTTCCATTGGCTAATTGCAGGGGTCATTACCATACTAAAGAGGAGGCGGGGGGGATTACTATCTTTCGGTTACATCCCAATATCTTCCGAGCACCGGGCCTTACTTCTACAGCTGGGGTAAGTCTGGGTGTGACTCTTAGATTGAGCAGTACAGGGAGGTTTCCAAGTTCAGGGATACCCAAGCAGCAGACCAGAGCTCTGTCAGGACTTAGTAGCTCTTTTGAGACAGCCAGGCATGGAGGTCGCATTGCCAGGACCATCCAAGAGAGATTTAAATGATTTTAGGCTATTGCCAATGCACAGCTAACAGGATGGGGCACGTCCAAAGGATGTGGCATGACAGTTCCAGGGCATGCAGGAGTAGTGCTGCAGTCTGCAGGTAGGCCCACACCTCTGCTAAGTGCTGAGTGTTTTAGCTCTCTGCCATAATGGTGGCCATGTGACTTAAAGACTTAAAACCAGTGTGTCTGCTGAGATAGCCTCTGAGAATTCTGATGCTTCCACCCAACTGGTTGCTTGGCTACCTCTCTGAAGTGCCTGTGTGTAAACACACACAGCACATGCAATAGACAAGGACTACAAATTGTCAAATGTGTGATCAATAACAGGTCCATGTAATCATTGCCATTACTGAGAGATGGTGAGATAGCTTACCTGACTGGAATACTGTCAGGTTGGCTATGCACATTTTAGAAAGACCAGAGATGCAAAAGGTGATGGAGTTGGCCTCTATGTGAGAGACCAGCCTGAATACGTTGAGCTCTAGCCAGGGACAAATGAATGACCTGGGAGTTTATGGGTAAGAAATAAGGGACAGGCAGCTATAGTGACCATGAGATGGTGAAATTCAGGTGCCTGCATGGAGGAAGCAAAGCAGTAAGAAAGACAAAGATTCCAAACTTCCAGAAAACTAACGGACCTCTTCAAAGACCTGCTTAAAGGAATCTCATGGGATGGTGCTCTAGGAGAGAAGGGGGTCCGAGAGAGCTAGTCAATGTTCAAGCAACAATTCTTCCAAGCTCAAGACCAGTGTATCCCCAGGATCAAAAAAATCAGACAAAGGCAGCAAGACACCTGCATGGATCAGCAGGAAGCTCCTAGTAAATCTCAAACACAATAAAGAAACTTATGGATGTGGAAAATAGGCCATGTGGTATGGGTATGCAGGATGTGATGAGGAAGGCTAAGGTCCACTTGGAACTGAGTCTGGAAAAGGACATCAAGGACAAGAAGAATGGTTTCTACAAGTACCTCAGCAGCAAAATGAAGATATGGAAAGCATGAGGCCTTTGCTGAATGAGAAGGGTATCTTGGTAATGGGAGACACAGAGTAGATGAAAAAACCAAGTGTCTTCTTTGCCTCAGGCTTCACTGCTGAGGATGGCTCTCAAGAGTCCTATACTACCTTGCAGGTAAGAGAAGGTCAGAGAAAGGAAGGAAGCCTTCCCCTTGTTGAGGGATGAGTTAGAGATGGTCTAGATAGACTTAACACCCATAAATCCAGGCACTCAACAGGTCCTGAGTGAGCATATGTTGTTCCTAAGCCAATCTCCATCATCTTTGAAAAGTCATGAAGAGGGGTCTTGATATCTGGAGGAAGGCCAGTGTTACTCCCATCTTCAAAAAGGACAAGGAGGACACCTGAGAAACTACTGGTCAATCACCTCCACCCCTGGAAAAGTGATGAAACAGATCATTCTGAAGGTCATCACAAGCACACAGAGGAAAAACTCAGAAGTGCGTAACTAATCTGATAGCCTTCTTTGATGTTACAGGTGATGAGGGGAGATGTGTTGATGTTTTCTTCCTCAACTTCAGCAAGGTTTTTACAGTCTCTCCCATAACATCTTTATAGGTATGCTTAGGAAATGTGGGTTAGATGAATGTACAGTGGGGTGGATCAAGGCTGAAGGGCAGAGTTCAGAGGATTGTGATCAGTGAAGTAGGATCAGGTTGGAGGCCTATACAGTGTGGCATTCTGGAGGGATCAGTACTGGGTTCAATCTTACTCAGCTTGTTTATCTACAGTCTGGATGAAGGAATAGAATGTACCCTCAGCAAGTTTGCTGGTGATCAGAAGGGGGGAAGTTCTGATGACATCCAAAGGCTGTACTGCCAGTCAGCAGGACCTTGACTGGCTGGAGAGCTGGGCAGAGAGAAACCTAAGGAGCTTCAGCAAGAGAAAGTGTAAGGTACTGCACTTGGGGAGGAATAACCCCAAGTACCAGCACAGGCTGGGGGCTGACCTACTAGAGAGCAGCTCTGCTGGGAAGGACCTGTGAGTTTAGCTGAATGACAGGCTGATTATGAGCCAGAAGTGTCCTTGCAGCCAGGGCAGCCAATATTATCCTGCTGTGCATTGAGAAGACCATGGCCAGAAGAGCAAGGGATCCTGCCCTCTACTTGGCTCCAGTGAGGTCATATCTGGAGTACAGAGCCCAGTTGTGGGCTCCTCAGACGGAGACAAGAAACTGGGGAGGGTTCAGCAGAGGCCACAAAGCTGATTAAGGGACTGGAGCATCTCTCTAATGAGGAGAGACTGCAGGAGATGAGCCTGTTTTGTCTAGGGAAGAACTGAGTTCTCATTAATGCATATAAATATCTCCAAGGTAGTTGTCAAGAGGATGGAGCCAGTCTCTTCTCAGTGGTGCCCAGTGACAGGACAAGAAGCAATGGCCATAAACCAAAAGAGAAGGAGTTGCACTTCAACATGAGAAATAACTTATTTTCATTGAGGGTATCACAGCTGGAACAGGCTGCCCTGGGAGGTCATGGAGTTTTCTTCTCTCAAGACATTCAAAACCCACCTGTACATGTTCACATGTCAGATCTTCTAGGTCACCCTCCCTTGGCATGGAGGTTAGACTAGATGATTTCCAGAGGTACCTTCCAAACATAACAGCTATGGATTCTGTAAAATAATATAGTGCTGAATTCCTGAAAGTAAATCTTAGCTGTACTGAGAACAGAAAATATCAGTACAGACTCCTGCCTGTAGAATACATTGAGCATATTCATTTGCAGTGTACAGGTTCATTAAAATGCAATTTTATAATATAATTCAAGCTTTAAAAGGTACATATTTTTCTCAAAATACAGCTTCTCTCCTGTAAATTCTATCTCCTTTATGAATTAATAGCTTTATGGAAAGATGAGTGCATGTTCAGTGTTTTACATTTTTTATGATGGATTTTTCTTAACTTTTTTAATACTTGACATATATATCAAAAAACCAGTAACATCTATATCCATTAGTATCATTTTAATGAGCCACAACAATGACATGTAATGTATAAACTCTGCTGAAGTTTTTCCTTTTCTTCTGTTCTTTCTCTTTATAACAAGTTTTCTACCTAGACAATCTTTACAGAGTCTTTGCACAGTTTCAATTATCTGCCCTTCATTATTTCTAGATAGATACATTTATTCTGGCCAAAGTCCTTTAACTATACAGGTGTCTGCAGTAGCTGCCTAAGGATTAACAGGTGGAGTGCTTGCAGTTTTATCACTAGAACACTTTCTTAACGAGAAATTTTGGTTGATCACATAGTGTTTCTGTCATGAACCTGAGCTTGTCCTGAAAATATCATAAGGTATAAAAAAAGAAAATTTTCACTCCATGCAGTTATGACCAGATTTGCACATAATGATGGTGGCCATGGTCACATATTTTTGTACTATAGTGGCTAAATTGATAAACACAAGTTCAGATGTCCCCTGTGAGACATTTTCTTGAGTAAAATTTTTTTTTTTTTGTTAGTTAACACTTCAAGTCTCTATCTTATTTTTTCAAGTCAGTTTTGTCAATCACTCATACATCTTACTATATGATTTATCTTGATATTTTCCAGTTACTCTTTTCTCTCATCACTTATTTCTGCAGCACTATATTCTAGAAATTTTCTTTTTTTACTCATGTAAAAAAAGAAAATTTTCTTCTGTGGCGTCTCCCCTGCAATTGTGCTCTCAAACTCTGTTTCTAAAACACCAGTTTGTTTCTCCAGTTTACCAAAATTTATTATAACACTATAAATATGACCCATCAGTGTGAGAATACTTTTTGAAGTGAAAATATTTTTTTATATTTCAATGACAAATGTAAGTTTATTTTTTTCAAAGAACTAGTTGTTGTTTAGGAATGGTATTCTCCAGTTTAGTGCTCCCATTGAAAACTTACTGCTCACTCACTTTCCCCTTACTCTTCCTCTGGGCTGGACTGAAGATATGAATTGGAGACACAAAGAGATGGTGGGTTGAGATGAGAACAATTTACTGGAAGCAGCCATGAGATAAGAAAACTAAGGGTAATACCAACAATATTTATAACAAAAGTACAAGAGAAAGGGAAACAGCTCACATGCAGAATGCTCACTGTGCAACGCAACTTGTCTGCGACATGTTCCATCAACCCAGAAGCAAATCCTTCTCCTGTTCCTGGAAAATGATGTGATGTGGTATAGAATAACCTCCAGGTCCTACTCATGCCCTCTCCTGGATACTGCAAAAGTTAACCCCATCCTGAGTGGAACCAGGACAGAACACAACCGAATTCTCCGTATTGTTTTGATTGCAACACCTCCTACATCTGAAGTTGGCTAAATCCATTGTCTCTTGCAGCATCTTAGGAAAAGCATTCATTACATTTATTTTTATTAGACAAATTCAATGAACAGTGGTTGGTATGTATTTTCTTAATTACCTGCATATCTATTAGATGCTCTGATTTCTCAAAACTTGACTGTAGGTTGTATAATCTGATAACACAACTAGGGAAATATCATGTATAGAATGCATGTATGCCATATTATTAGGCACAATCAGCCTTTCCCAAATTTCCACTGTCTGCTTGGTATGCTAGTTCAGAAAAAGAAACCTCTCTATGCCCCACCCCAATCTTAACATGTCATTGGTGGATTTTATGGGAATAAATGCTAACACTGTACAAACAAAGAACAAATTAGAACTCTTTTAAGGGTACTCTGTTGCTCTTAAATGAAATTTACTGGCAGCATTCTTACATTGTTCTTCTGTTTATAATAGAGAACAAGTTTAATTTAACTTAGCAGTGACATCCTTTCATTATACACTTGTATTTCCTAAATGTTGAGCACTCAAAAAGCATGTTTAAAAACTGCACCAATTATATGTTTACACATTAAACGAGAACAGCAGTTTTTATATCTCTATGTCTAATTTGAAGTATTTGCAACATATGCTTTAGAGTATATTGAAAGGGTTTGGAAGAAACTTCCTCTGCAACAGATTCTCCAGGGTTACCCACATGGGTGGAGTGGGAGCTTCAGAGGAAATTTATTAGAAGAACCCTCCTATTGACTCATGAGGTGAAGAGACGACTCCCTTGTTTCCTAAACTCTCCCTCAGAGAGGAGCCTAAGTTCTGCTGGATCCAACCTTAAGCCCAAAGCTTGTCAAAATGGTATAAGTAACTTTGTCCCACAGGATAAAATAGGTAGATCAGATATATTTCTATAAAATGAACTATGTATATGTCAAATTATAAAACAAAAGTTCTTAATCAGAAGTATTTACTAGACAGTATAAAAGCTAAAACTACTACTAGCATAGGATTGGATATAATAGTGCATGAAATCAAACCAATTATATTAAAGCTAGCAAAAATAAAAAAATATTAACTGTTAATTTATTATAAATGTAATTATTAAGTAGAGGTTGATGTAACTCACCCACACAACACTCATGAGCAGATCTCTTTCTCTTAACCTCAAGGAGGAGGTAGCTGGGTGGTGTTCCCTTACCCATTGGGGAAAACTTCATATGCACATTGCAGGAGGGAATATTTTAGAAGACCTCACCATATGAAATTGGACTGGATTTTATAGCTTAAAATGATGTGACTGCCAGTCATATGTTTCCAGGTCAACTTGGCAGCTTATCTGCCAAATCTTTGTCTCACTATGAGGATGTTAATTCAGGGTTAGTTGCCAGCATGGATTTAGCATAGTTCCACAGCAGAAGAGCACATGGAGCCTGCTCTCAATCCAACACTAACAGATTTGCAAATAGCATATTGTCAGAGTTGCTGGAGCATATCCCCAGGCAGAGCATCCAGGGTAAAGCACCCTGCTACAGTCCACTACAAGGTTTCGTGTTGGAAGACCCTCTGCCTACTACAAGTGCTGGAAAATGGCAATAGATGATCTGGGGCAATGCCTAGGTTTATGTAACTATTTTTTCTCCTAGCTCTTTGAGATTTTTTTCAAAAATTACAGGTGGCCTGTAAATTAGTTTTAGTAGAATACAGATTGCTACTCCATAAAGCTTGTTCACTCAATGGAGCTAAGTGCATATGCACAAGAGGTGAGTGATATGAGTGCTATTGAATCAGAAAAAATCTCAGAAGGACTGAAAGACCAAAATAAATGAATTTTTGAGTCCCTGACACCTGGTACATATGATAAAATAGAGATTTTTTAATATATCTGTTTTAATTAGAGATAATTTTAATTGTTAAAAGCTGCTTGATTCAAAAGTTTGATTCAAATATTTACATATTAGAATCCATCAGTATCATTAACATAATACAGCCTAGGACTTTCACTGGAATGTTCAGTTTGGCAAACAAAAACTATTTTAAAATAAGGTTTCCTTAGATTGCACTTTAAATATGATGACTTGTTTGGAAATAGCTTGTATGTAACATAAGGAAGGTTTATTTCAGCTGCACAAGGGAGCTCACAGAATACATTATACAGCTGCTGTTCAAATTAAAAATATAGTATATAATTAGATATTTGATATTAAAGGCATAGTTTTCAGAAGGCATGGATATACTACCTTAACATACTATAAACATCCATAAAAGGGCCTTAAAATAATCCTTCTTCATATTATTGACTCTTCAATCACAGAACTCTTTTATTTTGTACTACCTAATTTAATACAATGAATGAACTTTTATTTTGACAGTTTGTGTATAAGCCAATTGAGGTTGGCACAAAATATACAATGTGTACCCACAGACTCTCAAAATGACTCAAAGGATTTTACAGATTCTGCTTCATTTGGAAAACAACTGTTTCCTTCTAAACACCAGTTGCCTTTGCTTCTGTATCAAGTCTTCAAATCATATTAGCTAATCAGTGGGTACCAATAATTTAAGATTGCCAAATGTCAATTTTTTAATATTATTAGTCTTTTTGATCATGATTTTAAGATACACAACAAATAAGTAATTAGATAACTGCCTTATTGAAAAAGAACTTCTTTTGAGTAGATAAACAATCCATTTAAATAACTCATTAAAAAATTAATTGTTTGGGAACAGAAGCTTCTTATATGTATTTTTGAATGAACATTTGATACTAATCCTTGGACACAAGCATGAAAATATTTAGAAGCTACCATGACTATAAATCAGAAATTAGCTATTTTATACCTGATCACAATTTCTCCATTCTTTCTTTCCAAACAAATAGCAAACAAAGAGAACATTTATTATAGTGGTTTCCTATAGTAAAAAAATATTAAAAAAAAGGGGAAGAGGGAAAAAAAAGCCCAACAGCTTATTTTTCTGAATTTTCTGATACTGGCATAGTAGAATATATAATTGATTCAAGAAATGATAGCAAAGATTGGCATAGGCTGTTAAGAGTTATAGAAGATTACACTGTAAAGCACTGGTGATATCAACTTCTATTAATAATGTCACAATTTTATTGAAAGTTTCTCCCTTTCACTTCTCCACCTGTGGTTTTTTTTCTTAAAATCTATGAAGTTAATGAATGTGGTAACAAAGCTGAGACAGAGAAAGGTAAATAAAAATGGAATATATGGCAACAGAAAAAAATTGTAAGGAGTAGAAAAGGGCCCTCTTCTACTGAGGGGTGTTTATTACAAAACATCATTTGAATTGTTTATTTAATTCAAGTGTTTCAGTGGTTTCTTTGCACACTGAAATGTCCAATTTTTGTTTAGTCTAAATATCTGAAGAGAATTATCGGTTGCCTTAATCCATCATAACACCTTAGAGAGATTTCTGCTTCTTCATATCCACTATGGAAAGAATATGCCAGTGTCAAGGGTGTAAACAGGGTTTAATTACATAATCACTATTATCTAATACAGATATTCTATATTTTATGTTTTATATATCTTGTATATTTTCTGTTCTACATTTTGCACCAGACTTACTGTTTTCAAGTAATTACTCAGTTCTTTCTACTCTGTAAAGGAAGGTTTTGGTAATTCTTCTAGAATATACCCAAATGTTTAATATTCTTGAATCTTAATATTCAACTATTGGAGGGAGATCTTTTGTAGTAGAGAATAAAACTTGAAGTGTAAGAATCCAGTCAAACCTTTTAGATTTCAATAAATGTCTTTCCCATAAACTACTCCTTGAACTGAAGTGAGAATGTTCTCTACTGACAATAATATTATTAAATTCAAATTCATATGTTAATATGTTATACAAATTATGGGGACTTAGGTAACCAGTGGAAACTAAATTTTTGAGATGTGAATTGTGAGAAATCTACAGTTCTCTTTCAAAATTTTTTGTACGTCCACTGTTGTCACAAAGATATATGACCTTAAAAGTTGAAAAAAATTGAACCTTAAACTGAACCTTATTTGAACACCTGTTCTTTTCCATGGGAACAGAGAAAAGGAATCAAAATATCACAGTTTTTGCTATCCACATTAAATACCTTCTCTTTAATTCAGGTTGAATCTGACCATGGATAAAAATTTTTCATCTTTAGATGAATGAGAAACAAATTCTATATAACATCCGTTAAAGGCACCAGCAACGGTCAACTGCAGATCTCAAATCTCTTTGGGGAAAAAAGAACAAAGGAAAAAAGAGCAAATATTCTACCACCAGACTAGCATATGAGGGATGTAAAAGAAAGTTTCTTAAGGACATGAATAAATAGAAATGCAAGTATTTTATATAAAAGACTCCAGCACCTGTAACCCCTTCAGCTGTACAGACCTCTAATAAAACAATTGATGTAGTTGACATGACCTAGGAAACAGCAGGGAGAAGGAATACTCACAATTGTATATGAAATATAGTGTATATCTATAAAGTAAAGAATGGGGAAAGGGCAACAACATTTTGATGCAGAAATTCTCAGTGGGAAAAGGTGAGATGAACTGGACAGTGCAAAAAGGGAATTCATAAACTGGAAGACAGAAAGGATTGAGACCAGAGCAAGGCTGCTGGACAACTGAGATCTTATGGATTAGGCTAAGGCTAGGGTTTAGAACGAAGATTTAAATGATCAAGGTTGAGGCTTGCCAAAGCTTGCAAAGGAAATAAAGGCATGGTTTGGATGAAGACTACAGCCAGAGAGTCAGCATGGACTTGAAGTCAGGTAAGCAGGATCAGTATCTGGAACCTGGGGAAGAGGGATGGAATTAATACACAAACCCTTAGAAAACAGCATTGCCCAGACACATGCTTGTTTGAGGCTGTAGGACTTAGCTGAAGGACTCACAGCAGTTCTTAACACCTGGAATTAGAAAACACCCACAAATCAACACAGAAAACAGTGCCTTTTTTATATTTTTCTTTTGTTTTTTTTGAGAATTCATCAATTTCTTATATAAGAAGGCAACTTCAACCAACTGAACAGTTGACTCAAGTGGTCAACTAAGTATGTAGCTAGAACTTATGATCTGAAAACCCATAAATACAATGACACATGGAGAGATTTCAGCAGTTCTTAGCTGGTTTTAGAAAAAGACAAATAAAATATACCATCTCAGAACTAGTGCTTAAGCTATTCTCTTTTTAAAGTGACTTTAAAGCTTTTTTAAGCTTACTAAAACCACCACTTTACATTTCACAAGCTATCTAAGAATATTGGCTTGTGTCTACCTTGAGCAAAGTAGGTCTGTACAGTGACATTCTGTTCAGAAGTTAGAGATCCCATCATTAAGATTATAATTAAAACCTTAATTTAAGTCAGTGAGAATACATTATAGCACTTGATTGTGCATTATTGCATTTCATTGTGCCCTATATTTTTTCCTCTTTGCCTTATTTTGTTCAGAGGATGGTCATTGCTTTGGATCTGAGTGGTGCTTTTCATTTCAAGGAAAATCTTCATCATAGTACTCTGGCTTACTTTTTACCAAAGCTACAAAACACAGATTGAAAATGCTGTGACTACAGATCAAAGGAGACACGGAAAATTGCATTACATCTACAGAAGATTTTGTATCCAACGGTAGACTATGTCTGTCACACCTGGAAGCACCTCTGAAGGTAGTTAGTTTTCGTTATGTTGAAGCTGCTATATTGACACAAAAAATACAGAGATAGTAGCTTAGGTTTCAACAGCATTGTGGCCCAGTACTTGGGTGAATTAATTAGGTTTGCTCCCTTGCAGTAAAATCAAAACTAATTAGTTTAGAAGGAGAGCTCTGCTGACTGGATATGCAATTAGTTCACTCAGTGCCAACTTGGGTGTCAGTACAAAACTCTGTTTTGCATGAGGTGAAATGGAGCCAAATATTTAAACAGCCGTTTGATACACTGTTAGTAGTTTTATATCTCTGATTTTCTGATTGAGTAATTTCTGAGAGGTACACTGAGAATTCATCTTAGCCAGTGTTGGAACTTGAGTCTGTTCAATTCTATCTCATGTAAACTACATTGGAAAATCCATGTTTGCCATGGTTGGCAAAGATGTTTGCCATCTTGGAGTATATAGACCAAATCTTGATAGATGTTGTGATGACCATACCACTAAATTTCTCTTGAGTATTACAGAAAATATATCAGCAGTTGGTCATGAAAGACTTAGCTACAGCAGAGAGTGTTATAGAAAAATTTAAATTAATCTTTCTGTTAAAAGAGTGGATTTGGATTTAGTGTAGCAAATTGGGCACAAAATCAAAAAATAGAAATCTTATTTGGTGTGTGCTATGCATCCTAGACTTAAAAAGGAAGAGAGAAATAGAATGTGATTATGCAATTAAAGAAATATTATTATACACTCACGCACAAGGAAACTGGATAAATAGTACACAGATATTAATTAGCACAAGAATATATTTGGTTTTGGAATCTTACTGTGGAACCTTACTTTCTTGTGATAAGTAAGAACGCAAGTTCAGTAAAAATAAGAAAAGTAATTTTGATTTACAAGGCAGCAAAACCTCTCAAACTATTATTATCAAAAAGTTGTTCAATGTTAGTTTTATTCAGCCTCAAGAAGGGGAAAGTGATGGAGAACTAATTATGCTCCACATTTTTCTCAGAAGAGAAGAGGAGGGCAAGCACTGATCTCTTCTCTGTGGTGACCAGTGACAGTACCCAAGGCAATGGCTTTAAGTTGTGGCTTTAAGGGAAGGTTTAGGTTGGATATGAGGAAAAGGTCCTTCACCTCAGTGGGTGGTTGGGCACTGGAACAGGGAAGCAGTCACAGCATCAAGCCTGACAGAGCTCAGGAAGCATTTGGACAATGCTCTCAGCAGACAGTGTGACTGTTGGGGATGGTGCTGTGCCAGGCCAGGAGTTGGACTTGATGATCCTTGCAGGTCCCTTCCAACTTTGCATATTCTGTGATTCTATGATTTCATGAACTGTACTTAACCACATTCATGCTGGGGCACCATAACAGTTTTTTTAATCTAGAATTTAGGGGAAATAGCTTTCTACTGATTTATATTTTCCTTTCTTCAAAAGTCCATAGACAAATATATATATATATAAGTATATTTTCTTACAGTTCTGTGCCTCACAGTTCTGTTTGATTCAGCAGAGTAGGAACACCGAAATGACTGAGAAAGTATTGGGATGGTTTTTTCCAGAAATAGACCACAATGTCCCTCAAAGAACTCTACTGATTTTCTTAAAAACAACTATGCTATTGCTTATGACATTTATTGTATTAAAATTTTCATTTTAATGGAATTTTGTTAATTTGTCAGTTTTGAGTCTCATCACTATTTAGTTGTAATCTTTCCAGAATGGCTGGCAAGCTGAATTAACCAAATATTTTACATTAAAATATGGGAAATGTTTACTTAAAAACACCCAGATTTCTGTTGTCAGTTTGATATATTAGAATGATAGTATGGTTTATCATAGGAGAAATCAGCTCAAAATAATGATTTTTCTGACTTTTTTTTTTTTTTTTTTTGCGAGATCAGATAATGTATTTAAGAGGATACTTTCATAACTGACAATGATCATGATGACTGGGATTATTTTCTAGATACCATTTTTATTTTGTCAAGAAAACAATTTTTGTGTACCATTTTTAATAGGTTAGGGGGTTCTATATTTATAAAAATGTGGCTAGTGACCAGCTAAATGAGAATACCTTCTCCTGATCTGAAAACCAAAGTTTTCAAAGGGTCAGTGCATCCCTAATTATAATGATGCAGTTAACAGTGCTCTAATTGAAAGATTGTGTCAGCATTTCCATTATAATGCCATGTTTTTCATGGGTTGTAGCTCAGCTGTAAAGATTCAATCTGGGCTAAAACATGTCAAAAAAGCTCATCCTGCTTCATACTGAATGCCTTCAAACTCCCAATTAAACAAGTGAGGTTTCCAGGCACTTTTTTAAAGTTAAAAATAAAAGGCCAGACTTTACATTAATAATTTTACTATGCCATCATAGACAAAGGATTACCTCTCAAGTGACTATTTTTGTAGGTGTTTTAAAAATTTGCTTTTTTTTCAGAATGCAAGCTCATTTTTAAAATAACCCCCAAATCAGATCATTTTTCTGTTTGTTTTTCTCACACCTGCTCCAGGAAATAAAACATTCAGAGAAATATAAATGTATTAATTTGCAGTGATTTTGATGAAATATTTGGCAGAGATATTTTATGCTGTATTACAGAAACTTGTAAAACAATAAAAGATAAAGTAATTTCAACATACTTCACAGCACAGACTAAACAATAAATGAAATTTTTCACTAAAAATAGATAAAAAACTGTAGGCAAAGATTACAATTAAGCTATAAAAAAATATTAAATATGAGTGTAAAATAAGTGAGTAAAGCCACCTCAGAACATTCATTTAAAAGCACATAAAAATAACCTTAATTAAAAGCAAAAAAATAAAAATAAAAATAAAAATAAAAATAAAAATAAAAATAAAAATAAAAATAATAAAAATAAAAATAAAAATAAAAATAAAAATTACAGCTTTCTTGAGATGTTTACTTCTATCAAAAAAAAAATATATGTAAAAGTCAACCTAATTTAATTCTAAGGAAAATCTGAGTACATGGCTGCATAGAGTTGAATCAAAACAATAGTCTGATGTAGTAAAAGTTTTCCTTAGTTGAAACCTAATGAACCCTCAAAAATCAACAATAAAGACATGTACTATTTGTAGACAAATGAAAGAAGTTGCATTTTAAATATTTTGAAATGTCAGAAATACAATATGACACGTCCAGAAAACAGTTAATTAAAGGCCTCAACATTTCTTCAATTGATGCAATTGGCAAGGCAATTAATTACAGTCGGAATCAGTGTGAGTGTGACACTGAGGAACATTTTTCTGCAGACTGCCACAGACATGAAACCTCATAACCTCTGAAAATGGCAGAGCAGGCTGGTCAGCACCTACATAGCATGGTGGGATATAATCCATCTGTGACATTGTCATGCAGCCTAATCCTTCTTAGCCATGCCCAGACGCATATCTGAGTTGCATCTGCCTTTCAGAGAGCCTTTTCAACCACAGGCTTATGCCATAGTCATATTATTTTTAGTATCTTCTAACTAAATACTCATTTCATGTCAAAACACAAAGCTAAGATGAATTGCTAACTTAAACATTTTACTGAAAAAACAGTAACATTATTGATATACTTAAATATCTCATATAGGGCAGAAAAGGGCAATGTTGAAAGGCATTGATAGTCTCCAATACAAAGAATTCAATTATTGGTACCCAATGTCTTTCAGTGGTGTTTTGGTAGGTGATATTCAACAGTTGCAATATTTTACATTAAAGGTGGTTAAATTTTGCTGGTGAATACATACATGAGTTTATTTATATTTAACTATTTGAAGTTTATCCCTATTGATATTAAAACATGAATTTAGGTGAACAGTCTGAACAATTAAAAAAGCCCCAACACCTCACCTGTTTTATACCATACCCCCTTAATACCCGACAATCTAGTTTAATACTCTGATTTTCAAAATGTTTGTTAACTAATGGCATTAGCAAATCTGATTCCAACAAGAAATGACAATGTAAAGCATCAAGAAAAGGAAACAAGGACACAGTTCAGGTAAATGAGATAAACTGTTCTTTCCTGGTTTTCTTCCCTCATACTGTCTGCTGATTATTATGGCTTGGAAGATTTTAGTGTGTTTTTGTTTGACTGTAACTGATTTTACTGGTGTAAGCACTTTTTACTTTTCAGTTTGCTTTGTCAATATTTATTCTTTGACCCCAGTGCTGTGATGAGTCGCATGTTTTCTAGCCTTCAAGTCAATATCATGTTTCTCATTTCTGTTGTTAAGCCTACTGGAGAAGTGGCTTCTCATTTCATTTACCAAGTTATTTCTCTTTGTTTCTAGTTAGTACAAGTATAATGCAATTCTGATTCTCTTATGTTTTCAAATCAGTAGCTGAGATTCATCCCTAATTCTCTATGCCATCTTCTTGCCTTGCCTGTTGGCACATGGCACCTGAGCATCATCCTCTGGATGATATGTAGGTGTTTATTCAGGCTGGAGGACAATACCACAAATATTTTGTGAAAGATATCAGCAGTTGCTAATAGCCATTCTCATCTTCAGATCACCCCAAATTTGTGATGAAATTTATTGAAATTGTCCAGGTTTTCTAACTAGATCTTTTCTGAAATTAGAATTCTTAAGGGATTCCCTGAAGCAAGATAATTTAATCCTGGTATTTTCCTGGTACTGTTTTTTTGGGTTTCTTTTGCCTCAGCCTTTCAGGCTACAGATATCACTAATGTTGTGCCCACAACAGAAGTCTCAGATCTCACTGACTCCTTAAAGAAGAGGTGTGTACATGGCACCATATCAGCCTTTACATTTTCTGAGACTATCTCTCAGTCCCCTCAAGGAAAAGTTGGCTTGAATGAATGTTTAGTAAATATCAGAACATTTTTCTCTTGAAATCTGAATAGGATACAGGTGCAGCTTCTCCTGCTATGGAAGAGAAGATCTTGATGGATATTTTTGGAACATAATATTAAGGAACCTGTTTATGCTATTCTTGTAAACCTTTTTTTGTATCCACATATCCAATCAAGTTTATTTGGCACAGGAAAGTCCTGTCATTGAGATACATTAGATATTTACAACAATTTTATTGAGATTTTCAGTTTCAGTAATAACTGTTGTAGGCTGTTCTCACTGATGTGATTTCTCCCAACAGTTCTTAATTACACCAAATATTCACCTTGTCACAAAAGCTGAACTTGGAGTTTGTGCTGATTTTGTCCCTCTCTTAAAGTGCTGCACTATAGTATTGCCTGCTTGGGAAAGTTAGATCCAGCTTCCTTAATATTTGCTCTTCCAAATTGGAAGGGAAAAAAGAGTTTTGTGCACAACCTGATATGATTTTTGGGATAAACTCTACAGCTTTACAGCTACCAGGCAGTACCTAAGGAAAAGGAAAGGAAATCAAAAACCAAAGGGAATCAAAAACCTACCCAAAAATGGAGAGGGAATCTAAGCCAGGATTCACAGGGTTAACCTTCAATGCACATAAATTTCATGGAATCTACTGAGAAAAAAGCAAACCTCTTCTACAAGAGAGTGCCTTAGAAATTCCTGTAGAAAAGGGGAAATCACATGTATTAGTAGATTTCTGCATGCAGCAGTCTCCAGGAGATGAAGCTGTGAGAAGGTAAACACAATTGTGTAATTTTACCAGATGTTTTTTCCAATCAAGTTAGAAAACTGTGAAACAGTTTTGAAAATGAGAAATTAGGATGTGATACAATGACATGTTTTTATTTTATTATTTTATTTTATTTTATTTTATTTTATTTTATTTTATTTTATTTTATTTTATTTTATATTTTATTTTATTTTTGCACCATGGGGATTGCCAAAGAAACAGTGTTGTCCAGCGTTGTGGTCCCTCCCTCGCTGGAGGTGTTTTAGACTTACCCAGGTAAAGTTCTGATCAGTTTTTTCTAATTAGACAGGCTTTCTGCCGGGTGCTAATCTAGGCAAATTCTGGACTTCCTTTCCAAGTCACTCTAGTCCTCTGTTACATATAGGACAGCATTCCTCTTTGTAACTTCTACCATGACTCACAGTATAAATTCTGGTCAATCTCTGCTTTTTTATTTTTTTTTTTTTCCTTTCAGTGTTTCTTTAATATGAAAAAATAAATATTGTTTCACTGTAGGCACACTTTTCGTATTTTTGTATGGAGTTCATCTTCTTTTGCTTTTTGAGGGCATTCTTTCAACAGCTACTCCAACAAGCTGAAATCAGATATTCTACCAGCAATTCTTTATTGTTCTCAAAATCACTCAGAGTGTCAAAAATAAGAATCTATTTCCTCTCTATTAGCTTCTATTATTTTCCTCTATTAGCTTCTAAGTTTCAGGTAAAAGGGAAAAAAATAAAAAAAAAAAAGGATAAATAAAAAGTACTTCTCTAAAGCCTCATTGTATCTTGAATCATAACATTCATAAGACACTTATCAGTTCCTCTAATGCTTCAGGTGTTATTCTTCACAACTCTTGCTGATGTCTCATTCTTTCTCCCCAGTGAGAGAGTAAAAAGCCTTGCCACGCTCTCATTTTATCACTCACTCTGTTTCTGTCCCATTTTGTGACTGGGTATAGACTTGCTTCATAATTACAGGGGTTTTTTGTGCAACCAATCCAATTTTCTACGGGTAGAGGCTCTTTTACAGTGCATTTTTTTCAGAATTAATCTGAGTTTTATTTAATCACAATGCGTACCATGTTTTAGCAGTCAATCTTAAAAACAACAAAACAAACCAACCAAAAGTAAACAAGCAAAACCTGCTGAAACTCTACCCATATGAAAGATTTACAAACTTCTGTAGCAAAGGCTCACATGCAGCCAGTTGCCTTCCAGAACACTGAGGAGTTCTTTGAGCCCTTTCATTCTATGCCTTGTACCATAAATCCCAGTGTTGACACAACCACATCTTAGTTATCAAATTGAGAGTATTACAAATAATTTTGTCTTTGTTTCCATGGAGATCATAAAATTAAAAAGTATGTCCTGCTTCCTGGCTGATTCCTCTTATGGATCCTTCTAGCTGGGTACCTGATATCCAGGATGAAGCTGTGAGGCTTTCAGCTGCTGTTAATATACCTCTTAAATGGAAAGAAATGGGTCATCCATTGAAGAAAGTTCTTTGAGGTTACTCAGACAGAAGGAAATATTTCAAAAGGTAGAAACAAGAATGATTTTTCCAAGGAGAGTCACAGCAACAGAACATCTGACTAGCCAGGATGCCTCCCCCTGATGCTAGGAGAGGTCTGCACCATTTCTTAAAGCTCATGGACAGCACTTGGGTCAAGCATTTTCCACGAATAAGTAAAATTTAATGGGACCTTCATAATCAACATGAATTCACTATGAAATAGGTTAAATTTAAATTATATTATCAATGCCATTTCTGAATGATATATCAAAGAGCCCAGTATTTCTCACTTAATCTTTAAATCTTTTTTCACTCAAAAATATTTGCCAGTTAATTTACACAAGGAAGAGAGAATATTTCATGCCATCTCTTTATTTGAAGATGCAATCCACATATTCTTCTAATAAAAGTAAACCTCTTCAGATATGTTGCCGTACACTCTGTAGTCTCTACCAAGAGGAGAAAAACTGCTGAAATGAAACTCACAAAAGGTTTTGTCTCTGTATACTGGAAAAGTGGCAGATACCTTCTTACAGCTCCTGGCTGCAACACATTGAAACAGGAGTGGTGTGTGAAACTCTGATGTATCTCCACAGTACACGGAGGAACAGCCGGTCTCACACATCTCATTAGAGTTCACCTGGCTTATGGAGCACACTAAGGGGAGGTGACTTTGCTTAATGTTATGGAATAAAGTGTGAAAATTACGTGTACAGACCTAGATGTATTTCCATATCACCAGGAAGCAGGACAAGAAAAGTGTAACTGATGGTTCCACTTTCTGTTATTTGTGCTGGACATTATCATTATACATTGTAAGACAATCATTACTGATTGTAAGACCTAAGGTCCTGGCAGAGATTTGGGGATAGATTCTCCTAGATTCCTTGTGTAATGTGACCATATCAGGAATTGAAATAAGTGTAGCCTCTTGAAGTCCTGTAGACAATGTTCTGTACAAGATATCTCTTCAAAGGGTTGACTCCCTGAGCACCTCCCAGATAATTTAACCATTTGGGTATCTACTGGAAAAGCATGCAATTATCATGGTTCTGGATACTGCTGATATCACTACATAGTCTACTGATTTCCTATACCTTTGTTAGGGCCTTTGAGATAATTAAATATCACTTCAGGATTGAAACAATGAAAAGTGGTTTATACTCCCTATGTTTTCTGCCCTCTTTTTTCCAGAATTAAGATTACATGTTGTAGAGGTAAAGCCTAGTCTCTGAACCCCAATTTTTAAATTAGAAAATTAAATATATGATTATTAATAAACAGCAGTTCTTCTCTTAGTAACATAGCTTCATCAGCCTTTTTTTGTTCCTCTGCTTAATAAAGATTAATGCTGTACCTTCTCCTAGGAAAGCTAAATGTAATACCAATCTTGATATCACTATCCATATTTCTTCTAGCTGGAATGTGAGGTGTCCTAAAGACAAAGAGCATTGTCACGTATTTAATGTGCGTGAGTAAAAGTACTCATAAAGAGAAATTATTGTATTTTGCTATTTCTGTGAGTGTCCAGTTTCTGCTGTCTGTCTTACACATGCATAGCAGGGTTGCCCACAGTGCAAGCAATTCTCATGCTTGGACTTCTTGTGAACCTAGATAGGAAGGTGGATTTATAAGGGAAGAATTAAAATTTGGCCCATAAGTTCAGCCAGCTATCCACTGTCTCACTTTATACAATGCTTTGCTTTCCTTTCAAATCCTCTATATCTGTGTGTCTTCCCTTGCTCATATTTCTTTTTATAGGATGCAAAATCTATACCTTGAAAAGAACTTGAGTCCAGAATCTTTTTCTGATTTCATGCAAACCTTAAGAATTTCTTTAGGGAAATGGAACTTGACCCTCAAATTAAGACAATTCCCTGAGCAGACATATTCAGTGGGTAGCATTAAAGAAAAATCAATAGAAAGGTCTGATGTTGCTGAAGTATTTGGAAGTAGTATTCTAAACAAGCAATTAAGCATGAGATGATTTTTCAGTCTGCCAGATATTTGAGTTTAGTTTAATTTAATTACATCCGTAGTTTCTGCAAAGCTGTCCTAACTTGGGGCTATTCGATTATTGCTGCAGAGCAGAAAGGAGAGCCCTGGCACACAGTGTAACTATACCCTAGTTAAGGGCATGTTGGAAATGCCCTTTAAGAAATGTTCAACCCTTCTGCAGAGTTTGAAAATCATATGATTTACTATTTTTTTGTGAATGTCAGTTGGGAGGTCAGAACCAATGAGAAGTTAAACTTTGCTTTGTATTAGAGATGTAGACTGGAAATATGATTTTATTATAGATACAGCTGTGATTTAGAAAGGAGAAAGGAGGCAAGATAGAGAGTTCACTTTGGAGTTGATTTGTCCAGAAAAGTGAAGAAGACTCTTATATTTTTAAGAAAAATTAAAAATGTATGTTCATCTCTATTTTGAAATCAATTGCTTCACTAGAACTACTTATATCAGTAATGTTAATAATTTCAAGTGACGCATGCCCTAATACTCTGTACCATCAGCTCAATGCTGGATTTTTTTCCTAATTAAGAATATTTGACCACAAGAGGGAGTTCCTTGCCAACGGTTTACCTACCATGAAAGAAGCAAATGCAGAAGAGGGGTGCTTAAAAAATAAGTAGATCTGCCTTCTGTTGTTGAAGGCTAAGTCAAAAACGTATTTTGTTACTTCAAAAGAAAAAGAAGAACAACAACCAAACAAAAAACCAACACCACACGAAAGTCTAAAGTCTGAAGTAATACATTGCTCTAAAAAAATCTATCTGCTAAACATTGAAGTTTTATTTAATAATTTCCTTAGCATTAATTTAAAATATAACAAAACTATCACATATAAATGTAAAAAAATGTTGTAATCAAATACAATGAGCACAAATATAATGATGGTTTGTTTTATACACATTGTATTAAAGTATTCTATGAATTAATTTAAAAAATTATATTTTTAGAATTAGGAAAATAATGACTTGTACCCAATGGATTTCAGTATTTATTTAGCACTTAGCAAAAGCAGACAAATCCAAAAATACTAAAATGAGTATTTTGATCTTTCTCAAACTACCCTCCTTCTTATGTCTTGCATTGTTGATCTTAATTGTTTCAACTATTCTTACTTTGGATGAAGTACTTTTATGACTGTATATTACACAGACCTGATGAAAAAAATCAGATTTACAAAACAGCGTTTCCTTCCATTCTGTGTTAAACTACTTTTTCTGCAACATACCATACATATACCATACAAAGTCATATTTTGAACATCTCTTTTGCTTATATTGAAGCCAGGGTTCAGATTTGGCTTGTAAGAAAGTTGTTGGTAATCTGAAAGAATAATGCAGCTTTATAAACCAGGTTTTTTCCACTTGTTCTTATGGAAAATATCCTCAAAAATAAAAAAAAAATCCTACATAAATCTTACATGTACTTCTAGTAGATAAAACCAGGTAACAATATGCCCCCAAAAGACTGATGTGAAACATACTAGCTAAAATTCCACATAAGTGGAGAAAGCAGATTATAAAAAAATATAGAAAGACAGGCTGGAAAGAAGAATTAAGTGTTGTGTGTGCAAAAAGACACACTTTTCTGTACGATAAGTGAAGTAACAAACACAAGCCCACCCCTGTCCGGTGTGTGCTCATAAATGGATACCTGCTACTTAGAGTCAACATCAGATGACGGGATGGCAAATGGAACCAATTTTTCTATGTTTCTCTTGATCTTAAAAAGGTTGAAAAGTCATGATGAACTCCACTACTTTTTCAGAGCTTCATTTCTTTTATACTAATAATCTCTTTTAAAGATATGACATTTTCTTTGTGCCTTACATTAGTTAGTTAAACTTCACAAAGTCTCTGTCAGCTAGGCAAAGGCTTTTGACTTTTTCTTAAAACAGCAGTGATGCTCGTGGAGAGAGAGAAAAAGCTAAACTTTTGTAAATGTTGGGTACACTTGATAGCAGTTTAGTCAGTTTGTTGTCCAGGTTCTGTGCATATTCTAAGTGTTCACTTAATTGTAACCATAAAAGATGTAGTCTGAAAGCAAAAAATCCGTAAGTGAAATAAATGAAAGCTATGAAACCTTTGTCATTTTATTCTTTAGCTTAACTGGCTTATATATCGTTATTTTACTTATGTCATCTCTGAAGTATATTTTTTTCATCTGACATTCATTCCTGAATGTAACAGAACTCGGTCCTTGATTTTATGTGATGCAATTGAAAGGCAAATTATTCATCCAATTCAATGACATGGCAAAGTAATTGGAAAAGATGGTGACTTTCAGGTTTAGTCCCTTATTTTGTAGAGCTTGGAACTCACAAAATGCAAGTTTTTCTCTATATGGAAATTGGAACTAAAAATGTCATATTAATTCTGTCTAGGTACATTATTACTTAGGTAGGTGTATATTCCCTTTTTTCACAATTATTCTCTATTACATAACATTTAATTTTTGTACATAGATCTGGCAGGATTGATTGGTTCTTTACCAAAAAAACAAAAACAAAACAAAACAGGCAAACAAACAAACCAACAACAACAAATTAACAATCAAACAAAACCAGATCTTTGAGCTCTGTTAGTACTCTAGCTTATTGTACAAGTCAGGTCAAACAGATTCAGTTCATTTATGAGAAAGCAAAAGATTTTATAAAATGAAGTATTTCCTACAGATTTGATAGTAATAGTGAAAAACAATGCATAATAAAGGTAGAAATGTGAGAAGAAGAAAAGAGAAATATTGTTTGAATATGTCTGGCTGAGTGCTAGACAATTAAAATGGTTAGACTTTTATCAACATCAAATATAATAAATACTAAATTTTCTTTTTTTCCTCTTAGACAAATGCTTCAGAAGTAAAAATGTGTTTTGCTTCTGACCCTTACTTGAATTATTGGTCTATGATGAAGAGGGTAACACTTGAACTGTTTTTGCATTTTGTTTAAGCATTGACATAAGGTCATATTTAGGATGATTCTTTGATAACTTTAAAAAATAACAATAAAGCAAATAAAATAAATTCTCACTATTTAAAAAAATATAGGGATTAGTCTGTGCAAAGGAACCATTCTTGACCATTGAAGAATTATCCAATGATACAATTTGGAGAAATTAATGAGTTATTTTTTTCTCTTACATTTGCACAAACAAAAATTGTTCTAAATCGCAGTTTTAAAAGAATGTGTGTAGCCTTAACTGGAGTACTTTAATTTTGTGATTAAAAACATGGAAGAACATTTAATACAGAAATAACCTTCACTGTCATATTTCTTGAGCTTTTGAAATTGATTTCCTTCAAACATACACCCACACAACCTTAAAATCAAATAATAAAAACTCTTGTTTTAATGGGCATAACTCTACTGATCTTTTAATTGATAAATTATAAATGACAATTTAGTACAGATATGGAAAAAAGTTTCATAGTTAATGTAATAATTTTCCAGCTTGTTCCACTTTTCAACAGCATCATCAGCTGTCATGCCTTAAACTTACAAATTGCTGGCATTATCAAAACCATGCAGCTACAGAATGGAGCTTATTCCATTGTTTATATCAGCATACAGGAGGAAAAATAGTGAAAATATTTAATATGATATTTATCCTTTTTTAGAAATACAACTATTCTCTTTAAGGTAAAAAAAATCTTTGAATAATACTTCAGTTACAAGGTAAATTATCTGTCAATTTTACTTCTGACTTTTTAAAAATATACAAATCTGTTCATTCAAGTCCACCCTAGGATTCAAAGGCATTAGCTAATCAACTTTAAATTAGCAATTATCTTCTGATAAAGGAGATTATTAGAAATCTACAGCATATGTAGTTTTGCAAATAAAAGGAATTTATTTTTATTTCTGTTCAGTTAGTTAACTTAATTTCATAGAGGGGAAAGCAAACACACCAAAAAGTATAAATATCTTCAGATGTTGCTAGATGGGGGACAGAAGAGCCCCGACAAAAAACAGAAACCGTCTTGTATGTATCTATATGCCTGCACATAGATATATTCAAGTAGATATTTTAAGACAAATTTTTACATCTTGTTTATATTTTAATAAAGCTATTATTCTCAAAAAATAGTTTTATACAAAATATAAATACACAAATATACTTCAAAACTCTTAAGACTTTAATGGAGAACAGTGTGTGTTCCTTCTTATAATCTGGCTGTGATCTGAAGTAGTAGTCATGAAGACTCACAGAATGCCATGCTTTTAAATGTTTTAAATTGTAAATTTTAAAGTAATTGTTGAGAAGACAGGGAGAAGATCAGAAGAATTTAGAAATGGATCTTGAAATAAGATTTAGGAGGTGTGCATTACAAAATAAGATGGAGGTTCAAGGACTACTAGGAAAGATATCTCTAGAACCACAAAGGGCAAAATTTTTAGTTGTTGATAGACATAAATCCCATGTTGTTCATACCCCCTCATAGAGTGTGTTTATGGCTTGCACATGTGAGAAAATCATCTGTTCAACTTTTAGACTATGTCTTCATGACAATAGGATAAATATCTAGGACAACTGAAGGAGATGACGGGAACAGCATTAAATAGCACAAGTCTGTATAATTAAAAATGTAACTTGGGGAGTTTGTGCAATGAAACATTGGTGGACTGGCTTAGTTTCCAAAAAATCATGCAATTATTTTTATATTCTGGAATGCTTCATGGATCATATATGAACATACCTAATGTTTTAGGAGAATTATCTCCTCAGAGCTGAAATCACAGCATGTGTCAATAAAGACAAATGCAGTAGGAGATCATGTGGATCAGCTGGAAAACTTAGAAGCCTCTATATTTTGCTGATTTTCTAATAACTATGTAGACAGATGTCAAGAGACTTCATTCTGAAAAATCAGTTGGGGATACAGTGGGCTGCCCTGACTAATCAAGTGCTGGGTTGTTGTCCCTAGTTTCTTCAAAGGCACAGGATATATTTAACAGATTAGCACTCAAACAACTAAGTTATTTTCATTATTAGTGAAACACTCTTCATATTTTCCATTTTAATATACTCTTTATGTGCCTTATTTTTAGAAGGTGTCAGTGTTTTATTACCATTTACATCTGGCTATTAGATTTTTTTCTTCATTTAATAGGCAAAGGAATTGGACAACCTGAACTGTCCAGGCGTAGAATTTAATAATAAGTCTTTGGACCCTCCAAATGAGACTTAAACAATATATCAGAATGTACTTCATAGTTCACTTTCTGTTTTTTTTTCATGTCCCTCTCCTCTTTTCCATTCTTCATTTGCATATAGAAGGACCCCATGTATTTTATTGCCCTGTTTGGCTTTTCTCATTCTTACTTTCACTATCACAACAGAGGTCCTAATTTTGAACAACAAATATAGTCCTGTTTTCTGACTTTTTCTTCTGTTCTTATATATTCCTAGAAAGATTGTGAATAAATATTGCAGTTAAAATATTCGAAAACTGTCCTTGAATAATATTACAGTGTTTACACTGCCACCTTTTCACCTGTTTGCATAGCCTACAATCCCCACACGCTTTACAATAATTTGAAATGATAATAGCTGTATGCAGATGCCTGTAAGGTATTGGAGGTGATTTTTTCTTAAAAGGAATGGTCAAACATTGCATTTCATATCCAGCCCATGGTTTCAGTTAAAGTACCATTCCAAAATCAGTCCTATAAAAAAAGAATCTTTAAGTGATTTTTTCCAAAATTGATTTAATTTTAGATTCGTTGGCATTTTGTGTTCTTTGGACATTTACCACACTTTCATCTTCCTGTGGGGTAACCATTAAGCAAATATTAGTCCTCTAATTAATGTTATCTCTGTGTTTCTGTATGTTTATAAAATTGTCCTGATATATGTAGAATGATGAGTTGGATAAAATGACAGTACTATATATATATATATATATATATATAATAAGGACAAACAAGATATTCTTCTCACATGTAAATTCTATAGTAGACTGTTGTTGTAAAGGAAGACTGTAAGAATGGTCTGTTCCTACAGTAAATCTAGAACATTTTTCTGTGTCTTTGCCTATTTTTATGCGAAGAAGCAGCTTTCAGGAATTAGCATAGCATAAATTTTTTTTCCCCATCCGCAAAGAAATGCACAGGAGATTGTTCAGTTCTGTTTTCACATTTCATCCTTATTCTGTTCCTGAGGGCTTTTATTTATTTCAGCCTTTTCTTTCTTTCTTTCTTTCTTTCTTTCTTGCTTTCTTGCTTTCTTGCTTTCTTGCTTTCTTGCTTTCTTGCTTTCTTTCTTGCTTTCTTGCTTTCTTGCTTTCTTGCTTTCTTTCTTGCTTTCTTTCTTGCTTTCTTTCTTTCTTCCTTTCTTCCTTTCTTCCTTTCTTCCTTTCTTCCTTTCTTCCTTTCTTCCTTTCTTCCTTTCTTCCTTCCTTCCTTTCTTCCTTTCTTCCTTCCTTCCTTTCTTCCTTTCTTCCTTTCTTTTCTTCCTTTCTTCCTTTCTTTTCTTCCTTTCTTTCTTCCTTTCTTTCTTCCTTTCTTTCTTCCTTTCTTTCTTCCTTTCTTTCTTCCTTTCTTCCTTTCTTCCTTTCTTCCTTTCTTTCGTAGAGGTGAAAAAAAAGTGTCCAACAAACAAACAAAAAAAAGCATTTGGATTTTCCTGACAATAATTTTATGGAATATTATTTCTCTGTTGTATGGCACTAATTTTGAAAATTTCTGTACTCCCAATCAAACTAGATATTGTCATAGTAAAATTCTTGACCCCATTATGAGACCTATTACACATAGGTCTATTACACGTTAATTCCTTGTTAGCCAGTGAGTCAAAATTCCATTTGGGTGTCATGAAATCAACATGCTTTCATTTCTGATTGACATTTACTTTAGTGTACTTCTATCAACATTTTCTGATAATTCTGTAATTTCTGTAATTCTGTAATTCTGTAATAAAATTATGATTTTATGCCATCTTTATCTAGATATTTCCCAGCAAGCTTTAATAAGAATAGCCAACATCTCACTGCAACTATTCCCTATAAAAAAGAATTGCTATTCATTGCAACTAAAGAAAACATCTTTTAACTTCCTACTAAACTTTCTAATCACTTGCAGAAACTTTTGCCCTCTTGCACAAAAGAAAGTAGGAGCTGTTATAGAATGCAAATTATCTGATGAACTTAATATATGATAGGATGTAATTTCAATATCTTTAACATATCATGAGATTAAAGACCTTTCTTCACAGTCTGTCACTGTTGCACTTCCCCATGCCTTCATGACTCACAAAATTGACCACTAGAACTTTTTAGTACCAGGCACACTAGGTAGGTCTTCTGCAGATGCTTGCCAACTGAGCACTGCCATCACCACTGTTATTGACAAGTCTCATAGGTCATGTTTCTCCTATCTCTCAATCTGTACATTGGCTGTCTTTTTGGCAGTATGTTGATTTGGAAGTAATAGACTCCCATTTGGGAACGAACTGACAAAAAAATGACCCCAATTACATACGGTATTTATTTCTTTCCTACCTTCGTGTAAGTCTAGTATCTACAGCTTCCTTTATAGTTTAGGTTTTTCATGTTTTATTTTTCAATTGCAAATTATTTGTCAGTTTAGCATTTTCTTTTAAACTTCTGACCAGCCAGTGGATCTCCTCATCCTTCATACCCTTCTCTTTTTTCAGCCAATCACTCTACAAGCTGATATGAATTTTCTCATCAATATGGGTTTGATCTTAGCTTGGAGTTCCTTCTGAAGATAACTTTTCCGTTATGTTTTTCAAGTTTCCTTATATTTTTTATCAAACTGTAATAGCTTTTTTTTTTTTTGGGCTTGTATCAAGGATTCTGGTCTTGAAGTTTCAAAGGCACAAGCACCCTGTGGTCTGATTCTAATGTGGTTAGCCACTGTCTGTGTCCCACATCATGAGTCTGGGTATTTAAATAGCTAGCCATGTACATGAGCTCCTGATTACAGTAGGACTTCCTAAACTATGTGATGACTACAATAACTGCATTTGAAATGTGCAACTGAAGCATTAAACTGTGCATTTTTGCATACATCATTGTAAAACCCATTTTGTATGTAGCAAGTGCTTAATACTGTGTTACAGTAATTGGTAATAATGGATTTGTGGTACATTAGCATGTAAGCTACTTTTTGCTTTGCAATGTTTCAGAAATCCTTGCAGAAATAAGGTTTAAAAGTTTCTTTACTTTTGTTTTCTCCTTTTGTAGATTAAGTAATGTCTATCTTGTCTGAAGATAAATGTTAAAATACCAGCTGTAGTTTTTCAGTTTGGTGAACTTTATTTTAATGACTAGTCTTCCTATTTATGCAAAAAAAAAAAAAAAAAAAGTTAGAAATAGTAGGCCCACAAGGAATCATTGATATAAACTTAAGCAGACATCCTTTCTTTTCTCCTTTTACGTGCTTACATGCACTTGCCAAGAATAGACTATCCAGCACCCAAAGATAATTGGTCTGTTTCTAGAAAAGGTTATTTCTTTAAATTGGTGATTCAATCTGTTATGAAGCTCATTTTGCAGCTCATACTTTAAATTAAACCCTGGGGCTCAGCTAACCTCAAGATCCTGATGATATGAGAAATTTATACTGTATCTTACTGTCGTGGTTTCAGAATTGTATTCTCCAATTTAGTACTCCCACTAAAACCACGTGCCATTTTCCCACCCCTAATTCACCTGGAGGCACAAAAGACAAAGATCACGGGTAGGGATAAGAACAATTTACTGGAAACAGCAATGAGATAGGAAAAACAAACAGTTACAGCAAGAATATTAATAACAAAAGGTATAAGAAAAGAAAAGGATTTACACAGAAAGCTCACAGCAATAAATAAAACACTACCTGATGACTCCTCCGCCATGTTTTCTCAACCAGAAGGAATCCCATCTCCTTGGAAGTAAGAGTCTCTTCCTTCCACCCCCAAAAAGACATAAAGTCCTGTACAATAACAACAGGGCCATAATTGTGCCCTCTCCTATCTACTACAGAAAGTTAATCCTGTCCTGTCTGGAACCAGGACACATATCTTTTGTCATAATGAATAATGAGAGGAAGCCTAATGCATTGTAAAAGATGAAGTCATACATATTTTTGATTGTATTTGCTATAAGGATGTTTATCTCTAATAATGGATACCAGAATAATTGTCCAGACCTTCCATGATGCAGCCAGATTCTTTTTAGACAAAATATGGAAAAAAAACCAAACAAATGATGCTACTGAAAGTATTTTAGAGTCCAGTAAACATGATACCTGAATGCTGTAGATCAGGAGTAGAAACTTGTAGAGGTATGTGTGAATATATGTTCATCTTTGTAGGCAGTAGCACAGAGCAAAATATGAGGAGTGAAAAAGTGGCTATTATTTTCAGTATCTGTATACTTTACAGAAGAAAGTCAATAGGGGTTATTTCAGCTGACGCCTTCGTACATTATCCATAATTTAGGTACTGTTCACAGCATTTTGGATTGATGTTTTCAAGACTGAGAAAATGTTCTGTTTGCTGCATGCCAGTCTGTTTATTCACTATATTAAACAAGTCCAGAGGCACTTTGGAGAAAAAGACCCGTTCCTTTATTCCACCCTCTCTCAGTCAGTTAGTTACCCCATTCACATTAGGATAGAGTCATGCTATCTCTTCTTTATTTATCACCTGGCTTCAGTATTCTTTCTGTCTTCATAGAAGGGATGGAAAAATACTTCCAAATACTTGAAGTACTGCTGTGTGTGACTTTCTCAGAGAAGGGTTGCCCTTCATGTTCAAGAGCATCTAGAAACACCCTTCAGACTTGGTAGGTGCTCCTAATCACAAAAACACTTAACCAGCAATGTTGCTTCCGCCTCACCATAAACACTAAACAAATTCAGTATGTCCTGGCTGTCATGACTATTGTTCTGGAATTTCTCTTGGGACAAGGTAGCTTCCAGGTTCTTGTCCATGTCTAAATTTTAATGGATGCATAAAATGGGTAATAATTCCACATCTCTTTCCACTTTGATGTGTCTGGTCATCTTTGCTTATAAAGAGCTCCTCTAACAATTTAAGTAAACTTTTTTGCTGTTGCAAAATTCTTGGTTTAGAATTATGAAATATTAGCACAGATTGTCTGAACACAGCAAGGGAATGAGCCTCACAAAGGTTCTAGACACACTTAACTGCCATTTGTGAGTTAACAGTCCACATTGTCCAGGATTTCAGCCCACAGGTTTGTACACCATACTTGTTAGGCTGCTTCTGAGTGGGAGGAAAATATTAAATAGTTAGTGTATATGATTTAGCAACTAAAAAAAGGAAATACTTAATTTCCAACCATCTTAAAAATTGTGTATCAATGAGAAGATACTCAGAGAAGAAAACATGTATATGGACACTTACGTAATGATACAACACATGAAGAACTGAACAAAAGTGTTTAAACCTTCGGCATTTAATTTTTCTTTGGTAGACAGAGTACAGCAGATTAAAGCAATACCTTTTATTGGAGCAACAAAGAGCAGCCAGGCTTTGAGACCAGAAAGGTTGCATCTTCAGTTTCCACTTTATTGATCTTGCCCTTACAGACCAGATCAACTACAAATATTTTCTGTATGCTTTGAATGATACCTTTCTCCTTTGAGATTTAATATTTCTCTTTCTGATCAATAATAAAAGGAGACTTTGTGTAGAGAACTACAATGGAAAAAAAATGTAAGGAAAGCAATTCTTTTATAGTAGCCATCTGACTGGTGATAACAGGAAAATCAGAACTATTTTTAATGATGAAAAATTGAATGAAATGCTGAAACCACTCCCTTTTGTTCCTTCAGTGTACCCCAAAATTCTTTTTGGGGTGCTTTTAAAATCAAGGGATAGCACGTTAGAGTCTGAGGCCACCCAGTGCTCCCATCAAAAGCAAATTACTTCAAAGCATTAAAAACAGTCTAACTTTGTTCTCTCCCCCTTGCTCACCCCTGCTCCCCACTCCCCTCCCCCAAAATTGACTATATTTTTTCTTTAACCTTTTTGCTATCCATAGAAGTAGAAGGTAAGTATTGTCCCTAAGGCTATGTGACATCTGTCTCAGCACATTTACAGTTGTAAGAATTTTTGCATTCTTCTTTAATTCTCCCACTTCAGTGATTACACAAACCACTACAATTTTAAAAGTGGTTCACTTACTCTTCAATCAGAGGAAAAAAGCAGCAAGTTTTTTTCAGAAAATGTTTTATTTGTTTGTTTCAAATGGCAGGTCACCTTAAAATTAAAGTTGATGGATATGGAAAGAACTCAAAACCCTTCTTTTATTTGGCCCCAGTTGGCAGATGGTGACTGAAAATCTATTCCCCATTTTTAAAGTGTTAAATACTATTTTGCATCTTTTAGAAGAATTGCATGGGAAATAGAACATATTTCTGATTAGTATTCCATCTAAAAATTGCTTGCTCAACTCTTACTCTATTTTGTGTGTGCTCTGTTTCAACTGGAAACTACTATATTTTCATTTTTTTGAAAACTGAAATACACAGGCATTCTGACTTCAGTACATTTTAAATAATAGTACAGCTCTAATACCTTTTGTGTTGCTTACAATATTCCTTATATAGCTACCTGTAGAGAAGTTACTGTTAAATACTAGTTTGTTTTTTTTTTTTAAATATGCCATCACGAGTTCATGGTTTGTTACATGAGCTATATAACTAGTTTGTGTTTAGCCATTTCCTCACAGACTTTTTAAGACTGTGACCACATACAGGCTAAAATCTTTAAATAAGGTAGCATGACTATGTGTATCTGTTGCTTTAAGGTGTAGAACAAGTATACTTAACAGTGGAAAATAAATTAATCTGCTTAGGAAAAGGATCTCTAGATGAAAATATGAAGTTAATGGAGGAAATAAACCCAGTAATTCCTGGTTCTGAAAATAAGAAATTATGCAGTTAGAATAATAAATAAAATTTTGACAATGCTTTATTTTAATGGCACGTGAATTAAAACTGCATTACAATGAAATTGCTGCAGAACATCCACATTAATATCAAATGAATTCATTATGACCAGCACCAGTACAATGAATACTAAATGAATTAATAATAATGAACCACTTAAAGTGTTACCTAATTGTTTTATTTCATTTTTATGTATATTTTTGTCCAAATTTAACTGTTAGGTTAATAGAGAATGACATCTGGTAATTCATTTCAACACCAAGTGTTTGTAAGTGATTACTTCCTCACCAGATTCAGAAAAGCTTGCTGCATATCTAACATTGATCAAATGTCTCTAAAAGACCCACCTATTGCCCCAGATATTTTGAATCATGTTGATGCAAAATGATCAGCCAAGACATATTAAAGATTTAACAACTCCTAATGGTCGGTGATAATCATGTTCCTTGAAATGACAATTCATCTTTCTTTCAAGAACCCTGAGTGCTTTATACAGGTGGTTATTAAAGATATCCTACAAGTAAAGAAATGAGTGGAAGCACATTAGATGGTTTTCCTTCGATAACTGTTTCTCTGTACTCACTTGTGGGAATGTCAAATCCTCACAAAATTTGTTTTGTTTCTCTTAGTCCGTCCACTATTATGATCTTTCATTCATTGCTTTTCACACACCATGACATATTTTAACTTCTTTATCATTATAAATGATTAATACATATAATATAATCTTATGAAACATATTTTGTGACATATTGACTCATTAGAAATTATACCTTCAAAACCAATGCACACTGTTTCTCTATTGTCTATCAGCAAAATCTATATCCCTTTACATTCCTTTAGAATTGTATTCCATTTCTCAAATCCCTGTAGAGTTTATGGTAAGGAATCTGGATCAATTCCTCCATGGCTAAGAACAATGCTGCTGAAGCATTCATAACGTTAAGGAGAAAGTGCACTGCTTTGTGAAAGGTTTATTTTTTGACATGCTAATTCACTTATACTTCCACTGATAAAGCACCCATAGGAAAATTTATTTTATATTGGGGGAGGCGGAGTGTATTTTAATTAAGCAATTTGGTAACGCATATAAAGAACGATAACATCAGAAGGAAAAGTGTGAAAACTTCCTAATTTCAGGTTTCGTATCAGGCCACAAAATGTTATCTAGTAGTTTTGAATAAGAGGAAAATTCAAAGCATTTAAACCAAGTAAACATACGGATATACTTTTAAAACTAATATTATGCCTTCATTTGCTAACTAGTTTTTAAGAAGAAACAATATCTTCTGCATTCACAAAATATGTCAAATGCCTACCTATTGTAGTTTACTACAAACTCTTGGGATTGGGGTGGGGCTGTTTGCGGTGTTCTAAGATTCAAAGGTCCTTTAGCTTTTAATGAAGAATTAAAATTTTTAAAAAATATTATTATGCAATTAAAATTTTAGAAGTCCTTCTCCAGACAAATCAAGTATTGAATCGAATCTGTACTACCAAATAGTAAAGGATGTTTCATTTATCAGCATCTGTCATTCAGTTGTGCTGGAGGTATAAAGAAATAGTAAGATTAGGTGGGCTGTTCATTTTTCTATTTTTCCTTACAATTAGTCTGATTTTGAAACTTTGCTCTCATACAAATACCTCTTGAATTTTCTTGGCAGTTATGCAAAATTAGGGGATGATCCAAGTAAACTTGATTGCCAGTAGAGCCTGTTGCAGTCCAGTAGCACCAAGTAAAACAAGTAAAGTGCGTAGCCAAGGTTGGACTTTAAGGTTAGACATGGAAGCTAATATATAGAATATATTCCTATACAAGGAATACAGGGACTTCATAACAAGGAATGGGTGACAGACTTACTGTTGTGTCCAGCCAGGCCTTAAACACATTTTTCATCCTAGAGTGTCATTAACATTTTTCTTTCGTAAAATCAAAGACCCATAGAATGGTTTGGGTTGGAAGGGACCATGAGGAACATCTATTTCCATTCCTCTTTTGCCATGGAGATCAGACAGAATTAAGAAAGAGATTTGTCTTTGTGTTTTTTCTTTCCAATTACATTTCCATAGAACTGAGAGAATTTACTACAGATTTTCGAGGAAGAAAAAACCCCTATCTACTTATATGTTCCCTGAGGGGTCTTTTGATACTACAATGGTTTTATAGTATAAAACCTGTAATTAGCTATTTGGGTTTTGCCTAAACTTGAGGGTACTTGACTTTAATTACCAATCAAATACAACACTTGCATCTGCATTCAGGCAATCAGTATTAGCTCACACACACAAACCTTCTTTCATCTGAAGATAATAGGAAACTCTTTTTATTTGTTCTAAGTCATTTCTAACTCAAAATAACAGATGTCATCAGGAAAGTTTGAGTGTTATGTTTACAATGGATCACAAAGCAGAGCAGCCACATCCAAAGAGAGGGGAAGGAGATTGGGTGCAGACAAGATGTAGCTGGGTTTTTTATACTTGAGTTTTATACAGAGTTCAGGAGTGGCAGGAGGGAACCATGCTTCTTTTTAGTGTATAGCCTTGACCAGGAAATAGTAGCTCAGAGGAGGTGGTTTGTACGGCATTACTGCCAAGTAGAGTATCTTGACATTATTTCTTCTCTACTGAGTTCACTTTTAGGTGTGAGGATTCAAAGAAGGCATTTGTGAAGGCAACATTGTCCTTCCCTCCCATCACCTCGTGTCTACTGTCTGGAAAGAAATGGGAGCTGGAATAAATAGCAACTGTCGCCTACATCTCAGCATTGCCATTTTCAAAATCTACGTCTTCTCAGACACTTTTCATATTATCTAGGTTGCATGCTCTTCAGAGGAAACTGTTTCCAGAGGTAACTGTGCTGGGTATTCAGGAATATTCTGCTACCAGCTGGATAACTGGTTTAGAAACACCAGAATCAATGAGACTTGTTTTCTACAAATTTATATTTTGCAATCTATTGATCTTGTTATCCAGAAGGTGCAAGTCCTCATAAGCTTTAACCAAATGTGGAATACTTAATATATCTCTCCATCTGTTCTTATTAAGCTGCTAGAAAATAATTATTTTAGGTGGGGTTTGCTCCTTCCTCAATATGTATGCTCAAATAAAGACTGTGCCCTCACAAGCTTTGTAAAAATCCCGGCTAAAGGCTGTCTAAATTCACCAGCCAAAACAGCAGATATTTTTTCTTGGAATGTGCAAAACACTGCAACCAGTCAGCTCCCCTTGTGTTGCCAACTGTCTGGTATTTGTGCAAGCTCACAAGAACAGGGATTTTTCTCACTGCTTCTCACACCAAGACACCAAGCAGTGGTAGTTACTTTAACTGTATGAGTAAAGAGTGCCACGCAGCTCATGGCTGCTACTGTGATCCATTATCAAGAACATTGCTAAGAGGGAAAAAAGCAACAAACAAACACAAAACCCCAAAACAATCACCAAATAGAATACTTGGAGTATCAATCATGCTATTGTGGCCTCTTGATAAAGTCTTGCAGGCATCATGCAAACACAGGACACCTTAAGGGTGGTTCTGCACCTAATGGCATGGATAGGATTTACTGTGGCGAGAAGTCATAAACTACGGATTTTTCCCATTTTTTCTTTACTCTGTCAAAATAATTTGTACCTACGATCAAGATGAGCAAGTAAGGGCAGAGAAATTAGCAATTACACTTCTTTAACACTTTTCTCTGACATTCCAAATATTCTGTAAGAATCAAATAAACATTATTCCTGAATTATAAGGATACTATGCATTTTTTTCATACATATGCTCCTATCTTATTTTTAACTGAGTGGGAGGCCTCTGGTTTTCAACTAAAATCTTTTGAATGCCTCCTGTTTGAAGATTGAAAATGTTCAAGAGGTCAACACTGTTTGTTTACACCAGAGATGATGAAAAAGTTTACCCAACTTATTATTATTATTGAGAACAAGCAGTAATCCAAAAAGGCTTCAAACATGAATAAAATATTAGGCTAGAGGCATAATTAATATAAAAAGATACAGTGAATTAGAAAGGTGGTTAATAGAGTCAGCAAACCATATATCAATGCCAGTTATCATATTTCACTGGAAGACACTAAAGATCGAAAATCAAGCATGGCAATTAATTAGTCTCGTTCTCATTTAACCTGAAGGTTGCATATATAAAGAAATCAGGTTGACTGTGAGAGCAAAGAAAATAAGTGGTTGAGTTAAAGATCAAGAGTGGTAGAAGAAAGAAGTGAAGGGGAAGCAAGGGGAAGAAATGTCTTCCTTTATTGCATTATAAAACTCTACTGATTTAAATCCTGTTGACAACGATCTCACCTAATTAAAAGCTTGATATCCATGACTGGAATGATTGGTTTTTTTTGGAAGAAGAGCACAAATTTTGGGGTTCTAAATTAATTTTCACACCCTTGAGCTGTAATAAAATTTGGTGTACTTTCCCTGTTTTCTTTGCAACCGGTCATTCTTTCACTAGGAGATAACGTATTTGTTGACTAGGCAAACTACATAAACCTTGAGAATTTTTCTTTCTGTCTTCTGTTCACAACATTCTCTGCAAAGATGAATGACAACCAGTTTTCATTTGTATGCAAAAGAAACAGATTTCACTAATATAAGAAGGGGCAGCTGTAGCATGAGCTAGGAAGAAATAGAGAAATAAAAAGAAATAAAGAACACCACTTTGCAACAACAACAAAAAATAAAATTGTCTGTTCATTAAACCAACAATTAAAAGTGAAAACTTTCAACAGATTTTTCAATATTTTAATACTATTTCCTCAGTGTTTTGTTTCATATTATAAAAAACAATTTTGAAACTGTTAAACTATGCTGTTCAGGATTTTATAGAGGAAAATATAGGTTTTCACTTAAAAACAGTCAATGGCTCTCATAAAAGGGGTAAAAATTCAAAGCGGACATTACAAACTCAATCCTAAAAAAGGGCACACTTGTACTCACTCAAATTCTTACCATGCATTCAATTTTTTTAAAATAAATTTTATCAGGTTTCCTTTTTGTGTGATTAAGGATGCGAGATTTATTTTTTCCTGTTTCTCTAGAATGGCAATACTAAATCCTGTTCAATCATACTCCAAAGCCTGGGGTTTAGGTCTACTTAGAGCCAGAGATATTTAAAGAAATGTTTTTCCTCAAAATGCCAGTAACAAAATTGTAATTGGGTTCCAGTTGCAAACCTGTTATTCAGCCAAAGGAGAATATGTTTCATTTCAGATACAGAGTGTGCAGTATAGAAATATGAAAACTATTAAAAGGGAGAAAACCCAACTTTCTTTGCCACTTTTTAACTTTTTTTTTTAACTTTTTTTTTTTATTTTAATGAGTAAGAAGAGTCACATTGATTCTCTGATTAGAAAAATATAGTGTTATATGTATTTATCCTCTTTGTGTGAAGATGGAGCATTGATTAAGGTTGAAATGTTAGCAGGACATCGGGCTTCACAGGTAGCTTAGTGGGAAGACTTGTCCTTACCTAAAAGTCCTGATCTAATTTAGAGCCAGACTTCTGGATTTCTAGTATAAATATTTGTCTATTTTAAGTACTCAGTTTGGTTTTCTGGGTGGTAGGATTGAGTATATCTACAAGATTTTCAGTGTGAGATTTTCCATGCCGAAAAATCCAAGAATCCAATCCACAATTTTTACAGAAATAATTATCTTGCAAGAAGCCAAATTCATTAGCTATCTCCCATTTCAGTCTAGAAGTTCCATGGCCTCCTAGCATTAATTATTCATGGTTAGAATGCTTTTATGCACCTTTTCAATTTGTTTTATTCAATTTGAAGCTAATCTCTTCTTGTAGAAACCTCATTACTTTTGGCAGGACTTTCAGGTCTAGATCTTTTGTGCCACTGATGTGAGACAAAAATTGACTTTCTGTGCAAAACTTCTCCAGAAAAAGAAGTTGTAAGTGATCCAGACAAAATAATATGGTAAAAGATACTGATTTCTATACTTGGTGATTATAAATTTGGCTGGTTTATATGCAGGATGTATTTACTACTGCTAAAATTCTAATTCAAATACTATGAACTTGCATGCTGGTCATCTGTGAAATTCATGCAAACTTCTTGTACAGTTACTTTAATCAGTGCATAATGGATACATTATATACATATATATATACATACACGTATGGCTATTTGGGCAAAATCAGGTACATTGAATCATTTTACCTCAAAATTCATTTCTAGCACTTTGCAGAAATTATTGTAAAGAGTAGTGAAATTGTTCCAAATCAGTTGCATGATACGATGTACTTCCTATTCAATCTTTTAATCCTGTGGTGACATGGAGCTCAGAGTGTTATGGATCCAAATGTCACTTGGGAGTTTATCATCTGAACCCTGATTGCTGAGCCCTTAGCCTGTTTAGCTTTTCACTGTCTTCCTCCTTCTTTGGATAACACAGGAAACTCCTATAGAGAGATAACATTCTCCTTAACTAACAGAAGAAAATAAAATAAAGATGGATTATTATTTTTTTAGGCAGTCATTGGAGAAGGCTAACATTTGTGTATTGCAGAGACAGAATATAGTACTAGACCAGTATTGGGATTGGAAGGCAGGCATCTGGAGGAAATTCTTATTGACCCTGTATAATTTAGAAAGCTCTAGAGGAAAATCTGTGGCTGTGAGATAAAATTACTTCTGATCACTGGGTTTTGGGTCTACCCTCACATTGCCCACTTGAAGCCAGCTAACCATGAGATTACAGTGATCTTTGTAGATCCCATAATAAAACAAGCAGAAAACTCATCAAGCATACAAAAGACCAATACAAATTAAATCTAATTCTCATTGCCTCAATATTATTCCTTCATGTTAACATGCACTGATTAGAGAGGCTGAATCCTGCTTAATGTACACATGTTCACAGTGGGAGTCTTCAATGAATACAGCTAGCAGGATTTGATGTCATTGGCTAATTTCTGAGCCTCCCAGAACAATCAGTATCTGTACTTAAAAGCTTAAATCTACTATGCGTTTTACATTTAGAAGGTGCAATGAAACTCCAGACACAGAGCAATAGAGCTTGGATTGAGGATGTCTGTGCCAAAGCAGGCAGGCTTGTCCTTTTATTTCTTCTACTAGTTCAACACACCTGGAGCTAATGTTGAAATTATCTATCATCTATCTATCTATCTATCTATCTATCTATCTATCTATCTATCTATCTATCTATCTATCTATCATCTATATCTATCTCTCTGTCTAGCTATATCTCTATCTCTATATCTACATCATCTATATCTATATCTGTATCTATATAGCTATATAAAAAGTTAAATTAAATTGCAGTAAAACAGCTTCAACTCTCAGTTACATATAAAGGAGACTTTTAGTACTGCACTTGGCATTCAGATTTATTTCTTCCACTTGTAGACATGTGTTGTATCATACTGTCCAAAAGAATGTGTCTTCACAAGACACACAGAAAAATATTATTTTAAAAGTTTGGCTTTTTGAGGCCCAGTATCTTACAGTTGTCTCTAAAATAGTTGCAAAAGACTCCTGGAAGAAAATGGTATTCTGGAGTGTGTCAGCTCTAGCCTCCAAATAGGTTGGTCAGGATTCAGGATTCATTTCTGTGTGTTTCCACAACAGGATTGGTGAATGGAACCTTTTGGCCTGTTTGACAAGACTATTGGCATTCTTCAGCTAAATCCTGGCTAACAAAAGTCACGACATTTTCTTCAGCCAAGGCTTCATTTTGGGAAGATCTGCCAATTTTGAATTTTAATAAATATTTTATATCATTGTTATCACAAAGAGAAACAGAAATAAAATTTTTATATTGAATTTCATCTGTGATGAAGGGCCAGAGTTGAATTTCTCTGTTCTTCTTATCATTTGTGTGCATTGTGTTTCTTGTGTTACAGTAGAATTTCTGTTGAAGAGAAACAAAAATTGATTAAAAAAGAAGAAAATAATTAAACATCCAAAGACCAAGAAATTTGCCCTTCATCTGCTAACTGTGATAACTATTAAAAATAGAATAGTATAGAACTGCTCTCTCAATTAAAGGGAAACTAAACATTGACACAAAAATAGACTGATATATATATATATATATATATATATACCGCATGTGACAGAAAGGAAGCTATCAAAAGGGTGAAAAATAGATATTTCTTTTTCCTTTTTTTCTCATTTTGACCAGTGGCTGTCCTAGTTCTATTTATCTAGTATTAACAAAGAGTGTAAAGGAAAATTGCTATTTTGTCTGTGTAACATAGGCATAACCACATTATTCTATATTTATGAAGTTCCATTCATCTACTCTCTTGTGAGAGGTTTTCACCAGCTGGAAACTCAACCCAGAGGAAAGGAAGCAGTCTAGGCAGTTCTTGGAGTGTGTGGAAGACAATTCCTGTCACAGCCTGCCAGGGGTGGGGCTGTGCTAGACCTGCTGTTTGCAAACAGAGAGGAGCTCGTGGGAGATGTGGTGGTCAGAATGCCCATCTTGGGCACAGCAACCACAAAATGATAAAAGTTTTTGATTCTTGGTGGAGTAAGGAGGACCCTCAACAAAATTTCTATCCTGTTATTTCCAGAGGATGGACTTAGTCCTATTCATGGGACTGATGCAGAAAGTTCCCTGGGAAACAGTCCTTAAAATCAAAGTGGTCCAGGAAGGTGGACATATTTTAAGAAATAAATCTTGGGCCATCCCTATGTGCCAAAAGAGATGCCAGTGGGGAAGAAGACTGGCCTGGCTGATCAGGGGGCTTTCCCAGGAACTCAGGAGAAAACAAAAGTGTATTAATTTTCGAGAAAGCAGGGGGAAACTCAGAAAGTGTTTAAGGATATTGTTAGGTCATGCAGAAAGAAAATTAGTAATGCATAAGCTCAGTTAGAGAATTTAAACTGTCTGCTTCTGTAAAGAATAATAAAAAATGTTTTTATAAATATTTTATTATCAAAAAGCGGGGAAGAAAAACCTCCATTCTTTAATGGATGTGGGGAAAACATGAGGAGAAGTCTGAGGTGCTTAACACTTCTTTTACCTCTGTCCTCAGGAGTAAGGCCAATCATCCTCAGGACAACCAGCCTCTAGAAGTGGTAGACAAGGAAAAGAAGAAGAGGAGATTCCTTTTAATCCAGAAGGAAGTAGTGACATGCTGTGCCACTTCAATGCTCACAGACCTGAGGGCCTATGGGTCCTAGAGTGACAGTGGAAGAGGTCAATTGTCCTTGGCCTTATGGGGAAGTTCAATTTAACATAAACTGATTGGGAGCATCACACAGCTGGTAAAAGCCAGGCCAGGAAATTCCTGATAAACTTGGATGACAATATTATGGAACAGATCCTAAGGGAGCCAACTCAGAGACAGTTATTGGTCACAGACAGCAAGTGCAGCTTCATGAAAGGGAAGTCCTGATAATCAAATCTGACTTCCTCTTGTGACAAGGTAATCCACCCAGCTAAACAATGGAAGCTGGTTGGTGTAGTATTATTGGATTTTAGTAAAGCTTTCAATACCATCTTTCATGGTTTCCTTCAGTGCACAGCTGGATAAACATGGGGTGGGTAACCAACAAGCTCACAGGTCAGGAACAAAGGGTGACAGTGAATGGGGTGACATCAGACTGGTGACCTGTCACCAGTGGGCTTCCACAGGGCTGCATCTTAGCCCTGTGCTCTTCAGCATCTTCATAAATGCCTTGGGCAGAGAACACAGGACTGGAAAGGGATGCTAGGTTCACAGATGGTACAAATGGGAGCTGTTGACTCCCTCAGAGGCAGGGAGGCCCTGCAGAGGGACCTCAACAAATTACAGCACTGAGCAATCACCAACCATATGAAGTTCAGCAAGGGAAAGTGCCAGATTCTGCACCTGGGATGGGGCAACCCTGCATGTATGGACAGTCTGGGGAATGAGATGCTGGAAAGCAGCTCCATGGAAAGGGACCTGGGGGTCCTGGTCAGTGACAAGTTGAACAGGAGCCAGCAGTGCCCTGGCAGCCAGGAGGGCCAAGCGTGTCCTGGGGGGCATCAGGGCCAGCATCTCCAGCCAGGCAAGGGAGGGGATTGTCCTGATCTGCTCTGCTCTGCTCTGCTCTGCTCTGCTCTGCTCTGCTCTGCTCTGCTCTGCTCTGCTCTGCTCTGCTCTGCTCTGGGGCAGCCTCAGCTCGAGTGTGAGGGGCAGTTTTGTGTGCCATAGTATAAGAAAGACATTAAGCTATTCGAGAGTGTCCAAAGGCAGGCCATGAGGATGATGAAGGGCCTTGAGAAGCTGTATGAGGAGTGGCTGAGGCCACTGGGCCTGTTCAGTCTGGAGGAGGCTGAGGGCAGACCTCATGACAATCCACAACTTCCTCATGAGGGGAAGCAGAGGGGCAGATTTTGATCTATTCTCTGTGGTGACCAGTGACAGGACATGTAGGAGTGGCCTGAAGTTGTGCCTGGGGGATTACAATGGATATGAGGATAAGGTTTTCCACCCAGATGTGAACACATTTCCCAGGATAGAGGCTGCCCAGGGAAACTGATAGTCACCATCCCTGGCGGTGTTTAAGGAAGGACTGAACCCAGCACTCAATGTCATGGTGTTGTTGACAAGGTGGTGTTTGATCATAGCTTGGACTTGATGATCTCAGAGGTTTCTTCCAATTTAATTGATTCTGTGATTCTCTGGTTCTGTGGTAAGTAAATACACTTTTACAAAACTTTAAAGTAGAGATATGGAGATAGGCTGTAAGAACCTGACAAAAATTAATCATTTTATTAGATCCAAAATGTCAAAATTAATCTTTCTGAAAATCTCAGTGTTGATTTAGATTAATTTCAATTTTCATTGCATATATTTAATAGGAAATATTATTTGGATTACTAAAGACTCAAAAATTAATAATTTTCATCCTTTTTGTTTAATTCATTTTCTAATATTCTTTAGATATCATATTCCAAAAGCAAGTTCTCAGTAAAGAGAAATCTGCCCTTCTGAATCAAAGTGTACATTATTGAAATAGTTCCTGATAAACAAAATCCAGGAACTTTGAAATAAAACCTGAGGAGTTAATCTATTAGTGAAGCAACATTTTCAGGTAGTAAAATCTTTTCAAAGACAGAGCAATTCCAGAATTTACAGAGGGACAGCTTTTAGATGTTTACCTTTGACTAGAAGCCTAGGCAAGGTATCAGATAGGTCAGCATGCCTGGTGAATGCCCATGCCACTTTGGGATATTTTTAGTCTATGTACTGTTTTCAGGAGTGTGTGCTATTGAGGGTCTGTAATGCATGGCTATGCAATGTCTTTTAAAATATTTGCATGACCTTCATGTCTGCTGGACTTAATATTAAAATCCCTTAATGTTATTAAAAGTCTTGCATTGTCACTCAAAAAAGTATTCTGCCCTCGTACTACAAGTTTTAGTTTGGTTTGTGGCTCTATTTTTGATGTCATGCTAGGCAAATAATTGAACAAGAAAATAACTATTTTGCCATGCAGAAATCACTCTAGCTGACATCATAAATCAGATTTTTTTAAAGGGTATAGTGCAGAGCTTTTAAGTGTTTTTAAGAATTCTGCTCTGTTCTACCTGGACCGACAGACAGCTTTGAGAAAATAAAACCTTCAGGAGCTTTCTGGCATGCTGAACTTGCCACTAGTCCACTCTTCATGTTGAGCTTAGTGGGTGCAAAAATATAGACCTCGTGCACCTAGAGAGGAGATAGTTGAGGAATATTCTGGATATCTGATGATCTTTGGCACTTTTGGTATACCAACAGCTAAGCATATTTTAATAAAATTTATTCAAACCCCTCCCTCAATGTATTATTTTGATGTGCCTTTAAAGTGTGAGAAAGGCAGTTCTTAAAGCTGTGCATTTCTGTATCAGTGTTCTAGCTATTCTGTATTTATTCTTCCTTTGGGGATGTATTTTTAAGTTCCATTAGTGCTGAAATTTTAAGGAAAAAAAAAGAAAAAAAAAAGCAAACCACAAAGTCAGCCTGGTTTTTGAACATTCGGTAGTGTATTTAGTACTCTACAAGAAATGCAGATGAGCATCAAGAAAACAAAAACCTGTTCTGCCTGCCACAGCTAGAAAAAAGAATAACCCCCTCACTATTTTCCTAGTCATCCTTTTTCAAGAAAATCACTCTTTAGTTACTCATTTCTTTTCCCCATGGTCAGGTTGGCTGCATCTCCAAACACTTGTAAGTACTGTATGTTCTGACATATCCTGAAGTCATGCATTAGCACCTTTTCATTCAGCAAAGGGTGAGAACAGATATCTTTTGGCAGCTGACAGCAGGGAGCAGGAAGAAAGCAGGAGAGTGAAGCTGTAGGACTAGGACACGGTGGTGGCCTAGTGGCTAGCATGGCTAATGTACCAGCTGTGAATAACCTCCTTTTTTTCCACCCCCCCCCCCTTTTTTTTTTTTTTACATCACATCCACCTAACAGATGTCTCTCTGTCATTGTCATGTCCTCAAGCTATCCTAGTAAATGATTTGATTATAAGTGAGTCACTAAGGTGGCAATTGAACCTCTTCACAGCTCAAAATTGTTGATGTGTGCACAGATAGTGCAGTGTGTGGGTGTGTGTGAGAAAAAAGAGCAGGAGAGAAGGGGAATGAAGGGGGAAAGAGGGAGGGAGAGAGAGGAGGAAAAGAAATGTCAAGGTTACTTTGTTTTGCCTGAAGAATAAAAAAGGGAGGGCAAATTAACTGCTGGCTCTGTTTGGTCTTTTTGGATATCCGGCAACAAGTCAGTTCCATCCTACTCCAGCAGATGTGCATATCACTTAGAAAAATTGAAAAATGAAGAATGAAGTGATCTGTATTGTATATACACTTTGGTCTCTGGAAAGGATGTTAATAAATATACTGAGAGGCTGCAAAGTTTGCCAGTATAAATAATGTGGCATTTCAAAGTCTGTTAGTAAATGTAATTGAATTTTTCAATGGAAAAATATAGTTTAGTTATAAATTGGAGTCATTCTTGACATCAATTGGGCATTAGGAGATATTAATTAGATACTGCTCACTTCTTCCTTCTGAATTCTTTATATTAAATAAAATATCAGGAAAGAGGAATTTGCAAGGATAAAATTTAGAGATTTTTGTTCTTCAAAACAAGCTGTCTGATAATTTTTAGTGGAGGAATAAATGCCTTTTCAAAAACACTGTCACTGTACTGTCTGAAACGTGCACTTCCCAACATGAACAAAGTATGGAAAAGCTAATCCATTATAGTACTTTGTAATGATAATAAACTAGTGTGAACAAGTAGCCTAGGGAAAAAGATGGTACTAGTCACCTTTAAGCAGAAAGAGAATAGAAAGTAATTGTACATTTTTACAGTAGGCTGATGACAACATTTCCTGTAACTTTGAACTCAGCATGGCTGTCACCAATCTGGCAAACATTCTGCATATCAATCAGAGTGTGCATTTCCTGCATGACACTTGCAGCATAATGTATAAAATTTGCTTATGTGATCTTTACATTTATTCATCCTGTTTGTATGTAAATATATCAGTCTCCACATATATCTTATGCTGCAGAGGCAGTATTAAGCCCTTCCATAAGGCTGTATTGACCTCTGCCTGCTTGGCATCTGCAGACTGCTTCTCTTTAGCTACTGGATTAGCCATTCCTACTGTTAATCATGGTGTTTTTCTGCAGAAGCTAAATGCAATCCTGGCACATAGCTTCACACAATTTCTTACATTGAATCGTATTTTTCTAGGCTCATATGACTAATTATTGAATGCTTTTGCTCGCATTTTGATAGCTGCTCCAATAATTTCCATAATCACCGAAGAATAACTTGGCACCCCTTTGTTTAATGTTCACAGAAGTCTTTGGGGACAGCATGATTTGTGCTCGCTCTCTGGCACTGTGTGCAGCAGCCATGCATGTTGGTCAGTCCCTCTCCTCCTGGATGATAGTTCTTGCTCAGATGCAATTAGCCCACTACAACAGAGGTTTGATGTCTGCCAACTTTTTTTAAGTACATGCTGATCAAACAAAACTGCCGCTCACTTGCCCTTCTCAGCAGAAAGGGATTTTTTTCCTTAGTTCTTGAAATTTTTTTTCCTCTGAGGTTTTTTTTTTCCCCTTTTTTTGATAAGCATTCAAGGTGCCTTCAAGAAGTACATAAATACAATACTCTGAATTATTAAACATAAAAGAAGTAATAAGTCTCTGCTTAAGAAGAAAGAGAAAGAAATTATATTTGAAGGTAGAGAGTTAAAATAGTATTAAAAATAGATCTTGTAGAATCTTTGGTTATATCTTTGCTTAAGGGTAGAAAATACCTTCCAGAGATACCCAAGCTCTGGCAAAAATACATCTGTCTGTGCACAATGTATACATCACACATTTGTACACCTAAAATATTTGTACAATCTGAAGAGGGCTTTTAGAATAATGTTTCATATAGCTGCCCAGCTCACCACAACATCATGGTTCAGCAAAAGTCTCAGACCGACCCTACCCTCTGTGATCACCACTTCTTTTTTGTCTTGAAAATAACAGTAAAATTACCTCCTTTGAAAACTGGAGGCTGTATTTTAGACCACCTCTAGGCCATCTGAAGGAGAATCTTGGCCCCTATTGACACTAGTACAAATTTCTGTGGAAATGCTGTCCTTTGCCTACTTCATGCCTGCGATTTTTTTTTTGTCTACAGATGTTCATGTAACAAACATCATCTGTCTGCACAGCCTTTCACAAACTGGGTGTAGCTCAATTTAAAGTAGACATAGCTAAAAATTCATCAGTTGCTTTAGTGTGCCAGTGAATGTACTCAGGTTGCTAACCTACCAAAATTCCTGGATGCAGAATGTGGAATAGGTATTAGGGGGGGTTTTAGGCTGGTGCAGGCCAATAGAGAGATCGAAATGTGTGGTAAAATTAGAGAAAACGGGTATCTTTTGGCTGACCTTTTACAAATAAATATGAGTAATGTAGTAGTTCACAGTTGCCCTAACATATGCACTGAAATGCCAAACATTAAGATTAATACAGAAGCATTCTTACACAAGTCCGCCCCTCATGACTTCTGGTTTTCATCAGCACCCAATGTCAACAAAATGCAAAGGGTCCTTATCCAAGCTGCTTATTAAAAAATTGAATATGAAAGGAAAAATATATTTATTTCTCCATGATCTTATCTCTTTAGAGAACTTAAAACTGTAATGAAAATGATTGCGTCCTCATTACCTATTATTACACTGTTTAATTTATGATTTGAATTCCTGACAGATTCCATCTGACTAACCTGGCTACTCTTTTATTTGTTACGTGCAGTCCTAACAGCAGACAGCTGTTACTGTACCATCTACAGCATAACAGGTGTGTCCTATCTCTACGCCATGTCATTTAGCTGTGTAATATGGAGAACACCACAGGCTGTAGGTGTGATTAATCCTGGCAGGCTGTCTTAATCCTAGATCTATTCATTTAAAGATACTATTTTGTTTCATTCACTTGCATCCTTGAAGATCCAAGTTGTGCAAGATGAGATATTTTGAATTTCACTGGACCAAGGGCTTTTACTTATGCCTTGCAGAAGTAAAGGGAGAGTACATTGAAATAAGAGTTGGTGAAGTATGTTGGCATACAAGGAGAAATGGATGGTGGTGGAGTTGCAGAGAGCATAGTGTGATGGTCCTGTTATGCATTTTTAGGGTAGGTCATCAAGGAACATTTATGGAAATTAAGTGTCAGATTTTGATGAGGTGTCTATGCAGTTTTTTCATGGCATGTTTTGTGACACACATGGGCCTTCCTCTCTGGAGCCCATCAACTTTCCATTCATTAATGCATGTGCATAAATACACAAACCTGCATTTAAGGTTTTTTGTGGTTTAATGCATTAAACCACATTAAGAAGTGGGCCCTTTGCACTGAGGGCACTTCTTGTGCTGTCCCTGCTTGGCACTTCCTCACTGGTGTTTGAAATCCTAGTAACTACATTTTGGTAGAAAGCTCTCTGAGCAGTGAGCAGATGAATACTGTTTTGGACTTTCAAAAGATAATGAAGACTTAGAAGAGTCAGGTGAGCCCTCCAGTGTCCTGCAGAGTGTGTGAAATTCCTTAGCGTCCAGGACTCCTCAGCTGCTCCACAAAACGTGTTGCTACATCCAAATGTGATGTAGCAACACATGTTATCTGGTGGTAAGTGATCTCATGCAGATCAGTTGCAGCAGATAACATGTGTTGTTACATCACATTTGTCTTGTAGCAGTCCTTTATTTTTCCACAGTTGCTTGTTAATTTATTTGTATCCTTACACGTTTAGCCCGGTGTAAAGCTGACTGCATTGTGCTGGTGAAATCAGTCCTGACAAGGGCAATAATCCATATCCCTGAATACCTCTTAGCCTAATAATATAGCACACATACAATTATTTTATAATCTTAGGTGTATGCTACAATGATTTCCAAAAGTAATTATGGTAGCATCTGTGTATCAGAGCTTGGGGTAGCTAATTTTCAAATGCAACATAATATGCTCCTTTTTATTTCCATTTAAAGAAAGTTTGCCTGGAAAACTGATTAAACTCTAGTTAAAGCTATATTCTGCTGCTTTGTAGTGTATTTTAATACAATATTTTTGATGGTAAAATGAAAATAAAAACAAATTGGTTCATTCATCATATTTTTAAAGCAGTTAAAATTAATGACCTGCCTTTTGAGAAAACAAGCATCATAATGCTTATGTATTAGAGAAAACACTTAATGAACTCAATGGTTAAAATGTTACTATTTTAGAGCCCCTGTTCTAAATCAAGTGGGACAACTTTGCTTGAAAACCCTTCCCTCCCTTCTCTCCCTTCTGTCCTGAACTACAAAAATAATTGACCATAATAGCATATGTGGGAGCAAAGATCTTCACTGGTCAGGAGTGCTGCCTGCACAGCTGAGTGTAGGAACCCACCAGTAGAGGAGTAGATATTGGTAATCTCTCCCTAATAATTTTTCTTGTGTTAGTTCAATGACAGTAAACTTCCCAAAGATCAAACATGCTTTTCCCTTAAACAGCTCTAACTGTAAATATTCTAGCTGGTTTGTATTTTCCTTTTCTTCCTGTTCTGAAGTATACATATGTACTAGGCCAATAATGTTTGAATTTTCCTGGTTGAAGGACAATTTACTTCTTGCCTGTAAAGTAAGATTATTTCAAATAATAATGTGTAATCCTTTGGTACTGGAAACTGGGAGAAATTCAATTAAATTATAAAAATAAGAAAATAAATCCCCAACCAAGAATTTATAAAAACTCAAGAACCTGAACATAACAGCAGAAGCCAATCTAATTTACCCTTTAAGTGAACTTTAAAACTTGTAATGTTTATGTGGTTTGGTAATATGTCTTAATATGTTAGATTTATGCTTCATTATTATTCACAGATCACAGGAAATATATATGCTATCCCTGTGCATACCAATTATTGATATCATATTTCTTTTTTGATGGCTTAAATATTTTTATTCCATAGAAAAATGAAGATGCCATTACCACTTTTCAAACCACAGGTTAAAAAATTGTGAAAGTATGACAGACCCATTTCAGGCCCAACTATATGATGCCACAGCTTTACTAGGTTACCTGCATTTGAGGTAACTCCTCCACTCAGCACAGCTCAAGCCTGCCCTGCTGAAGGTTTCAGGAGCTACAGGTTGTGCTGGGCTGAGGGAAGCATCTGCTAGGAGATGCATTGGAAGGTGTGGAAAAGGGCTCCAGAGAGGATGGCCCATGTGTGTCACTAATCCAGCAGACTCAGTGGTGAAGGCTGAGGGAGGAAACTCAGTGTCCAGAGTGGCCAAACCCAAACTGTGAGAATGCCATTGCGTGGCTCTTTGTGCCAAAGTATTGCAATGTAATTCTGATTTCACTCCTAGATTCCCCCCTTTACGGTATTCTTTTCCTGCCAACAGCATGAGGAGTACAAAACACCTATGAGGCTAAACAGTTCTGCTTAGCAGCCTTCATTTCTGCGTTTCAAAAGAGGAGTTTCAAGCTTTGGGGTTTGATAATGTTATTTAATATCAGTTTCTGCTGGAGTCTGGCAAAGTGAGCAACTCAAAGCCATATTTTGTAACACAGGATTCATACTCCTGGAAGAACACAAAAGGAAAAAAAAAAGGCAAAAACAAAAGATAAGGTAATAATGTTTTTAAAAAAATTTACATCAAAAAATTTATGTAAGATAATAGGGATAAAACTCCTGGGGAAAAGCCTCTACATTCAAGTTATACTCTTCTCAGTAAGTTCTGTGAAACAAAATCTGAAGTACTTAAGTCATCCTTGAAAACTGGACAAGATTCTTATACATCTAGATTGTTAGATTACTTACAAAAGTTTCAGTATTATTTTCAAAGAATTGAATTTCAATTTCAGTTGTCTGTTTTACATCAGGGTAGCCTGACTCACAAAGAGAAGCAACCTTCTCCTTGAACTGGAGCCTGATGTACACCTTGTAAACAAATATCAACCTTGTGGTGACTTTGGAGGGACACTTTTGACCACTGTGCCTTTTCAGAACAAAAAAGGAGACCCAGGTTTTTCTTTCTCAGTGTTTCTCAAAAGGCAAAAACTTGTCTTGATTCATTTACTATGATCTGGACCACGAGAAAATAAATGATCAGCTGGAACTATTGGAGGCAAAATGTACTTGTGAAAGGACCGTCATTATGAAAAGGCAGTCTCACAATATTTAAATAAAAGGCAGGTAAAAGAATATGGCTTTGAAAATAAGCAAAACTTACCAATTTCTTGATACCTTTTACATCTAAAAATAAAGAAACTGAAATATATGCATGTATTGGAGATGCAGACACTTAACAAAATGGGAAAAGAAACACAAAAAATATAATTTCAGAGGGAATAGAAGCCCTTTCTTCAAATGCTTCTCAATTCATTTATTTAGATTATCTTATACTATGTATAATAGACTCCTTCTTTTCCTGTGTGTTCATCACAGACATCATTCCTGTGAAGTATTGTGTATGTATAATGTTAGGAAAATGGCAGTTTTCAATCTATAATTGTATTGTTATAAAATATTATAGTAAAATTATTATACTGTTATTATTTTGCTACTTGTCTATATGTTAACCTATGCTTTCTACATACCATTCCATGATATGAATATTTCTTTATGAAGAAACAAATATAGTTTAATTTTCACATGATAATATTCTGGTCTTCAACTCACTTTACTTTTCATTTAAAATTTCAGTCCAATGAAAGTGTTTTCTGTTAAAAAGCATAGATTTCAGTGGAATGATAGCATTCACTTAAAGTGAGTGCAGTTTAAGCTTCAAATCCATGTTTGATCTGTACAAAGTAAGTCCATTATCAGAATATTCATCTACAAACTACATAAAGTTAGACAAAATTTATAGTTTCTTGGACACTTACTGTTGATCTAGTTTACCTGATGTTTGTGCAAGAAAATCTTATAGGAGATCTGAATATTTCACACATATAAGATTAAAATGCAGCACATATTTTAAATACTAGCCAATATATTTCTTGCTGCAATCATTTCTCATTGGATTATGAACATATGACAGAATACTTTCAGAGGAATGGGACAAGATGGAATTTACCTGAACTGACAAGAACAAAAGGGTTTAATGAAATCTAGAAAATGCACTAAAGGTCACATAAGAAGAACATTGCCTCAATATTGAAAGTCATTTGCAATTAGAAGCAGAAGTAATTGGATTCTTGTGATACCTCCTTCTTTCCTTTCTATCTGACACACATGGACATTACCTATGACCCTGGATTAAATATTAATAAAATGCAGATTTAAAATATTAAAACTTTACATTCATGTTAATAAGTACTGTCAATCTGTTGAGACTCAACATATGGCTAATTTAAGAGTTAAGATCAGATGTTCATAATTCTCAAAATTACCAATGTCTTTTTTTTTTTACCTTCAGCATTTCATTGTGGAATTAAGAAAAAATAAGTCAGTATTTTTGTGAGGCACCTGGGAAAAGGAATCATATTTTCAGTGTGATCTGAGATCAATAATGTTCATAATGACTATTGACAGGTAAAATTTTCTCATTAGGACAAATTCCAGCCTCTGAGGTAAGAAGGTGTCATTAAATAGGGGAAACAAGGACTGTGATATTGGAAAATCCTAATATTAAGGTGTATACCTGTATCATTCAAATGAAAGTAAAACAGAACCAGTGAAGTTTATTTTCAGATATTTGTGAAAGTTTTATGTTGTTTTGTGTTTGGATTGCCTTAGTGTTTTACTAAATCTTGATAAAGAATAATATTTATATGTGTACACACATATATTTCAGCAAGACGCTCTAAATAAGTGTGAATAGTAATAGATATTTTGAGTGATGGTATGAAAATCTCCATTTCTGTAATTTCAGAATATTTCCTCAATTCTTCTCAGAGGTTCAAGTCCTTGATCACTAAGAGATTCTTCAGGGTCATAGAATTTTTCTAATACCTCTATTTGAACCTGGAAAAGTAATGTTAAAGATTTAATGTGAACAATATTCTTACTAGTAGGAAACAACTAACAGTCAAGTGCAATCATGGAGGAAATCAAGCTTGTGGAAATTATAGCAAAATTCTAGTTTTGTTTAAGTACAAAAACAGGTGTTGTGAAGGTTTGGTCTGGTTTCCACTTTTTTCTTCCGTCTAAAAGGGTAAATCCAGCTGCAACAAAAGCAGCTGTATTTCTTTTCTTCAATTGCCCATCTTGTTTTTCATGATGGGATCTGAACTGCCTGGGTTATGACCGATTCTCAGTCTCTCTGCTGCTCTGGATCATCTGCTAACCTGGAGATAGAGAAGGACTGTGTGGGAAGGAACAGACCTACATACAAAACACATATCTAATATGGGTGAGGAGAGATAGTAAGCTTTGATCTCCACAGCTGTTATCCTCACTTCTCATACAGGAAAAATAAGAAAAGAGGAAGCCACTGTTCCTTAAAAAATATTGTTTCAATTTTAAGCTTTCAAAAGGAGCTCATTCTAAGGTGAAAAAATTACATACCAACTTTCTTTTTTTTTTCTTTTTTTAACTGGAGGATTTTAAATTGAAGGATTTTAGGTAAACATCTTTATCCAGATTCAGCCTGAAATACTTCAATAGTTGCTCTTTAAACTTTTCTACTTAAAAAATTACAACAGACTTTTATAGATGACCAATGTCAATGACTTCATCAACAATTTCAGCTTCATAAGTTTCTTTTGTAAGTGTTTCTAGGTTTTTTTAATAAGGCTATTTTTGACTTTTGCAAGGAAATATTCTGATCAGTTCCTTGTGTGCTGTTTGCTTAGTATCAGGCAATATATCAGTACTAGAAATAGTGTTAATCTTCTCAGTCTTAATCTTCTTTGTTCTGGCCAGCGCTCTCTGTACCAACTCTATTAAAAGCATTTAAATCAACAGTGTAATACATTTTTGACAAGGGAGTTTAAGCATAAACAAAATTAAGGGAACACTACTTAAAGAGCATGATCTGAAGTGCTCTGATGTAAAGACTTGAGTTTCTTCTAAAGTACTGTATATGCAGCACACTGTCCTCCCAGTAACTGCCAGTTTTCGAGTGATAGCATACAGGTGAAACTGGTGTGAATAAATCCTTTGAACTTCTGGCTACTGGCTGCCAATGGTCTTTCTTTTCCTGTTTCTATGGAGATTGCAGTTAGTTCAGAAAAAAAAGGTTAAGTTAATTCTGCACAACTGCCGTGTACAACGATTGTAACCTCAGGGACTAAAATAGTTTCTCAAAATAGCCAGAGACACATACCCAATATTTTGAGAATAGGTTGTTGGCCCTGAGTTAAGACCAAAGTGGAGAATTTTTGTGATGAGGGAAGGTAGGCATGAGGAGAGCTCAGGAACTCAGTTTTGTATTTAGCATGCACATTACTAAACAATCAAAAGCAATCACAGTGTGAATTATTTTCCGTGCTTTCACTGCAGAAAGAACGCATAGCCCATGAAATTTCAATTCATTTTTCTATAAATGTAGAATACATGGCATCTTTTTCATCACAAATATAATGTTTGGTTTTTTTACCAGCATAAGTCAGGAGAGAAGGTAATTGTCTTTCTCATCTCTGCTAGATCTTGGGGCTCCCAGACCTCAACCCTCAAATTATACACTCTGCTTTTACCAAACTAGACTGCATGAATCTAGGAATCTTGTTGTTTCCTTTCTTTTCAGTTTGAACTGTCCAGCATTAAAGTAAAACGTTGCTACATCTACTGCCTGGTTTGTCTTGTCAAAACCATGTATACCTAAGGTCACTTCTATGTTGACACACAGGAAAGATTTGAAGACTGAGCCTTTGGCTTACCTGAAGATTCAGAGAGGATTGGAGTAATAAGGAGGGGAGTGAAGAGCTTCAGGTGATGTTTCCTTTTATGGTCCCCTGCACTGATAGGAAAATTGGTCTGTGTTCATTTCTAAGGAAAGACTGGGGGAAATTTTACCCAAGTTACAGGATACATGTTGAGACTTTTGATGATAAAGCAGTATATGCTGGAACTGTAAGAGATCTCTGTTTCCTTTCTGCTATATTAATAATGTTGCACAAGATTTGAACCTATCTCCTGAAAAAAGGATAATAAGCTTAGGGAGTTTATTAGACAATGACATTTACTGGTTTATCTGAAGGAAATCAGGAAGACATTGAATTAATCTGAGGGAAATTCAGAAACTCTTCAACAAATAGAGAACAAATATTAGAGTCTCTGTTCTTTCTTTAATTCCTGAATGAATCTGTCCCTCTTTTAAAGAGAGAGATATAAAAAACCTTTTTTTTTTTATTATTCCTACAAATAATCAGCTTAAATGCAATCATCAGAATTACAAGTAAATCAACTTACTGATAACTATTTTATGTACCTTTAAAATTGATATTGTAATCCAAACATTTAAATCTAATTTCTATTCCAGCTAATCGAGAGCAGTAATTAAACACCAGGTTCTTTAAATCATATTCTATCACAGCCTTCATGTTTCCCATCACACTACATATGGTCCAATTGTTTACAGATGACAAAAAAAAAATCCCTGCTCAGATGTTAAATCAAGATGTTTTCTTCACTTTCAAATGGTAGGCTGGCAGCCAACTTTTACAATGAGCTATTCCGAGTTAAAAATGAATAAATAAATAAATAAAAATAGAGCTGATCAACACCAAAAGGAATAGAAAATAAAGGAAAAGAAGAGGTTTGGACACTAGGCCCCTCAATATCAGGGCCTGCCAAAATGAAGCAGTTTCTAAAGTGTATATTCAACCCTGTGTCAGAATAATTTCTTGGGAAGTTTATCTTTTTTTGTGCACATTAGATGCAAGGCTAGAAAAATCAAGAGGGAAATGTTTTATAGTCATAAATAGGTAACGTGACTTCAAAGCATAGGCAGAGTTTTCCCGTTGGTACTTTGGCAGCCTGAATTTCATAGTCTTAAATAGCAGAAGATTAAAGCATATCAGGGCTTGACTCTGCCATAGTGCCACTGCAAATTTAGAGTAATTCCTTTGTTTGCTTGTCTGAAACAAGTACAAGTACAGAGAAGAAACAGGGTCAAATGCTGAACTTTTACAGTGCAATTATTACTGGCACTTGTATGAGATTCTGTTCTGGAAAAATAAGTGGGGTCACAAGTTCTCAGGCCATGGAGGACAGGAGCACACAATGAAACCTTTAACCTCCAAACCCATCACAAGACAATGTGTTTTAAGTATGTTGTGTCCAAGTTTTTGAATATATTCCAGCAAGGGAGAGAAAAATAATGAATTGGGGTCCCAAAGACAGGAACATGGTATGTTCAAAACTCATCTGCATTTTTACTTTGTTTTGTATCACAAGGACAGCAGGATTAACATCCTCTGCCTTATTTTGATTCCAGCTTTTAGCTTCCCCAGATGTTTGAAGCTGTGTGATGCAAATTTTTAAGCTATTTGTTTCTGATTGTCTTGAAGAACTTGTGTATAAATTTAAAGCTAAAACTGCACAAAAAGTATAATTGGAACAGAGAGTTTTGATTGTGCCAAAGGGCTCTGCTGAGGCAGTGGAAATACCCCGCCCCATGGGCTTTTGAAACTGATTTCTCCATGTGACTGAGACAGCAACTTAAAATGTACTTTCAAAATAATAAATGAAAATAATAAAATGGATAAATACATTATGCTTTTTAGTTCATTTACTGGTGAAAGATAGCCCTTTATCTAACAACTTGGAACACAGCTAAACTGGAATTTTTTATATTCTCTCTTCTAAAAGCCTTTCTTCTGAGGTGCCAAAAAGAACCAGCCAAACAAAAAAACAACAACAAAGAACACAAAATTCATGACACAAAAAAAACTGCCTTTCTACCTCAGCTTTGCTGTGCTAGTCTGCTGTCTAAGCTTTGAGTCAATTTGCACCTCTTTCTCAGTGTTGTTTTCACTCAGAAATGCAAAATTCCCGATCACAGGCATACTATGACTGCCCAATAATTGTTTACTTGTATAACTGTTGCCATGATCCTGAGTACCTTATAGGTCAATTTTTTACGGAGGAGTTTTTTAAGTAGGAGTTTCTTTCCACTTGCAGCCTCAGTTTTTGGAGACAGCTACTGATGGAAAGTTCTAGAAGGTTAATGAATTTTAACAAGCTGTAGTGGTGACAAGCTTAAACTTACGTTCTTGAGTGTACCTTGATGTTGCAAAATATTGGTGACTGGAATTTCCTGATACACAAAAAGATAAATTGGATACTATTACTCGAAAAATAGCAAGAACTGTCTATATTAATTTCACTTGAAGTTTTCAGCTGCAGTTTGAGGGAAGTCAGAAGAAGAATGTCAAATTAGCAGTATCAGCTACTTGATTGTGGACTACTTTTTTGATAAATGAAAAAATGTATTAATTACAGCCTTGACAAGTCAACTCACTGATTTATATGGACATATCTTAGACATAACATGCATTTCAAAATTATACACACATTGGTTTAAGGGCAATATTTACAAATGAGTTAGATATTTTCTGGCTTTAGGAACTGAAAGACTAGTGGTATTTCAGAAGATGACTGCTGTTTTAATCTTAACAATTAGGAACAGAAAGGCAACCTTTAAATATCAAGAAAACAAATACATTACATAACAGAAATTTTAATGTTGTTTGAGAGAATGTTAGAAAATTCATGCACTATAAATAAATTTTATACACTTTCATACAAGTCTCAAATAGGTCATGGCATTTTAATGAAGGCATGACAAAATAAAAAGCCACTTTTCTTTTTTTTTTTAATACTAAAAATATTTAATGTTTAGACTTAAAGGATACAGAGGAAAGTTGAATGGTAAGACTTAATTGCAGTCCACAAGTGTGGATGGACATGCACAGTCCTAAACCAGTGCCCCCACAACAATGTGGTAAGATTGCTAATGAACAAATCCAAGGAATTGAATTATGATACAGATATCTACTTCTAGATCAGCAGATGAGACTTGCATTTGCATTCTTGTATGTAAAATTGCAATTAAGTGTATGTCACAGTCAGTGACAAATGTTGGCTGGACGAGTATTTAGATTCCTAGGTTCTCTCTTTGTCTCTGTCCCTCACATATGGTGTGTCCTTGAAGTACAACTTAATGGCTTTGACTTTCAGATTATCTTCTCTGGGGTGATATGCACTTACTTAAACCAGTGAATACATTTGCTTCTTTTCCAACGGAAAGTTCTTTGGTTTGATGTGGGTTGGATCCAATTAAAAGTTTGTGAAATATTTTGATCTTGCCTAATGAAATTTATAAATATTAAAGGACAGCTGAAGTTCTACCAAAGTATCACCAGTAGCCTGCAGAGAGAATACAATAAACTATAATGCAGGGGGAAAATTCTGTTTTATCACAGGATTCTGTTTGAACAAACATTGTTATTATCCATCTCAGTCTGAAAGTGCATAAGGAAAAGTTTACATGGGTGTTTTCCAAGAATGGTTAAATAGACTGTGACTCATTATGGATGTGTTTAAGTAGAAATTTGTCTTGGGATGGAGAGGGAAGATGGCAAAGACAACAATCACAAAAGTAGCTTTTTGTATATCAAGTCTTCCCTCCCTCCTGTACTAGCCACAATTCTTTCTTGATGGTCAAAGTTTTGAGCTGGAAAGCCATATTCTGGTTTGATTTTATGATACATTTCTCTAAAATTATGCAATCATGAACAAAAATAAAGGAAAAATAAATGCAAAAAGGTTTGTGGGATGGGAACAGAAAGGAACTTTTTGTATCTAGCAGATACAAAGGACGGGAATGAAGAAAAAAGTCCTGAGCATTGTTATGACTTTGATAGGATGAACCTTTTAACATTCTGTACACCTAGAAGTCCAGCTTGGTTTATAGCATTACACTACTAAGCTTCTGTTTTGAAGTTTGGGGGGTTTTTAAAAGGAAACTAAACCTAAACTTAAAATATAAGTTGCTGTATACATTCAGGCATAACTTCATGGGCACAGTCTAGGTTTGTGAGCCCTCCAAAAAAAGTGTTTGGCACATAAAGCTTTGAAAACCAGAAGTTTAATCTTTAGTTGCTATTTTTAGGGCAAGTCTACATGAACTATAGGACTGAAAAGGATTATAAAGCACAAAATTATGGCTTGGGCCATAAAACTTTGAAAACCAGAAAATTAATTCTTCCTTAGATATTATTTGTAAGGCACTTCAATGTAAGATATAGGATTGAGAATACAGTCATATGAAAATAAATCTGCAAAACCATAATATGACATAATTTATATAATGTGTATAATATTACATATAGTACAAATAAAAGTGATATTTCCATTCTAATTTTTCTTTATATTTTACACAACATGTGAACATGTGTTTCATGGAGGAAACGTCTGATTTTTGGGAAGGAGTGCTTAAGTCTGTGTATCTACCCTCTTCAGTTTGTAGCACTTAATGGTATGAGAAAATTCATTATGTTGACCAAAAAAAAGCAACATGAATGGGACAGAAAGGGCTACCTGAATGAACTATTGATTAACAAAATTAAGGCAAATGAAACGTGTAATGAAAAAACCAAGGAGTGAATCGCAGTCTTTACTTCCCAGTAGCAAGAGGTATCATAACATGAGAAAAAGTATAGCCACACCTTATGAAAATTCAGCTGAGGAAGAAGTAAGTAACTGTGGGCAGATGGAACCAAATTATTTGCCTCCATAGAAAACATGCACTCTTCCTTTTTTTTCAATAATTTCCTAGTTTTGAAAATATACTACATTCAGTTGACTTAGGCAGAAAAAAACCTGCTTTGTTTCTCCCTATATTTAAGAAATACTAGATAAAACTAGCAGGTGATATCTAAAACCTTCTACAACAACCTGTTCCTAGAGGCTGGATACCTGGTTTGCCCAAAAATCAAGTCCAACACAGAGACTTCGAATACTCTTCGGACTAATCAAAAATGACACAAAAGGCAGGCCTGAAGCTAGACTTCTCCTTCACAAGATAAGAAGAACTAAAGTCTTAATAAGGAGTATTTATTTCCATTCTGGAATACCATAAGGGGTCTAAAATAAATATCTGTTATTTCCAGTTTTACATCTCTCATACCCCTTTCATATGTGCCCTGAAAATCAGTATTCAAGTAATTTCTAAATCACTACAGATTTTTCTCCAGACTTAGGTTATTAGAGGAACAATTCTCAAGTCAGGCCACCATGTCCTGGAGCAGTGTCTGTGCTGGCACCCATGAAGGAATGCACAGGAGACAAGGAAGAGAGTGAGGAACAGGGAGCAGAGATCTGGCAAAACGTAAAACTTGGTACTGTCACCCAATATCTGGAGTGCCAGGTCATAATGGAAAGGCAGAATCTGAGTTTCCTCTGTGGACTGGTAAGTGATATCTAAGGAGTAATTGTTGCCTTAGAAGTTGTATAGTATAAATTAGCCAATTTAGTTTTAAGATATGCATACCACTTTTATCACTAGTTTTTATTGCCTTTACTAAAGGAATATGGCACTGGAACTTTAAAAAGAAGAAACTTTTGTAGGTCACCTATTTCATCTTTCTGGTAATTGTGAATTGTTCCCCGCAGTACATTTTCAACTTCTTTGTCATTTTCCAAATTAAAAACAAAAGTAATGAGTGTAAAAATATTAAATTAACATTTATTTGACAATAAAATAAATTACATTTATATATTAACTTCTCAATTAGCCCTGCAAAGCTTCCTTGGGACCACTATGCTGTTAAATCAGTAATGCATTTTTATGCCGCATTAAAGGTAGATACAAACTTTGTGTTAAGGAAACAGCACTTTAATTTTCTTTTTAAGTTCAGAAATTGTGGAATTTTTTTTTATATATAAAAGGGGACAGTATGATAAAACTAGAAACTGGTTTTGTTTATAGACAAAGTGTTTATAAAGAAGTCTTCTTTATAAAGGAGAAACGGAGTGCTTCTTCTGTTTCCTGACAGTGTGCAGCTACACTTTTCCTGCTAAATTCTTTATAAATACAGTAACATTTTCTTTTTTGACAAGAGAATTTCACTTGAATTTGATGAGTTCTGCACCCACTTAAGTTATTGTATGGCAAATTTACATGAGATTTTTGTTTAAATCTTACACAGCCTTTTTGGTTAAACACAGCTTTTTTGTTTTGTCTTTAATATTATAAAATCCACTGATGTATAAATAACTTGTAAAGTCCAAAGCTGTGTTGCAGTTGAGCAATAAGATTAATTAGCTGATACAACCATTGGACGGTCTTGATCTTCCCCAGCTACTGTCAAGAAAGACAAAGATAAAAAGTTTGGAGAGATCATTTCCACCAATATTCTTTGCTGACATAACTCTTCTTTATCTATCACAGGATTATGAAAAAGAACCCAGGAGCAAAAAACCTAAGCTTTTATAAGACTCCAGAATGGCCTCAATAACCATATGTAGATCTTTCTGACACCTGTAGGAATACCTGGGTTGCAATTTGTTACTAACGTACCCAACTAGGATGCCCTTTTCGAATAGCAATAATAAGGTGTACATATGTGTACCAAGAGTTTGTTTGTGCTTAATAAAATCTCTAAACTTGATTCTAACCTTCTAAACTTGAACTGGTTGCTGCAGTTTCTCTTTATGTAGACATAAGCTACAGGATATATCTGTCAATAGCCACGCTAATTCTAGCAGCAATTTATCTGAAGATATCAATGTTCCTGTATCTGTACCAAAAGAGACATCAGATTTATTCATGAAAAGCAATTGTTTATTACCAGTCTCAAAAGTTAGCTGATGGATGCCTTGGTGGATTGTCTTAATCTTAAATGTCTGTATTTTAAATGACAGTAACATAACCCACCCTACCAAGACCTACAGGATTTGTAGACCAAATTTTAACCTTTAGATACTTCTGTAGAAAATCAGTTAATTGAGTTGAGGAACAAATTATTTCCCATACTGTAACAAATAACAAGACATCAACTTTGTGCTAAAAGTAGAAATGAAACAATATTTTTCCCTCTGTTTAAATTTTTATCAGCAAGTCTCCAAACTCTCCAACCTGTTTTGTTGCAGACCGGAGATATAATTACTCCATAAACATTACTATGAGTCATATTAATTCTGAATCTTTGTATAAGTGTGGGTACTTTTAAGATCTCACAAGAAGACTTGTTACAACATTTCTAGTTTGAAAAGTTTTTAATTACTAGGCAAGAAAACGCATTTTTAGGTATATGCTCTGAAGCATTTGAGGTTCATCGATAACTACTGTTTTCTTTCAGTTCAGGTGGAGAAAAAGTCAGACTTTTTTCTAAATAGAACCTATTCATATGTTATTTCTATTGCATTTTTAACATTGCTAAAATTCCACCTGATAATATCCCCCAAAAATCTGATCATAAACACGGGGTTACAAAAGTGGTGGAACAGAGCTGTTAGATGTAACTCTCTTGGGTATTCACCGCAAGATTTTACAACACTCACCAAAGTGTCTTGTGAAATAATCTCTTGTTCCTGCTCAAGTAAGAGAAAAAATTAAACAGGCAATGTGTGTGGGCACAATGGAAAACGAGCTAAAATTACTCTTTTTGTTTTAATTAATCCTCTTTCCCAACTCATTTTTACATATACTAAAAATGAAACAGTGAAACAGGCCAAAATGTCCATCATAAATTGTGCGTTTGTATGATGATCTCGCAGGTTTGGTAGATCCAGTGGTACAGTGTTCTCCCAGTATAAACACCAAAACAAAAACCTAGATTTTGTAATATCTAAGTCTGTCCACTTACTATATCCTTGGGCTATTATTCATCCTTTCATCCTTTAAAATTGAGAGCTGCCTTGGACAAACTAGAGGGCTGGACAACACTGGAAAAGTGCAAGTTCTATAACTATTCTTGAAAGTTCCTACAAAAATATCAACAAAACTATCTATTTGCGTTATCTGAGCTGTAAATCTTACAACTCTTACAACAGCTGAAATAATTTATAGCTTTGCTTATATAATTTTTTCCCTTCCTCTTAAGCTTATGATCTGCTGCAGAGTTGCAAAGTCCTTCAGGAGTTTAATTTTTGATGCTGAATCATTAAGTAACATCCTTGTGTAGTTGAAATGACGTGGCAGCTTTTATCTGGGTAATACAAATCTTCTCCTACATATACACTTATTTGCATTCCAAAAACTAGCATGGTATGAGTAAACATGCATTCATCAGTGGGATGTCAAACAAAGTTGAAGAGGAACTGCCTAAAGAATTCACAGGGCATTCCACTTAGCCACGCAAAGGAACTTTGCATCATCTTTCCAAGGTTTGTTTGAATATTGCCATGTTATAATTTTTAACATTTTGCCACTGTGACAAAAAAAAAAGGACTGGTATTTAGAACAATTCAATCATAATGGTCTTTTAATGTAAAAATAGTTTGGGATATTCCCCTTCATTAATACTTAAATCTGGAGTCAGGTAAACAAGCAAGAAGCTGTTCTGGGCATAAGCACATAAATCCACAAATTTTCTACTTCAAAGCATAGCAGTGAGATGCTTTGACACTTGGTGCACACAGATGAAAAATATTCCACCTAAGAATATTCTTATATTATTCAAAGTGTCCTTGAAAAGGATATCATACTCTCCATCTATCTTTTACTCTGCCCAATTCTACCTCCAGCAGGATTAGTAGTTTCCACAAGTGACACTTGTATCTGAAATATGCTGATAATGAAAAAAACACTTAACAAGCTTAAAAATGGGCACAGCAGACAAGGTTTGCACTGTTTCTGTCTGCTCAGTTTGCATAGTAAGACAAGACAAGACTCTCACAGACCCTTTGCAACTTCAGTGCTGCAGGATGGTGTACTAGCAAAATGTTTCACAGGCATCTTGAGAAAGTCTCCACACAGTAACACCCCTTAAATAAATTAGATGACTGTGGTAATGCTACTCATATTCAGCTATCACTCTTTATAGTTAGCAATATATTCTGTGGAAAATAATTGTGTTCATTCCATGAAAAAGACAGATAAGATTCTGTAAAACAACAGCAGGTTTATGGGATTGCATTAGTTACTGAGTAGTGATGATTTACAATAAGATAATTGTCCCTGCATAGAAAAGGCTTGCTCCATTTCAGAGTTTTGCTACATTTTCCATAATGATTTTAAATTAAATTAGTCTTCCCAATTCGCAGCATCCAAAACATTGTAATTCCTCTAGCATTTGTTAGTAAGTAATCTATAATTACCACTGCAAAGATCACTGGAATTTGGAAGCTCTTAGAGATGAGAAATAGAGGTATGAAAGATTTTTTTAAGCAAACAAATGAAGATTATTCCTTCAAGGCATTAGATCTAATCTTAAATTTCTGAGAGTCATCTCACTCTCATAAACGTATCTTGTAAAACAGACAATATTAATAATTTCTTGTTTTCAGACATTACAAAAAGAAATCACAGGGCTGGATAGTCTATTTTTGAGAGGGTGTTGGTGATTTGGTTGGGTTTTGTTTCAAGAAAGGCAGGAGTGAACTACTTTTGTAGTATTGTTTATAAAAGAGTAGAAGTTAGTTATCCTTCTCTAAGCATTTAAGGTGGATCTTGACCTCCCTAATTAAAGTATTGAATGTTTTGGTGCAGTCTAAGGTCAGTGGAAGTGCCTTTGACATGACATAGTTAATGTATCTAATTTAGCCAGAAATATCTATATTTAGCAGTCGACAAAAATACATCTTTTCGGGAAAAGAAACAAATTCGAGCGTTAGCGCCATCACCTGGTAAACCTGGGGGGACAAAAAGTAATGATGGTCTGGTTACCTAAAAAATCAATAAAAACAATAAAAAATAATTTAAAAAAAAATTCAAACCAGAAACAACTTCTCGTTTCCATTTTTAACTGTGTATGAAGCTTTTGTCCTGCAAAATAAAGGTAAATTTAGGATTATACAGGTTTTCAATGTGATAATGATCTCCTGGGCCTGACTGACTACCCACTCTCCCCAACCCTCCCTTACTTTTACATGTTCTCCAAGGTAATAAGCCTGCCACCACTAATGTTATAAAGTAGTAATTGTGCCTAATTGGTAGGGAGGTGACAGACCATTCTGGTAATGTTGTGAAACTGTAAGAAAGGAGGAGTGAGAACATTCACAGGCCCAGCAGTAATTATCCACTAATTTGGCCTGTTTGTGTGGGGACAGCTCATTATAGCCCTTAAGAAACCTCAGAATAAAGAGAGAAAGTAGGTAGGAGGTAAGGTTAAATAATTAGTGTTCAGCAGATTTTTCTTTTTCTTCTTTCTTCTTCTCTTTAATTCAAAGAAGAGGATTAGGGAGGGAGAAATGTGATGAGTGTAACAATTGGGAATGGTGTAACATTGCCTTTTAAGTGAATTTTACATATTTGAAAGCAAACACAAATAGTTTACAAGGTACTTTGGGAAAAATTCTATATTTCCATAGTCCTCAGATAGGACAATACTTAATGATTTCAATTTATGGCATGAATCTTATGTACTTCAATTAATCAATTAATCTTATGTACTTCACTCTTCTACAAAACCAAGTTTTAGATTGAAATGGACTTTTTAACTCTTGTTTTCTAGTTATTTTATATTTTTATTGACTATCCAAAAGTGTACTTCAGTCTAAAGTGTAATTTTTTACATTTCTATAAAGAATATAATCCAGATTTTACTAATCTCTATTATTTCTCCAATACAAACAAGCAAATGAACAGTGCTTGAGAGGCCTCTCTTTAAGCCTTCAGGTCCTTTTCCTTAATTCATTGCTTTTTGAGTTCTAGATTCTAGTTGGTATAGAAGAGATTTAGTTTAGTTTTATTTATAAAAATTACTGAAATTTGATCTGTAGAAATAGATTTTGCTTACCTTAGCCACCATTATAAATATTTTTTTTCTTTTCATGGTCTTATCATGAGTTAATTCCATTAGTATTTAACCATACATTTAAAGGGTAAGTATATTTAATTTAATTCTAAAGTTCCTGTTTAGTGTCTGAAATTATTGCTAAATATTCACCTTCATGTAATGTTTTTCCTCTGTCCCCTCTGCCTTGTCCATCCAACCCAGGGTTTCAAAAATCCTGAAGCCTGGTGTTGGCCTTGATGAAAGGGGTAGTTATTTTGTACAATCAGTACAAATCTTGGCCTCTCCTCTTAAAACATTAGTTAGTACAGCAGTTAGTGAGTGCTCTGAGTTTTTGTTATTTTCTTTAAATAGAGGCACCTGCTTCGCCAAACTGAGTTGCTACCTCATTCTGTATACATCACCAAACAGCCAACAGATGGTGATAATGTTCATTTTCTGTGCATAATTTAATAACCTTCAGGAGAAGGGCTGAAGAGAAAGGGGGATCAGACAAGAATGCCCTTAACTATTGCCAAAATATTATTTTCACAAATAGGATTGTAGAGTTTAAACACAGAACGTTTATTAATATAACCTACTACTGACAAACAAATTTTCTTCTCTGGGGACGTAGAAGGGTCCTTTACAGCAGAATTTCACTTACATGGTGTTCTTTTTATCTTGTGTTTGTAAATTGTGAATGTCTTATCTACCCTCTGGATCGATTCACTTTCTTAGACATGATGCATAAGAATCTCTCGCATGTCATACATGCATAAAAGAGATTATATTTATTATAATGGAAAAACATATTTGATGTTATTATAGATTATGAGTGAGCACTGATGGAACATTCTCCTTATCCAGTTTAAGGTAAGGGAAAAAATCAGAAATTCAGGAATTAATAGCAATAAGAGACTGATAGGGAAGAAAATCTGAAACTTCAAATAGAAAAAATGGAAAATGCAATGCCATCTTTTATTTTAATACTGCTTTTGGCTTTTAATGCTTTACAACTGCCATGAAAATTTTTCACTCTTTATATGTATCTGACATAACAATTGAAATATAATCATGAAAGGTTTGTTGTAGAAATACATTGAAAAATATTTACAAATATAGAAAGATTTGGGGGAAAAATTAATAGAGGTAAGATTATAATGTCTTTCCTAGTATCAGTCCACTAGGTTGGCTGTATGGCTTGGTGTACATGATGGATTTGTTTTCTATCAAATGGGACAGAAAGGATGTACAGCTGCTCTTAGAGTTTTGCAGATTTTCTTCATTTTCTTCATTTTCTTCATTTAAAAAAAAAAAATAAATAAGAATCCTTAGTTTTCAAATAAGATAATGCACTAAAAAAATTTTTTTTAAGTAAAACCTAGAAAAATTCAGAATAAATAAAAACATTAACTTCATTTATTTTGTGAAAATAGGAAGAAAATTTTGTGTCTTTAGAAATTCTGACATCTTTGTTCTATTTTCACACATTTTCTAAGTTTGAATTTACTCACATCACATTACAGTCATAACTGAAGGAAAAGACATGTGTAACTGTTTGGGCCAGAAATCAGGGCTCTGAGTATTCCCTGAAGCATCATGAGTAAATAGCTGTCAGTAACTTACCTCTACTGCAAATTAATGCCAACATTTCTACCCATACTATTTGGACATCCCCTCCCAATCTTTATCACGCTGTGAAACTCTCATCAAAGCTGTCTATGTTAAGTTCTCTGCTTGAAAGTGAGATTTTTTTTCCAAAGTAGTTCACAAGTTTCTCTTTGTTTGTGGCTTTTACTAGCGACAGTTTAATGGAGAGGAATGCAAAGAGCCCCGATTTCTGGTCCAAAGAGTTACACATCTCTTTTCCTTCAGTAATGACTCTAATGTGAAGTGTTCTTTCTGGAGGTCTTTGCTCTGAATATTCCTGAAAGTCTCAAACACACAACAGAAAGAAAAATGATAATAGGTATGAAATCTACTCCATATTCCTCAATATTTTAATCTTCTAGTCCTCCATCTTCCCTTATAAAAGAAAGTTCTCTTGTAACCTACGTCAAAATTTCAAAGACGAATAAATGAAGTCAGCATTGTGGGGTCCATGGTAAATCTGCTAGCATTAAATGTTTGAGTAGTAATAGATGGTCAAAAAATAGTGAAAAATAGTGTGAAGATATCTGTACATTTCTGGCAACCCGCTACCTTACCTCTACGGCTTATGTTTCCCAAAACTGATATTTGATCTCAAAAACACTGCAATACCTATTAAGAAAGGTATAGCGTTACACACATTTTATATTCTATTTTTTATCACTTTCATGTTTATTAAATTTTTAATATATGAAGCTTTTAAGTTATTCTAGTCAAATGTATTTGACTATCCTGTATAATGTACTATGAACCCATGGTCTAAAAAGGCCTCAAATTCCCCAAACCACATTGTATCAATATAAATATAATATTAACAGATTGGCTTATAAAGCTGAATTATTATGATCCATCACAGCAAACATATTTCTCTTGGCAGATCAGGACATTTTGTTGAAAGAAGACATAAGACAAACACAAAAAAAAAAGCAGCTCATTGACATTTCTTCATTTTGAATTTTCACCAATAAATGGGTGAGAAAAATTTGGCTTACAACAAAAAATATTTTTATTTAAAAATCTATTGCCAAAACATGAATTTACCATTTTCTTTCAAAAACCCCAAATCTTTCAAAATACAATAATCCTTTCTAAAAGAAATCCAAACAAAACAGAAATTATGGTTTTGTTTTTTTATTTTTCAGCACAAACAACCTGATGATTAACAGAAAGTTTTTTAAAAATCTAATATTGACACTTGCAAGCAATGCTGCTTCATATAAGGAACTACAGCAACAGATGAATTACAGAACCCAGAAAATTTCTGAGGAAAATATGTACACCTGCAGTCTCCTAGGAAATTAACTTCATCCAAATAGTAGACACAGTTGTTGGGAAGATTCTTGCAAGGTAAGGGGAGAAAACACTACATTCATTCAGTTGAAGAGTGTGTTCATGAAATGTGAGAAAAGCACCAGTTGTGAAAGGATTTAGAAAGGACCGAGTTAGAAAGTAGGGAAGTGTGACATGCTGAAGGAGGCAATGAGCACAAGGACAGAATTTAGTGATAGGAAGTATTTATTAGTTTTTAAGTAGATTAGGAAATAGCAAGCAAATACACCGCACTGGTCTATATCAGATGAAACTGATAGATTTACTTACAATTTACAGAAATAGACAATAAATGTTTCTGGTTCATATTGGCAGGAAAGCCTAAATACTGTATCCCTATCATAAGGCAACGAATTTAATTTTCCTTTCAAGAATAATGTAGCATGTGAAAGCAGTTCCCAAACAATGTATTTTAATAGAAAAACATTTTAACTTGCTTCGGTTTTGTAAGTCTTAGAAAAAAAGGAAAAAAAGTAGAATATAGAAAGAAACTTAACATTTTACTAACATCTGAGGAAGGATAAATCTTTTGATTTAAACACCCCTAAACCTTTTGAGCTTATACTATTCCTAAGGAAAAAAGAGTGGAATGCCTAGCATGAGACAAGGACAAAATTAATGAGATGTTGAAAGAGAGTAGTATGTCAACCAACATGGGTTTATGAAGAGTAGATCTTGTCAAACTAATATTCTTACAGTGTTTCATATTTCTAAGGGTTTTTGTTAAAATACACTTAATAATCTTTGGGCCTGTTACATCCTCTGGACTACAGGAATAAAATATTATCAATCAAAGACAGTATTAAATTGTAGTTCACTTATCACAACTTGATTTACTGCTGAATATAAAAAAGTAACTGTGAACACAGCTTTTTTTCCAATTATGTTTTCGTTGGAGCTCAGATATTAGTAATTAGTCCAATTCTCTTTAATATTGCATTGATGAAAATATGAAATCATTAATCATAGACTTTACTGATGACACAAAACCTGGGAAAGTGGTAAACAGTGAAGACAACAGATGACAGTGACAAAATAATTCTTTATGCATTGGAATACTACACAGAAATATTATTTATCAATGCAGCCAAACACAGGGGCTGCAGCACTCATGGTCATGATTAGAGAAAGAGAGCTCATTCCTGGCAAGACAATTCAAAACATACAAAAGAGGTGGGCTGTTGACTGGACAAAAGCTTGTAAAATCGAACATGGGTTTCAAGAGCTGTTCTTCCTCATGACTCTGTGGAGGAGGACATGTTAAGTAGTAATAATGGAGATCTTTTTGTGATGTAGCTCATATAATCCTAAATTATTGCCACTTAAATAATTTACTTACTTTAACCTGTGATAGATTTGATAGCACCATCACTGATAGCTATAAATTATTAGCCTCTCCAAAGAAATACAAAGTTTACACCATTCTAAGCCTCTATTGTTTCCCCTGGAAAGAAAAATAAAATAAAAAATTAAATCCCATTCAGGGTCTCATTTATATAGAGAAAATAGTTACAGGTGTTTGTCTAGGCTGGACTTGCCTTAGGCCTGAGACCTAAATGTCTAATAAAAAATTAATGTCAATACCTTCAGTGATTTATCCATCTAAAAAGAAAATAAGTGTGAAAGAGAGAAAAAAATCAAACAAACAAACAAATAAAAAATCCCTTGCAAATTAAAATCTACTTGCCAAAATCAGTAGAAAAAATTATTTTTGCATGTGTTTTTTTCTCTTTTTTCCGTCAATTAAAACTGTCTGAATCTTATTAATAAGTCTTACAGAAAAAAAAAAAAATACATACAGGCTAAAAGCTTGGAAATACTGTTTCCTACCAGAAGTAGTCATTTTTAAATAAATATAAGAACAAATCTTGCAGCCAATAATGTAAAGCACTACTTTTTTTGGGGTTTTTTTCTGCTTTCAGAATTTCCAGAGTCAAATTAACAGACAAAAAAATTAGTGATTTAAAATCCTAAATCCTGTGTGGCTTCATACATGTGGAACAAGAAATTAATGTATTGTTCTCAGCTTGAAAGTAAAAATTAAGACTGGATTAGTCAAATAAACCATACCAGCTGAGTATAATGATGACAGGACTTGACCCAAAATCTTTAAAAGTAAACTGCCACAAATTATCCAGCAAAACAAAAAGAGAACACAACTTTTTGTCAAACATACCTGGAATTCGAGATATTTTCTCAGATTGACTACAAGTATTTTTGTGAAAAAGAGAAAAAAATAGCTTATTTTAAAAGAATAGCATCAGATGCATTTTAAGAATTGTGGCAAATCTTTGAATGATGTGTCACTATTTAAAATAAATAGCCAACTAATAAAATAAAAATTAAACAAAAAAAAAATCAACCCTAAAAACTCTCAAATAAATATTCTAAATTTTATATGACTATTTCTTTGAATTTTCTCTTAAATGACACATGAAGTAACTAACCATCTATGTCTACATACTAGCTAACAATACCACAGCTGAATCCTTTAGTTTGCATTTAGTTGCTTTCCTACCTACATTCCAGCAAAAAAGGTTTGAAAATGTCATCCCTTAGAGTCAAATGCCTATTACATAAACATGCAGCAAGTGTACAACATTTACTAATCTGTAATTATCTCTACCTCACCACACCACCATCTGACATGTAAAAAGCATGTTTATGGGAAAGTGTGGCTTTAAAGGGTGTGGCTGAGTTACTTTCTGCCTCATTTAATCATCTGTGGTCATAAGAACACAAATTTAATATTCACCACCTGGGTTATTAAAAGCTGCAGTCCAAGCACTGACACTGAGATATGCATGCCTAAACATTCAAATGACAATTTCTCAGTACAAGACAATATTTATTTTTTTTTTACTTTATCACTTAGAATTTCTAGCAGATAACAGTTAGGAGAGGATTTTGTGAGGTTTATGTGGAAAAAGATTTCCATTAATTTCTGACAATGAAGTAAAATAAAATGCAGCAACCTTAAAAACTATGGTAACATTGCCAGAGAGCTCTGGAGAATTTTATATAGAGAAATGGAAAATAATTTCAATTATTTTGTGGAAAAAAATTCCTGTTTTGAGATACTAGGCAAAGAAAATGGGATAGGGCACAAACTGGCAAATCTAAATCATTAAAGGAAAATAGAAAAAGTTGGGCAAACCCATAATGTCCACAGAACTATTTTTCTACGATTCTACCTCTAAAACCATCATGTTCAGAGGTGCCAAAAGAACAGCCCTCTGGATAGATCTCTGTGCTCCAATGGAATCAACAGTAGCAAAAGTACTGGTGATGTCCTGGGAGCCAATGTACCATGGGATGTCTTTGTCATCTTAAGTTTATTACTCAAGATGGTTCACACTGCTTTAATCCCAAATGTGCTCATTGGAGCACTCTCCAGCTGAGAAATGGACATTTGGGCTCACAAATCAGGTTGTGCTTCAGAGAAAAAATAAATTTACCATGTTTGTTATCAGAACCTGATCCCTTGGACCTGCTAGTTCAAGCACAATTTTCTAAAATCAGAATTTTTATCTGTGTTTTAAAGTAGCAGTGGTTTCCAGTGAAATCTTTTACATGGTCATGTTTCATTGATTTTTTTCTCCATTCAATTACAATAACCAAACACACAAGGAACAGTGAAAATTTAGTTGCACTGAATTACATAGCAGATGACCAGAGAGTCCTAAGTTCCTTGTTTAAGAGGATGAGAGGACTGAAAAAACAGCTCCCCAAATATATAAATTATTCGATGTCAGAGCTGCAACATCCAAAAAGAAAAAATAAAACAAACCAAAAAAACCAACCATCTTCAGAGTCCAGAAAAGACTTACCCAATTTGTAGTACAGAAAAAGTCATAGAAATGGATACACAGCCAGTGTGTTTATATTTGAAGCCATAATTTTCACCTATCAGGTAAATTATAATGCCCCCATCAGGAGGTGAAATAAAACTTAGCAACAGGAGAGAGACCAGATAACAAGTAAATGGACAATTTGACTTTGCCTAAAATATTAATAAAACTGAGATCCAAATTTAAATCCATTCTAGTATTATTTCTAGTCAATGCATGTAAAATATATACAGTTTATAAGAAATTGGATGTATTATTTTGTGTACATATTTATAAAAGCCTCTAAAAAGAAGGCTCATTCTATTCTTTTATGAATGTGGGAATAGGTTATGGGATCTATTTCTGGGTTTTGTACATCTTATATTCAGTTTTGTAAACTGCTTATAAGGGACTTCTTTCAGCTCTTTATTTGCTCTGATCAACAGATCACTTCTTGTATAGGAAAATACAGTTTTTCAGAAAAATTCTTTTTTATCTGGGTATCTAATATTTCTGGGTATCTTCTGGGTCCCAAGCCACTGTAACCACACTGGTATTATTGCTTTCAGAAATAAATTAAAGGGTAGATAAAGAAAAAACCCAGATCCTTGGGATTTCATGTGCAATCTTTTCCCATAAGGGTCTTTCTCCTGTAAGTCTTTGCCAATTTTTGTTAGAAAATTTTTGTTTATATGACCTGCTCTTCTTTTAGATTAAAGTAGGAGTACATCTGTATATGCCTTCAATTAGATATTTTAATTTTATATCCCATTACTCTCCACATCCTTTATCCAAATATAGATAATGTCCATGTCTTGTAGGAGTGTTTTCTGGCTATGAAATATGAAATTGTGCAATTTGAAGTATTTAAGATTTTGTAAAGAGTTTTTCAAAAATTTGTTACAACAACATTTAGTCTTGTTAGAATATTCTTGCTACTTCAATATGCATTACAAGAACTAAATTACAGTGGTGTTTTATGTACCAGTACAACATTTTTTTAATTAAAGTGAAATTACGACAGGCTGGTCAGAAGAAAAGTGCTATTTAAGCAGAAATATATATAGGGAGACTAAATCATCCTTCACATTTATTATTCATGTTGAATAGTAAATTATTCTATTATCAATTTGTGTTCAATTTATATTCTAAAAGACCACTGATGGGAGTAAAAGAACAGTTTCAGGAAGTGGTTCCTATCATTTCCTGTGGTCTTTTCTTTATCCACAGTGCTGATTTAACTCAGGCGGAAAATCAAGTCAGTTATTTTATTAAAACTTAAATCCAATTATATAATTTTTTTGGCCCAGATACAAACTTAGTCTAATTCCAGTGAAGTCAATTAACAATGAGTTTGTCCAACTTTTATTAAAGGCAGGAGGACATGTTGTTGAAAAGGTAAACATGTTGGAATCAGTTTATACCACTGCACTTTTAGAAGAAAGCCAGAATAAGATGTTGCAATTGGTAGGCTGTAAAGAAGAATTGTAATAGACTTGTCTAGACCCGAACACTGAAGGCCCTTCTCTTTAAATGGGAAGACCACCTGTATAACTGCAGATATTTAATGATCTCTAAGTCTGCCCCTAAGCTTGGATATGGCCTATGGCTTACTGATTTGAAATTAAGTTAGTGCATCTAATCACCCTTCATGTCCTCAAGAACTTATCTCAAGCAGGCTACATGTTGAAGGGTACTTTAAGGCCACATTGAAATAAACTTTCTGAAACTCTGAATTCCATAGAGGCACTAAAAGTTGCATTGTAGAGATGACACAATTCTCTTGGTGTCACACTGCTATAAAAGGTACTGCTATAAATTCTGAGTAGTCAGAGGCACATCTTCCAACAGGTAGCTCCAAACATGTGAATAATCTAAGTGGAAAAAATTACATTTCTTGCATTACATACTTGGAAGTCCATCTCTAAGTATCACACATCTTTAAATGCCTTGATTAATCAGATGCTAGTTTTTCTTTCTCAAGACGGAAAAACAGGATCCATCTAAAACTCTAATGATAAAATTTTTTGTCTTTACTTCACTGGAATTTAAACTGAGATTCAACACAAGACAACAATGATTATAGGAGTTGCCTCTTTGCAATCTTAAAATAAGTATTTGGGATACATGTGATGTAGGATTTATAAAGCATCAAAAAAAATAAATAAATAAATTTTTTTTCAATATTTTCAGTACATATTGGTACTTGATAAAAGTCACCCAGAAAGGGGAATAAGACTATATTGTTCCAGCTTTAACTTTTAATTTTTTTTTTTAACTTTTAAATTTTAATAATAACAGAAGATATTAATGGGTTTTTAAATCAGGCATTAACAGGGTACATAGCACTTCAGCTCCGTCTCAATTAATTCTAAATTACTAACTAGGGCACTGAAATTAAGTGGTAAGAGTCTTAAGTTGTCTCTGCAACCCAAGGCTGAAACATTCAATACTTAGGCAAATTTAATCTGGAAGTTTTCACATTTATATGTTGACTACACAAGGGACTGAGGTCAGTAAAACCCCTTTCATAGGCTTTTCACTTGTGACCTGAGGCTAGGTAGGAGGTGTTGGACCAAATTATTGTACTCTCCTGTTGGAGTGACATGCACAGGGATAACAGGAATGCAATAAAATATGCACTTATAGGTATAATTCAAACACGGCTTAAAACTCTTGTGTTAAGGAAACAGTGGCATGAATACCCAGGATATCTCAGCATTCCTTGTTGCCTTATCAGTGGCTCTGACTTCAGCCAGCTTTGCT